>NC_143487.1:30937075-32158776 GCF_027475165.1 Benincasa hispida | reverse complement strand
GAGACTAAACATTTCGTGGTCCGATCTTATACAAACTCCTTTGAATAAAATATCCTCGCTCGCATGTCTAATACATGAATGATCAGGATTAGATCATTTGTAGCACTTTACAACATCTGTAACAACTACAAAACGGACCGTACTTGTAGTGTCACCAAGATAAGGTACCCGACCTTATCCATATACTACAGACCATTTAGGTTATAACTTAAACACGATCCACCTGTATCTCTCCACATACATGTTTAAGTTACAACGATAACTATGGATGTTGGTTTATTAGTTTGTGGTTAATGCAACTAAAATATCATATATTTCGTAGATAGAAGTGAATAAAATATCAAATATTATTAATCACTGAAATGTTTGTTCATACAGGACCCTACGAGATTTAGGGCATCAACCCCAACACATAGTGTTACCAGAATAAGGCACCCATCCTTATCTATATACTATAAACCTTTTAAGTTATTACTTGAACAAAACCCACTTATATGTCAACCACATACTGTTTAAGTTACTTTAAATAATCTTGGATCTTAGTTTATTGAATTTGAATCATGCAAATAATAAAGAAAACTTTATTTATTTGAAAATAAATAATACTTTATTTATTCAATAATTTGTTTATAATTTACGGACTATGAGATTTAGGACATAAATTCCAATAATCTCTCACTTGTCCCAAAGCTAGTGGGATGTACAACACATGAAAGTAAAATACAGTAAACTAGGGCATATAATATACTCAGTAACATCTCCCACTTTCCCTAGACAACGTGATGCATATCCCATAAACCTAGACCCTCTAGATGACCCTTAAAAACTTTACCTGTGAGAGTCTTTGTAAATGGATCAACAATGTTGTACTCCGAAGCTATCTTCGTGGTGATCATGTCCCCTCATTACACAATCTCTTGTATCAAGTGATAATTCCTCTTTATGTGCTTGCCTCGCTTTTGGCTTCGAGGTTATTTAGAATTTGCCACAACACTACTAATATCACAATAAAAAGGTGATAAGCGAAGACATATTTAGAACAACTTCCAAATAAGTCAAGAACTTCCTCAGCCATACAACCTCCTTAGTAGCTTCACAAGCAGTTACATATTTTTCCTCCATGGTAGAATCAGTAATGCAACATTGTTTGATGTTGTGCCAAACTATTGCTACTCCATTAAGAGTGAACACTAATCCTGATATTGATTTCCTTGAATCGTTATCAGTCTGAAAATCAGAGTCAATGTATCCTATAAAGATCATATTCTTAGCGCTATACATAAGTATATAGTTCATCATTCTCCTAAGATACTTAAGGATGGTCTTTACTACCTTTCAATGCTCAAATCCTGTATTAGATTGATACCTACTGAAAATCTCAACTACATAACATAAGTTAGGCCTTGTACACAACATGACGTACATAAGGTTGCCCACAGTTGATACATAGGGAATACGTCTCATTGCCTCAATCTTTTGAGGTGTCATAGGACATTGTTCCTTAGATAATGTAATTCCACGGCTGAAAGGTAGAATACCTTTCTTGAAATTTTGCATCGAATATCTGATGCATTTTATCAATATAAGATGCTTGAGATAAGGATAATGTTTTGTTCTTACAATTTCGAACAATTTGAATTCCAAAAACAAACTGTGCTTCTCCTAATCTTTCTTTTGGAATTGAGTAGATAGCCAATTTTCAATGTTTGTTAGAAATCCTACATCATTCCAAATGAATAGGAAATCATCACCATACAACATAAAAAAAGCAATAGTACCTTCAGTGATTTTCTTATAAATACAAGACTCATCAATATTTTGATCAAAACCATAAGATTTGACTATAGTGTCAAACTGGTAGCACCATAAAAGTGTTATTTTCCTTGTTTAATTCGAGCATGTCTGTAGATTTTACATGTTTATTATGCTATTTTGTAGGTAATTGGGAAACTATGAGACAATTTGAACCATTGATCCGAAAATGAGACGGAAATGGGCCAAAACAAAGCTCTAGAGTATAAACCATGGAAAGAAGAAGGAAAATGACCGATTAATGTTTTAAATGCATTATTTTATAGGTATCGAGCACTTAAGAGATAGAGCCGAGCATTAGAGAGCTGAAGAAGTTGAAATGGACCAAATTGGAGCTCTAATGAAGCAACTAGGCCAAAAGGAAGAAAAGACGCGAAATTACGAAATTACCACTAAGCAGAATGTAGAGCTACGCTCAAAGGCAGGATCGTGCCTAACAAGAGTAACATGGAGAGTGTAGCTGCACTTTAGCTAGGCATTATGATAAGAGTGCCGCTGCGCTCTCTAACAGCGCAACCGCGTTCAACCACTTTTATATAAGCGTTTTTCCCGATTTTTAGGTCATTCTCTTCGAACATTCAGCCTCCAATATGATTTTCTCCTCTCTTCTTCACCTTTTCTCTGTAATTCTTTTTCCTAGATCAATTTTATGATTGTAAATCTTATCTTGGACCAATTTTGTGGCTAAGGTAAGCAGCTAGCTTAGGTCTAGGTGAAACCCATGGATCTATTGTGAGAATTTTGATTTTTATCTATATTTCTCTTTTATTTGTTGTGGTTATTGAATGAGTTTAAATTTCTATGCTTAGATTTATGATTGGATTGATCACGCATAATATATTCTTTATTAGTCTAGAGATGAATGCATCGTTGTGTATGAATCTCATTAGTGCAAAAATTATATGGCATACTTGTATGAACTTATAAGTTGACTAGAGCAATTATTTTCATGGCATTGCATTTTATTCAAGAACACAATCGATTAGTATCTAGGCCTTTTCATTTATTAATCATCTTAGTAAGAACCCGCTAAACTTCTATAGACTAATTGCAAGGTAGTTAAGATGGATGTAAAGTTTTCATGGGTGCTTAAACCCAATTAATCGAGCATTTGTTTGAATTAAGTGATCAATTAGTAATTAGGGCGCTTGCCATGGCTATCCGGGAAATTTGACTAAGCACATTAAATCAAGAGAGATAATTCTTAATAATTCTATGATCAATCGAACATCAGCTGGTCATAAGTGATCAATCGAACATCGGCTGGTCATAAGTTCTGAGCTAGGCATTTCTTTACTTTTCCTACACTTTTACTTTCTTGCACTTTAAATTCCCACATTTTATTTTCCTGTCAAGCTAAACCGTAAAACCCTTGTTTTTATTGATTTTCATAGACCGATTTAACTTAGAGAAGTTCTATATAGGCTTCTTGTGTTTCGACCCTGGACTTGCCACTTGTGCTACCCAGTAGTATAAGTAGTTGGTTTGATGAATTGTAAATTTTATTCATTTAGTGAGGATTCGTGGACGACAACAAACTGACCTAACACAAACCTTATGTTTCAAAATCTGGATGCTTGTTTCAATCCATAAATGAATTGTTTAAGCTTGCAAACCTTTTGCTTTTGACCTTATTATATGAATCCCTTTGGTTGATTCATGTAGATGCTCTTATCAAGATTGTCATTTAGAAAGGCAACATTGACATCCATTTGCCATATATCATAATCATATTTATATCATTTTCCTCCAATTAATGTATCTCATACATCATGTCAACTATATCATATATAATTGACCAGTTTAATCATATCATATATAATCAAACTGCCTTTTGTCAATTTGAACACTTCAAAATGACCCAAAAACTGATTCTTAACTTGAATCCATTTAGCTACTAAGGGGATCTTATAGACCTGTGGCTTGAAGCTCCAACGGTACGCGAATAACTGACTAGACTCTTTAGCCATGAGATCCACCATCTGTTAACTGCCAGGCACTCCACTAAAGATCGATAACTGCACTCTTCTCACCACAGATATATTTCTGTGTCCATCGGATATCACCAATCAACAATACGATAACCCTTCACAGATGCTCGTAAGTACAATTGGGCCAATTTACAATTTTGCCCATGTAGTTACATCTAACTTCTTAAGTACCACTGATCCCTCTAATGAACAATATCTCATAGTCCTACTATGAGTGGACACCTCTCAGGCCATGAGAAGGTGTGTGGTGCCATATCGTTCAAGCCCTGGAATCATCCCTTAAGGGAGCAATCTATCTACTTACCTCTACTTTGGGAAATGAGTGAATTCCATCTTGTGTAGCTGAGTTTCTAGCTCCCCTATCAGACGAATCCCTAAAGTGGTAGGTTTGCGTCAGCAATCTAGCCACTCGTACCCATGCAAATCAAAGGACCACCCTCTAAGGTAGAAGTTTCCAACTCACTCAGGATTAAGGTCATGTTACCTATGGTAATCCTAGTGAAGTGAAGTCTCTGTCATGAACAGTGTTATATAACGAGACTATAACACTTCGTGGTTCGGTCTTATACAAACTCCTTTGTATAAGACGCCCCTGCTCGCATGTCTCCACATGAATGATAGGATTAGACCATCTGTAGTAAGTCACAACACTTGTAACTCTCTACAAAGTGGGCCGTATTCGTAGTGTCACCAGGATAAAGTTTCCCTCTTATATCCATATACTATAGACCATTTTGGTTATCACTTTAGGCATGATCCACCTGTATGTCTCCACATACATGCTTAAGTTTCAACGACAACGAGGGATCTTAGTCTATTGGTTTGTGGTAATGTAAATAAAGCATCCCATGTTTCATAAATAATAATGAAGAAAATATCATATATTATTACATCACAAGCGTTTGTTCAATATAGTAGTTACAAACTATAGAACCCAACGAGAGTTTAGGGCATCAACCCTAACAATCTCCCGCTTGTCCTAAAGCGAATGGGGTGTACAAGACAACAAGTACAAATCAATAAACTAGGGCACTAAGGCCCAGTACAAAAATCTCCCACTTGCCCTAGTCCAGCCACGAGCGGTCCCATAGACCCATGCTTTGAAGGTGGCCCTAAAAAACTGTAGTCGTTAGAGCCTTCGTAAATAGGTTAGCAACGTTGTGCTCTGAAGCGATCTTCGTGACTATCACATTCCCTCGATGCACTATCTCGCAGATGAGATGATACTTCCGCTTTATATGTTTGTCATGCTTGTGACTTCTGGGCTCCCTAGAGTTCGCCACAGCACCACTATTATCACAATAGAGGGTGATGGGCCTAGACATGTCTGGAACAACTTCCAAATCAGTTAGGAACTTCCTGATCCTAACGAACTCTTTAGCAACTTCACAAGTCACTACATACTTGGCCTCCATTGTGGAGTTGGTGATGCACCCCTGCTTAGTGCTTCGCCATACTATAACTTCCCTGTTAAGAGTGAACATGGACCCTGAAGTGGATTTCCAAGAATCCTTATCAGTCTGAAGTCAGAGTCCATGTATCCAGTAAGGATCAAATCCTTAGTTCCATACACGAGCATGTAGTCCCTCGTTCTCCGAAGATACTTGAGGATGTTCTTGACTGTAGTCCAGTGACCCTGTCCTGGATTGAACTGATACCTACTGACAATCCCTACAGCATAGTAAATGTCTAGTCTAGTACAGAACATCGTATACATCAAACTGCCAACAACAAAAGCATAGAAGACCTGTCTCATCTCCTCAACCTCTTGAGGCATCTTAGGATATATTTCCTTAGACAATGTAACTCCATGCCTAAAAGGCAGTACACCCTTTTTGGAGTTCTGCATCGAGTACTTGAGTAACATCTTCTTAATATACGATGCTTGAGACAATGCTAGCACTTTATTCTTTCGATCCTGAAAGATCTAAATACCAAGAACAAACTAAGCCTCTCCCAAATCTTTCATTTGGAATTGGGTCACTAGTCAGTTCTTAACTGTAGTCAGTAGACCTACATCATTCCCAATGAGTAGGATATCGTCTGCATACAACAGTAGGAAAACTACTAAACTATTGATTATTTTCTTGTAGACACAAGGCTCATCAACATTTTAGTTAAAGCCGTATGATTTGATCGCAGTATCAGACTGAATGTTCCAAGATCGAGACACCTGTTTCAGCCCATAAATGGACCAATTCAGTTTGCGAACATTTTGCTCTTGACCTTGGGCTATGAATCCCTCGGGCTGCATCATATAAATGGTCTCCTCAAGATTACCATTCAGAAAGGCAGTCTCGACGTCCATTTTTCATATCTCATAGTCATAAAATATGGCAATGGACAGGAGGATATGGATAGACGTCAACATGGAAACAGGCGAGAAAGTCTCCTCATAGTCGACTCCCTCCACCTGGGTATAACTCATTGCCACAATTCTAGCCTTGAAGGTTTGCACCTTCCCATCAGCACCCTGTTTCCTCTTATAGATCCATTTACATCCTATAGGTTTTACCCCATCAAGTTGATCTACAAGATCCCATATTGAGTTGAAGTACATCGACTCCATCTCGAGATCCATGGCTTTGACCCATTCATCCCAGTCAACATCCTCCATTGTCTTCTGATAAGACAACGGATCCTCAACCTTGCCATCGACTACCATAGCCTTGATTTCCGTGAAACCCATATAGCGAACAAGTGGGTTCGCAACCTTCCCACTACGTCGAGGTTTCCTCAACTCTTGAGGTGGAACTAACCTACCAGATGAACTACCATCAACAACTCTTGCTGATGGAGCAGGCCTTTCAACAACTCTAGTTGAAGTTTCAGTAGTTTTGTTGGAAAGTTTACACAACACAATCTTACTATGTGGACTATGCTCCCTAATATGATCCTCCTCCAGGAAGGTAGCATTCGTTGACACAAACACTTTATTTTCCATAGAATCATAAAAGTAACCCCCTCGTGTACCTTTAGGTTAGCCTACAAAGAGGCACAACCTCAAACGTGGTTCTAATTTCTTTGGATTAGCCTCAAGCAAATGTGCTGGGCAACCCCATATGCGGAAGTGACGAAAACTAGCTTTATGCTCGTTCCACAACTCCAAAGGTGTTCTCGCAACACTCTTGGAAGGAATATGGTTGAGGATATACACTGCAGTCTCTACTGCAAAATCCCAAAACGAGTCCAGTAAGGAAGCGTAACTCATCATCGACCGAACCATATCCAACAAGGTTCTATTTCTCCTCTTTGCTACACCATTCTACTGAGGTGTACCCAATGCTGAGAGTTGGGAAACGATTCCATGTTCTATCAAATAGTTCTGGAACCCTAGATCCAAAAATTGTTCATCCTGATTCGATCGAAGTGTTTTAATCCGTCTATCCAATGTGTTTTCAACTTCAGCCTTGAACTCTCTGAACTTTTCAAAGGATTCAGACTTTCGTTGCATCAAATAAACATACCAATATCGAGAGTAATCATCAATAAAAATGATGAAGTACTCATAGTCTCCCCTGGCTCGCACATTCATCGAACCACAAAGTTCAGAATGCACTAACTCTAGAGGCTCTTTGGCTCAATAACCTTTTCCAGTAAAAGGTCTTTTAGTTATCTTGCCCTCAAGGCAAGATTTGCACACCGGTAAAGAATTTTCCTCTAACTTGCTTAGAAGTCCATTCTTCACCAACCTCTCAATATTATTGAGATTGATATGCCCTAATCGAAGGTGCCAAAGTTGGGCATTTTCCTTAAGAGAAACCTTTTGTCATTTATTTTGAGTTACGATAGTTTTAAACATCTCTATGTTATGGAGGGAACTCGTTGCTACTGGTCTTAGCGCATACAATTTGTTTTCTAGATTTGCTGAACAGATTTCAACTTCATCTTTATGAATAAACACTTTATTCAAATTAAAATTAAGAGTATAATTATACTATATCAGACACTTTACAGAAATCAAGTTCCTCTTGAACTCGGGAACTACATAAACATCATTCAAAATGATAAACTTCTTCTGTAAAGTCAACTGGAGCCTTCCCACTGCCACAACTAAGATGACGTGTCCGATGCCTACTCGCATCGTCATCTCTCCAACCTCAAGCTGTCGCCAGGATCTAATCCCTTGAAAAGAAGAACAAACTTGATTAGTGGCCCCAGAGTCAATAATCCAGACAGAATCATCATTCTCCACTAAACAAGTTTTCAAATCTAGTAAATCATATTTACCTTGTTTTACCTTGGCCTTAGCTTTCTTCTTCTCCTTGATCCAGCGAGGACAATTCCTCTTCCAGTGCCCATCTTGGTTGCAATGGAAACGCTTTCCTTTGTCATCGGCGCTGGTCGCCTTCTCCGTTGGGCGACAGGCTGTGGGTTAGTAGATGCCTTCCCTTTCTCCTTACCACCCTTCTTCTTCTTCTTCCACTTGAAAGTGTTAGAAGTAGAAGGTGCAGGTGATGTGAATTTGATCGTGTGTCTGTAAAGCATATGGACAATGATGAATATGAATCATACAAGCTCATGTTGCCATAAACTTGATGGCGTAAAGATGGAAATGTGGATACTGTGTTATGCTTATGCACACTTTATGCGATACTACTTCTAGATATATGCGTTGTTAATTATATGCTTGTAGTATGCTATGGAGTAATGCGTTGTCACAAGTTTCCTTGCGCTGAAATCAAGTATAATTCCAACGCAAGTTTCTCAGAGTAATTTGAGGTCGAACACAAGGATTGTTGTCATTAATGTGTTACATTTAGAATATATGCGACCGGTTTTTACAATTAATAAAGATTGTGTGTTTGTACAGGAAAGTAAATTGCGGTAAAGTAAAATTGTGCAGATAAAATAAAGTTACGTTAATAAAATAAATTACGATGAAAATAAACCTAAGCTAATGTGATGCAAGATACAAGATACATGATATACATGATACTGAGTTCGAGACGATTATGAAGTTTATACAAAGGATCGTGGTATGCGAGGGCAAATCTTTATGGATGAATTAGAAGGGGAAAGAATAATTACTACAAACGTCGCAAGTTTGTTAATTGCGTTAAAGATGTAACTAAGGTTTCACTTTCCCTTGGCGTACACCTCTCGATGATCGGCCACGTTCCCATATCTCTATGGTGAAACAGGGATGAATGTGGTGAATGCAAGGTTGCTTCCATCTCTGGAAGTACTTCTTGCTTTAGTTAATACATTCTTCCAACCCTCTCTCAATAGGCGGAATGACATCTTCATTTGTGCTCTCACAGGTGAAGATGTCGTCTAGCATGCCTTGACTAAACTTAATTATTTCTTTAACCCAATTAATTTACTTGCTTAATTCTTGTTAATTACCCACGGGATTAAGAAAACGTCATGGAGAAAATAGATTATGGGTGAACGGAAATAGACAGAGAAATGATAATGGAAATGATCATAACATTCACTACTAAGATTAAGCGTCTGATACATGGTGTGAATGACAGACTAAGAAGATGAACAAGTGGCGATGAAGAGATAGAAACAAATACGAAAGAGTGTCAACGTCTTGACACAGATCTGAACATTACTTAACAGCGCAATTTCTTTCTATCCTTGATCATTCCTAACAAAGCCCTACTTTATTCTTCTATACCACAAATTTCTGCTAAAAAATGCTTTTCTAGTTTTAAAAAGAATGTTTACCTCTTCTTGTGAAAACAACTTGATGCGTCTGGATGCGGTGGTCAAACTTTGCGTCATTTATTAGAGAATATTTATCATGGTTACACCCTTCGTTTTGGCTTGTTCTCACGGGTGTCATGCGAACATCCAACTACGATTGTGTGCCAATCTCAACTTTAACTCTTGAATTTCAGAGGAGTTGTTTTTTGTTTCTTTTAGTTTTTTTCCTTCTCATTTTTCTCTTCTCATATTGCGTTGTTCTTGGAAACTCACCTTCGTTTTGGCTTGCTCCCACGGGTGTCATACGAACATCCAACTACGAGCAGATTCCTTTCACAACTTAACTCTTATCAGGTTGGGATTGTTTCTAGAGTTTCCCTTGCGCTGACATTGGAGTTTATATGAAAATTTATTTTTTATTTTATTTTATTTATTATTATTATTATTTTTATAATGGAAACACATTTTTCTTAATGACCGTATGACTTGATCTCATCTGCTCAGACCTTCCTCACCCCCAAATTTAGAGATGCACAAGGTCTTCATTACGTTGTTTGGACAGAATTGACAAACACTTAGACAAATTTTCAAAAAGAAGGTTTGAGTAGAGTTTTGAAGGATAAAAGATAAAGCATTGCTATAGCTACGAATTAACTAAGTGTTAGTTAGAAAATACAAAGTGTGGGAAATGGTACTAAGTGTATGCATGTTATACATCATGGCAGCGTAATGAATAACGCAACATAGAAGATCAAGAATATCGCAAATAATGACCAAGGATGATAAAGAAGAGGCTATTGCGTACTTGAAAGAATTGTTTCTTAGTTGTATTAAAAATTAACTAAGTATACAAGGAATTACAATTAACGCAATACAATTTTTTTTTTTTTTATCATATACAAAGAATCAAAGAATCAGCTTCTTTACCTAGAAAATAATGAACGAAATTATGAATAAGAGAATGACTGCAATAAGAAAAAATGTAAAGTTATTGAGGAGGAGGAGGTTCTGGTGGAGGATTTTGGTAAGGTACGCGAGGGACTTCTTCGAAATTCAGATGCTGCTGCAAATGCGGAGGCACCATGGGACCATGAAGATGGCCTATCAAGAAGTTGAAATATTCATGGTTGCGCTTCGCTACTTGCCTCTGGTTCAGGTGGATCGTGTAGATGTTACGTTGAATATTGGTCATCACCTGCTTTGTCATAGCAACATTGCGTTGTAAGTCTTCTACTCGCTCGTTTACCTCATTTATTCTTTGGCAGAAAATGTCTTGTTGTTGGGAGAGAAGGGACCGCATATCTGCAAGTTCAGCAGCTAAGAAGGCAATGGTGGGTTGTGCCTGCGATGTTTCGCTATCATCGTTTTGGAGTTGGGCCGAAGTGCCTTCACCCAAATCACGTGGTTTATCAACATGCGGCAGTGGAAGGGAAAGTTACGGTGATGATGAAGGTGAGGATAAAGCTACTGGAAATGCGGTTGGAGAATTAGGGGCTAGGAGAAGGTTGGTGAAATGCTCGGGAAGTGAAGAAGAATGTTGTGCAGGAGGGCGAATTATCAAAGGCAAAGGGTCCAAGGGTTCTGGTTCTTACATTGGTGAGTCTTGGACTTTCTCCTTTCCTTTGTCATCTTTGCGCTGTTTCTTTTTCTTGGGTTGCTGTGGTGTATTTAAATCAATGACGGGCCTCTTCAATGGGAGCTCGGGGCAGTGTAGGGAATCTTTGAGGAGCAACCTCAAAATCTTGATGTTTATGAGGCCATAAACTTCTGGCATTGGCTCTTCATCAATACCTACACCCAGTGATAGGCATAAGCTTGAAACCGTCCACGGGAAGAAATACTGACCTCTTATGTGCCCCACAAAACCTCGAATTTGTCTTGCGATCAACTGGCCCACATCGATTGGAATGCTGTGCGCAATGCAATATGTGGCCATGACTCGATCCCTCGAAATTATTTTGTCATGGGAAGTCGGGATGAGTCACCGTTTTACCAAATATATCCAAAGCCGCGCCTTAGGAAGCAGTGTCTTGGACGCCAGCGTTCTGATGCCTTTTAATGAAACCGTCCACTTAGTGCTCGATTGCGTTAATGTTTGCAGCGCATCTTCCATATGCTCTTCAGTAGGATCATCAATGATATTATTACCCAGTGCACCTGGGTTTCCTTTCATCAAGTATAATTCATTGATGTCCTTTGTGTTGAAAGACACCATTTCCCCTTTTATGGTCACCACATCCTTGGTGCCATGTAACCGTCCGTTGTAGAAGTCTCGCACTACCTTTGGAATGACAATGGTTGAACACTGGCAAAATGTTTCCCAACCATGCTCTACTATATAGCTTGTAATCAGATTTGGTAGTGGCATTGATGCGGGGAAAAATCCCATCTCCATCAGCATATCATCGTTTTTTCTCTTTTTCGATGGACGCCCTTTAGCCAACACGGGCTCCCTACTTTCTACAACTGCTTTGCTCTTTTCTTTAGTCAACGCAAGGCGGGATTTTTGCTTTTATTTCCTTTCCGTCTCCTTGCGTTGTTCCTCCTTCTCCTGTTCAGCAAGTTCCTTGCCCTTCTTCTCTCTTAAGCGCTGAACGTTTACTCCACGCTTCTTCTCATTCTTCTATTTTTTTCTTCCTTTCTTGTTCTGCCTCTTCTCTCACTTCTTCTTCAAATTCTTTTTCAAACTGCTCGAAGGCCAGCAAAATGCGTTGTTCCTCTTTGAGCGTTTTCCTTTCTTCTTCTGCCGAAATCTCATTGTTGCGGGGCAACTTCTCATCTTGTAATTTTCTTCTTTGACTACCTTCTACGATGATTAGCTATGCTTGCAACATTTTCTCGTGCTTCTCTTCCTCCTCCTTTCTTCTCCTTTCCTACTCTTCTAACGCATCTATCAAAATTGGTGGGTCAACTGTTGACCCTTGCGGCACATTTTCCTTGCGACGCCGCGTCAAGGGGGTGATGTCTGCATCTTCTCCATCATCAGTCGCAACCAATCTTACTTGTGTTGTTTCCTCCACGGGTTGCGCTGATTCTCTCAGTTACGCTGATTCCCCTTTATTCCCCTTTATGGAGGTGGATTCTTCGTCCAGCTCTGGGCTCTCAGCCTTCTTTCTCCTCTCTTCCTTCTTCTTCAGGCACTTCTCCTCCCGCCTACGTTCCTTCTTCTCATCCATCCTCCTTTCCTTCTTCTTGATTGGATGGGCTTTCTCATCTCCTTCAGCCCTTTTCTCTTTGATCTTCTTCTTCTTCTTCTTCTTCTCTTCAGCCCTTTTCTCTTTGTTCTTCTTCTTCTTCTTCTTCTTCTCTTCAGCCACTTCAGGCTGCTTCTCCGCCGCCGCTTCCTCCAAAGAGACCCTGATGTGTCCCTCATAGGATTCTGCGTTAGCAGTTTCCTTAGGATCCAAGATTGTCAGAGCACTTCTCCTTGATTCTTCCTCCATCTCCTTCTCCGAAGGCAATGGCTGGTTCACAACCCCAGCTTCGAGCAGTCCTCCTTCTTTCTCCATGTTACTGAGTATACTCCCAAACACTTCCTCATTGTCCCTTCTTTTCTTTTCACTTTCAGAGGAAAATGTTGGGAGTGGGGTGCTCTCTAAGCTCTGCCCCCTTTTTAATTGGAGTGGTACAGCTGCTATAGGCTTTCACCGAGGTTTTTTGGCGATTCGAGGGATGGTTTGTGGCTGGGCAGCAAGATAACGGCTTTCCACCTCTCGAGCAGTGATTTGGGCTGACGAGGGTGATGTAGGTAAAGAAGATGATTGGTCGGCCATGGATGAACTAAGCAAGAAAGCTGAGCAATACTTAGGGTTTTAGGAAGAGAGTAAGTATGGTTTGCCCGTGCCTTCTTGTTTGCCCGTGTCCAATGCTCAAAAGCCTCCCGAATGTTTCGAGTGGCGTTCTGAAGTGGAATAGAAGGACACTCCTCCGTAAGGACGAACCTTAGGTTATCGATGATTAATATGGTTGTGATTGTGTACTTCCAATTAGCATAGTTTTCGTTAGTTAGTTTATTGGCGCTTAATAAAGCTAAGGTGGCTGTAGCCATAATTACGTTGCTGAAAAATGAACAAATGTAATGAGTCTATACAAAGTGAAAAGACTTCTATTTTGCAATGATGCCCTAACAAGGCAAGACAAACGTCACCGGTGGGGTGATCAGATGCCCCTTCACTAGGATGAGACGCTCTAAACCATTAGGCAAAACCAACTCTTATAACTGACCCTAACAATCACCATTTTTCTGTCCAGAACTATTAACCCTTAACAATTCCACGTAAGTGTAATCCCTCATTTTCGGCCCTAGAGTCCCGCCCTAATGCGCCCATCGTAGGGAAAAAGCAGATTAGAACAAGAGACTAAAGCGACCTTATCCTATACAGGAGATCAGATAAAGAATCGTGCAAAACTGCCATCCTATAGGGGGATACTCCCAGAGTGCCTTGAGGAAATGCACAGAAATATTATCCAACCTAACAAGAGAGACCGTGGGATATGTTGTCGCACGTCTCGCTCCCATTTACTATGAACATTCTCTCCATTCACCTTGATATTAATCTACCCAAACACCATCCTTTAGGGGGACACTCCCAGGGTGCCATGAGGCCGAGGATAGATCTCACGGTGTGAACATAAAGGGAGAAACGTGAAGAGGTTTTAATGAAGTATCATATACCCCAAGTATCTCCCACTGAATGTTCCACTTAGGGATTCATTAACTTAGAACATCCGACTACTGATTTTATCTAAGTCAGTTTAATTTGCTAAAAACAAATCTTGTCTTTGAAATTAAACAAGTTCAAGTAGTCACATTAAACTCTTTAATAGACTGTCCTCAAATTTGCATGCATGCATCAAATCTATCTAATTCACCTTTCCAAGTAGGTTCCCATGTAGGGGTGTTCCATTTCCGTCAGCTTAAGTACCCCAGCCTAGATAGAACTCGTCTTAGACAAAAGGTACTTTATATATAGATTTGCTATGCTTTTATTTTTTTATTAGTCAATTTAATCCTATTAAACTGATTAAAAGATTACATCTTAGGTTGCTAATCTCATTAAAACCGTGATCTTAGGGCTATCTCCACCAAGTTTTAAAACTTTTAAAACCATGATTCAAGCCTAAGTTTGCATGCATGTCTTTCTTATTGATTTTAGTTCTAATTTCCCTTATAACTCTTATAAAAGAAACAACCAAAACCCATACACATTGCCATGCACAACTAGGTATTTATAACTTTTATAAATTTAACCTATGTGTCATGCTTCATGCCATGTCCATTCATTATTATATATAACACTTATATACTTGGTAATGAACTAAGCAAACATGCTTCCATACACCCTTATACTATAACACTTATAATATAAAGATGATGCATGTCTATGCTTAATGCATGCATAAATATAACTCTTATATTATATGATGCATGAGCATGCTCTTATGTAATTTAAGTCATACAAACTACTATATCATAACACTTATAATTAGAGATGATGCATAACCTAAGGTGGGATTTCAACTATATGGCATATCATATAACATATAATCAAATATACATCCTATGTACATTCACCAAAGACAAATGGACCAGGATGATAAACCTCGAAACTGAAAATAAAATTCTATCTATTATGTAGATCTATCGAGCAAACTAGTTCACAAGCGAATCGGGTCTTGAATCACTCGGGCGAAGTCTGCCTGATCGTTTAGTAAACTGGCCGAGTATCCACGATCTTTTAGCTACGATCAAGTACCATTTACAATGTGATCAAGCATGAGGCACTCGATCATTTAGCGCACCAAATTCAAACATGTAAGTCTATGAAAGAGTTAAATAACATGCAGCGGAAGTATCAAAGATCCATGAGCATTTAAACTCATTAATTTTGGCAGAAACTAAAGCATGCTCTTCTAAAAAGAGGGTTTCAAGATCATACCTTTGAAGAACTCTCCAAGAATCTGATTGTACAGCGGCTATCTTCACCAAAAATCACCGTGAACCACCTCAAAGCCTTCCTTACTATCTGTTGGGATTGGTATCCTAATTCTCCCGGAGTCTCGTTGTTTTGTAAAGATGCACATTGTTAAATGAATAAAATAAGTGTTATTTAATTCTGACATTTACTCATATCCAATAATCAAAGCTCCTTAGTTATCTTATGTGAACTTAAGCATGTATATGTGATATACAAGGGGATCATGTCTTAAGTGATAACCTAAATCGGTCTGTAGTATAAGGATTAAGGTGGGATACCTAATCCTTGTGACACTACGAATACAACCCACTTTGTAGAGGTTTTCAAGTGTTGTAAATTACTACAGATGGTTGATCCTGACTATTCATGTGGAGATGTGGAGCGGGGGTGTCCTATACAAAGAGTTTGTATAAGACATGGACCACGAGATGACTAGACTCTTTATATAACGCCATTGATACTAGAGACTTGCATCTCACCTAAACGACCATAGGTGACACGACCTCAATCCTAAGTGTTTTGTGAACTCCTGCCTTTGAGAGCAGTCCTTTGACTAGTATGGGTAAGAGTGGCCAGATTTCTAACTTAACATGCCTACCTTTTTAGGGGCTTGTCTGATCTGGAAGCTGGGAACTCAATTCACAATATGGAATTCACTTCTTTCCCAAAGCAGGGATAAGTAGAGAGATTGCTCCCTTAAGAGCTGATTCCAGGGCTAGAACATAGTGGCCATAGCTTCTCTTTGGAAGAGAAGACTCAGTCATAGTAGGACTATGATTTATGTTCATTAGAGGGATCAATGGTACGTAAGGAGACAGATGTAACTACAGGGGCATAATGGTTATTGGCCCAGTTGTACTTACGAGCAATCTGTGAAGGGTTGTCGCACTGTTGATTGGTTAAGATGGACACATAATATATCTGTAGTGAGGAGAGTTTAGCTATCGGTCTTTAGTGGAGTACCTCGCAATTAATAGATGGTGGATCCCGTGACTAAAGAGTTTAGTCAGTTATTCACGTACCGTTGGAGCTTCAGATCTACAGGTCCATGAGGTCCCCTTAGTAGCTTGAATTCTGTTGAAGGATCAAGTTCTTGGTGTTGATTTGAAATATTCAAATTGACAAGAGGTATTTTGATTATATGTGATATAATCGGTATGATGTATGAGATACATCTAGTGGAGGATTGATGTAAATGAGATTTATATTAAGTACCATGGAATAGAAAAAGAATTATGGTTTATATGTTTCATGAGATGAAATATTAAAACTATAGGTTATAAATATAGTATGATAAGTTGGTTATCATTTATGTTTATAATAATATTAATTATTAGATAATTAATACTTTTTCTTTTAAATAATCAAAGTAGTGGGTGGTTATTGATCATGGTAACCGTGAGTTTAAAAGGAAAATTGGTTTCCTATTTTAAAAAAGAAGTTTTTACAAAAGTTTGAAAAGTTTTTGAGTTTTCTCTCTCGCGAAAGGAAACTCACGGAAGTCGTCAAGTAAATACAAATTTACAAAACGACGGCTGGGCTGAGCTAAACGATCGTACAGGTGCTAGCTAAACGATCGTGTAGTATTTACTAAACGATCGCATAGTTTTGATAAACGATCGCTAGCCCGAGGTAAACGATCGTGTAGAGTCTGTCGAGCTAAACGATAGAGTTAAACAATCGCATAGCTTTTGCTAGACGATTGCATAGCTTTATCTAAACAATTGGGCATCGACCTATATGATAGGTCTCCGACTTCTCCCACTTGCCCAGTCATGTACGCGATCGTTGTTTCCTTCGTTCGTCTGCCTCACACCAAGTCCAAACAGAGCCCACCCTTTGGATTCTCACACCGAGAGTACCAAGGTCGCCTCATTGGTGGTGTCAGACTCAACTCGACACCGTCGAGGTTTATTGAAGGCCATTCGTGGAGCTTTGGTGAAGTTCGTTCGTGGTGTTGTAGAGGAATTTGTGTTCCAGAGGAGATCGTGATCGAAGAGATCGTTGAGGACAAGTGCGAAGAGTTCGTGTTGTGTTCATGCGGTGTTGTGGTCGTGTAGATCGAGCGCTTGTGGTTGCAGTTGTTCGATCAGAGTCGTGCATCAGAGAGTAGAGACGTCTTTGCATATGTGCGTAGAGTTTTCTTTGTACATTTGGTTTTTTATTCATGCTGTAATTTCTATGTATGATCGCAGAACCGTTTGTATTGAAGTCGACTGTAAATGATTTGTTGATTCATGATTGTAATTTGGAATTGTCTTGTTCCGCTATCATGTAAATCCCAAGTTCGATTTCCTTCACTATCCTCTTGGAGCTTTAGGCAGAGTTGTGGGACTCAAGAACAGCTTGAAAAGGAGAAGAACAATGAAGAACACACAGCAACCGGATAAGAAGAACGGTTTCTTCTCACAGAGGTTTTGCTCTCAAAATTTTTGCTTTCACTCTTCTCAAATGACTCCAAACTTCTTTATATATTGTAGATGAACATGAAAAGAAGTGAAGTGCATGGCTTCTCACGCTTGAAGAATTAATGAAGAGAAGATAATGGATTTTGTGTGAGTATGAAGACGAAGATAATGGAAAAAGTGCATTTTCCATTTTGTGCAACATGCATAAACGATTTTCGTTTTTTTTTAAAACACAAAATGATTCAAAACCATTTTGATTGGAATATGATTTTCTAATATTGATTTCATAAATTAATTTTAAAAATAATAATTACTTTAATATCAAATATTAAATTAATTTTTACACATTAATCATCTTCATATATTTAAATCATATTTAAATATATATTCTCTTGTTCCGTTTAATTTGAACATTTCAAATTAATTTCTCAAGCTACTCTAAAGCTTATCCATTTACGAGCTAGTAGGGGGACCTTGCGGACCTACAGATCATGGGCTCCAACGATTCGAGATTATCGGCTAAACTCATTAGTCTAATCTAATCCCCATTCGTTAACTAATGGGACACTCCACTATAGCCCATAGTTGAACTCCCCTCACTGTAGATATATTATGTCCAATTAATAACCATAATCAGTAAGTCGATCCTTCATAGGTTGTTTGTAATCACAACTAGGTCAAAAGTACAGTTTTAACCCTGTGAATATATATTGTTTCCTATGTTCCTACTGATCCTCTAATGAACAATTCTGATTCATAATCTCTATGAATCAAATCCTTTCTCTATCATAAGAAGGCAGGGCCCCGATTGTTCTAGACCTGGAGTCAATACTTAAGAGAACAACATATCTGCTAACCCTAAATAGGGTAGGAGTGAATTTCATCTTGCAAGGCTATGTCTCCAGCTATTCATCCGATCTTATCCCCAAAGTGGTAAACTTATTGAGCAAGTGCTGTTGGACTACTCTCACCTTTTCCGATCAAAGGATAATCCCAAACAAATAGGAGTTCATAGCTAGCTCAGAATTAAGATCGAGTTAACCTAGGTTATATAATAAATGAAATAGTCAGTTTTAACAATAAACGGTCGTTATAAAGAAAAGTGACTAATTTCGTGGTCCAGTCTATATGCAAGCTCATTGCATAGGATGCCTTCACTCTCATGCCTCAACATGAACGATTTGTGGATCACATCGCTTGCAGCACCTTACAACTTCTTGTAACAACTACAGAGTGGGCCACATCTAATAGTATTATCAGGATGAGATGCCCAATTTCATCCATATACTTTTTAGATGATTTAGGTTATATACTGTCAACTTGATCCTGTTTATTTCATTATATAAAGTTACAACATTCAAATATAGCCAAGGATGTGTTTATTGGATTTTTATAATAAGATGCAAAATCAACAAGTCGTTGTTATTGATAAAATAGAATGTTTAACACGAACTGCAAGTTCTAGGACATTCCTAACAATCTCCCACTTAGACTAAAACTCCAGTGAGAACAAATATATACAATATAATGTTGAGATACATAATGGAAAAAATACAATAAACTAGGGCATCTATAATACCATAGACATTCTCCCACTTGCCCTAGATTACACTATTCGGAGTCCTAGTCCAACTAGGTAGCCCTCGAAAACTTTAGCCAAGAGGGCCTTGGTGAATGGATCAACAAGGTTGTCTTCAGAGGCTATTTTTGTGATGAGCACGTCTCTTCTGTGTACGATCTCCCAGATGAGATGGTACTTTCTTTCAATATATTTTCCATGCTTGTGACTCATGCGTTCCTTTGAGTTAACAACTGCACCATTGTTGTCACAATACAGTGTGACAGGCAGGTGCATATTTGGAACAACTTCCAAATCAGCTAAGAATTTTCGTAGCCATACTGTTTCCTTAGCAGCTTCGCATGCAACCATATATTCCGCTTCCATGGTGGAGTCAACAATACAACTTTGCTTGATGCTTCTCCAAATATAACTCCTCCGTTAAGAGTGAAAACTGATACTGAGGTAGATTTCCTGGAATCTACGTCAGTTTGAAAATCAGAATCAGTGTATCTTGTAAAAATCAAATCCTTAAGTCCATACACAAGCATATAGTCCCTCGTTCTCCTAAGATACTTGAGGATATTTTTTACAATGGTCCAATGATCGTGTCCAGAATTGGATTGGAACCTGCTGACGATTCCAACTGCAAAACATATGTCGGGGCGTGTACACAACATAGCATACATCAAACTCCCAACTGTAGAAGAATATGGAATTATGTTTATCTCCTCAACCTTTTGAGGTGTCTTAGGAAATTATTCATTCGGAAAATGAATTCCATGCCTGAAAGGTAATAAACCTTTCTTGGAATTTTACATATTATACCTTGACAACGTCTTGTCAATAAAAAATGCCTGAGATAGTGCCAACATACTAAGCATTACCCAAATCTTTCATTTGGAACTGTGATGCTAATCATCTCTTTATGTCAGCAAGAAAACTTGTCTCATTCCCAATGAGCAAGATATCATCAACGTATAGAACTAAGAATGCTATAGTTTTGTTGACTATCTTCTTGTATACACAAGGTTCGTCAACGTTCTGTTCAAAGCCATTAGATTTGATCGCAGTGTCAAATCTTATATTCCAGGATATGGACGATTGTTTCCATCCATAAATGGATCGATTAAGGTTACAGAATTTCTGTTCCTGTTCTTTTTCGATGAACCCCTCTGGTTGAGACATAAAAATACTTTCATCAAGATAGACATTTAGAAAAGTTGTCTGGAAATCCATTTTTCATATCTCATAGTCATAATATGTGGCAATGACAAGAAGTATTCTTATTGATTTGATCATGGCAACAGGAGACAAAGTTTCTTCATAATCAACTCCTTCTCTTTGGGTAAAACCTTTTGCCACAAGTCTGCCTTTAAGGTCTGTACCTTACTAGTTTGGTCTCGTTTTCTCTTGTTGATCCAATTACAACCTATAGGTGTAACAGCTTGTGGTTGATCTACAAGTTCCCAAATTGAGTTGAAGTACATAGACTCCATTTCATCGTCCATGACTTTTATCCATTGTTCCCTGTCAACATCTTCCATTGCCTTCTTAAAGATTAATGGTTCCTCTAAACCATCATCTTGTATGATGTTTTGAATTTCTGTTAAACCCATGTAGCATTTAGGTTATTGAATAACCCTCCCACTATGACGAGGCATTCCCAACTCTTGAGATGGACGTGACGAGATAACAGCTGTTGTTAATGGACCAGCTTGATCAACAACTCTTGTTGATCTTTTTGTAGTATCTTTAGACAGTTCTTGCAATATTGGTTTAGTGCGAGGTAGATGATTTCTATATGATCCTCTTCCAAGAACATTGCATTTGTTGATACAAACACTTTATCATCTTGGGGATCATAAAAGTATCCTCTTTTTATTTTCATGGGATATCCTACAAATAGGCATAATTTCGAATGTGTTTCCAATTTCTTAGGATTCTGTACCAACACGTGTGCTGGATAACCTCAGATATGAAAATGACGTAAACTCGCTTTGCGTCATTTCCACAATTCATATGGTGTTTCTGAAACACTTTTGGACGGAACAACGTTCAGAATATAAACTACAGTCTGTACTACATATCCCCAAAAGGATTGAGGTAATTGAGCATAACTCATCATGGCCGAACCATGTCTAACAAGGTTCGATTTCTCCTTTCTACAACACCATTTTGTTGTGGTGTTCTAGGTGCTATGAGTTGGGATTTAATTCCATGATCTACTAGATAGTTCTGGAATTGCAAATCCATATACTCACCATCTTGATCAGATCAAAGTGTTTTAATTTTTTTACTTAACTGATTTTCAGTCTCAGCTTTAAATTCTCGAACTTTTCAAGAGTTTCAGACTTGTGACTAATTAAGTAAATATAGCTATATCAAGAGTAATCGTCAATAAATCTGGGAAAGTACTGATATCCTCCTCAAACTTTAATATTCATCAGACCACAAAGATCTGAATGTATAAGTTCACGTGGTTCTTTGGCACGAAGACCTTTGTCAGAAAAAGATCTTCTCGTCATTTTTCCCTTAAGACATGATTCACATGGAGGTAGGGAACTATCTTCTAACTGATTTAGATGACCGTTTTTTACCAATCTCTCAATCCTGTTGAGATTAATGTGACCAAGCCTGATGTGCTAAAGATAGGCATCGGGAGAAATTTTTCACTTTTTATTATGAGTTTTAGCCGTTTTAAACATCTCTATATTTAAAATGGCTTTTGCTTCCATTGGTTGTAATATGTATAAGTTATTTGCAAGTCTAGCAGAACAAATATGAACACCTCTTGAATAAACAAACACTTCATTACATCAAAAGATACACTATACATATTCTCTAAAAGACAGGAAATGAAGATCAGATTTCTTTTCATCTTAGGTACAAAGAACACATCTTAGGTACAACTTCACATCTCCCATTGCTTCAACTGAAATGACTTCACCTGTGCCTAACTTGAAAGACATCTCATATTCAGAAAGTCTTCTCTAAGAACTAGTTTCCTGTAGAAAAGTACAAACATGATTAGTGGGCCTGAATCTAATATCCAGGTAAGGTGAGAATTTTCCACTATACATGTTTCAACAACTAGTAAATCATATTTACCTTGTTTAGTCTTTTTTTCTTTCTTTTTAGCCAGATATTTTGGGCAATTATGCTTCCAATGCCCAACCTCTCCACAATGGAAACATTTTCCCTTGGGACTTTTGTTTTTTATTTTTCTTTGTAGTGGTTTTCTTTTTCCCTTTTCCTTCCTTCTTCATTTGAACGGTTTTATCTTTAGAAGAATAAGGTCCAACTTTCTTACCATCAACGGTTTCATACCTGACGTGGACCCTTTATAAAACTTTTTCGGTTTGGAATAACATTTATTTCTTTTTCCTTGACTTTCGTCATAGATTGATAAGTTTACAATTCATTCAACAACCTTGTTAAGTTATAAGTGATTTTGTTCATGACAACATTTGTCCCGAACGACAGATAGCTCTCAGGAAGAGATTCCAGTATCATGCTCACTTGACTTGTCTCGTCTATCATAGCCCCATGAGCTTCCGCGATGTTAAAATGAACCATCATGTCGAGAACATGTTCTTTTACGTTGGTCACATCTTTCATATGTGTCACATACACATATTTGATGGCTTCATGTCTAACAGATGATGACGGTTGCCCGAACATCTTCTGTAATGATGCCATGATCTCACGAGTTGTGGGCATGACCTCATGTTTCTTGTTGAGTACATCAGATATACTCGCCAAGATATAGGCCCGGGCTTTTTCGTTCACCCTCACCCACCTATCATAGACATCCCGAACATTTCGGGTAGCCGCTGAACTGGGAACTGGAGGACGCTCCTCCATTAACACAAACCTCTACTATTAATATTGTATTGATATTTGATTTCCAATTCGAGTAACCCTCCCCGTTAAATTTTTCAGAAGTAAGCAATTGTATGATCGAGTTCGACATTGCTGAAACATTTTAAACAAACTTTATTAAATATGCATCTAAATCCATTTTAGCAAAACTAATAAAGTACCCAATAAATCTTTATTTATTTGCAACGATACTTAAGTGATTTAGAACAAATGCTACCGTGGGGCAGTTAAGAATTCCTTCACAGAAGCAAGACAGTTCTTGCTATTATCATGAATAACTCATATTCCAATAGTTCTTTTGGTTATCATTTTCGGTCAAGATCTTTACTAACATTTAATAATTCTTGTAAGTGTGACCCGCCATTTTCAGATCTTATAGGACGGTGAGAATATGCTTTCGAGATAGAAGACAATATCCAAGACAGAATTATAAGAACCTATTCATTTTACTGAAGCCTGGGTTGTTCCGAATCCTATGTTACAACCCTCCGTAGGGATTTCCGAGGTTAACGACTAGCTAGTGCCGTATAAAAACGACAGCGGGCGCAACATAGGAATTTCATGGTTCAAACTAATGGAGGAGACCGTAGGACATTGTTGACACATTTCCTTCACCCACTTACTATGAACCACCTCCCTCATTCACCTTGTTATTGACCCATGCAAACATTTTCCGTATGGAGCAATCGAGGTAAAATCGACAAGAAGCCGAGCATGGATCTCACGGTGAGAACTCTTGAGGACATGAGAGCTAATAACTATATATCAAATATATTGTTAATCTCTCACTGAAGTGTTCTAAATGTTTGGGTAATTTACTTAGGCATGATGGCTAATTTCATACAACCTAAGTCTAAGTGATTTATCCAAATATAACTCTTATAATTGGATTTAACCTACAATGTCTAGGTGATAAACCATTTTATTACCTCAAATCGCTCACGTAAGCTCATAAAAAATCAGTTAACAACTCTCAATAGTTCGGTCATAATCTCCAGGTAGGAGGTGTTCCGTAAACCGTTAACTTAAGTACCCCCAGCCTTAGACAGGTTTATGAACCGATATGAGTTTGTAACCATGTTTTATAAGATAACAATCTATTTCAACGTTTAAGACTACCTAAGTGAGCATGCAATTGTTCTTTGTTATAGATTTTATACGTCTAACCAATTTTATAACAACTTACAAAATTTAGACATGCTTAACATCCATAACATTCAACAAAGGTATTTAATATAGCTATTATATTAAACACAACCCTAACATGCATACTATATACTATAACAATTATAACATACTTTTAATGCATGTAACATGCTTCCTACGGTGGGATTTTAAATCTATATGGCATACTATATGCATATACATGAATTATTTAATTATCACATACATCTCATGCATAAACAATTAAATACGAACTGTTATGGTTTTCGTTTTGCCATAAACAAGCAAACAGATGGCTAACTATTACAAACAGCTTCAAAACCGTCTTTGAACCGCTCCAAAATGAAACCAAAAAACTTGAATCGGGCTGGATGAGTCTGAATTGGACCAATAAGCCTAAACTGGACCAACCAAAACCATTTGAGGCTGAACCAGATTGGACCTTCAGAAAACCGGTCGAACTGGCTGCTCTCTGTCCAACCTCAAAGTGTTGTTAAGGCTGATCGTGTAGCATTGAAGGTAATCATCTAGTGTCATCACCTTAGGTTGAGAGGAAGTACACGTCGCTTAGTGTTTGCTGAAAGCTAAACGATCATTTAGCTCTATCGGATAGGACTAGACGATCGCTTAGTTCCATAGCTGTGCTATCGCTTAACTCCATCGCATAGTACTAAGCGATCGCTTAACACCATCGCCCAACGCATTCATGTGATCATTTAGTATCCGTCGTAGCTAAACGATCATTTAGCTTCATCGTATAGAACATCATCGCGTCGCTTAGCATTTATCTACACAATCGCTTAGCTCCGCGACTAAACGAACGCTCAGTGCTATCGCGTAACACTTCATCGTATCGCTTAGTGTGCATCGTAGCTAAACGATCGTATAGAGCCATTGTTTATCAAATTCAACGTATCGTTTAGTTCCCACGACAAAGCTAAACGATCGCGTAGTGCTATCGTATAGAAAATTCACGCATCAATTAGCTCCCGCAGGTACACGATCGTTTAGCATTCAACATCACAACGACTAGTGCCCATTGCTAAACAATCGTGTAGCTTTTCTTCACATCATGTAACGTCTGGAGCTAAACGACCGCTTAGCAACTGGACCTCAACAATAAATTTTAGCAGAAGCTGGAAAAAATGAAATAGCAACTCGGCCTCCTTCGCTTATTTCTTCAATTACATCTTAATTTCAACTCTAATGACTCCAAATAAACAACAGACTCTTGCTAACACATAAAAGCTCATCAAACAAGAGTCAATTACAAATTTAATTGAGAAATTAAAGAGAATTAAGATGCCAAAACTCAGAAAACCATAGCAGTGCATCAGTTTCATATATCTCATAAAAAACACCCACCTCGCCAAAATTAAACTGAATTGAATGCTTAAAAGATGCTCTGATACCAATTGAAAGAGTTAAATAACATGCAGCAGAAGTATCAAGGATCCATAAGCATTTCAACTCACTAATTTTGGCAGAAACTAAAGCATGCTATTCTAAAAAGAGGGTTTCAAGATCATACCTTTGAATAACTCTCCAAGAATCTAATTGTATAGCGGCTGTCTTCACCAGAAATCACCGTGAACCACCTCAAAACCTTCTCTATTATTCTCTTGGAGCTTTAGGCAGAGTTGTGGGACTCAAGAATAGCTTGAAAAGGTGAAGAACAATGAAGAACATACAACAGTCGGATAAGAAGAATAGTTTCTTCTCACAGAGGTTTTTCTCTCAAATTTTTTGCATTCACTATTCTCAAATGATTCCAAACTTCTTTATATATTACAGATAAACATGCAAAGAAGTGAAGTGCATGGCTTGCAACTCATACTTGGAGAATTAATGAAGAGAAGATAATGGCTTTTGTGTGAGCATGAAGATGAAGATAATGGAAAAAGTGCATTTTCCATTTTGTGCAATATGCATAGACGATTTTCATTTTTCTTTTAAAACACAAAATGATTTCAAAACCACTTTGATTGAAAAATGGTTTTCTAATATTAATTTCATAAATTAATTTTAAAAATAATAATTAATTTAATATCAAATATTAAATTAATTTTTGCACAATAATCATCTTCATATATTTAAATCATATTTAAATATATATTCTCTTGTTCTGTTTAATTTGAACGTTTCAAATTAATTTCTCAAGCTACTCTAACGCTTATCCATTTACGAGCTAGTAGGGAGACCTCGCGGACCGACACATCATGGGCTCCAACGATTCGAGATTATTCGGCTAAACTCATTAGTCCGATCTAACCTCCATTCATTAACTAATGGGACACTCCACTATAGCCCATAGTTGAACTCCCCTTACTGTAGATATATTATGTTCACTTAATAACCATAATCAGTAAGTCAATCCTTCACAGGTTGTTCGTAATCATAGCTAGGTCAAAAATATCGGTTTACCTTTGTGAATACATCTTGTTCCTTAAGTTCCTATTGATCCTTGATGACGGGCAGAAATGCACGTCATCTTAGGCCTTTTATTTAGAATTATGAGGGCTATTAAGTAAAATATGCGGCGAATATGCTAGGAATTCATGAGAAAACGAGTTTGCGTCGATCGACATTAAGAATCTCGTCTAACCCACTATTATGCGTTATTATGCGTTCAATTATTTATTTTTAAAGCAACCGCAGAAAGTGATCGCATACGTGAAAGCCAAGCTATCGCAAAGACGGCCGCATGCGGAAAATCTCTCCATCGTGAAGGTGAATGCATACGTTCAATGCATGGATGTTGCAGCCATTGACCGCATGCGTCTATCGCATAGAAGTTGCGGCCATCAAGCGAACGCGATCATTAGAGAGATTGCGGCTACAAAATGATAACCATAATAGAGGGATGAATGCAAGATTGGCAGAATGCAACATGAACGTAGACCTCAGGAGTATCAAAAGATGAGGTTGACATTTCACCTACGACGTTGTTAGTAGTAGAGATTCAGAAAAAGACCATCGCATCGCGAGTGTCAGATTTAGAGTAGGTCCATTAATGTTGTTGGCGATCAAGCTCTATAAATTGAAGCCGTTGAGCAGAATTTGAGATAATCCAAGTTTCTACCTTTGGGTGGATCCTTGTGATCCAGACTAAAGCGTGTGAAGATAGCTTGAGAGTTCTTCATCTTTTTCATCCATTCCGAGTGACGACCGGAGCCTTCACCAGAGTTAGAGCTTGAGAGAGTCTGCTTCACCGCCCATCCATGGCACCACCGATAGCCTTGACATACAATTGCTGGAAGCAAGACATTGCTTCCAACTGGTCCTCCATTTCTCTTCTTTACTTATATTGTATTGTATTACATTTTGGCTTAAGGAATTAATACATTTTGTGATCAATGCATTTCTATATTTTCCTTCGATTCCATCTCTATCTTCATTTACTTAGCATCCTTAACTTTCATTGCATCACTTAGTGAGACTGTTAGAGTATCGCATACTTAATCATGCGGCATAGGAATATGAAGCATGTAGCAAACCACCGGAAGGTGTGCGTTGCGTGAGTGTCGTAAGAAAACCTTATTTGCTTAGTGTGAAGTTGTAGCAACGCTTGTCTATAGGTGGATGCAATGCTTTTCTATGAGTAAAATCAGCAGCAACTAACTGTCCAGGAGGGTAAGTAGTTGATCGCATTAAGCAACATAAGCAAGTGTTCATTAGAGATAGGAATAATCTTACGTCAGCCAGGTTTATACGATTACCTTGTCTTATGAGCGCATCATTCATCATTTAGGCATACTTGGGAGAGTAGTCTAAAAAACTAAATTTAAGACTCGAGAAAGCGGATTGGATTGCATAAGCAAGAATGGGGAACTTAGAGATAAGCTCTGTTTGCTATTACACAGCGTATGCACCCTACGGATAGGATATTGCATGCGTCCAGAAGTAGGATACGGTGGTATATGGTCATCTCGCTTATGTGTGAGAGCACGTGAGTGGGTTATGGAGGCTTAGAAATAAGCTTCTCGACACTATCACATATACATCGCATGTGTCCTAGAATTAGGCACAAGTGTGTGTAGCATGATCGCATAGCTTGCGTTGGCTGGGCTTGCCTTTGCGGTCAAGCTTAGGGTTGCGATGAAGTCATCCTCACCATTTTATCTATTTTTCCATCCATTTTACTACGCGTCAACAGTTTTCGTGTCTCTACCTCTCATTCATACTTCCACTGCTTTGTCCGTTAGTTAGGAGTAGGAGTAGTTTATAGCTTATAACCCCCGTCATTCTTTTATTTATCCGCCGCAAACACATCACCGCATACCCTTTAGCTACAAGTCCCTAAGTTCGACCTTGGATCACCCGAGAAACTTGCGAGCGCAAGAAAACTTGTGATAGGATATACGACTACTTCCTTGGTTGTGGTGCATTTGTTCCTTGTAGGTGTGACAATAATTCTCCTCGGTGCGTAGTTACAACGGAAGAATCCTCCCCATCCTTCAACGCATGGCTTCGATCCCATGAATTTCAAGGCATGATCGCATGCATTATTCTACTTAAGGTTCTTTTCTTATTATCTTTTTTATTTTCTTTGCAAACTCTCCATCTCTGTGCACTGCTTCTCCTTAGATAAGGGAAGAAACAGACATCGTATGAGGAAGGACAAAATTCTGAGCCCATTTAGACCTAGAGATCGAGAGAACTTTTCAAAGAAGAAGAAGAAACAGTCGCCAACAACAATAACAAAAGAAAGATCCAAATATGGCGGAGCAACCAGAAAATGGAGCACCAAATGCAAATAATATCATGGTGAATCCCATCCTCTTGGCAAACAACCGCAATAGGCCCATCCGGGACTATGCGTTGCCCAACCTTTATGATTTCTCACTAGGAATCACGAGGCCAGCTCTTGACGGATCGAAGTTCAAAATGAAACCGGTGATGCTGTAGATGCTTTAAACTACCGAATAGTTTAGCGGTAGGCGTGGCGAAGATTTGCACGCCCACCTTCGGAGTTTTATTGAAATCTACAATACGTTTGTGTTCCTAAACATCTCCGCTGAGGAGGTTCAATTAACATTGTTCCCATTTTTGTTGTGTGACCAGGCACGAAAATGGGCTTATTCTCTTGAACCAGGGGAGATTAAATCATGGGAACAAGTAGTTGAGAAGTTCATGAAGAAGTACTTCCCCTCGACGGAGAACGCCAGAAGGAGGAAGTTTATCACTAATTTTGAATAGGATATCGACGAATCGTGAGTGACGCCTGGGCGAGGTTTAAGAGGTTGGTAAGAGATTGCCTGCATAACGGCTTACCAGATTGTTTATAGATGGAAATTTTCTACCACGGATTGAATTCTGCATCGCAAACGGCTGCTAATGCGGTAACAGCTGGTGGTCTGCTCGACAAGACATATGATGAGGTGAAAAATATACTTGTTCACATTTCAAAAAATCACGAGGACTGAAGAGAAAGCGATCAACGACTGAGAATTAAAGATAGTGACACAAATAATGGGGCCATCGCATCCCTATAAACCCAAATGAATGCGATGATGAATCTAATATAAGGCATTACAATCAATAGCACGGGAATGCATAAAAGGTAGGTCAATGCAATCGCCCAAACGACCATGAGTTGTGTCATCTGTGGAGAAGCACATCTGATTGAAGAATGCCCAAGGAATCCCCAGTCAGTATGCTTCATAAAGAATAACCCTTTCTTTGATACATACAACCCCGGGTGGAGAAACTACCCTAACTTCGCCTGAAAAAATCAACAACAAAATTTTCAACCAGTGACGCAAAAGGAAGGGCTACCAGGATTTTTCCTGCGAACAAATGGTCAAACACAAAACCAAGGCAGCAGTTAGCAAGCGCCTCAATCTTCATCTTCGAAGAGTTTACTGAAGCAATATATTGAAAAGAATGAAACAGTGCTTCAGAATCAAGCGACGTCCATCCGCAATCTTGAAATTCAGATAGGACAGATTGTGGGTGAACTCAAAAGTAGACCACAAGGAGCGTTGCCGAGCTCAATTGAGCTCCCTCGCAACTCTGGGGGTACAAGAAAGAAACAATGCCTAGCAGTCTCCTTGCTAATCGAAAACGATAGTAGAAGAAGGGGAAGAGCCCACCAGGACCAACCCGAATGCGGTGACAACCAAGAACCCATTGATATATGATTCGGAAGAGCTTGAGAACATGAACCCAGAAGTTGCGTCCACCTTCAAGCCTCTAGAACACGAAATAGAAGTACAGATACCACCATTCCCGCAAGGATTGAAAAATAAACTGAATGATGAAGGAAAGATCACTACAGTGGCAGTAACACAAAATACTATGATCCCACAAAAAATGTGCGACCCAGAAAGCTTTACGATACCTTACTCAATTGGAGGGGTCTACATTGGTCAAGCACTATGTGATCTTGGAGCGAGTATAAACTTAATGCCACTGTCCATTTTCAAACGATTGAATATAGGAAAACTAACGCCCACGACGGAGACTCTCCTGCTCGCAGATAGATCCCGAGTACACCCCGAGGGAGAATTGAAGGATGTCACGGTATCAATTTATAAACTCATTTTACCGAAAGACTTCATCATTCTGGACCATAAAGCGGACGAAAATGCGCTAATCATATTGGGATGACCATTCCTATCAATCGGTCGCGCTCAAATTGATGTACACAAGGGAGAAATCGTGATGAACATTAATGAGAAAAAGCTCCAAATTCAGGCAATCAAGATCCCAGAAGAATGAGAAAAGAAGAGAAAACCACCTTGGACGTAAAAAAGACAAGATTGAAAGGAATAAACGATCCCTACGATTGTTATGCGATTCAAATTTATCAGGGACGCAATCTTTTTTTGAAGTATCCTTTGAAATCTTTGTGAACTCAATTTTACCTCCTTATATCCATTATCATCTTTTCATTCTTTTTACTCTATGCATTTTAAATACAAAAAAAAAAAAAAAAAAAGCAAAAGGGGCTGCGATCGTGGTGTACGATTGTGGTAAACGATTTTGCTAACTCTGTCTTTTATTTGACCCTCGTGATGTTTTCTTTGCAACGATCGTGGTGAACGATTACGGAGGAGCCACATGAAAGACGCAACTAAGTTATTCCGCCACCACAATCAAAGAAAGTAGTTCGCCGAAAAGAAGGATGAGATCACAAATAATGCGAGCGACAGAGCAAATTTGGGGGTTGTATCTCTCTTTGACTTTGTCTATTCCAAATTTTGCACTCTCGCATCGCATTCTAACTTTGATATTTTATCATCGCATCCTCTTTAGTCGGCGCAATCATTACACATTGATTAATTTAATAAGTCACCGCATTGTTTTTTTTTTTTTGCCAATTATGATTTCAATGATGAAACACATGCCTCTATTTTTCACATGCACTAGAATCAACTTAATTTTAGGACAGTCAATTCATGAAATATTTCTAAAAGTTAGTGGTCCGCCAGCTTTCTTTCAAACTGACTTTTATGAAATCTCCTAAGAGCATCGCATGAATTCTTTCAATCTTTCAACAATGAGGACATTGTTGCATTTAAATTTGGGCGTGCGGTATTCATTTTCAACCTTGCTATTTTTAGGCATTAAAAAAAATCATCATAACGTTGTGATCGGATCCTGCTCGTAGTTGGATGTCTACATGACACCCGTGAGGGAAAGCCAAAACGAAGGTAGGAATCATGGTCAACGCATAAATAAAATGATCACAACTCCACTGCCAAATAGGCATGAGTTTAGACTGAGAAAGAGCACCTTGCTCGTAATTGGATGTCCGCATGACACCTGTGGGGGCAAGCCAAAACGAAGGCTAGGCACTCGGATCAGTGCAAGGTCATAGAAAAAATATAATTCTAAACTACGCAAAGATAAAAATCAGTTGAAAACACCCCAGTTGAAAAAGTTTTTTTAATGAAATAAATCATGCGATGCCCTGGAAACAAGTAAAGTCTTTTTTATGGTTAAACTTGCGGTCCCTAAATTTTAAAAATATTTTAAGAAAATACCTGAATAGAAATCAAGGAGATTTTGGTACATAGGATCTGAATAAGGCACCTCGAGAAATCTAGGAAAGGAAAAGGTAGCTGACTTTCTAGAGAAAATCTTTAGTTTATGCTTGAGGACAAGCATTGTTTTAAATTTGGGGGGTGTGATAATGGGCAGAAATGCAAGTTATTACAGCGCAAAAATATAAAACAATGAAGGATTGTGATGGTAAAAATATATAAAATTGCATCCAAAAGCATTAAGTTTATAATATTGCGATCGCATGCGTCCATCACATTAAAGCAGCTAACTTATGTATTTCGTGCAGGAAAATGCATTGGCGCAACGCAGAATTGCGATCCAAGGAAATTAGCGTCTGAGCGCATTAAGAGATTGCGACCACAAGGCTATGCGATCATTTGCGTTCGCAAAGATCTACTCAAGAAGGTGGCCGCATAGAGCCGGCGCATCAAGGTCAAGGCTTGATAAATCACGATGGGATAGAAAGCTGATGACGGTCGATTCTGAATCAAGTTGACAAGCCGTTCACGACAAACTGTAGCAAGTACACTCAACTTTTTGGTGACAATTATTCAGCGCATCAGACAGAGAATTAATGACATTCCATTAGTGCAATCATTTGAGAGAAAAATCTTTTCACCCTAAAGCTCTATAAATACCGAAAACCACATTCGTTAAAGGAGTTCAATTCAGTTTTTATTCCAACTGAGCCATATAGAAGATAGTTAGCCTTTGTTCTTAGTTTCCTTATACTTAAAGACAGAGGCGAGAGAGGAGAGAAGACGCTGGAAGATCGTCCTGGTCAGCTCGAGAGAGTGCCAGGGAGCGTGGAAAATAGAGAGAGGGCCGACTCTTGCGAAAGCAAGAATATTCTTTGAACAGAATAGAGAAAAACAGTGTAAAAGCCTTGGGAAGCAAGAAATTGCTACCAGGCTTCTTATCTTTATTTCACATTGTCATTCTGTATTTCATTTTCATTTATAGAATGGAACCTACATTTCTACATCTATTCACTCTCTTTACATTACACATGAGTAACTAAACTTTCAAATGGGTTGAAAAGTACTTAGCTAACATGACATAGGATCTTCATTGCATGCGATCATCTTGTCTTATGTTACGTCCATCACCCCTTTAGAGCTACTCGAGAGAGAGTCTAAAGAAAGAACCTAAGACTTGAGAGAGCTAGGTTAGAATCTAGACCTGAGAAAGCAAGATTAAATCTGCATGAGTAGGAGATAGAGACTTAGAGATAAGCTCTGTTTGCCAACATGCATCGCATGCACCCTAGAAATAGGTTATGGTAGTATGCGGTGTAAGACCCTAACACTAAATCTAAAGTGGGAGGTTAAATAGAGAAGAAAAATCCTAAGTAAGGATATTGGGGCAAAGAGTGGAAAACATTAATACTAAATTATCCAAAAAGGTGACCAAAAGACTAAACGCATATGGGAAGCTTAAATATGTTGAACGCAAGAGTGCATGGAGGATGGAAGGAAGAAGACTTGAAAAATGGCCAAGGGCTTGCATACAACAAACACAAGGGCATGCGTTGGAGGCATGCGTCGAGTGAGCATGCTAGGCGCGCAAGCCATTCGTCGAGGCCAAGCGCACAGGTCATGCGTCAATGCCAAGCGCACAGGCCATACGCCAAGGCCAAGTGTGCAGCCCATGCGTTGAGCATGTATGCCGAGCGCCCTGCCTATGCGTCGAACGGGCAAGCCGGATGCCCATCTTATGTGTCGAGTGCTGTCGAGTCTGCCAAGCAATCATGCGTCGATGCCTTATGCCAAGTGCATGCCCATGCGGCAAGGCACGCCCATGCGGCGAGACACGCCCACGCGGCCGAGGGCGCCTACACGACCGAGCGCGCCTATGCGACCGAACGCACCTATGCGGCCAAGCACGCAAGCTCCTAGGTAGCACACCCATGCGTGGATGGTCAACGCTGTACATCCATGCTTAGTAGCCCGAGCAAGCATACTTAGCAAGCCATGTGTCGAGGGTGAGCGGCCACCAGGCGTTGGTGATGGCCGACCCATGCGATGGCTAAATGGGACTTTGATGAAGGAAGGGTGAGTTGCTATGCGTTAAGGACAAAAGGTAAGGCTAATTGATGGAAAAACTCCAAGGAAAGATGCCAATAGTTATATGAGCATAAATCTTAAAAAATTTAAGTAGAGAAATATGTTTAAGTATTTAAGTAATTTTAGGTGGCAAAAGGAGGATCACACAAGTTCTAGCAGGAGGTGGACAAAGAAGATTTCATGCAATGGAAGTCTTATCACCCTAAGCAAGAGGTGAGCGAAGGAGATTTCATGCAAAAAAGGGAATTTTGGCTGGCAAACTGAGATGAGAACAACTCAAGGCTAGGCTGGGTAGGCTAAGTGTTGGCAACTCCAAAGTGAGACAAATGGGAGTTGAGTTGTCACAAGGAGGTGAGTTTGGAATGGCTATAAATAGAGGGGTTGGGCGAGAGGGATTTATTCATACCATCACCAAAAATCTTGTGTTGAGAGCATATTTAGAGTGTTACGTTTGAGTTATTAGGCTGCCAAGTTAATTGAAGATCAAAAGAAACAAAGGTTACGTTGGTGAGGCATTGAGTCAGCTCGGACGCACAGCCAGCCCAGCAGCGCTACGTCCGTCCGTCCGCGTGCCTCGCTCGACGCATCCCGTGCGCTACCCGAGCGCAGCTGCCCCCTACGTGCGATGCATCACGCCCAGTGCAACAGGCCACCGTGCAATGTGCGCCAAACGTGTCAACCCCCTGTGTGGCACAACACACCCACCCTGCCTACTATCAAATGCCCAGCTGCCTACCACAGTCCAAATAACCTCTAAAGAGGCTAATTTTAGGATTTTGGCTAAATTGGAGTAGGGTAAGTTGGTATTTTCATTATATAATGGTATTTTGGCTATTTTGACATTATTTATTGATATAACAAGTATTAATTGGAGAATTTCCATTGATATGGAGGAATTCTCAGGAAAGTATTCTCAAGGTGATTTTAGTGGAAAAACTTGCTTGCGGTGAATGTTTACTTAGTTTTATGCGTTGATATGTGGATAAATGCATATGTAAGTGTAAAATGCATGCTTATGATGTTATGTTGTTTGCCATGATATTGTTTGTGAAATTTCTATGGAAACTGAGATTATACCCGAACTACATAAGTTAGCATGCTTAAAAAGGGTACTTGGCGGGAAAATATAGTCTGCCTCGATCGACGAGAAATAATAGTCGGTGACGATCGGTGGGAAATATAGTCAAGTTACCTAAGCATGACTCGCGGGGAAAAAATTGTCGATATGCACATTGGCGGGAAAAGTGGGTTATAGGAAAGTTTCCATAAAAAGTTGTTATGATTGATAATATGTTCATGATATGAACATGCCAAGTATAGCATGGAACTGGAGGATGATGATTGAATGAATGTACACATGATCATGCATAAATTATACTGGAATTGTGATTATGTGATTGATTTCCCAAAAATATGTTTTGCAAAGTGATTATTATTTTAAAAGCACCACTCACTGGGCTTAGTAGCTCACACTCTTCCAAATGTTTTCTTATATCCCCTCCCCTCCCCCTCCCCCCCAGGTGGCAAAGCGAAGTGCTCAGGAAGGAGTCTACAAACCACTAAAATACTAGGACTTGGTAAATTCTCAGGGCACGGCACGGATCATGTGATAAAAGAATATAGGAAATTGAACTATATGTATGAAAGTTAGATAGATTATTGTAAACATGTTAAAGTCTTTAATAGATAAAATGTTAAATTAAAATGTCTTGGAATACTACTGGTGTATCCTCATGCTCTCTTCCAAGTCTTGGGGGCTAAGGCTAGGGAGGGGATGTGACATGCGGTCACCTTGTGTATGTGTGTGTCATTCATCATCGCATAGACAAGAATAGAGGCTTAGACGTAAGTCGAATAGACATCATCACATACATCATATGCGTTCTAAAACTAGAAGCTATAGCATTTGCATTGAGAGATGACTTGTTGTTGTATGTATGTAGCATGATCACATAACATGAACACATTCTTAGGAAGTGTTAGCTAAATCCCTTCTCAACCCGTTCCTTTGCATACTCATTGCACTTTCGTGTTATTAGCTCTTTTCTCAATTCCGCTGCCTAGACTTACCATCGTTTAGGTAATCGGGTATGATCATTTAGGTAATCTCGCTCTCGCGCGCGGTTGTTTAGTAAAAGTTATACAATTGTTTAGGTTGACTACATGTGTACATGATTGTTCAGGAAAACTTGAGCTATCGTGTAGACTCTCGTTAACTATACGATGGCCAGTGTTCCACTTTGTGAAGCGATAATCCGATGCTTTTGCAAAAATGAAAACTATTTTCATTTTATCCTTCAGTTATGAAAACTGAATGCAACCTCCCACTTTTATTCACGGTTATTGCAAACCTTGTGCTCCATTTTTTCTACATAAGTGAGTAACAAGCGTGTTAAGTAAAATTATGAAAGGAGGTAAAGAAGGTAGGCCGATGGAGGAAGAAAATTCTAGGTGTTAGAAATACTTAGTCAAAAGTGAGTTTTAGATAATATAACAAGTGAAAATTTGCTAAGTATGGAAGCAAAGTGTAGGCATGCGTTGATGGAGAAGTGTGGACGCATGGGGTTGCGTGTGTAGTAACCAAGGCTTGTAGAGGTTAAGTGTTGAAGGCAAGGATAAACTATGCGTTGGTACTAAGGATGAACGTATGGGTTGAAAGGCATGATGCGCCGATAAGGCTTATGGCAGCCTCATGTGTGTGCGAGAAAAGGCGCTGGACGATCGTGTAGTAGATGAGCATTGCTATATGATTGGGTATGCAATCGTCTAGTAAGTGAACGACACTACAAGATGATGTAGGTGATCGTGTAGGCGGGTGCTAGGCGATCGTATAGTAAATGCGCGGAGAGCTAAGCGATGTGGTAGGCAATCGTGTAGTAATTACGCGGAGATGAATGATGCGCTAGACGATGCGAAGGATCGTGCTAAACGATAGCACTACGCATTGGAAGATAGCGTAAGCGACACTGCAAGATCGGCATCAGCGCTAGACGATGAGCTGCACGATAAATGTTAGACGATAGGAATTGGGCGCTAGACGATGGAGTATGCGATGTGTGCAAGGCGTTGAAACTCGATGTACGCTAAAGTTATGGTTTGAGGCGAAGGCCTAATGAGGGTTATGAAGGAAAGGAATAAAAAACAAATTAATTGAAGAAACTCACTAATTGGAATTAGCCAGAAGCACTAAGTGCTGGATGAGGGGGTGGTTTGACCATTGAACAACGAAGGCAGCAGGAAGTATAAAAGGGAAAGGAAATTCAGAAGCTCGATTTTGGAAAATGACTTGAGCAAATTAAGTGAGATTGGTGCTGTTTGAAAGCTGGGAGAATCTAGTTTTTGAGGTTGTTTTGCCGAAGAAAGATGTCACACGGAGAAGAAAAAAAGTGAAGAATTTTTAGAAGGGGCAGATTCTCGGATTAACCAGAGCCCAAAGTGAAGATTGGAAGCTCTAGGCCAAACTACAAAAAAATTTTGGCTGATATTTTTAAGGTAATAAATTAACTCAATTCTAAACAAGTTTGTAGAAGGAAGTTTCTTTAAAAGAGTTATGAATTTTGAGTTATGAATTTTTGAAGTTGAAATAGAGAATCGGTGCGTAAGCAGTAGCTGCTTGAGAAGAATAAGCAGGCAGCTCACCATTGTGAGTGAGATAAGAAAATGAGCGAGAGCGAGAGTGAGTTAAGGAAGAGGTGGATCTCGCTAAGGATGAAAATCTCGTTGGTTTTGCACTGGATCTTGTTGAGAAGTCGCAAATCTCGCTAGAAGTCACAAATCTCGCTAGAAGTGGTAAATCTCTCTTACGAGGATGATCTCACTCATGAGGATGATCTCGCTCATGAGGACAATCTCACTCATGAGAACGATCTCGCTCATGAGGATGATCTTGCTCATGAGGACGATCTCGCTCATAAGGGTGATCTCGCTCATGATGATCATCTTACTAGTAATGTTGTTTTGTTGGTGAAAGTTTCATTAGTAAGCAAGCTACCTGAAGCATTTTGCTGAATTCTAAGGAATCTAACCGGGAATTATATCAGGCCAAGAAGAGCTAGGAGAGGCATATAAATAGTTTAAGAGCCCCGGCGAGCTGTGAGTGACTATAAATGATTTATAAATAGTTTATAAATATTTTAATAATCCATGCTTTATTGACAGTTATTTTTATGTTGGTTATTTTACAAGAAGTTCTAAGCAACACATTTCTCTAAAGTTTATAAATGCATGCTAGTTACAAAGTTTATGAAATATGCTTTGGTACAATGGTTGAACCATGGTAGTTTTCAAAAGAAGATTCTATGACATGTTTAAGTTACAAAAATTTGTATTATGTTTTAAAGCATGTGTGCTCTTAATGTTGTTGAGCATGCGTTAGTAAATGATTTTCTTATGAAAACTATGTTTTATGAGATCAAGCTTTCAGTAAGCTTGTTTTATGAAAATGTTTTCCTATAAGGTATTTTCAGCTCAAAATTGAAGTACAAGGAGAAGGTATCTGAGCTGTACTACCTAGTTTCATTTATGTTATGATTCTGATGCTGAAGTACATAAAGAAGGTATTAGAATAATTCACTCAGTTCAGTGATAAGTTGTGGTACCCTGCCTCAGTTATGATCCTTGACATCAGAATTCAGTTTGCTCTACATGCACGTATGATAGTTAATCAGTTCAGTAGGATTGAACCGCGAGGGTTCTTTCCTAGCATTGACCGAAAGGTGTTGAACAAAAGGGTTCTCACCCCAGCCCAGGCTTATGTTTGAGAGATCGAACAAAAGGGTTCTCTCTTAAACATGATATCCGACGTTGAGATTGAACCACGAGGGTTCTTTCCTAGCATTGGCTAAAAGGTGTTGAACAAAAGAGTTCTCACCCCAACCCAGGCTTATGTTTGAGAGATCAAATAAAAGGGTTCTCTCTTAAACATGATATCCGACGTTGAGATTGAACCACGAGGGTTCTTTCCTAGCATTGGCTAAAAGGTGTTGAACAAAAGGGTTCTCACCCCAGCCCAGGCTTATGTTTGAGAGATTGAACAAAAAGGTTCTCTCTTGAACATGATATCCGATGTTGAGATTGAACCACGAGGGTTCTCTCTCAACTGGGAATCAATTTAGCTATGTTTTCAGATATAATGGTTTAAAAAGTTTTATGTACACGTTTTCTTGGCATGTTTTAGTTCCAATATTCTGTTTTCTAACTTTCAGTTTAAGCATGAGATTTATTTTTTATTAAGTCGTTCACTGGGCGAGTAGCTCATTCTTTCAAATGTTTTTCTTTTCCCAGGTAGCGGTCATCTCCCCAGAGGTTAGCTGTCCTGCTACTCCGCCACTCAAGGACTTCAGTTAAAAGTCCAAAGTCTAAAGAGAAGTTTTAGGTATTTATTCTGTAAATGTCTGTACATATGTGTTGCTCATATTAGGGACTAGTAAAGTATATTGGGACCCGCTGAATTCTATATGTGTTAATATGATGTAGTTATGTTGTTGTTGATCCCTGGTGTTCTGAGGTTATTTTTAAAGTTTCATTAGTTTGGTGAATGTTATATATGTATTCCAGGGATCTAAGTAGGTTAAGGATGTTAGTTAGGCAGTAAGTGCCACAAAAGGGTTGGTAACTATTGTCGTCACATTCATTTATGGATTAAGAAGGGTAATCTGAGAGGGGGTGTGATAGTTTTGGAGAAAACCACCAACAATTATATCATAATTGTTTAATTATAAATAAATATAATAACTAACTTATCATATTATATTTATAACCTATAGTTTTAATATCACATTATATGCAACATATAAGCTATACTCCTTTTCTCCTCCACCAGATATAAATCATATTTATATCCTCTTCCTTCAATTAATGTATCTCATATATCATGTCAACTATATCATATATAATTGACCAGTTTAATCATATCATATATAATAAAACTCCCTCTTGTCAATTTGAACACTTCAAACTGACCCAAAAACTGATTCTCAACTTGAATCCATTGAGATATCAAGGGGACTTTATGGACTATGGCTTAAAGCTCCAACGGTACATGAATAACTGACTAAACTCTTTAGCGACGAGATCCACCACCCGTTAACTGCCAGACACTCCACTAAAGACCGACAGCTGCACTCTTTTCACCACAAATATATTTCTGTGTCCATCGGATATAACCAATCAACTGTACGATAACCTTTCACATATGCTTGTAAGTACAGCCTCTAATGAACAATATCTCATAGTTCTATTATAAGTGGACACCTCTTGGGCCATGAGAAGATGTGTGGCGCCACATCGTTCAAGCCCTGAAATCAATCCTTAAGGGAGCAATCTATGTACTTACCCCTACTTTGGGAAGGAGTGAATTCCATCTTGTGTAGCTGAGTTCCCAACTCCCTAATCGGACGAATCCCTAAAGTGGTAGGTTTGAGTCGGCAATCTAGCCACTCGCACCCATGCAAATCAAAGGATTGCCCTCAAAGGTAGGAGTTCCCAACTCACTCACGATTAAGGTTATGTTACCTATGGTCATCCTAATGAAGTGGAGTCTCTGTCATGAATGGTGTTATATAACGAGACTATAACACTTCATGGTCCGATCTTATAAAAACTCCTTTGTATAGGATGCCCCCGCTCGCATATCTCCACATGAATGATAGGATCAGACCATCTGTAGTAAGTCATAACAGTTGTAACTCTCTACAAAGCGGGCCACATCCGTAGTGTCACCAGGATAAGGTTTCTCTCCCATATCTATATACTACAGACCATTTTGGTTATCACTTAAGGCATGATCCACCTATATGTCTCCACATACATGCTTAAGTTACAACGACAACCAGGGATCTTAGTTTATTGGTTTGTGGTAAAGTACATAAAACGTCACATGTTTCATAGACAATAGTGAAGAAAATATCATATATTATTACATCATAAGCGTTGGTTCAATACGGTGTATAAACTATAGGACCCAACGAGAGTTTAGGGCATTAACCCCAACAATTAGCATGTGTGTGCTGGACATCCCCAAATTCTGAAATGTTGTAAACTACCTTTATGATCTTTCCACAACTCAAAAGGTGTTTTAGAAATACTTTTTTATGGAACGTTGTTCAAGATGTATACTACAATCTCCACTGCATAAACTAAAAAAGAATCAGGTAATCAAGCATAGCTCATCATAGACCTAACCATGTCCAAAAAGTTTAATTTCTCCTTTTTGATACACCATTCTACTGAGGTGTACAGGTGCTTTGAGTTGGGATATGATTCCATGTTCTATCATATAGTCTTGGAATCTCAAGTCCATATACTCTCCATCTCAAGTCCATATACTCTCCATCTCAAGTCCATGTTCTATAATGGGTAGATGAAATAAACGAAATAACAAATATATTGGCACTAACCCTAAAATGAAGCCAATTTAATTACACAATAGAAAAACTAAACTGTGTAGAAACTCATATCTAACTTTGTATTCTGTTACTAACAAACTTTCTTCAACAGATTAATGTAGTTCATAACTAATTTAATCTAAACCTCTAAGACTTATACTTCTACTTGAAAGATTAATCCAAATCTTTACGTACTTTATTTATCAGGACATTAAAAGTACAACTATAAAAAGCCCTAAAACTCACATTTTGTCTCTCACCCACTTACTCATTTCAATCTTTTATGAACAGAGAGAAAGAGATGGCAATAGAGTAGAATCATTACTATAAAGTGAAACAAAAGGAGAAAAAATAAGAAGTAAAACTCTAGGCGTCATTGGCAAGAGTAGAGCCCTAAATTGGGAAAGGGGGTTTAAGAGTAGATTGTGACAAAAATCAAAGGGGAACAAGAAAGAGAGAAATGATATGGAACATGAAACTTACCTAATTAGAAATGGTTGGAAAGACGACGGAGTTGGTGAAGGAACTGTGGAGATTCGTAGCAGAAGCAAGGATCAACCCAATTTTTAATTTTTTTTCTAAAACAATGAAATTTATAGAACCAAATAGAAAAGTATGCATTAATTGGACAAATTTACAGTATGCATTAGAAGGAAAAAGGGAGAAGAAATTTATACCTTTAAAGATCACAAATCTTCTTCACGAAATCCCTTCTCCACGAATGATCACAAATGCGTTAATGAGGGCCCCACCACAAAGTCGTCCTCTGTATTCTCCCTAGGGTAAGATGAATATGCAAGCGATGTGGGCTTTGTAGAATTTTGGAAGAGGGAGAGGGGAATTTTTCTGAAGAAAAAAATATTGAAGCTTTTTTTGTTTACCTATATCATTTCTTCTCTGCGTATAAGAAGATAGAAAACCAAAAACCAAAAATATCTTCTGGGTGAAAAACCACCCACACCCTACTTGGATCAAAAGAGAAAATAGGGGAGAAAAGTTATTTCTCTCCATTTAAAATTAAAACTAAGATTAAAAATTAACTTAAATTAATTTTAATATATATACATACATACATACATACATATATATATATATACATATATATACATACATATATATATGTTATATCATAAATAACACACAACCTATAGTTTTATATTGTACCAAATACAATATAACCTATAGTTTTAATTCTCTCATTAATTTGTAGTATTTAATATAAATCACATTTATACTAAATTTAACTATATCAATCTAATCTATATAACTAATATTTGAATCATATTCAAATATTTATTTCCTCTCTAATAAACTTTATATTATAATATATCAAATACATTATATTAATTATAACACATATATAATTAATTTAATTATTTCATATATAATTAATTCCCTAAATTAATTTGAACTATTCAAATTAATTCAAAATTAGTTCTCAATAATCTTTGTTGAGCTATAGAGGGGACCTTATGGACCTTAGAATGAAACTTCAATAGTATTTAGATAATTAATTAAACTCTTTAATTAAATTACCCAACATCCATTAACTGTCGGTCACTCCACTAAAGATTGTCAGTTGCATTCTTTGCACTACAGATATATTTTTTTGTCCATTGGATATAACTAATCAACGTTGCTATAACCCTTCACAAATTTCTCGTAAGTACAATTGGGCCAAAATTACCATTTTGCCCCTATAGTTACATCTAACTCCTTAAATACCATCGATCCCTTTAATGAACAATAAGTCATAGTCCAACTATGACCAAACCCCTATCGAGCCAAGAGAGGGTGTGGTGTCACATTGTTCAAGCCTTAAAATCAGCCCTTAAGGGAGCAATTTATCTTCTTACCCAGACGTTGGGGAAGAAGTGAATTTCGTCTTGTGTAGTTGTGTTCCCAGCTCCCCAATTAGACGAATCCCCAAAATGGTAGGTTTATTGAGTCAGTAATCTAGCCACTCTCACCCATACAAATCAAAGGATCGCCTTCATAAGCAGGAGCTCACAACTCACTCAGGATTCAGGTCATGTCACCTATGGTCATCCTGGTGAAATGTAAGTCTCTATTATGAACAGTGTTATATAATGAGACTAGTCATTTTATGGTCTGATCTTATACAAACTCCTTTGTATAGAATAACTCCGCTTATATGTCTCTACAAGAATGATCATGATTAGGATCAGATCATTTGTAACACTTTACAACAATTGTAACATCTACAAAGTGGACCATATTCATAGTATCACTAGGATAAGGTACCCAACTTTATCCATCTTCTATAGACCATTTGGGTTATCACTTAAACATGATCCACCTGTATGTCTATACATACATGTTTAAGCTACAGATGATAATCTTGGATGTTAGTTTATTGGTTTGTGGGTTAATGCTACTAAATATTGAATAAAACATCTTATATTTTATTAAATAAATAAAATGTTTGTATATTACAATTATACATTACAAGACCCACGAGATTTAGGGCATCAACTCCAACAGTTGGAATGTTACTTAAACGATGAATGACCAGATATTAGAGTTGCAAAATGGAACGATAAAGAAGAAAAGTAACGAGAGAAGAAAGATGATGGATTAAACAAACAATGGAGATGGTCAAATGAACGAATGAAGAAATAATGATGAGGATGGAGTGGTCTGCAAACGAAGAATGGGGAGAAAAAATGGTATGTGAAGTGCAAACAACGAATGGGGAGAAAAAGGCATCTCTTGAGGTTTTGGGTTTTTTGTGAAGGTAGAATTTCATTTTGCACTTTTTTCCTCCCTTTTTTATAGTGATCTTTAATGTCGTTTTTAAATTGACATTGTAGCCTTATTAAATATACCTTTAATATTAGTAAAAAAAACTAACATTAAAGATCCATTTTTTAAACCGACATTGATATCTGTGCCCAATTTTTTGAACCGCAACAAAAGTGTAATTTGCTGTAGTGCTTAGAACAATAAGAAACTTAGTCTAACATGACATCCATAGAAGAATTATAATTAGAATGCAAAAATACATAAAAGAATCTAAGATACAAAAGGGAAAGAGAGGCGTTACCCGACATTTTGGTCCCACCTCTATGGTGCAATTGACTCTCCAATGCTCTCCAATAAACTCCATGAAGGGATCGCATCCCGTACAGAAGTGTGTGAATGCGTGCATTTTTAATTTACATTTTGAATTTATAGAACATATAGAGAACTTCAATCATATTTAACTAAGCATGCTTTACTGTGAAGAAATTCAAGGAGAATGAAAATATCTTTGAAGACAACTTTCAATCTTCTCCAATTCTTCACTGAGATTTACGAACTCTTCAATCTTCTTGGATCTCGAACAAGACACCATTACCAAGTCTTCCTCGCTATTCTCCAACAAGGAATAGGTTTGTAGGAACTTTTTTAGAAGATCCAGAGAAGAAATCTATAAAGAAACCTTTTCTCTGTGAATTTTGAGTGATGAGAGATTATGAGAATTGAGAGAGAAGTGAATGTAAAGATTCTCACAGGAAGAACAAATTCTTCTCTATGCTTTTCAATGCAGAACTTTTCTGCATTATGTGTTAGAGGGAAGATAACTTCCCTAACCATTATTCAACTCACGTTAACTCCCCTATAATTGTAGAGGAGTTAATATTTGATTTATTAAATTAAATCATATTTAATTTAATAAATTAAATTAAATCATATTTAATTTAATAAATTAAATATGTATTAATTAATCTAATTGATTAATAGTTAGTTAAATATCACATATTTGATTAATTTTACACTTAAATCATATTCATATATATTTTTCTCTCATAACCTTGAGTTTTAATGTGTATCACATTCGCATTAAATTTAACCTATAGTTTTAATATGAATCTCATTCATATTAAATTTAACATAATAATACGAGTCTCATTCATGTTATTTAATATTTGAATCTTATTCAAATAACATTATTCTCTCATATAGTTTAATTTTTTAATCTTATTCAAAATTAGTTTTTATAATATAATGTATCTATATACATTATATTGGTTGAATCATATATAATGTATTAATTGTATTATATACAATTAACTTAAATTCCCTTATAATTTGAAACTTCAAATTCTTCAAAGCTAAATATTCCTTGTTTTATCCTTTGTGAGCTAGCAGGGGATCTAATGGACCTACTGATTAGAAACTCCAATTATACGAGATTTAATAATTAAACTCTTTAATTAAATTAATTAACATTAATTAATTGCCACTCCACCAACGACCCACAATTGCACTCTTTGTACTGTAGATATATTTTTGTGTCCATGGATATAACCAATTATCAATAAGTTAACCCTTCATGACTTGCTCGTTACTATAGCTGGGTCATTTACCGTTTTACGCTTGTAATTGTCTTTTACTCCTTAAGTAGCACTGATCATTCTAATGAACAATTAGTTTATAGTTGAACTATAAATTAAATCCCTCTCGGTCGAGTGAGAGGGTGAGGCTTCATTGTTCAAAACCTGGAACCAACCCTTAAGAGAATAATTCATCTACTTACCCAAAGATGGAAAAAAGCGAATTTCGTCTTGTGTAGCTATGTTCCCAAATCCTTACTCAGATAAATCCCAAAATGGTAAGTTTATTGAGTCAATGAGTTGGGTCATTCTCATCCATACAAATCAAAGGATGTCCTTCATAGACAAAAGTTCATAACTCACTTAGCATTGAGGTCGAGTTACTTATGGTCATCCTATGAAATGTTAATCTCTTCAGTCAACGGTATTATAAAGAGAGATTAATCATTTCGCGGTCCTATCTTATACAAACTCTTTGTACAAAATACCTTCACTTGCATGTCTCCACATGAACGATTTGGATTAAACCATTTGTAACACTTATAACTTTTGTAACATTTACCAAGTGGACCATATATGTAATATTACCATGATAAGGTACCCAATCTTATCCATATACTGCAGACCATTTAGGTTGTTACTTGAACATGATCTACCTATATGTCCACTACATACTGTTCATGTTACATGAAATAACCTTGGATATTTCTTTAATGGATAATTGCATATATAAATAATCAACCATTATTTCAAATAACTTATTAACTATGAGGCTTTAGGACATACATTCCAACACTCTAACACCAAAGACCCCCTAAATTCTACTTAGGACTCTCCCTCTGTAGGTCTCAAAAACTCCAAAACTCGATACCATAGCCAGCTCGAAGCCTTAGATTAAATAGCCACAATTTTCCTAAAATGCAGATTTTCCCCAAAAGTTGATAGGTGTCGTGTGGCGCCATAGGACAATGCAACGACCCTAGTGCAATGCTGCATCACCTTTCCGAAATGTTGGATTCAATGGGCAGAAGCATGTGGATACAATCACGATGCTACAATGTTGTCTTCAATGCCACAGTGCCATCGCTTGATGCTTTAGCGCCCTTCACATTGATGCTCTCGAGTTGTGTCCCCCTTGTTCATGGGAAAAATGACTCTTTTTCCTCCCTAATTTAGGAATTTAGCTCTTGACTTAATTGGGCAAAATTGGTCTGCTTTTACTCTCTTGAATTCCAAAGCTCGTTCTCCTAGTCAAATCCTAAAATTCACTAACAAACGACATCAAATCTAACAATATAAAGCATAAACAACTCTAAATAAAAAGGTAAATAAAAGTATTCTTCAATTACTTTTCACTACCCTAAACTTAGAGTTTTGCTAGTTGAGAGCAAAAATAGAGGAAGATAGAAGGAAAGTTCTAAATAGACATGCAAATGATTCAAGCCTCGATAATAGAAATAGCAAGTTAGATCTATAAGTAGTAACATTCAAGCACATTTGCTGTTAAGAAATTTCAAGGCCAAATATTTTCATCTCATGTGTGTGTGCACGTCATTTTTCAGTTTAAAAAACAAAAACTGAAATTTAGACTTAACATAGTTTCTCAAGTTTTCCCCCTTCTTTGGCTCATGTACCAATCATCAAGCATCTAACAAAACTCAAGAAGGTAATATATCAACTAAGGTGTCCGAAACAACACACTTTATGGGCCTTAAACTTGCATTCTTTTACCTAGGGGTACTAGCTTCCACATATACACCTAGGAACTTGTACCCATAATTTTTATGGCCGTTCTTAACTAATCACACAAAGGTAGCCCTTTTTACTTAGGTTCATGCACGCACGTTAGCAGTTTATTTTTTTCAATTCTTTTTTCTTTTGATATTCTTTTTCTACCTTATTCTTTTATGCACAAATGTATTTTTTTCAGCAGGCAAATAAAACTCTTTTCTTTTCTTTTAGTATAACATATCAACTATCATGAAAGATAATTCTCTAACTAGTAAGGCTTTTCGAAAGTGACAACCAAATTAATTCAAATTAACTCATCTTTCAATTAATGTTTCTAACTTAAAGTGACTACATGTTCAAAATATGGGAGACTCGTGTTATTCTATTTCCACAAAAGATTATCTAACATGCATATTTGAAACACAACATAGAAAATCATCACCCAAAGCATACATAAAAATCTTCTCAACATCATACCTTACTCAAAAAATTGAAAAAAAAAATCTCTAAATTTCAACACAATAAATTAGCATGTATAACATCCATAATTCCTAATCAATATGCATAATAAGATAAAAGAAAACACAAAAATATGAAGTACATCTCTCAGCCAAAAATTAGAATTATGCATTATCCACAATGCTTGAAAAAGAATAGAGTAATCACTCAAAAAGAGTGATACAAGTCTGGGAGCATGTGAGAATCCACCAAACATGCTGGCATAATGAGTACTTTGTGTTACTAAATGGCTCTTATAAGAGAGATTGAAAAAATATTAGGAATGTCAGGAAGTCATGAGCCCTTTATCAACACAAAACACACAACTGGAAAATGGCCATTTTTCTACTTGTATAATTTATGCCATAAAATGTGATATAGGGCCCATCTCTATACTTTATTTGCCTATTTTACCGTCTTAAAATCCCACGATCCCTTCAAATGTGGAGGGTTTATATCTTCCTAAAAATTTAGGTAACCTTTTGCCCTTTTTAAACTTGTTCAGTAGATTTTATTGGGATTTAGTTACTGACTTTTTTTTTTCTCATTTTTAAATATTAGGGGTGTTTTAAACCCGAATTAAAAATTTCGTGCTATTTTTTTAAAAAAAAAACTTCTACTTTTATCCTGTTTCTACTTTATGATTGATTCTATCATTATTGACGATAGATTAAAAAAAAAAAAAAAAAAAATCTTTTTATCTCCATAGTTCCAATGAAAAAAGGACTTTTCATGATCGATTATACTACTAGTCTCCCATGAGATCGTTCATAGAAGTGACATTGCTTGATCATTTGGTCACTTATTGACTTTCTCAAAATGTATTCAAACTTAGGGTATGTATTGTATTTTTGTTAGGGTTTACAAATTGATTCGAGGTATTTTTTCATAGTAATTTTTTAGATTTCTAAATTGATGGCAATTGGAATGAAAGATGAATTGTAGATTTTAAGAGAATCAAAATTTTTATGTAAGAGTTGTAGAAGGGTAGGGACATGAGAGCTTGTGAAGGAGAAGGGATGGATTTGGTGGTGGTGAATCTATTGTGTAGAATAAGTAATATGGGAAGTTAAGAAGAAGAATAAATCGTTTAGATTTTGGCCTAGTGATAGCATAAAAAAAATGTGGTATCTTGCTCTGCTTAATTCGAGATTGTTCCTTGATTTTATGTGTTTCTTTTATGATTTTGTAGGTAGAAAGCATCTAAGAGGTAGGACGGAGCGTTAGTGACAAAATAGAGTTAAAAAAAGGCCAAAACGAAGCTCAGTTGCATTAATAAAAAAAAAAGATGTAAAAATTACAGAATTACCACTGAAGGCATGGTGCTGCAGCGTTAGCTTGACGCCACACTTGGCATCGAGAGGCAGAGAGCACCATTTTTGTGCAAAGTGAACAGCGTCGCGACGTTGACGCTCTGAAGTATCATTGCGTGCATATGTCCGTCAGTGTTGTGGCACCAACTCAATTAATATAAAAACACCATTTGCCATCAAGGATTTTTATCTATTCGACCCCAAACGATTTTCAGAGCTTTTCTCTCTATTTTCCTCTAGTTTTTTACCCTTCCATGTATCCGAACAATCCCTGCTCAATCTTCATGATGATTATAGGCTAAGGAGGTAATTCTAGCTTAGGCGTAGAGTGATTTTCCCCCTTTTTGCACACTTTTGAGATTTAGATCATTTTATAACAATTATTTATATGTCTTTCAATTCTCTCTTGTTATGAATGTTTGTGATTGTATCGAGGATGTTCAAATGACCCGACAACCCAAACAATCCAGACTATCAAATCTAAATTGTAAGGGTTAGGTGGGTTCGTTGTAATTTTGGGCTGGGTTGGATTGAATTTTTTATGTTTCTTTTGGATTAGGTTGGGTCCAGGTTACATTAATTAGAATTTGGATTAGTCTAACCCAACCCGAATTTCTAATATTATTAAAAAAATTATAACTTATAAATATTGTAACTCATATATATTTTTATGGTGTTTATATGAAGTTTGTAATAGATATCTTGGATTTTGATATTTAACATTTGAGTTTTATGAAATTTTAATTATTAGTATGTGTTGTACACAAATTTAAGCATTTTAAGTTGATAAAAAAAATTAATAAAAAAAAGAAAAAAAATAACCCAACAACCTAAGTGGCAAAACGAAGGAGACTCATTAGCTTGTTATTTAATCAGACTTGCTGAGATCACAGAATCGGTAAAAATTATTCAACAAGCTTTGGAAGGAATTCCAGGGGACCTTATGAAACTTAAAAATATGATCTTTCAGGAGGGGATACACGTTACACCACGATTTTGACTCAGAAGAGAGATTTCAAGAAATGACATATCTATTCATTATATCAATAAGCCGGATCTGATTTATCATAAGGGATTTGCCTTTTCTATTAATATCTACGGATTGGATAAAAAATAATTCTTGCAACCCATCCCGAGGTTGTGTTGGGTAGGGTTGGAGACCCTATTTGGGGCATTCGGGTATCCAACCCGAACAATCCGAATTTTTGGATTGGTCCAAAAAATCTCCTCATTCCAGCCCATGTACACCCCTAATTGTATCTCTATTTGAAGACGTGTGATCATTAGCTAAAGCTAAATTTGCAATAGGTGACATTTAATTGTTTAGTAATCCACAAGTAACAATAGGTTAAATTAGCTTATAAGTTGTGAATTGGTTTCAATGAACATTGATTAATTAGCCTAGGGAAGAATTACATTAAATACATTAGACGTTTCCTATTAGAAATTCATCTTGGCATAATTTTTAATCTTAATGTGGTTAGTCAACTAATTAGGATGCATCTCACCTAATTAAATTGGCTAATTAGATAATTTGGACTATCACCTAGCTTTTCTAGGTGAGTTGGCTAAGGTTAGATAATATAGGAATTATCTAGTGAATCTATGATCGAGTTACAAATTGGGAAATTAATTAGAAATCCTAAGCTAGATCATGTAATCATTTGAAATAATTCTCTCTTTTATTTTTTTTGCAATTTATTTTTTCTCGCAACCAACCAACTCAATACGAACCCCTGGTTATCTCGGGCGGTAAACAATTTAATTGAGAAACTCAACAGTTTCCTAAATTCGACCCATGCTACCACTACTACATATTAGGTAGAAATGGTTAATTATTTGATCCGAAATTAGGCAAAAAATTATGCCGATCAAATTGGCGTCGTTGTCAAGTAGTCAAGTAGTTTCTCTTTTATAAGGTTTACAGTTCTTATGTTGTTCTTTGTTTTTCCTATATGTGTATGGCCTGATCCTCCCAAGATCCCAATTCGTTGTTGTATTTTACAGAGTTAGGTAAGAAGAAGAGGGGACTAAGAAGAGAAGCAAAGGAACGAAGAAGAAGCAAAGCATAAGCAGAAAACTGGTGCATTAAGAGACATTTTAAAGAAGAAAAAGAGGCTAACGATGGCACAACCAGAAGAGCGTCAATGAGGGCAACCCTGATGCAACAACCCCTTGCATTACCTACTATGATACCACAGGTAATTTTGAGCTTAAAATGTTGGGATGTATGCCTTAAAGCCTCGTAGTTAATCAATTATTTTAAGTAATGGTTGAATATTTTGTATATGAAATTATCCATTAAGAAAAGATCCAAGATTATTTTGTGTAACTTGAATAGTATGTGGTAGACATATAGGTGGATCATGTTCAAGTAATAATCTAAATGGTCTGTAGTATATGTATAAGGTTGGGTGTCTTATCATATGGTGATACTACAGATACAACCCACTTTGTAAATGTTACAAGAGTTGTAAGTTACAAATGATTTAATCCAAATCGTTTATATGAAGACATGCGAGTGAAGGTATCCTATACAAAGAGTTTGTATAAGACCAGACTACAAAATGATTAATCTCTCTTTATAACACTGTTGACTGAAGAGATTAACATTTCATAGGATGACCTTAGGTAATTCGACCTCAATCCTGAGTGAGTTATGAACTCCAATCTATGAGGTCAGTCCTTTGATTTGTATGATTGAGAGTGGCTTAACTCACCGACTCAATAAGCCTACCATTTTGGGGATTTATCCCAGTAGGGAGCTTGGAACATAGCTTCAAATGATGAAATTCACTCATTCTCATCTTTAGGGTAAGTAGATGAATTGCGCCTTAAGCGCTGACTCCAGATCTTTAACAATGAGGCTCCTCCCTCTCATTTGTCCGAAAGAGTTTTGTTTATGGTAGGACCATAAACAGGTTGTTCATTAGAGAATTAGTGGGACGTAAGGAGTAAGAGGTAATTACAGGGGTAAAATGGTAATTTGACCCATCTATAGTTATCAGCAATTCGTGAAGAGTTGACTTACTGATAATTGGTTATATCTGTGGACATGGAAATATATTTACAGTGCAAAGAGTGCAGCTGTAGGTCTTTAGTGGAGTGACCCAAAATTAATAAATGTTGATTAATTTAATTAAAGAGTTTAGTTAATTAATCTTATATAATTAGAGTTTCTAATCTATAGGTGCATTAGGTCCCATTGCTAGCTCACTAAGTAAACAAGGAATATTTAGTTTTGGAAGAATTTGAACTATTCAAATTATATGAAAATTTAAACTAAATGTATATGATACAATTAATATAATGTATGTAAATACATTATAACATATAGTTAATTTTGAAAAAGATTTAAAATTAAACTATATAATATGAAAGAATATTGTATTTGAGTAAGATTCAAATATTAAATAATATGAATGAGGTTCATATTATAACTATAGGTTAAACTTAATATGAACGGGATTCATATTAAAACTGTATGTTAAGTTTAAGTTTAATATGAATGAGATTCATATTAAAATTATAGGTTAAATTTAATGTGAATGAGATTCATATTAAAACTAAAGTAAGGAAAATATATTTAAATATAATACAAATGTAACACTAATTAAATATATGATTTTAATTAATTAATATTAATTAATTAGATTAATTAATATTACATATGTTTTAATTTAATAAATTAAATAAGATAATTCCCTTGCAGTTACGTGGTCGTTAATGTTGAGAGATTGAATCGGTTTTTGGGCTTTGGGCCCGATGATGGGATTGATATAGAGGTGATTTTAAAAATTCGGGAACCAAACGCACATATTCTTCAAAATTTGTAGTCTAAAAAATTATATTTTTTCCTAAATAAAAGAGTAAAAAGTAAAAAGTAATAACATATTATTTCTTGTTTTAACGTTAATATTTTATTGTTTAAAAAATTAGAAAAATAGTAAGTGTCAAGATGACCATGGTTGATGCGCAAATGTGGACAGAAAACATCTCAATGATTGCACGTGTTTAACGGTGAATTTGTAATTTAGAGAAGACGTAATGTGCAAACAATAAGATTTGAATACTAATGTGATACTTGCCACAATACATCCGATGTCTAAGTTAATAGGAGGTTCTTGATTATAACAAGAGTTTTATGGATGAGAATTTACTTACTTGTTAGAGAGTCATGATGGTGTTTGATGTATATAGGTCAAGTAGCCCAAAGTTTTTCCTTCTCCTTCCAGAATTTGGGCTCTTAAATACCAGATTGTTGCTCAACCTTTGATCTAGAGCCGTGAGCATGTGAATAGTACACCATTGGCCTGAATAAGCCCCATTCAACCTCATCGGCCTGCCCTACCTGAAAGGTGACTCTCGTGGGTCTCAACTTGTGGCTCGTCTAGCCTAAGGCCCATTTGAGTCTTCGTTCAGGTGTTTCATTCTCGGGGTCGTTCTTTTTGTTCTAGAGAAATTGAACCAAATGACTAAAACAGGGGTGGTGATTTGAAAAATGTCTCTATCTTTCCCTAAAAAATGTCTTAAGCTTAAAATTTGTTGTGTATCTGGGTGTATAGGAGTGTGTGTAATTTCGAATATGCCCTCCAACTACCATGTATCCCTTTTTGAATGCCTATTTTTTGATTTGGGTTGTTGGTCAAGACTCATGATGTATGTACGTACGTATACCACCTAAGAAGTAGATGAACAAAATAGGTTTAAATATTTTGTCATGGCACTGGCTGCGTCCATCAATGGGTGGAACCATTCGTTTAAAGAACAAGTATTTTAGCACTCTTCTTTCAATGTGCACACTTGATGGGAACAACCCAATTGTTCCACTTGCATTTCTTATAGTAGATTTAGAGAACGATGCATCATTGGGTTGGTTTTTCCAGAATTTGAAGTGAACCTGAAGATCTAGTTATAGTATTTGATGGGCATACTAGCATACCAAGACCGTTAGGAGTTCGTATGATTTTGTGTTTATCATTTACTTGCAAATCTTAAGGATAGACACAAGTCCAAATTGATTGATTATCCATTTGACATGTGCGTTAGGCCGTACATAGTTGCAGATTACGAATTTTACATGAGGCAGCTAGAACAAATAGTTCCAACAATAAGGTTAGAGTTGGAAGGTTTAGTGTTGCTTTTTTGATGTTTAATCTAAATTAATTAATTAATTTTTGTTGATAACAAACTTGAATTAATTTATTAATAATTTGAGTGTTTTGAATTGTCTATTGCGTAAAGCTTGAAACAACAGTCTCAAAGCAATTTGAATCACTTAAATTAGAGTTCTAACAAATAAAATATGACCGAAACAAGTTTAATGGAAAAACCTCAAGCTAATGAGGTGACATATTTTTTTCATCAGAGTGGACCAATTGAAAGGTGCCACTTGAATCATAGAATAAATGACACTGAACTTTTGATTTTTTGATTGATTTTAAAAGGAAAATGAATTTAATATTTATGTCTAACGGCTAGTTTTGAACACAATATGGGTTTTTGTTTTTGTTTTTTAATTTAATTTAAAAAGAAAAAGAATTTAATATTATTTTTTTTTGTGTCTAACGGCTAGTTAAGTTTAAATTTTCACTATTCATTTTTCTTTTACCAACATCTAATGGCCCAAATTAAATTTAGTTTTCACCTACCTCCTACTCTTTTTGAACTCTCCATCTTCTCTAAAAATTATGAAAACAATTATATTTTTTTACGATCCTTAAAACCATCGTTGCTATTCTCTCAAAGTTCTTAATTTTTGTTCTTTTCATCTTATTCTTGAGAGAGATTTATGTATTGTGAGGATTGATTTGTTGTGAGCTAAAACTTGTAAATCTACTATTCAAGAAAGTTTTTCTCTTCTCGTTCTTTGTTTCCAAATTCATTGTCGGAGTTGCTCTTGATCCTGAAAAAGAGTGGTTGTAATGGTTTGATCCTCAACCGTGGAAAGTATCGGTTTTATTCTTGCATTCGTAAAAGGAACGTTGTAGCAGTTCGACTAAGCCGTGGAAAGAATCAAAGACTTCTAGTGAATTACCCAAGAGGAGCTTGAAAAGTGGATATAGACGGATTGTGGCGAACTACTATAAAATTCTCAGGATCAATTTCTCTACCTTACTCCCATTTAATTTTGCAATTAATTTGTTATTATATTTTATTACTTAAAATTAATTGCTCATATTAGATTATTTTGATTGATTGTTCTTGAATTTCTATATCCATTATCAATCTTGTTATTAGAATCAAATTGGGTGCTTTAAAATAGTACCATTAATTTCTTGATTATTTTGGGTTGAATTTATTCTTTAAATTACTTATTAGCAAAAAGTTTGTTAATTTATTTATTTGTTCATCATTAAGTTAAATAAACTCTATTCAATCCCTCTAGGGTTGACATACCAATCCTATAGTTAGAGCATTTTAGATAGGCAATAGCGTCTTTTTGCACATGGGGATTTAGACAATATATCATGCTCACATGCGTGTGATGTATTGTCTCATAGGAACATTTCTTTCCAAGTCCTTTGCACATAAGTTTTATTCTCTTGCTAATATGAGTAGGGTAAACAATACATATATACAACCTGTAGGTAGTATTGATCAATTTTCGAGTAATAGTTTCTTTATATGAGAATTCAATTTCATCTCAAATTTCAAACGACCAGTTAGTAGGCTAAAAAAGAAAAAGTTATCTTATAGAAAAAGGGCATCAAGCATCAGATGTGGATATTGTGGTCAGAAGGGTCATAATTGTAAATTGTCACTAATCTAATATCGAGTTAATTATTTATGTGTAGTTGAGTAATCCAAATTTTTTAGTATCTATGTTCATTAGGGCATTACCTATTTCTTCCAATTTGTTATTAAAATATTATTTACATGGTATATTTGGTTTGTTCTTTTGATCTTTTATAATTACATACTTATGTTCACATGAGTCATATTGCGAATACATGCATAAATATTACATCAACATGAATTGATTTATTATGTTTAAGTAAAAGTTGTTGTTGTAGTTAGAATAGAGTTTTAGATGACGCGTACTAAACACTCGTGTACCTTGTATTTTGATACTCAATGTTGATTCAACACATACAATGTATTGGTAATTTAAAAATGCATAACATTTGTTTTTGTAATCTCGAGTTTGTTCTTATTGGGTGGTCTAAAGGATGCATATCATGATTCAAACTATTTTACTTGATGTTTTTCAACGTATTATATTTCCAGACACTTTTTATGGTGTTGGCATTATGAAGCTATGCAAGATTGATCAAATATGTTGGCATGTTCGGAACACCTCATGTAGCAGCCTTTGCCCTATTAGCTTCAAAGACTTTGCGAAATACATATCAATAGAAACATATATGTATAGTGTTCCAAGCAGTATTAAGCACTATATGTATCTACCTTGACCTGTTTCACAATTCCTACAGATTCGATTATTTCCTTTTTTTTCTTGCAAAATAGCTGTTTTATGAATTCATAAATAACATTTAATTATAGTGCAGTAATTAGATGAGCATGATTATCTCCAAATTGTTTTGCCTTTTATGCTTTCTTTTTATACTCCTTGTATACGTTCTTTTCATTTATTGAACGGATTACATTATTGATTATGTTCTCCCTTATCAAAACTTCTATTTTTTTTTTATCCTTAGTTGATTACTTTAATTAGTTAGGTCAAGTTAAATTAGTATATATACCTTAGTTCCGTGGTTGTTGTCTGGTTGTCTGACAACTCTCTATCCTTACCTTGACTTTTTTTTTTGGGTTGCTACATTTGTTATTGACAAATGTGGTGGAGTAATGGAACAACTCCACTTGAAAATTGATTAGGAAGGTAAAATAGACAAATATTTTATAAGCATGTAATAACGGATGGATTTTATTAAAAAAATTTAATAAATGAAATCAAGTATTGTTAAATTATTCAATATAAATGTTATAGAGCAAATTTAAAGGTAGGGTCTTCTAGTTTGTAATAGTATTATACAAACATTTTATTTATTTAATAAAATATGAGATGTTTTATTTGACATTTAGTAGCATTAAACCTATAAACCAATAAACTAACATCCAAGGTTATCATCTGTAGCTTAAACATGTATGTAGAGACATACAGGTGGATCATGTTTAAATGATAACCTAAATGATCTGTAGTAGATAGATAAAGTTGGATACCTTATCCTGATGACACTACGAGTACGACCAACTTTGTAGATGAACAATTGTTGTAAAGTACTACAAATGATCTAATCCCGATCATTCATGTGGAGACATGTGGAAGTTATTCTATACAAAAGAAGTTTGTATAAGATCGGACAACGAAATGACTAGTCTCTTTATATATCAGCATTCATAATTGAGACTTACATTTCACCAGGATGACCATAGGTGACATGACCTGAATCCTGAGTGAGTTGTGAACTTCTGCTTATATAGGCAACCTTTTGATTTGTATGGGTGAGAGTGGCCAGATCGCCGACTCAATAAACCTACCATTTTAGGGATTCGTCTGATTGGGGAGCTGAGAACACAACTATACAAGACGGAATTCACTCCTTTTCCAACATCGGGAAAAGTAGATAAATTACTCTCTTAAAGGTTGATTTTGGGGATTGAACAATGTGGCGTCACCCTCTCTTGGCCGATGGGAATTTGGTCATAATTAGACTATGACTTATTGTTCATTAGAGGGATCAGTGATACTTAAGCAGTTAGATGTAACTATAGGGGCAAAATGATAATTTTGGCCTAGTTGTACTTACGAGTAATTTGTGAAGAGTCATCGCACTGTTGACTGGTTATATCCAATATACACACAAATATATCTGTAGTGTGAAGAGTGTAGCTATCGGTCTTTAGTGGAGTGTCTGATAGTTAATTGAATAATTTAATTAAAGAAATTTAATTAATTATTCAAGTATCATTGGAGCTCAAATTACAGGTCCATAAGGTCCTCCTTGTAACTTAACGGGGATTTAATGAGAACCAATTTTGGATTAATTTGAATTGTTTAAATTAATTGAGGAAATTAATTATATGTGATATAATAAATTTAAATTATTATTATAATGTATTTGATACATTATAATATAAAATTTATTTGAGAGGAAATAAATATTTGAATATAATTTAAATATTAATTATATGAATTAGATTCATATAATTGAATTTAATCATATAATTCATTCATATATATATATATATTAAAATTAATTAATGAATTATTAATTTTTTTAATCTTAGAGAGGGAAATAACTTTCTTCCCCTAATCTCTTTGGATTTGGTTCTTCTTCACAGTTTTTTTTTAAGAAAATAGAGTGTGCTTTCTACGAAAAGATAGAACACAGAAAAACTCCAAAAAAAAAAAAAAAACATTCTCTTCTCTCAATCTCTCTCTCTCCCAAAACTCCAATAGCCCACACAACTTCTTGAATTCTCATCCTAGAGAATACAGAGGAAATTTTCGCGATGGTGTCCACAAAACTTTTGTTTTAAGGCATCCTTTTGATCGTGGCCGATTTGGAGAAGAGGATTCACATGAAGAGTGTTTTCTTTGAGGGTAAGGTCTTCTTGAAACCCTAATTTCATTTTCTATTTACTAAATGCATGTTGTAAATTTAATTTCATTGCATAATTTGTTTATGTATTTTGTGATTATGTGAAAACCAAAAATTGGGACGATCCACGTTTCCACTTAGGACTTTCACAAGATCGTTTACAATGTTGGTTGAATCAGTTTGCAGTGCTTGTCCTTTATCAGCATCATCTTCATCGTCCTTTTTATATTTCATTCTTTGATTTATTTATTCTCCATCAACATCTTTTTTATATTTATTCTCTTCTTACTCTTTACCAATTCATCCAACTCCCCTAGTGAAGTCAGATGCCCCTTATTTATTAAAATAAAAGAAACAAACTAAAAGGTAAGGATTTATGATCAACTTAGTCGTCTATGAACGTAATAAAATATTGTTGTCCATTCTAAGAAGTCGTAGGGAATGAACCACAAATGTCTGTATGTATTAGTTTTAAGATGTCTAAATGTCTGTTGACACCTAAATTTCTTACGTTTGTCTGTTTTCCCTTAATACATTCCACACAAACATAAAAATTACTTAAATCAAAGGAATCAAGAATTCCATCTAACACAAGTTTCTGAATTCTCTGTTTAGATGTGACCTAAATGCTTATGTCATAACATAGCGAAAGTCTCATTTAATTTACGCTCTGTACCACATGAATTAGATAACAAGATCTTGTTAAATGAAGCAAAAGAATCAAGTATATATAGATTATCAATTAAAGAACCAGTACCAATAAGTTTGGAAGCTTGAAAAATACTAACTTTATTATTTTCAAAAGAATAAGAAAAACCAAATTTGTCTAAACTGAAAATAGAAACTAAATTTTGTCTAAATGACGGTACAACAAAATTCTCATTTAGATCCGAATAATAACCAGTTTTTAAATGTAATCTAAAATTTCGAATAGCTTCAATTAGAACTGCTTTGTCATCGCCCACATAGATGAATCTTTCAGCATCACTTGGCGTCTGGCTCCACAGATAACCCTGCATTGATATACTTATGTGAATATTAGAACCAGAATCTACGCATCAAGTATCTGTAAGTACAGAAGCTAAATTAACTTTAGAACAAAACAAAGTAAAATTTTTCCTTCTTTACAAGCCACTTGGCGTATTTTGGACAATCTTTCTTGAACTAACTTCCTTTTTGGAAAAAAAACAAGGATTTTTAGTAACCTGTTTTTCCTTTTTTTTCCTCTTATTTTGTTAAGATGTCCCTTCAGCAATACCTGTAGATTTCCTTTTCTTCTTATCACAAGAGTCAGTTGCCAAATGAGCATTTGTTGTCATTTCTCTCTTAATCTTATATTCTTTTTGCACACATTGAGAGATAAGCTTATTAATACTTCATTTATCCTCCAGATATTATAGTTTATCTTAAACTGGGTGAATTGTGTAAGAAGAAAAATAAGTACGTGATATATGAGTAAGTTTTCATTTATCTTGATATCAAGTGCCTTTAATTTACATGCGAGATTGGACATTTCTATAATATACTCCTCTATGTTCCCATTGTCCTTATGCCTCATGGAAGTTAAAGAAGTCAAAAGACACTTACTTCTCCCTTTTCATTTTTAGCAAAATATTTCTCAATTTGAGAAGGAACTTATTGGCATTTTCACTTCCCGTGATAGAGGCTCGAAAAGACTTCGGAATGGAATGCCTAATAATCATCAGACACATACGATTTGACCGTTCCCACTTCTCTATATTAGCCGTTTTAGGTTGTTCTTTAGTAGAAGTAGGTTTATCGGTTCTTAATGCAAAGTCCAAATCCATACACTCTAGAAGTATCTCTAGGCTTTCCTTCCAAATCTTGAAGTTCAATCCATTCAACTTTGGGATTGAACTCAAATTTCCAAATATTTGAGTAAGACCAACTGAAACAATAAACAATAAAACATATACTCACAAATAAAATATAACAAAATAATTTCACATATGTGGTGTACCCCTTTTAACAAGATACCTAGCACAACATTGATGCCCAGCCTTTGGGCAAAACACCAATTGTAGATGATACTCTCAATGCAATAATCAAAGTACTAATAATAAACTTGGTAAAAAAATAGCATTTTTTTGGACCGACTATTTCTCACACGAGTAATCCTTATAATTGTCACATACTCATTACCACATGCATGCCCAACAATTTGGCCAAATAATTATCTAAGGCCGATAATTATCCGCATAAATTCATGAATATGCACATCTTGTATTTTAGAATTAAACTAATCTAGATAACAGACTTTTGTAACATACTATTTTAACTAATCCAATCTAAAATATAAAACACAATATTATAACAATATTATTGTACAAAAATAATGGGAAAAAGACCAAATAGTCTTTACCAAAATTCACCCAATAATTGCATACACATAATACAATTAAAGCAACATAAACAAGTGAATATCACTAAATATCATTAATCAAATTTATAGTCAAATTCATCAAAATATCAATCAAGTTTAAATTTAAATTCACCAAAATATCAATCAAATTTAAATTTCAACCATAACATGATCAATTAATCTTGAATCCACGACCTGATCAATTAATATTGAATCCACAACATGATTAATCAAATTTAATTTAAATCCATAAATGGTTAATCAAAATTAAACCAAATTTACAAGATTATCAATCAAATAGAACTTAGATGCATACAACCATCAATCAATTGCAAATTAAATAGGAATTATCGACATGATTGATCAAATTCGATTGATTTATTCTTGACAAATACACAAGATTTATGATCAATTAAAAAAAACACAGAATTGAACATTAATTAGCTCATAAATTATAATTTCCTTATTTTTCCACTGTGATCTCATTATTTATTACATTAATAATCACTATAAAAGACAGAAAAAAAATTATATCCTCAGTCCACCCTTAGATATATATATGAAGTTGTGTACTGAATTCATCTGACTGCAAGAAACTAAGCCTACGTCTGGCGAGACTTGCGACCGTAGTATTGATGGTGCTCTACCGGCCAGACTTTCAATTGTACTCATGTATTTAGGGGTGATCATCAACCGATTGGGGTCGATTTTCCGACTAGACCGACATTGAACCGACCAGAATCAATTTGGAATCTGACAAAACCAGTCCCGACTGTCAACTGAGCAGAAACACAGTCGGTCAGTTTGGTTGGTTTTTTCATTTTCCTTTTTTTAATTATATTTATTTATTAAAATTCTTAGAAAAATTGCTCTTAAGTAAAAGTTATATTTAGTTATAAATCATTATCGTAATTTTTTAATACAAATAAAAAATCAACTATTTATTAACAATTCAAGATACTATTCACATTTTAATACTTATGGAATAGATGTATTAAAAATAAAATATTGATATGATTTGATTTAAAATCCTTAATATTTAAGGATTAACATGTCCATTGTTTGAGATTGTGTTCGCTTCACTTAATTGCTTAAAGAACCCCTAATATATATTACATATATATTTGAAAATAAACTAATATGAAAGTCGAGAGTGTACGTCACAAATAGAAATGTCACATGACACATAGTCACATACAATCAAATTAGAAATTACAATATAAAGTTAGTTGTCAAATACAACCAAATTACAATAAGACATAAAGTCAATTGTCAAATACAACCAAATTACAATAAAATCAAATGATAAATACTTAATCGGTAACTGACAACTTTTCAAAATATGAAAGGTCTTGAATCTTTTTTTTATTGTCCATAACCGCTCTGAATCCTATATAATTAAGATTAAGAAGAGAAAGACCACCTCATTAAGATTTTAAACTAACAAGTTACAACTACAAAATACAAATGAATAAAGTTTAAAGTTAAATAATTGAATAAATACCTTCTTCAAATAATGAAGCTTCTTCCACGTTATGTTGAACTTCAAGATCTATTGGACCTGAATTTAGCCAATTTTGAGTATAAATGAGAGCCTCCACTGTTTTCGGAGTCAATGAACAATGTGATGAATCAACAACACGTCCTCATGTACTAAAAGTTGACTCAGACGCTATAGTAGATACTGGAATTGCCAAAATATCTCTAGCCATACGACTAAAAACCTCAAACCGATGACTGTTCATCTTCCACCATTGAAGTATGTCAAAATCACCTTCATTCTTAACATTAGCTTCCAACAAATAAATATCAATCTCTAACCCCTGTTCGAAAGGTGTAGTCTCATTGCCTTCAAAATCCATATCAATTGTATCATAGACAAAGTCTTTACCCACATTTTCAGTTGGATCACAATCAATCATGGTCTCTGAGGCTGAGACAATTGGTGTATTAGTAGTACTATTCCCAATCCCACTCCCCCTCCCACTCTGAGTAGTACTATACTCATGAAAGAGAGTTTACAACATTGCTCCACTACATTTCCCATAGATTTGGGAACCTCTGGCCCCAAAAAAAAAAAAAAAAAAAAAAAATTTAAGGCAAAAAGATACAAACCTTAACTCTTTTTGAGGATCTAGCACAATAACAACATACAACAATAGATTATTTTTTTCATTGTTCCCCCAATACTTCTCAAATTTGGCCTTCATGTTATTGGCCATTCCAACTAGCATTGCATTTGCACTACCAATATTCAAACGTATACAATTCTGAACCATTGTAATCTGATGAAAAACCATATTCAAAGTGGTGTACAAAGACCCTGAAATTTTCAACGTCACATCATAAAAGACCTTTAAAAACCTAATCAACATCTTAGCATTTGTCCAATCTTCTTTATTTGGTGACAAATCGTGTCTATAAGAAGCATCTTCATCTTCTAATCTATCAAAAGCCTTTTCAAACCTCACAGCTCCTCAAGCATCAAATATGTAGAGTTCCATCTAGTGGGAACATCAAGACATACATAACTCTTACAAGAAATTTTTTCAATTTCAATGCACTTTTTAAATTTCAAAAAATGTGCAAAAGAAGATCTTCTAAATCGTACAACATATCGAATCCTTTCAATGCAATCATTATGTTCATTAAAATCATCACATATTATGAGATTTAATATATGAGCACAACAACGAACATGCAGAAATTCTCCACCAAACAATAATCCCTTATTAAATCTTTTCAGAAGATAAGCAATGGCAGTATCATTCAAACTTGCATTATCAACCATTAAAGTCATTACCCTTTCAATGCCCCAATCCTTCAAATTCTTTTCAATGGTTTTACCAATAACATCACCTTTATGATTCTCAATTGGACAAAAACTAAGTATCCTTATATGTAATCTCCAATCAAAATCTATGAAATTGACAGTTAGTACCATGTAATTTATATTTTGTCTTGATGTCCAACAATCCGTAGTGAGAGAAACTTTATACTTCTTGTTAACAAACATGTATTTCAAACGCTTTTTCTCATTAACATACAACTTAAGCACATCTGTAGCCACAGTAAACCGAGATGGAACAACAAATCTAGGTTGACTTGCACATGTTAATCTATCGACAAATTTCTTAAATCCTTTACCCTCCACAAACTTGAATGGCAATTCATCAACAATTACCATTTCAACCAACGCTTCCCGAAAACTCTCTAAACTATATGACTCACATACAAGTTGCGACATATTATCCCCAACATTGTTTTTGTCTTTAATTTTGAAAGCTAATGTCATTTGGGTTAGATCTCTTTTTCTAGTAAGGGTATTTTTTACAATTTTTCAAATGATTCTTCATAGTTTCAGTACTATTACGTTTAGAATGACATGCATAGACAACTCTATAATACTTATATTGAGCATGAGGGTCTTTAGGATCACCTTTTAGCCTCTCAAAATGATCCCAAATCATGGATTTTTTCACAACCTTCCTTCTTTTTGGTGGATTTGGAACATCTGATGTCTCATTTGCTGAATCAACATCAACGATATTTATATTGGCATCCCGTTTTTGTATCTCGTTCATTTTTTGAAGCATCAGTTGGAGTTCCATCAAATTCCATATCCGTTGAATCCATGTAGCTGAACCACACCATGTCAAACGTCAATATCATACAATTCACAAAAACTCAAATTATTTCAGCTTTACAAAAACTCGAGTCTCAAAGTATTTACAAAAACTCAGATACCCATACCCTTACTTATCACCTTATGCATAAAACATGAGCCAATAAGGAATTCGTGCCAGAACACACAATACCTCAATAGGTTTCACAAATGACTCATAAGAGATAATAAGGGGAGTAACAATGTCTCTAATCCTCATGTACACTACCTTACCTCAGTAGAAGAACAACCAACACTAATCCCCAATTTCTTACATAAATGTAAACTTTCAATACAAGAGACTAAGCAACTCAAATTTGTTAAAATTGTGAACTAAACAATAAATTAGCAATATTAAACACTAAACAGAACTCTATCCATAACATTTTTCAGAACTCGACAACATTTTATGAACACTGACCAAATATAAAATGACCCTTTTATGAACTCAACAACATTTTTCAAAACTCATCAAACCCAAACCGGTCGAAGTGGGTATTTATATTTTATTTTATTATATATGGAATAGTTTATAACACTGACCAAAAATAAAATGACCCTTTTATGGAATCGTTCAACCCAACGGTACGGATTACAGACCTGCAGGCAATCGTTTATATTTATAACACTGACCAAGAAGAAGAGAACGATACAGAACTGCAAGTAACGACCGGCTGAACGTTCGCTGAAGTTTGTCTGAATGAAGAGGAAGAAGATTGCTGAAGTTTATCTGAACGAAGAGGAAAAAGATGACCGACTGAAATCGTTCAACCCAACGGACAGATTACGGAAGAAGATGACCGGTTGAAATCGTTCAACCCAAGAGGAAAAAGTTTGTCTGAACGAAGAGGATGGATTACGGAACGAAGAAGGAAGAACGATCGTTGAAGAAGATGCTGAACGAAGAAGATGGCTAAAGTCTGAACGAAGAGGACGAAGATCTGGCGCTATGGATGGAAGAATGGAAGAAGAAGTTGAAGATCCCTAAATTTTTAAAATACCACTTTATATATATATATATATTTTAAATAATAGGTCGGTCGGGTCAGGTAATAACTCGCTCCAATCGCCGCTACAATCCATTTTAAAAACCGACATCGACCGCTTCTGTATGCTTTTCCAACCGTTCGACTCCATTTCGGCCGGTTTGGGTCGGTCGTGTCGGTTTTTCGGTCTAACATACTCACCCCTACGTAATATGCATAATCTGTGCATATCTTTTTAAAAAATTCTTTTATTTCTTTAATCAAACTTTAAAAGAAACCAAAATTGAATCAAATCTCAATAGAAAACAAACTTAAACCAACAATATAACATAAAATTCATGCTCTAATACCACTTGTTAGCATAAATACTTTATATCTATATTAAATAAATTAGTCGTAGGATCATTCATTCCAAATTGTCAAGAATAAATAATATATCGGATTCCATTGAGATTAATGATAACTTCAAGATGACGTGGTTTTAAGATATAGTTTTTCTCAACCAAAACTTCGAATGCTCTTAGTGGAATTCCCTCAAGATGGGATTAGTGTTTATTGTTTTGGTATATATTGGGACCATAGCGCCAAAGTTTCTTTATATACTAGTTCAATTAGGGTTACCATTAAAAATAATTAACTAGGAATAAGCTTCTACCATTAAGTCCATAATCCAAGGCCTTAATTAGTTAGATCGTCCAATCTAATAAAATAACTCAGTGTATAAAATATTGATCCACATACATAAGTCATACTTTAATTATACGTATTATTATTATTTAAATACGTCTAACCGTCCCTTTATTGTATTTGTTAATTTGAACCTTATTGAGTTCAAATCTACCCCTAATAATTACAATAACTTTTAATTAAAAAATGCACAATAATTTATATAATTATCCTTAGACAATTTTGAACCCCTAGAGAATAACCTAACTCAACTTCCTTTATAAATATATCGCTTCATATGAGACAACTTAAATCATACATTCAAACTCTATAACTTTTATGTTCTTTCACTCTTTGACTTAAGGATCAGAATGTGTATGACAAGCACCATATCAGTGTGTAGGATTTTTTCTTTTAGAGGCTACATTATTCTCCCCTTCACATATATTCATCGCGTTAAATTAATAGACACAATAATTTTTAACTAAAATAATAATAATAATATAATATAATTTGATATGAACTATTTGGTATGTTCATGACTCGTACTGATCATCCATCCAACACAGGAACAACAAAGTCACGTGATAAAACTGAAAATAGAAGCCACGGATAATCTTGAAAAATAAAAATTCCGAAAATTAAAAAAGGGACAATTTTAAATAAGCCTTAAATTAAGGGTCCAATCTTTATTCCAGGAAGGTAATTACATTACGTTATAAACACAAAGCCCAAGCCCATTGATGTATGTGGTGTGTGGTCCATGATTTTCATTATTATTAATTATTATTATTATTTGAAACGTATGCGACGGTCGTGGACACGTGCTGCACATGCACCTTCATTCTTGCCAATTAATCGGTGTCCGGTGCCGGTCCGGTCAATCACCGGCCGCCACCGACCCTCCCTCCACCGTCAAGATCTTCCCACTCCCCGGAATCCTTATCTTACGGTTCATATTCCTTCCTATATCCACTGTGCTGTGCTTTCATAGGATACAAAATTATTAATTTATTTTTCCACGTGTCGTGGACCCCACTGGCACCTCTATCACTGACACGCATCCATATATGATTTCTTTCCTTCTTTAAATATGATACTCCCTACGTAATCAATCAAAAAAATTATTTTTTCCTTTTGATCCACAATCTGATCATTAATAATTAATAAATAACATAAAAACTCAACCTTTTTCTTTATCATGTCTAATCATTTATTTTCCACCCATCTTAAAAGGGTTCGTAATATTATAACCCAATTTTCACTTCATGTATTATTAAAATTCGAATACCCTATACCTTTTGGTAAAGATATGTAGTTTCAATTCTACATGTACTATCTTTAAAAAAATTAAATAGCAATTATATGATAAAAGCATCGTTTATATTATTATTATTATTAGGTACAAACAAAGTCTCGTATTAGTTAGAAAAAAAACGAATAATAGTATATAAATGAAGAAAATTATTTTTTATCTTTCAAGATCTTTTAAGTTGTTCCAAAATCAAAACCATGAGAAAGTTTCGAGTTATTATAAAGTAACCCAATAGATAGAGACATCACAATAGATAAAGACACAAACTATCAATTAATTATCATCCTTAAAGTTATTAGGTCAATCTATTATCCTACCAATATTAGAAAGATGTATTTTTTATTTATTTATCTATTTTTTAAAATGAATTTAGTTTAACTGATATAAATATGAAATATTTTTCTTACGTTATTTATGTTTGAATTTCTCATTATCTTATAAAAAAGATGTCTTTATTTAGTATAATAATTATGAAAATAAAATATTGAATATCTAACTTAGAAAAACGCATGTCATTTAGCACTTTTAAGTTCACTTTCCCTATAAAAGGAATGTCTTAAATGAGTAGTATGAAAATTAAAATGATATTTTTGAAGAAATCATAGGCACAAAGAAGTGAAACCATTTTGCATGAATGGGAAATTTTTTGAACATGATTTTATTCGTTTTCTTCTCTCTATACATGACGTGACATAATGACAACGAAATATGCTCTTTTTTATCATAATTTTTTTAGGTAAATTACAAAATCCAACATAAAATAGTTAAATTTATTTTCTATACGTTTATAAAAATTGAGTCCTTAAATTTGTATAAATATTAAAATTAAACAATGAAACTTATATAATTATAAAATTATCATAATTTTATAAATTTGAGAATTCAATTTTTATCATTTCAAGGTCTAATTTATACAATTATTATAAATTTGGGGTCCAATTCTCACACTTGTAGAAGTTTGATGATCAAATTTTTACAATTAAGAGTTGGAGGGTGTAATTATAACTACCACCATGCTTCTAGATGATTTTTGTAATTTCAATTTTATTTTATGTATTTTCAAATATCCAATTTTAGTTTTTATACTTTCAGGAAATCTAAAATTTAATCCCTACTATATGTTTATCGTTGATCTTTTCATTTTTTTATTTATTATTCATTAGCATTTTTAATCTAAATCCAAAAGAATATTCACATATTAATTTTCTTACATAAAAATTATTATTATTAATTATCTAATCAATATAAATATAAATTAATAGTCATTGTGAAAATAACAATCAGACCTAAAATATTTGGCAAATATAACACTATGTAAGAGAATGTGCATATATAGTAGATTATGTTTTCGAAGTCTATCATTGAAAGAACATATTAATAGTAAGAACCTATTAACGATAGTCTATATATTTTGCTATTTTTTTAGAAATATTACTATACAATTTAATTATTATATCTGGAGCAACTAAATAATTGAATAAATCTAAAAATACATGGATTTAACTAAAAAAAAGATGAAGGGAGGAAGAAAATAGTGTTTGGGTGAGTGAGGAAATATAAAGAAGAAGCGTGTGGTAGACGAGAAGTGAGAAGCGCGTGAGGAGGAATGGAGTTTAGAGACAGTAAGGTAAGGCAAAGCATAGAAGTGCGAAAGAGAGAAAGAGGAAATGATCAAATGAATCAAAACCCCAAACTCTCTCATTCTCAACAACGCTTTCTTTCTTTCATTCATTCAGTTTCATCCATTTTCACTTTTCCTTCTTCTCTCCTTCCCCTTCAATCTCTGTTTCTGAATCAAATGTCCTGACCACAACAGACAACAAACAACAACAAGGTCAGTTTCAACTTCTTCAATTTCTACTTTTTTTTTTTTTTAAAAAAAAAAATTTCTATATGACCTGAAGAATTTCCTCTTTCAAATTTTTTTTATGGGATTTCATTTTTCTTCTTCTTCTTCTTGTTGGGTTTCCGAATTTTTAGGTTTTCTGAAATTCGGGAGGACTTGATAGGGAGATGAACAAGGAACAGCGACCTGAACCTCTTGATTTCTTCATTTGGACTGTTGAGGTACTTCATTTTGGATCTTTTCTGCTAAGATCTTAAACTTCAATTCTTTATTCTTTGGCTTTCTACTTGAAAATCTGAATGATTATGTTATGTCTTAACAGTGTTGGTCTGGGGAGTTTGAAATTGATGGCTAACCTTTTTCATTGATTACTTACTTCAATTATTTGATCGTCATACACTGTTGATACCTTTTTTCCCTTTTTTTTCCCCTGCGTATTAATGGTAACGTGTGATTACTGGATCAATGGGGTTTTGTTAAGATTAGGATTTTAGTATTTTGTTAGTCACTGAAGACTTTCAAAGTAATTGTAAATAGTGAAATGAAATAATTGAATTCATCGCCAGTCCCTATTGTTAATATAGGAGCTTGATTCTCAAATATCACTTCCTGGAATTCATATATACAGGCAAAGATCTGTTTATTGCACCAGGATTTGTTTTCCTTACTATTTGGAATTTTGGACTTTACCTTTTCATACTTCCATCTTCTTCTTTACTTTTCTCTTTCTAGTTTTGAACTTCGTAGTTAGTTTGAACTCTCCTAAATTTGATTCCTAAAAATTTCGAATATAAGAAACCATATTTGATGGAACTAAAAAATTTATATTGGCAATGTCATACTGTTTCTATGTGCTCCGTTTTCAGCATCCTTTCAAGTTGGAGTGTTTATGTGTGGCACTGCTTATCTTGATACTTGTGTAATTTTCTGGTACTTTATCTTGCCGATATTGTTTAATTCTTATTATTTGGGTAGGAGAAGATATTCTTACATGGAAAAAAAAAGATATTTTCAACATTTGGATTATACATCATATTACATCTCGCGGGCTAAAATTTTAACAGAATGTAATAAAAATTGTTTTATAATATGCCTCCTGCATGCCTATTACAACGTTTTTTTCCCCCTTAGGATGTTGGTTTGTGGTTGGAAGAGATAAATCTTGGAAGCTATCGCCAGATTTTTAAAGAAAATGGGGTCAATGGGGAGTATCTTGAAGGCATGTCTATGTTCACAACTGAACAGATTCTAAGGTTTATCAGACGATGCCATATGAAATGGGGAGACTTCATCACACTTTGTAAGGAACTCCGACGAATTAAAGGTCTGTGTGCAAGACAATTTTTCTTCTCCTTTTAATTCAAATTTTTTGGAAAAAAGAATTTCAGGGCTGTCTTTGCTGCTATCATCGAATATTTTAGAAACTCCTGAATATGATTCATAATTAATTAAATTCTAAAACAAAACTAAATGCACCAAATCTAACTAACTGTATGTGAATTGGCATATTTTACAATGAAGTTATAGTAAGCCATTTTCTGGAACCTTCTTCAATGCCTCTCATCTTTTCTTTTTACTCTCCATTTTAAGCAGTCTGTATTTATCTTTAAAAGTTTGGAGGTGTAGATTCATCTATTTAACTCCTTATTTGATTTGATTGCAATCTCCCGTTGTCATTAGCATGTTTCTGATAGAGGTAGTTGAGAAATTGATGCACACTCCTATTGTTATGCTAAGAGGAGGTTTGAGATAACTTTTGAGGGTAGGCATCCTACTGCCCTCTTTTTATTCTTTAAATATCTTTAGAGGAAATATTAGACTAGTAATTTTTCTTAGTGAGAAACTGAGCTTTTATTGAGAGAAACGAAATAATGTATACCGGCATACTCATACAAGAAAACAAAGTCTATAAAAAAAGGAGTTTAAATGCTAACTGAAGAAATAGACTCCCAAATCAAAGCATTAGACTATTTTAAGGTGCTTTTAAGTATTTTTAGAATTTTCAAAATCACATTCAACTTTGTTCTTAATTCCAATGCAATAACCTGATCTATATGTCTGCTTTAACTTTGCTTTTGAAACATTAGAACTTTCAGAATCGCCATTTCAAAAGCAAACCTACCCTAACTATGTATATGTCTGCTTTTCCAGTTGAAATTAAGATCATGCTGTTTATTCTTTAAGTTATGTACTTCCAGTGGCTTGCTTGAAAGGGGAGCAAAAGGTACGTCGGCCATGGTGGGCACCATCATGCCTCTCTATGGTGTTTCTCAAGGTGGCTAAGCGTAACAGACAATCTCGAGTTGTTTCCTTGAAGCTGGAACCATAGAGAAGCGAGGTCATCTTATTTGTATGCGCTCATGTATTTCCTTTTATGCGTGAAGAATATAAAGGTAGGGAAGAAACATATTAGTTAATCCTTTTCTAAAATTTTAATCAGTCAATATCACCCGTTTTTTTCCTCCTTTGTTTAGAACTATGTCTATATACAAGGTTTATGTGTTCAGTTTGGCAATCCGCTTGAGGAAAAACAATGAAGCAACCAAGATCTTGTTGCAAATTATACAAGTTTTGCTCTTTTTCCCTCACTAACTCTTCAAACATGTATTTACTTTCAACATTCTGTTTCATGATGACTTTGATTTAGCATTCTTGAGTAAGAATTATGCCTGTTTGTAGTCGAATCATGTTTTCTCCTCTAGTTTAGGACAGTCCTTTTTTGGGTGGGGTTTCTTATTATGGTATAGGATAGTGGTAGAAGCTTGCGAGTTTCGGAGCTTACATTGGACACTACTTATTGTTTGTACATTGAACTGATAGTGCAAAAGGATACATTTAATATCTTTGGCACTCACATCCACAAACCCACATGGAAGACAAGCGACATTATTCGATCATCTTCTTCCAAGAACTGCAAAGTAGGAGATAGAATAGAAAGTTTCCATTTAAATCCCACCAAGACCTCACTTCCCATTGTTTCAGGTGAACTTTCCTCTTCTTCCATGATCTGGAAGGTTGGTAATTCAGTTTCTTATCCCAATATGCAATGGAAGTTGCGTATTATTTATTAGATTCTGTTCCAATCATCAACTTCTGGTGATTGGAAAGGTCATCTGATTCACTCAATTCAGAAATGGACAACCCACATGGTCAGCTTAGCTAATAGACAAAAGCCATATAATAAAGAAAATTGGAGCAGGTGAAAAACCGACCAATCATGAACATGGGGACCCTCTTTCTAATAGAGTCTAATCGAGTACTTTTCTTACCAAATCCCTTTCAAGTATAAAGAACAATCGTTAGTTACAAGAACAACCATCCCTCTAGTGTTTGTCATTGCTTCACTCTTAACTGGTGCTCGAAACAAAGTTCTTATCTCGTCCGTCGATCTCTCAGGATGGTAATTGTGCTCTATTCATTGAGAATCTACTTATATTGATTTGATAACATTCATGGATATCTTATCATTGATTTATCGCTACCCCTTTGCAATTGGATGTAATTACATTCTTATTCTAAACTTGTTACTAGCCGTATTGTTATTTATTTCGATGGAGCAAAATCCATATGAACCTTTTTTGTAATATTTGTACAAGAGTCGCAAACCATTTTAGGTCATTGGAATGATGCAAATGGTGGAAAGGAATTTTCCTCGGAAGGTAGAATGCGATTTCATTTTTTGGTAGTTCATGTAAACATTGATTTTTAACGTAATAATGTTCTCTAATTAGTTCTTAATATTGGAGGTTATTGGGAATATTTTGTGCATAAACAATTTCAAAGGCCATCTATGTACTTGACAATCACTATTTATTATAGTGGGGTTTATTGGAAAGGGCTAGTTGCATAAATGACTATCATATCCAAAATATTTATAAGTAGTACAAGGATAAAACAATTGATCAGATATTGTATTTACTTAAAAAGCTCTAATTTTTTGTGAGCCCACCAAATGAAACTAACAAATTTCAAATTTCCTATTTTTGCTTGCTTTTCTTTTCGATTTTTTCAAATAGGAAGTTATCATCGACGACACTTATTATAGTCTTATAAGTGATTATCACTAATAGACTTTTATCAACTAGAATCAATCTTGAAATATTAACATTTAAGGTTTTTAGTAGTTATTGATAATTAGTTATCAATTTTGAAAGAAAATTGTAAGCTATTGGTGGTTATCACTTAAAAGCTATTAATTGTTATCTTCTGATAGACTTTCATCAATGAAAATCAATCTTGAAATATTAACGCTCAAGGCTTTCAGTGACCATTATTGATAAACTTCTATTGCTAGTAATCAACTTTGAAAGAAAATTGGGAAGTTGTTAGTGGTCATTGCTTTTAAGCTACTAGTTGTGGACTTTTGTTAGTGGCTATCAATTTTGAAAATATATCATTGATTATTAGCTAAGTTGTTGAGGTTCAAACAACGCTCTCCACTTATACTTCATTTTGTGTTGGTTTTTCTGTCCATGATGATGATTAATTATGAATCTTTGATTATTATTATTAATGTTCAAAGACTAACACTTAAAGTTATAAGTTATAATAGTTTATCAATGAGAAGTCTATAAGTGACTATCAATGAGAAGTCTACAAGGAACTATCATTGGTATCTATATTCTAAATCATATACGTCATAAATATCACTGATATCTATCTTAGTTATATCATTAATATCATCGATATATGGATATTACCTAAGTTCTATTTTTGTTATCACATATACTACTTATATCACTCATATCATGGTTGTCAGTGATAGTTTCTATGACTGATAACATGTTATAAGTAATAACTTATATCACTAATAACTAGATCATTCCTTTTCTACCATCAAATAACATGCCAGTGATCTCACCGATATTATGCTAACATGCTATCAGTAATAACGTTTGAGCATCCCATTTACGTTTTGATTCTAGATTCAACTCTATTAATTGAAAGAAATTTGCAAAGGGTGCCCATTCGACAATATAATTTTGTGCGCATATCTTCTAAATTTCAGATTTTGTAGATATGACAAAATTTATTTTGTTTATCCATTATTCCTAAATTACCTTATAACAGATTTAGCGTTCTTCTTATTATCTTTCTTCTTCTGCATTTTTAAACTGTTTGTTCCCTTTCTTCATCGTTCCGTAGGACTCTTCTCTATCATTTGCTTGAATTTTTTTTATTTCATTCTTGAAGGTTTTTCTATTCTTCTTTAGCAATTTTGTACTATAAATTCATGTCACTGGTTGTGGACACAAAATTCTTTTCAGGTAAGACTTCTATTTAGTATTTTTTCTCTGCCCGAAACAAACTCAGTTCACTCCAAAAATCATCAAATGTTTTCCAGTGGAAAATGCACTATAAATTGAACTCTCTGCTTGTTTTTCTTAGAGTTTATTGACAATCTGGTTTGGGTCTTGAACAGCGTTGGTATCGTTAATATTAAAAATCAAAAGTTCTGGACGACATAAAATCGCTCTTCCACCCCTCCCCATATATATATTTTTTTGGATTTTTTCATTAATTTTGAGTGATACCTAAAACTCGTAGATAGAAAAGGTAAATAATTGATTGTCATTAATAAAGAATTATGAATGTTATTTAAATAAATGTTCATGATATTGTATTTGTTTTGTCTTAACAACCTTAAATTCAATAAACTAATATCTTAGATTATCTTATGAGTCTTGAACTATATGTGAAGACTATGGGGATCAATGTTCAAGATACAGTTTAGAGGGTTTATAGTATAGAGATAAGACTAGGTATCTTATCCTTGTGACACTATATATATGACTCACTTTGTATTTGATACAAACGCAATGATCCAATGTGTTCGCGTAGGTGACATACGAGTAAAGGTATCCTATGCAATGAGTTTACATAAGACAGGTCCACGAAACAGTAACCATTAGATGTAACTCTGTTGACTAGTTAGGTTCCTACTTCAATAGCATGACCTAGGCAACTTAATCTTAATCCTGAGTGAATTATGAATTCCTGTTCACGAGAGATTGTCCTTTGATTTGTATGGGTGAGAGCGGCCAATTCACCGACTCAATGTCTACTATTTTGGAAACAAGACCGAGTGGGAGAATATAATAATACAGGATGGATTTCACTTCTTCCCGACTATAGGGTAAGTAGATGAGTGTTGATCTCTTAAATGTTGTCTCCATAACTTGAATAAAGGGTCCTACCCTCTCACTAGCCCGAGGGTTTTTTTTTTTTGTTTAATGGTTGGACCATAAACATGTTGTTCATTAGAGGAGCATTGATACTTAAAAGGATAAAGAAGTAACATAGAGGTAAATCGGTAATTTTGACCTAGTTGATGTTACGAACATTTGTGAAGGACTAACTTGCTATTATTGATCTTTAGTAAAGGGTACCCACAGTTAACGAATATGATTAATGTGGTTAATGAATTTAGCAAATTAATCTCATATCGTTAGAGTACATGTAGGTTCATGAGATCCCCTTTCTAACTCGTAAAGGGTATTGAGGTAGTTTTGTCTTAAATAGAGTTTGAAATGTTCAAATTCACTTAGGGAAATAGTATAATGTACAATGCATTATAATATAAAATTTATATTTTAATTAAACTGTATAATATAAATTTGATTTTAGATATGATTCAAAATTAATTTTTGAGAGAATTAAATATTTGAAGCAGTTCAAATCTTAATTCAATATGAATTAAATTCATATCAAAACTATAGATTAAAATTATTTCGTATTAGATGCACATTAAAATTATAGGTTATGATAGAAATACAATTGAATATGATTTAAACGTAGGTTAAATTGAATATTAAATATCTAATCATGTAATCAATTAATTAGAGAATTAACTGATTATTTAATTTAATTTAATCTAATTTAATTGAATTAAAACTAAAGGTTATGTGATAGAGGTTCATTTAAATATGATTTAAATGAAATTATTGATTAAATTAGATTAAATTAATTATTAATTATTTGATTTTATTAAATCAAATAAATAACTCCTACGTATGGGAGTCATTAGAAACGTGGGATAGCTTCCACGTTTTCCTCTCTTTCCATTGATTGATAAAGTTGCAAAAAGGATAAAAAAGGGGGATTTTTTTAGAACTATTTTTTTTTTAAGGTTATGGATGAAATTCTCTTTAAACTTCTCTATGAAAAACCATAAAATTATGGTGATTTTTCTTTTTCTTCTAGAGATTGGTTTCCATAAATTCTAGTGATTTTCCTTTTGTTCTTGAGATTGGTTCCCACAAACCAATACCACAATTACTCAGAGAATAGGAAGGTTTTCAAGTGGTGGTATTTAAGAAATCCAATTGGCATTTTTCCATTTGAGTTACTTAGAAAGTAAGTGATTTTGTTTTCTTTGTAGGATTAAATTCCTAATTTTTAAAACATGTTTAACCTAAAACTCACGTTTTTAGGTATTTTTGATATTCTATACATTTTCATTTTTAGAATGTAAAATAATTATGAGTCTTTGATTTTTCGTTTTTATCCTTACAAATTACACCCATGCTGTGAGATTCAACCATTCGTGGGTTTGACAAACGCATAAATGATAGAGAGAATTGGTTTCTGAGAATTGTTTTCATAATTAGGTTTCTCTGGCATGTGTTTGAATTTCAGTGTTGGCGATTTTGAGGAGAATGGTGTTGAGTGGGATGGATTTTGGTGTTGATGATGATGGATTTAACGTGAGCAGTGCTGATGGGTTGATGAAATATGGGGTTTAAGTGAAGGATTTTGTCAAGTTGATGTTGGGTAAGAAATTGTATGGAGAAGACGACGACCTGGGCTTTGGTGTATATTGGAGGATGAGATGTACATTCTTCCTTGTCATGAACTTTATTTTTTTTTTTTTCTAAATTTTATGTAAATTGTATATTGGAGGATGAGATGTACATTAGATGGCAACAAAATCTTCCTTGTCATGAACTTTATTCACGACTCAAATTGAATCAAATCACTATTATTTTTCCTTGTTTTAATTTCATTTGTCATTTCTATTTCATTGCTATCACATTACTATTTGATTTCTATATCATACTTAGTACTTTGTTATTTCTATTCGATTTGTCATATGATTTTTATTACATATTAAGTAAGTCATAATTTCTATCTGATTGACATGTGATTGCTATCTGATTTTTATTTGATTGTCATGTGATTACGATCTTCATTGATATCTTATTTATATTTGATTGTCAAGTGATTTTTATTACATATGGTTAAGCTTCCAGCTATATGATTTCTGTTAAATATCTTGTTAAAGTATATCAACACTATATTAGATTTAAGAAATGAGTGTATCGGACATGAATCACTAAATACATGAAATAAAACATGAGTAAATCAACAATCAATTTAACAATAATCAACATGCAATCAGTGACTTATTTTTGAATTAATAGGTGTATCACACATGAATTACTAATTACATGAACTAAAACTTGAGTGAATCAGCAGTCAGTCTAACAGTAATCAATATACAATCAAATACAATATAGTAATATGCTACTTACTCCAATGCTTTCCTTGTTTCTTGTTGTTTTCTTTTGTTTTTCTTGTTGAACTTTCTCGTTTCTCAATTTTTTTGGTCATTTTTTGCTTTTTCCATGTTTTCCCTATTTTTCTTGTTTAATTGAAGTATAATAAAAAAACAAATCCACAATAGGTATAAGATAGCAATAAAAAAAGATACTTAGTATCAAATAGAAATCAGATGACAATTAGAAAGTACACAGTATCAAATTGAAGGTAATTAAAAACTACTTAATAATTGACAAAAATGTCAATTAAATGAATTTAGAAGGTAATTAGAAACTTCTTAGTAATTAACAAAAAAAAAAAAAAAAAAAGGAAAGTAATCAAATAACTATGAGATGTCAATCAAATGGTAACCAGAAATTATTTACTAATTGATAAAAATGAAAGAAAATCAGATAAAAATCGAAAAACTATTTAGTAATTGACAAAAAATGTAAATTAATCAAATGATACGCTAAAAAATTACGTAGTAATTGATGAAAAATGTAAGGTAATCGAAAGGCAATTGAAAACGACATAGTAATTAACAGAAAATGAAAGATAACTAGATGAAAATCAAATGACAATAAAAACTATTTAGTAATTAATTGACAAAGATGGAAGGTAATCAAATACCAATCAGATGGCCATCGGATGATCAGATAACAAAATATTGGTTTTCATCAAAAATCACAATCATAATCACAAACTACTTAGTATTAAAGAGAAATCACATAGAAATTATATGGTAATCACAAATTACTTAGTATCAAATAGCAATCAGATAACAATCACAAGGTATCAAATTACAATCAGATAACAATCTGTATCAACTAGCAATCAAATAGTAATCAGAAAATAATTGATATCATTGACAATTAGATAGTAATCAGATGGCTATCGGTTAGTAATCATATGCTATCACACTTTTTTTAAAAAAACTATGAGGGCATTTTGGTCATCCGGGTATTTCAATTGGGTTTGGTTTGTTAATTTTGACATTCCTGCAAACTTTAAATTGTTGGGTTCTAGGTTTAATTTTCATTTTAGTTTTGCCTTTAGTGTAAGTCTCCCTTAATTAAATTCACTGAGTTAGCTATCAATGTTAGATTTCTATAAGTGGTTATTCACTTTGAAAGAAAACCATCAATTTTGAATGATTAAGTCGTCAATGATAGAAAACTGTTAGTGGCGACCACAAATAGACTTTCATCAGCGACTATCAACTTTCAAAGATTAATACTTAAAGCTATTAGTGATTATCATTGATAAACTTCTATTATGACTACCACTTAAAGTCAATGAATTTTTTAATCAATGATAGAATGCTTTGAGTGACTAATATATAAGTATATTAGTGGCTATTACCGATAAATTTCTATTTGTGATAATAATAAAAGTGTATTAGTGATAGCTACTAATAGATTCTAAAAGTTTTAGACTTCTAATCAATCTTGAAGAAGCCGAGAAAGAAAAGAATGAGGAAGAAGATCTGGAGTAAAAGATTGAAGTACGTTGAACGCAAGATTGAATAAAGAAGTGTTGGAAACGACAAGACCCTCAGACGACGAACAGGACAGCAGCAAACGGTCAGTCATGGAGGTCGAGAAATAATAAAACCTGCAAAATAGAAACTCGTTGTAGGTTGAGTTACAGAGTTCGCTCTCTTTAAGACGTCCCTAGGATAAAACAGCTTAAAAAGAAAACGGGATCGAAAATGCAAAGTTACCGACCGGAACGCACACCTTTTTTTACTAACTGCTTGGGAAACGAAAAATGGAGTTGTGTGAATGAACTGCTGAAGGCCACGCTTTAAGGCTCATCACGGGCCTTCGTTAGGGTGTAGTACTCTTTAAGGCTCGTGCAAAGTGTCATTAGGGTGTAGTACGAAAGCCCGTGCTTTAAGGCCTAGCACGTGTATCCCGGTTTAGTGAATACTCTAGAGAGTTTGCCTAAATACTCCATAGGAAGCGACCCTCACTTCCACATTCACATAGGTGAGTCTATCAAGAGTACTCCTATAGCTAGGTACCCCACTTGTCATCAAGTATAGATCTCATTAAGAATTGAGTTCATCCTTTCTTATGCTTCAGGATATCATGCTCAGACTATAAGTCATAGGAATGAAACTCTGTGTTTGGTTTAGCATGATTCACTATATATCACTTGTGATAAGTTATTACCCGTTGAACCTGTTTCTTGGGATCTCCAGTCTACAGGTTGGGTTTTCCTTATTGTGATTCATCTTTCTATAGGCATAAGTCCCATCCTCTATGAGGTTCTGAAAACCTTCTCTCTGGCCAGTTCTTTCGTCAAAGGATCTGCCAAATTTTCATCAGTTCGTATATGATCCACTCTAACTGCACCAGTAGTGAGAAACTCTCTAATGGTACTATGCTTACGAAGTATTTGTCATCTCTTTCCATTGTAGTAACGGTTTTGAACTTTTGTGATTGTTGCAGTACCATCGAAATGGATCAATATGGCTGGTACCGACTTTTTCCATAAGAGAATCTCTGATAGCAGACTTCTAAGCCAGCCTGCTTCTTCACTAGCTGTCGCTAGTGCTATCATTTCTAACTCCATCGTAGATTGAGCTAAAATAGTCTCTTTCTTAGACTTCCAGACAACTCCACCTGCTATTAAATATATAGCCACTTGTAACCTTTGAACTATCTAAAAGAGAGTTCCAGTCAGCATCGCTGAACCCTTCTAGAACAGCGAGAAACTTTTGATAATGTAATCCTAGGTTTTAGGTTTTCTTCAAGTACCACATTACCCTTTCTATAGCATTCCAATGCTCTTTACTAGGTCTACTTGTAAACTTATAAAGTAATCTTACAACATAAGCTATGTCAGGCCTAATGCAGTTAGCAAGGTATCTAAGACTGCCTATGATGCTCGCATACTCAGATTGATTAACACTATCACCAGTGTTCTTGAACAACTTAACACTATGGTCATAAGGAGTACAGGCTGGTTTACAATCAAAGTAATTATATTTCTTTAGAATCTTTTCTATATCGTGAGATTGATCCAAAGAAATTCCCTTTTCAGACCTATTCACTTTTATGCCTAAGATTACACTAGCTTCTCCTAAGTCTTTCATGTCGAAGTTTGCACTTAATATTGATTTCACATCATTTATGACGTGCAAGTTCGACCCAAAGATCAATAACATCTACATATAGACACAAGATAGTGCAGAGATTATTTTCAAACTTATAGTAGATGCATTTGTCACTTTCATTAACCTTAAAACTTTAGATATGATAAGGTCATCAAAATTTTCATGTCATTGTTTAGGAGCTTATTTTAGTCCATAGAGAGATTTATCTAATTTACATACCTTATTTTCTTGACCATGGACTACAAAACCCTCAGGTTGTTCCACGTAAATCTATTTTCAAGTTCACCGTTTAGGAAAGCGGTCTTTACATCCATCTGATGCACTACGAGGTTATAAAGGGCAGCGAGAGAAAACAGGACAAGGATTGAGGTAATTCTAGTGACAGTGGAGAAGGTATCAAAGAAATCTACATTTTCTCTTTGTGTAAAGCCCTTTGCCACTAACCTAGCTTAAATTTGTCAACAGTTCTATCAGGTCTAAGTTTCCTCCTTAAGATCCATTTGCACCTTATTGTCTTGCAGCTTGGGGGTAGATCTATTAAGTGCCAAAACCTATTTGACTCAAGTGAGTCAATCTCATCATTTATGGCTTTTTGCCATAGGTTGTCATCTACTGAGGACAGGGCAGCTCTCAGATCTTTATGATCTTCTTCTACATTATAGGACAGGAAGTCATTTATGAAATCTTTGGTGGTTCTAACTAGGATTTGACCACTTGATCCCTAGCCCCCACTATTCCTTGATTTAAAAGGAAATCTATCTTCAAAGAAGTCAGTATCATTTGACTCAATGATCACTTGGTTCACTAGATCATAGAACCTATAGGCTTTACTATTTAAGGCATAACTTATAAAGACGCACTCGTAAGCTCTACTGGCCAACTTTTTCCTTTTTGGATCTGGAATCCTTACAAAGGCTAGACAACCACATGTTCTAAAGTAAGACAAGTTTGGTTTCTTATTCTTGAGAATTTCGTAAGGTGAAGTTTTTTTTTTAAAAACTTTGGGATTCTTTTTAAGACATAACACATGGTAAGGATGATTTCACTCCACCAATAAGACGCGACTCCTGAACTAAGTAAAATAGCAACTACTAGCTCAGCTAAAGTTTTATTTTTCCTTTCGGCTTTTCCGTTCATTTCAGGAGAATAAGGTGCGGTCTTTTATTGTATTATTCCATGTGAGTTAAAGAATTCATTAAAATTTTCCAAGTCGTACTCGGTCCCTCTATCACTACGAAGCCTTTTAACCAATGGGAGAAAATGGGTAGTGATAATTGTCTGAGTCGTAGTAGTGATAACGGGTAGAAATACAAGTTATTAAAGCTAAAGTTATTAAAACAATGGGAGAAAACGATGTAGAAATAGGCAATATTATGATTGAATGCGCCAAACTAAAAGAAATTGCGATTGCTAATACTCATCGCATAAAAGCAGTTAATTTGCATTATTCTGTGCAGGTGCAATGCGATGGCGCGTATGAAATTGCGATCCAAGGATACAACGCGATGACACACTTGAGTTTGTGATCGCAAGAATTACCTCAAAAGCGATCGCATAAAGAACTTACATAGAGGCAAAAACATAATAAATCATGATGAGACGTAAAGCTGATAACGGTCAATTCTGAAATACAGTTGACGATCGTTAAAGACCATACCGTTGCAAATACATTAAACTTCCGGTGACTTTGGCACAACAGAGTATGGAAATTAATGCTACTCATCTTTACAATCATTAGTAAGAAGAGTTGTTTCACCTTGAAATCTATAAATACTCAATGCTACCAAACCAGAAGGATATATAGAGAACGAGAAGGTGAGGCGAAGCCGAGGGAAGGGAATTCTTGAAAAGAAATTAATTTTCGAAGAGGTTGAGAGACTGCTGGAAAATAGCACGAAGGAGAGACACCCAACCCTTGCGAGAGCAAGATTCTACAAATCAGAACAGAGTTGAAGTGATAAAGAGCAGTGTAAAAAGCCACGGGAAGCAAGATATTGCTTACCTGGCTTGATATTTCTCACTCCATTTATTGTTTTGTACTTAACACTTTATTTGCTAAAATGGAAACTTCATTTCGATTTATGTTCAGTCTCTCCACACCATGCATGAGTAAATAAATTTGTGAATGGGTTGAGAAGTACTTAGCTAGCATGACTTAAGTTATACACTTTATGCGATCATCTTGTCTTATGTATGCATCATTCATCATTTGGAGTACTTGAGAGAGTAATGTAAAGATAGAATATAGGCTTGAGAGATTCGGATTAGATCGCATAAGCAAGAGTAGAGACTTAGAAATAAGTTCTATCTACTACATCCCATAAACATTGCATGCATCCTAGAAATAGGAATTGTGGCATTATGTATTGAGAAATGTAGTGCTTAATATTTGTGTATAGCATGATCGCATGACTTGTACAAAATCTTAAGAAATGTTAGCTAAATCACTTCTCAACCCCTTCATCACATACTTGTTACAACACCACCCTTTCATCGCTCCGCGTTTAATTCCATCGCATTAGAAAATATAAATTAAATCACCATCTACTTCTTTATCACCACCGCAATAGTATCAGAGAGTTCGTCGATATCTATTTAGTAATCTCTGAGTTCGACCCTGGATTTACCAGGACCCTAAGAAGGCTTATACTTGGGCTTTGTTAGGAAAACTTGTATGATCATTGCATCCACACATCATTGCATGATAAACCAACGCATCAAGTTTTTGGCATCGTTGCTAGGGATTACGGTAAGATTGTGCTAACATCAAGCCTATTTGATCTTTGCAGCTTTCGACCTTTGTTGTATTGCCATTCCATCTGTGAAAGAAGAAGCAAGTGTCGCATGAGCAAAGGACATACTCCTGAGCTCAAATACGACCTAGAGATCGAAAGAACCTTTCGCAAAAGATAGAGAAACAGACGTAAATGATAAGGAAGAGTTCACAGAATGGCTGAACAACCTAAAGAACGAGTAGCAAATGAAAACAACATGATGGAAAATCCTATCCTACTGGCAAATGATCACAATAGACCCATTCGGGACTATGCATCACCAAACTTGTATGATTTCTCCCCAAGAATCATGAGCCAGCATTGAGATCAAGGTTTGAGATGAAGCTAGTAATGTTACAAATGATACAAACAGTAGGATAGTTCAGAGGAAGGTGTGTAAAGATCCGCACGCCCATCTATGAAGCTTCATTGAAATTTGCAACACTTTTGTGTTCCCTAATATTTCCTCAGAAGAGGTTTGACTCATGTTATTTCCATTTTCACTATGCGATAAAGCAAGAAAATGGGCTTACTCTCTCGAACTAGGAGAGATAACGTCATGGGAGTAAGTTGTGGAGAAGTTTATGAAGAAGTATTTCCCTCCCACAGAGAATGCTAGAAGGAGGAAATTGATCACCAATTTTGAACAAGAAGAAGATGAATTGTTCAGTGATGCATGGGGGAGATTTAAGAGACTAGTACGCGACTGCCCACACAATGGATTGCCGGATTGCCTCCAAATGGAAATTTTCTATCATGGACTCAATTCTGCATCGCAGACAACTACCAATGCGGCAACAACAGAAGGTCTACTAGACAAAACATATGATGAAGCAAAGAACATTCTTGATCGCATCTCGAAAAACCACGAAGATTGGCAAGAAAGCGATCAAAGAACAAAACCCAGAAAAGGTAATGCGAGTAATGGTGCCATCGCATCATTGCAAAATCAGATGAATGCGATGATAAATTTGTTGCAAGGCATCGCAATAAACAATTCAGGAACTCGAAATGGGCAAGTCAATGTGATAGAGCAAACAAGCACCAACTGTGTTGTATGTGAAGAATCACATTCTTTTGAGGAATGTCCACGAAATCCTCAATCAATCTACTTTGTAAAAAAAAAAAAAAAATCCTTTTTCAAACACTTACAACCCGGGATGGCGAAATCACCCTAATTTTTCTTGGAAGAACAACTAACAGCAAGGCAGTCAGCCTATGGCTCAGAGAGAGGGACCGCCAGGATTTTTCCATAGAACTAATGGACAACAACAACAACAGGCTAGTAGCTCTCAAACACCATCCTCATCATCTCTGGAAAACTTGTTGAAGCAATACATCGAAAAGAATGAAACAGTCCTTCAAAACCAAGCTACATCCATCCGCAATTTGGAAATTCAAATAGGACAAATTGAGGGAAAACTAAAGAATAGACCCCAAGGGACATTGCCTAGCTCAACCGAGCTTCCACACAATCCTGGGATTACAGGGAAAGAACATTGCCAAGTAGTCACCCTAAGAAGTGGAAAGGCAGCGATAGAAGTTAGGAAGGAGCCTTGCAAGACCGAATCAAAGGAGCAACCTGCAATTGAATCAAAGGAACTTCTATTACAAATTGAGTCAAAAGAGTCCAAGACTATGGAACCAGAAGATGTGATCACCTCTAAGCTTCCAGACCAAGAAACATTGAAAGTACAGCTACCTCTATTTCCTCAAAGACTGAAAAAGAAACAAAACGATGAAGGTCAGTATCATCGCTTCCTGGAAATATTGAAAAAATTGCACATCAATATTCCATTAACAGAAGTAATAGAGCAGATGTCGCTGTATAAAAATTTTTTGAAGGACATTGTATTGAAGAAGAGAGGCACGTGAAGATTCGCAATGGTGGCATTGACACAAGAATCCAATACTATAATCCCACCAAAGATGCGCGACCCAGGCAATTTCACAATACCCTGCTCAATATGAGGAATCTATATTGGTCAAGCATTATGCGATCTTAGGGCAATCATAAACTTAATGCCCCTTTCAATCTTCAAAAGATTGAATGTAGGACAGCTAACACCCACAACGGTGACTCTCCAACTCGTAGATAGGTCCTTGGTGCACCTTGAAGGAAAATTAAAGGATGTCTTGGTAACAATTGACAAATTCATTCTACCTGCAGACTTCATTATCCTAGATTATGAGGCGGATAAAGATGTTCCAATCATATTAGGACGACCATTCTTGTCTATTGATCGTGCTCAAATAGATGTACATAAGGGAGAAATCATAATAAGCATCAACGGAAAGAAGCTTAGGTTCAATATTGTCAAGGCAATGAAGTTCCCAGATGAGGAAGGCTTATCAGATTCTGATGATGAACACACTTGTGTTGATGATTGGGAGTCTAAGGAAGAAAATGAAGAAAGAGAGGATGTGACAGCATCCATAGAATCTTGCCATGCAATAACAAAGACATTGAATAATGAAGAAATGCTGAATTTGGATGAAGAAAGAGAAACCCTCTTTAGAGCAACCACCTACACTGGAACTAAAAACTCTACTAACCCACTTGAAGTATGTATTTCTTGGCCAAAATGAAACCTTACCAGTCATCATATCCTCTACGTTATCTGAAGAAAAAGAAACTGCGCTGCTCAGTGTTCTAAAGAAATATATTAGAGCAATTGGATAGACGCTCGTAGACATAAAAGGTATTAGCTCGATGTATTGCATGCATCGAATTCGGCTTGAAGAAAACCAGAAAGGCTCGATAGAACCTCAACACAGATTGAACCCTGCGATGAAAGAGGTTGTTGAAAAATAAATCATCAAATGGTTAGATGTCGACATTATCTACCCTATCGCAGATAGCACGTGGGTTAGCCCTGTGTAGTGTGTTCCCAAAAAGGGTGGAATGACAGTAGTTCCTAACGCAAACAACAAATTGATCCCCATGATGACCGTCAGAGGTTGGCGGATTTGTATGGACTACAGAAAACTCAATGCGGTGACAAGGAAAGATCATTTCCCCTTACCTTTCATTGATCAAATACTCGATCGATTAGCGGGGAATGACTATTTCTGCTTCTTTGATGGGTACGCAGGTTATAACCAAATTATGATCGCACCAGAGGATCAAGAAAAGACCACGTTCACATGTCCATATGGAACGTTCGCCTTTCGTCGCATGCCTTTTGGACTATGCAATGCGCCCAGTACGTTTCAAAGGTGTATGATGGAAATCTTCTCCAAGTACCTTGAAGACTCAGTTGAAATCTTTATGGATGATTTCTCAGTCTATGGGCAAACATATGAAATCTGTCTGCAAAACTTGGAGAGAATATTGAAAAGATGTGAAGAAACTAATCTAGTGTTGAACTGGGAAAAATGCCATTTCATGGTCAAAGAAGGAATTGTGCTTGGGCACAAGGTTTCAAAGAATGGGCTAGAGGTAGATAAAGCAAAAATTGAAGCTATAGAAAAACTTCCACCTCCAACAAATGTGAAAGCTTTGAGGAGTTTCTTAGGACACGCGGGGTTTTACAGAAGGTTTGTAAAGGACTTCTACAAAATCTCTCGAAGGACTTCTCCAAAATCGCTTGACGGTTAAATGCGTTGTTGGAAGCTGATAGACCTTTTGATTTTGATTCACACTGCCTCACCGTATTCAAAACACTAAAGGACGCTTTGACTACAGCACCAATCCTGATCACACCCGATTGGGCAAAACCATTCTAGCTGATGTGCGATGCCAATAGATATGTGATGGGGGCAGTCTTGGCACAAAAAGTAAAGACAATGTTACATCCCATCGCATATGCTAGTAGAACATTAAACTCCATGCAAGCGAATTACACCACCACCGAGAAGGAACTTTTAGCGGTAATTTTTGCGATTGAAAAATTCAGACCTTACTTGTTGGGATTAAAAGTGATAGTCAACATAGACCACTCGGCGATAAGATATTTGATGACTAAAAAAGATGTGAAGCCTAGACTAATCCGATGGGTTCTCTTACTCCAAGAATTTAATATGGAGATAATCGACCGAAAGGGAACAGAGAACCAGGTCGCTGACCATTTATCGTAGTTAGAGAATCCTAAAATGGATCGCATCCAGTCGGAAGTGAACGCCTCATTTCCTAATGAGCAGTTGCTTAAGATTGAAGAACTACCCTGATATGCAGATATTATCAACTTCTTGGTCTACAAACAATTCCCTGAAAACTACACATCCCATCAAAAGAAGAGGCTCATTCATGAATGCAAATTTTACTATTGGGACGATCCAAATCTCTATAAAAGGGGACCAGACCAAATATTGAGACTCTGTGTTCCAGAGACTGCTTTCCAGCACATACTGTTCCATTGTCATGAATCACTCTATGGAGGACATTTTGGTGGACACCGCACAACAACAAAAGTTTTGTAATGTAGGTATTACTAGCCCACTCTGTTTAAGGATGCACGAGAATATTCCATGAAATGCGATAAGTGCCAACGCACTGGAAGCATTTCAGAAAAAAATGTGATGCTAATGAACATCATATTGGAGGTGGAGCTATTCGACGTCTGGGGTATAGATTTCATGGGACTATTTCCATCGTCAAATGGTCATAAATACATTCTATTGGTCGTCGAATATGTTTCCAAATGGATTGAAGCTATTTCATGCGTTGCAAACGATGCGGCAACAGTCTCTAAGTTCTTACAGAGAAACATCTTCACTAGTTTTGGCACCCCACGTGCCATAATAAGTGACAAAGGGACCCACTTTGTGAATCACATTGTTAGCAAACTGTTGATCAAATATAATGTCCATCATAAGATCGCCACCATATATCACCCCCAAACAAACGGACAAGTAGAGGTTTCTAACAGGGAAATCAAGTTAATCTTAGAGAAGGTGGTGAACCCGTCACGGAAGGATTGGGCCATGAAACTGGACGACACTTTGTGGGCATATCGAACTGCTTATAAGACATCCATAGGCATGTCACCATATGCGTTGGTGTTTGGAAAGACTTGTCATCTGCCATTGGAACTGGAATATAAGGCGATATGGGCAATTAAGAAACTTAACTTTGATCTTAAAGCTGTAGGAGAGGAGAGAAAACTTCAGCTACTAAAGCTGGACGAATGGAGATTACAGGCGTATAAGAATTCCAAAATTTACAAAGAACGCACCAAGTGATAGCATGATAAGCATCTTTGTGAGAAAAATCTCGAGGCAAGTCAGAGGGTATTACTGTTCAACTCTAGGTTGCGTCTCTTTCCTGGAAAATTGAAATCGCGTTGGTCTGGACCTTTCATAATTAAGGAAGTATTCCCGCATGGAGCGGTGGAATTGACCAACGAAGATGAGACCAACGCATTTAAAGTGAATGGCCAAAGAGTAAAGATGTATCATGGAGGAGATTTCCAACGTGAGAAAACCTCTATTGACTTGGGTAAGCCAGAATAAAGAAGAAACACTCAGTCCCTGCGATGATAAGCGACATACATTCATCAGGGACGAAGTATATCCTTTTTTAGTATAATTTTTTTTGTTTTTCTTTCAAGAATCTATTTTAATCTTTGCATATTTACAACTTTTTGTGATTATCAACTCTTTCTTTCGCACTCTTGATCTTTTCGATTTCATCATTCTGATCGCAATAAACGATTGCGATGAGCAATGCGATGGGCTTAAAACACGCGATCGGTTCAACCAGCCCATCGTAATTATAGAATCATCCCATCACAGAAAAGGATGCGATTAAAACGATACTGGCGAAAGATTAAATTTGGGGGTGTGTTCTTCCTTGCCTCATCTTATTTCAATTTTTGTACTTCTCACTTTCAATTTAATATTGCCAAATTCTCCTATCGCATTCTCTCTTGTTTGGCTCAATCCTGAATTTTTTATTGTTTTATTTGGTCGCCGCATTCACCCCTTGCCCATTATGACTTCAATGATGAAATTTATGCTTCTTTTCTTAACGCATGAACTAGCGTCAGATTAATTTTAGGACAATCAATTCAAAAAATATTTCTAAAATTTAGTGGTATACCAACTTTCCTTCAAAACTATTTTTACAAAATTTTCTGAGTACATTGCATGAATTATTTCGTCTTCAGCAATTAGAATATTGATGCATGTTAAATTGGGAGGGGGGTTGGGGGGGGGGGGGGGTATTTTCAGCCTTGTTAACTTCATTTCATTTCAATTAAAAATAATAATTTATAACGTTGAGATCGGATCCTGTTCGTAGTTGGATGTCCACATGACACCCGTGGGGGCAAGCCAAAACGAAGGTGGGAATCTTGATCAACGCAGAAACTAAGTGATCGTAATTCCGCTGCCAAATAAAGAGATGGGTGTAAACCCCGTACTCCATTTTTCCTATATAAGTGAGTAACAAATGTGTTAAGTAAAATTATGAAATGAGGTAAAGAAAGTAGGCAGTTGGAGGAAGAAAATTCTAAGTGTTAGAAATACTTAGTCAAGGTGAGTTTTAGATAATATAATAAGTGAAAATTGGCTAAGTACAGAAGCAAAGTGTAGGCATGCGTTGATGGAGAAGTGTGGATGCATGGGGTTGCGTGTGTAGCAACCAAGGCTTGTAAAGGTTAAGTGTTGAAGGCAAGGATAAACTATGCGTTAGTACTAAGGATGAATGCAAGAGTTGAAAGGCATGTTGCGTTGATAAGGCTTGCGACAGCCTTAAGTGTGTGCGAGCAAAGGCACTGGACGATCGTGTAACAGATGAGCGGTGCTATACGATTGGGTATGTGATCGTCTAGTAAGTGAATGACACTACACAATGAGGTAGGCGATCGTGTAGGCGGGCGCTGGGCGATCATATAGTAAATGCGCGGAGAACTAAGCGATGCGGTAGGCAATCGTGTAATAATTGCGCGGAGCTCAACGATGCAGTAGGTGATCGAGCGGTAAAGCCTAGCGCTAGACGATACGAATGATCTTGCTAAACGATAGCGCTATATGTTGGACGATAGTATTAAGCGATGGGGCGTTGGCACTGCACGATCGACATCAGCGCTAGACGATGAGCTGCACGACAAGTGCTAGACGATAGACGTTGGGCGCTAGATGATAGACGTTAGGTGCTAGACGATAGACACTCGGCGCTAGATGATAGGCTTTGGGCGCTAGACGATAGGCGCTAGGCGTTAGACGATGGAGTATGCGATGTACGCAAGGCATTGAAACTCGATGCATGCTAAATTTATGTTATGAGGTGAAGGCCTAACGTGGGTTACGAAGGAAGTGAAGGAAAAACAAATTAATTGAAGAAACTCACTAATTGGAATTGGCTGGAGCACTAAGTGCTGGATGAGGTGGCGGTTTGACCATTGAACAGGGGAGGCGGCATGAAGTATAAAAGAAAGAGATACTTCAGAAGCTCGGTTTTCACAAACGACTAGAGAAAATTAAGTGAGATTGGTGCCATTTGAAAGCTGGGAGAACCTAGAGTTTGAGGTTAGTTTTTCGGAGAAAGATCTCTCGGGGAGAAGAACAAAAAGTGAAGAATTTGCAGAAGGGGCAGATTCTCGGATTAATCAGGGCCTAGAGTGAATATTAGAAGCACCAAGCCAAATTACAAGGAATTTGGGGTTGAGATTTTAAGGTAAGAAAGTTAACTCAATTCTAAACAAGTTTGTAGAAGAAAGTTTCTTAAAAATAGTTCTGGATTTTGAGTTATGAATTTTTTAAATTGAAACAGGGAATCGATGCATAAACAGGCAGCTACTTGGGAAGAATAAGCAAGAATCTCACCATAGTGAGTGAGATAAGAAAATTCACGAGAGCGAGAGCGAGATAAGAAAATGAGCGAGAGTGAAAGTGAGATAAGGAAGAGGTGGATCTCACTAAGGATGAAAATCTCGCTAGTTTTGTGCTGAATCTCACTGGAAAGTGGCAAATCTCGCTAGAAAGTGACAAATCTCACTAGAAATGGCCAAGAGGAGCCAGAAGAGGCATATAAATCGTTAAGAGCCCCGGTGAGCTGTGAGTGACTCTAAATGCTTTAAATGTTTTAAGTAAATTGTTAATTATTATGAATGTCTAGCAATGCATGTTTACTGAAAGCTATTTATAACAACTATTCTCAAATAGCTACCTAGCAACGCATCTCACATTAATGTTGTGTTTATGCTATGCTTTTCAATGAACAAGCTGATACGTTCTTTTGGGCAACTAAGTCATTAAGAGATAAGAATATGCAAGTTCAGTATGAGTAGCTCAGTCCTGAAGGACTAGATGAGAAGATACTAAAGCTCAGTCTTAGATTTGAATAGCTCAGTACTGAAGGACTAGATGAGAGGGTACTAAAGCTTAATCTTAGTTTTGAATAGCTTGATATTGAAGGACAATGAGAAGGTATCTGAGCGTAGTACCTAAGGTATGACGGTACTTAAACTAGAATCACACGAATGTAAGAAAAGTTGTTATTGGTAGTGTAGAGATCACTATACACTAACTATGGATTGACGTTGAGGAACTGAGTAAAGGTTCTCTCTCAACTAAGGTTGCAAATTATGTTTTTAGGAAGATAACAAAAGGGTTCTTTCCTAGTTAAATAGTAATGTAGTAAAGGATGTTAAAGAGTGAGCAAGAGGGCCACTCTAGACTAATAGACTAAGGCATAGTCCAGTAAAGCATAAAATAGTGCTATATGATGTTGATGAGGACATGAATAATAGTTGCCAAGTTTATGTTTTTAGTTAAAGCTTTCAGTTTTAATATCAAATTTATGTATGAACGTTATGCTTTAAATGTTAGTCACTCACTGGACTTCTAGCTCATGTTTTCAAATGTTTTCCTTTCAGGTAGCGGTCAGTTCCCAAAAGACTTCTCTACTACTGTCTGCCACTCAAAGAGTCAGGTTGAAGGAAACTTAATTGAAGACCTGTATTAGTTAGTACACACGTGTTTGTCATATAGGGACTAGTATTCTAGTTAGGGCCCACTAAGTTGTAATATTCATGTAAAATAATGCTATGAAACCCTATAATGTAAATGTGTTAAGTTCTGAGTTAATTAATTCAGTATATTGATGAAATGTACATATTTAGGGTTTGAGCAAATTTAACAGGTTAGATAGGCAGTAAGTGCTAGCAAGAGGGTTGGTAATTGCTGCAGTCACCACTCCATCTAGGTTAAGAGGGTAATCTAGAGTGGAGTGTGACAATGGGCATGAGTTTTGACTGAAAAGAGCGCCTTGCTTGTAGTTGGATGTCCGCATGACACCCGTGGGGGCAAGCCAAAACGAAGGCTGGGTACTCGGATCAGCGCAAGATCACAAAACGAATATCTGAATCGTGCAAAGGCCAAAATCACTTGAACACCCTGGTTTGATAAAGTTTGAAATAAATCATGCGGTGTCCTGGAAATGAGAAATGTAGTGCTTAATATTTGTGTATAGCATGATCATATGACTTGTACAAAATCTTAAGAAATGATAGCTAAATCTCTTCTCAACCCCTTCATCGCATACTTGTTACAACACCACCCTTTCATCACTCCGCGTTTAATTCTATCACATTAGAAAATATAAATTAAATCACCATCTACTTCTTTATCACCACTACAATAGAATCAGAGAGTCCGTCGCATATCTATTTAGTAATCCCTAAGTTCGACCCTGGATTTACTAGGACCCTAAGAAGACTTATACTTGGGCTTTGTTAGGAAAACTTGTATGATCATCGCATCCACACATCATCGCATGATAAACCAACGCATCAAGTAGTCATATAGATCATCAATCAAACCATTTAAAATAAAGTTCTTACAAAAAAGGTCTTTTTCCTCCCAGTTAGCAACTTCTTTTATCTGTTGTTCAGTTGGTTCTTCTAAAGGGTGATCGATTTATCTCTGGTACAAGTTTCGACAGCTTTCTTGACGGTGGAAAAGAACAGCATCTTTTGCTTCCACCATTTGAAGTTTGCTCCTTCAAACTAGAATGGACGGTTGAGGTCAGATGTCATAACGTCGTTGTTGCTAGTAAGGGCCATTAGTGATATGGCGGTAAACCCGTCTTAAAATTATTGGAAACGGCAAGACCCTCAGACGACGAATAGGACAGTAGAAAACGGTCAGGTCACAACGGTCGAGCAAAGAATAAAACCTACAAAACAGAAGCTCGTTATAGGCTGAGTCGCAGAGCTCACTCTTTTTAAGACGTTTCGCAGCTCTACCCCAAGTGTGCAAGCAAGTTAAGAATACTACCACGTCATCCCCAGGATAAAACAACCTAAAAAAAATCCGATTGGAAATGCACCGTTACCGACCGAAACACACACCCTTTCTGACTAACTGCTCGAAAAACGAAAAGTGGAATGAAAAAATAGGAGAGGAGAACTGAGAACTTTCAAAAGGAAGTGAACAGAAGAACTGTGTGAATGAACTGTTGAAAGCCACACCTTTTATAGGCCTTCAACGTGGAACGGTCGAGTGAGAAAGAGGCGGACAACCTCAGAACGTGCGAGGGGCCGGAAGACTCACGTGGAGGAATAAGTTTTTTCAAAATAATAGATAATAATAATAATTTTTTTTATTAAAGAGAATAATAATAATCAGCCTGCCACGCTCGATCAGACGGCAGCACATGTGCGCCTTAGAATACAAATAGGGGTAAAGTTGGAAAATGAAAAAAAATCAAAACTTAACCGGTCAACATTGACCATATATCCAATATTTTTAAAAAGGTACTATATTCGTAGATATTATCCCTAATTTTGCTCTCTATTACATTTTTTCTATTGAAAATTAGGAAACAATTTTTGTACTCACTTCCAAAACAGTCATGTATCTTGATTAGATGTTATATGTTATGTTTGATATAATATTTGATTTGACAAATAATATACACGAGACGTTAACGTGAATGAGTTGAAAAACTTTTGGTAAATCTATATCTATTGTAGTATTAAATTTTCATTGATTTGTTCATATTTTTATCGATATTTCTACGTTTCCATGAGTTCAACGTCGACAAAAAAGGTAAATCGATATTTCCATTGTATCGTTGAAAAATCTATGAAACATAAAAAATAAGCAACAAAATATCACATGAGGAGATTTTAACTTGTTTAAAGATCATATAATGTTTATCTACTAATTTAAATTTACTTTTGATTTTTTCTTTTAATAATTTTTTTCTAGAAATGTCCATCAAAGTTGACATTTTATCAATATTTTCATCAAAATTTTCGTAAAATTAAGACTCAATATTTCTGTCAATGTCAATATTTTAAGCCTTTATATCTATACACTAACTATATAAATAAAATCATGGGAGGAGAAAGAGAAACTCATAACATCTAAATCTATTTTTTTTTTTAGACTAAATTATAAAACATACTCCAAAATATTACTTTTCTTCGAAAAAAAAAGATGCCGCTAGTTTTTAAAAGTTATAATGTTACCATTGATGTCATTCGAAACTACTCTTGTAATAGAATTTTTTAAAATTTTTGAACGAAAATTAGGACTTGAATTTATGTGATGGTGACCTAAAATAAAAATTTAGATTGCCACCCGATTTAGGTCACTACCACACTATCCGAGATTTCAACTTCTTCTTAAAATTTTAAACATTTATGCACCAATTATAGTTTTTAAACATTTATAGATGATCAAAGATAATATTACAACTTTTGAAAGAAGGATAGTATTTTTTAAACGAAAAGCCGCGTTAATTATTAGTGATATTTTTTCTGGCCTACCATTATTTCTTATGTTCAAACTTAAAAATCAATGTTATATGCTAGAATCTAATTATCAGTGATTATAAATTGATTCATTGAACAAAGTTGTATAACTTTTTGTTGCCCAATTATTAGATCTGAAGATCAACATTCAATGCAATAATCAAATCATCTCTGGTGGCAATTTAACTCATTAAGCAAGTTGTATTATTGTTTGCATATGCATAGTTCCCTGAATTGAATAGTCTAATTTTGATTAGGTGGATTGGATTTGTTACTTTGAGAGAAAAAGACTTGCCTTTCTGTTCTTAATCTTACATGCTAATAAATAGCTTCTAGTCAATTTCTCACTTCTACTTTTCATATAATGGAGATTTAAGTAAACGAAACCATATATTTTACCGAGAGATGTCCAAAAGATCCGATAATTTGAAGAATCTAATCAACTCAATCTAACAAATTGAGTTAAGTTTAAATAAATAAAAATTATAGGAATTGAGTAATAATTTTATGAATTCGTGTAAATTTAATTTCAATTATGGCAAAATTTTATATACATATATTTATTTCCAATTCAAACATATTATTCGTCTTGAAATATATGTTTTTCTTGTTCATATTTGTTTTAATTTTATTTACATACATAATCCCTTTTCGTTTATTTATTCTTCAACTCTTAGATTCTTTTTTTTTTTTTAGTATTTTGAATTGTAATCCTTTAGAAAAATATATTGAAATTAAGTTGTCAATGTTTGAAAAATGTATTACATATTAAATCCAACCTAATCAAGGTCTAAAAATTGTTCAAGAACACACCTATTTTACTTGTGAATTACAATTACACAAGCAGTAATGGATGCATTAATGAAGAAATACTATGATGAAGAAGTCATTGACAACTATAACACAACTGCATAATGCATTCCACAAAGGAATTTCAGGCTATAACCTCAAATGGGTTTGGACAATCATACAATTCAATCTACATCATGTTAAATAATCAAACTATATGAATTCGGTAGTAAAAAAATTCTAAGACAGACCGAAGGAGGTATATCGTCCTCTTCCAACCATGCCATGTCTTCTTCAACTCCAGCATCTATTCTTAACACACATATCAAACTCTCCAGCTGAACAGCGCCAGTAATAAGAGGCGACCATCGAAGAGTGTTCTTTGCATCTGCCGAGCTGAGTCTGGCTATAAAGTTCACAGCAAGATGTCAGAGCAAAAAGTGAATTACAAGAACAGGGAAGCAGAGACTACTTTCAGCTTTAGAGCGTCAGTTTCAGCCTAGAGGGAATGGGATGGACACAAAAAATGATCTTGACAAACGAATACAATCTAATTGCTTAACTCATTTTGCATAAAGAAGACACATAAAAAGCCTTTCTAGTACAACGTTCCAACTTGGGTGAGACTGGAACATGCAGCCAATGTCAACAAACCAGAAACCAACGTAATGAAGTTCCTCCCAACAAACCATTTATCATCTCGCTATTGAGAGCTAGTCCAATAGGGTTGTTTACAAGACTCCCTCTTCATATGGATAGGAACTCAAGAACAGGAGGGAAATGAACTGGAGTCCTACAAACGAGCACCTTCTCTAACCATCATTAAAAACCATTTGTCGAAGAAGGATTCTCTGGGTTTGTAACATTCATAGTTCCATTACTAGTTTTGCTAATGATTCCCTTACCGAAGTACTGGGCAATCACAGAAAAACCGTCTTTTGAACTCTTCACTTGCTGGAAGAACTGGTCCTGATCCTTATTCTGCTCCAAGCTTCTCTTCATCTCTATAACTTTTCTGTATTCTGGAGCACACTCTGGGCATTCTTTTTCATTATCCCCCAAACACCGCTGATGGAATGAATGCATACACATGAAGTGTACAGCTGGGAGATCAAGAGTGAACGTGCACGCAGTGCACTTGCTGAGCTGAAAAATTCTTGCATTTGTCCTGAGATCTTCAATTTCTTTTCTCATTGCCAATGTGTCTTCCTATAAAGAGCAATTATGGTTGATAAACTTTCTTTTAACAAAAAAGCAGAACAGTTCAGAAATGATTGTGATTGATTAAACGCTTTAATTGGTAGAAGGAAATAGATGGAAAAAAGAAACCATATCTACAAATATGTCCCTAAGTTCATACTCTAGCGTGTTATGAAGAAGAAATGCGAAAGCTTCAGGTACTCTTCAAATGTACTCACACAAGTCTTCCAAAGTTTGTTCCCTGATCGAGTGCGATCAGCAATCATCCATTGTGGAAGCTATAACTTTCTCATGCATCATTTTCTTTTATTTACACTTTTTCTTTTGAAGTGCTTCAACAATTAATATCATCCGGTTACATCAAATAAATTTGAATCATTTCCAGTCATCAGAAAGATGAAAATTGTTAATTTCCAATCGCCTTGTTTCTGATTTTATTTTAGTACAATAAAGTCATTTCCCACATCTTTTTCATTCATTCAACCATATGGAGTACTCAATTGCTAAACTTCACCGAAAATTCAAGAAATGCTTAAGATGAATTGCATGGATATTTTTTTCCCCCAAGAAATGGCAGTAAACGGGTTTACTAACCTGATACTTTTCAATTGCCCGTCTATCCTCTTCAATCATCTTGGATTCCTGTTCGAGCTTTCTTGCAATATAGTCCTTGATGACAGAAAGTGTGAGGCATGGATTTCTTGACAGCGTCTGAATAACTATAATGGGAGGCAAGATATCATCCCTTTCAATATAGGTCAAAACTTCCTTCACTTCTTTGGAACAATCTTCTCCAAGTTCGCCAAAATACTTCAAAAGATCTGCCCATAGGGAAGGGTCACCTCCCTTTCCTGAATCGCCCAATCTTTTACAGCAAGCAATCAAACCCTCATGGTCATGAGTTTGCATATAGCAAGCTATAACCTCTTTATAAAGTTTCATCTTTTCATATAAATACATAAGTCCTTCCCTAAATGCATTCATTTCACACAAAATAATAACAAGATCAACATCATAGAGGGGATTTTCCAGTTCTGATGGCCATGCACTCTTTAGCAGACGTAATCCCTTCTCTTGCCTTTCAAGCCGGTCTTTATCCTTCATATGGTCTGTACTCTCAGAGCTCACTTTAGTATTGGACTCAGCTGACATCATTGTTGCTCCTGATCTTTCTACAAGACTAATATTTCGTCCATTGCTAATTTGGGACATTGACGGAAAGTTCAAATCATTTGACAGGTATAATTCCAACAGTGTATTGTTAATTTCAACTTGAGCAGGCGAGTCCTTAACCTTGTTAGTATACTTTTCAAGGAATTCCATAAGTGACTGTGGGTGATGAATGAAAATATTAAGAAAGTCAACAGGAGATGGTAACATAGATAAATATGTGCCATTTGAAGCCCTTTCCTTCAATGACTCACCATCCTCGGTGCATAGGTTCATAAGAATATCAATTGTCTCACGTGGCTTGTGTGCTATCAGAATCTTCCCATACTCCTTAATTGTCACCCCAGCTTGACTAGGCTCAAGGCTTGCAATATATTGCAAGGCTTCATCATATCTTCCAAGGTCTTCAAGTAAGATCTTAAGGTACCATTCGTGCTTTCGTTCCCTTCTAGCAACATACATGGCATGTTCGTGGTAATTGGCAGCACGACAAACCCTTATTGCAGTCTCAACGTCAAATTTATGCTCTCCAGCACCATCCTCATTCTTAATAAATACATTCAGCTTTTCAACATCTTTCAATTTGGTATAGCAGTTTAGTAGAAGTGTGGTATGATCTTTAGAAGCAAGCCCCTTCTCATGCAAATTTTCCAAGTAATTAGTGAGGTTATAGATTCGCTGAGCATCAAGAAATTTCTGTATAACATAAGAAGGCTCAAGATGTCCAATAGTATGGATATACTGGGCCATAGCCTCATCATAATCTTGCTTGCTATATAGATGGTCCCCATACTTTCTAAGCACTTCTGCAGTTGCAGCAGCATCAGCTTGTTGACTTTGAACAAGATTTATAGCAATGGTGTACAAATTCTTTTTAAATAGCATATCTAATTTGCTTTCCATGTCCTTTTCCCCAATACATAGAGCCGATTGGTCGTCCATTATAAGTATAATACTACCCCATTCACAAAGCATGTGAGAAACATCTTTAACAACTAGACTATGGGCAATCAATCGATTCTTCAGGTCATAAATGTTGAAAGTGTTCTTGCCATTTCTCTGATCTGCAATCACACAGAGAAGGTATCCACGAAACCATCCTACAAGTTTTTTTTCTCCTTCAAAAGCCCAGCAGGGACCACGCCCATCAACTTCATAAAAATAAACTGCCTCAGGACGACCAATTATCAACTCCTAATTACAAAAACATGATAATTATTATCATTATGATAGAACATTATTCAACATGATGGCATGAAAAATGACATACAAGATATTAAAACTGCTACTGCATACCGATCGATCACTCATTGTAACACCGTTCACACCACATCCAATATGATCCAGGGTTTGCCCCTTTGGTGGTTGACTCTGCAGGCTGAATAAACTCACTGAATCAGGAGTTACTGCAAATAACTGAAGCGCTTGACCATCAACTCTGAACCCTAGTCCCGTGATAGATGATTGGTTCTTGTCTGAGATATCTACCTGAAGCTTGAAACGATTGATACGTTCACGTGCAATGTCTCCTTTGATGCAGTATATGCAACCATTATCTAGGCCAACAGCAATAAGTAGTATTGGGGGTGCCTCCTCTAGGACTAGAAATGACGTAATCTGCAGTAGTAAGCTCATAGATCTTATACTTCCACCATAATCAGGAAACATGCTTCCAATGAAACAAAGTATGAGCAATCACGGTTTAAGGTGTCAAGTAACTGTCTGAATGAAATGAAAAGACAAAACTACCTTCGCCTCAGGAAATTGATTAGTAAATATCCTCAAAATTCCAATGCACTCGGGACTAGTTGCACTTGAGCCCTCCGGCTCAATTTTATCAAGGTCAAAAACCTTTAGGCACATAGCAGTGTGTTGCGGAGCTACTTGCACATCTTCTCCAACAGTGACTAGAAAGTTCCGTTGCTGATTATCAACCAAAAGATATAGACATAATCTATGTCAATGATATATCATCTTCAGTTCTATTCCTTATGGGTACTTATAAAATCAAATTTAAAAGTAAATTTCACAAAACAACAGACTCGAGGTGCTGATAAAATAGAAAATGGTAAAGTTTAAATAACAGATGGAAGGTCAAGTAGTTAGTATGGTTAATCTGTCAAATTGGCATCAGTTCCAACGAAAGACATGCTGAAGCGACACAAAATCCAAATTTCCCCAAAAGCGATAACATACCTTGAGCTGTTGCAGAAAGGATACGGTCGAGGAATGAGCTTGAAATCCATAGCTGAACTTAAGCCCACGATCAAGTAGATTAACGCTACCGTCATCGCAACCGATCACCACCTTCCCTCTGCCGCTGGAGCAACACTCGATCTTCTTTTCCCTTACCTCTTCCGGAATTGTGCATCTTCCGGCGAGTTTCTCTTCGAAGAACTCGAATTTCCTCCATTGATACATCTTCCCTGGCTCGTTTCACTTGCTATCCGGGTGATCAATGAAGTTCTCTAAGACATTCAAGGAAACAAAATCATCAACAATTTAGTTGGAGATCAGTAATAAAACAAGAATCTCGAATTGAATTTCCTTTTCTCCCCTTGAATTTGCCCCGTACGTTCTCGTCATTCCGCCCTGCGACTCCCCAATCGACAACGTTCCAGAAAAATGCTCCCTCCCGCAATTTTCTAAACTCCCGTCGCCAAACCGAGCCAGCCCAATAGATTTCCATTTTGGGCCAACTGTCGATCAATGGGCCGTTCTGGAATCTAAATCGGCCATCTGTCCATTATGGGCCGTTTGAAATTGTGGCACCTTAGCCAACCAAGGTAGATAAATGTCTACATTTTAATGTAATTTTAAAAAATCTCCAAACAAATTTTCAATTATTAATATGTCATAACAAAATAAATAAAAATACACGGTAATTATTTGAAAATTTTGACCGATATACCCTTCATATTAATTAATAGAAATACACAATATTTAAAGGTAAAATTTAATCCAAAATCTTAAATTTGTCGTAAATAAATGAAACATAAACTAATCTAATAGTTCAAAAAGATCGAAAATGAAGGAAGATTTAATTGAAAATCATTTGAATCCATTAGCTATGTGCATAGAGAAAAAATTAGGTTGAAATCTTGAAATTTTAAGATTTAGATAGGCTCAAAATTTCGATAATGGACGAATTTCGATTTTTTCCCAATTTCTCAATATTTATTTTAATATTTCTATCAACATTTCGAGTTATTTATTTTAGCAATTAATTATGCTGGTTCAATGGATTTTTTTTTCTATTTTACCATAAAAAAATTGTATCTTTAAAAAGACCACATATTTATTTTTAAGTTCATTCAAACTTTTTTAATTGAATTTCACATCATTTCACCATAAACTTGAATTAATGTGAATTTCTAATATCTCTCTCATTTTCTCTCAAACTCTATCTACTTCTACGGTTTTCGTTTTCTTATTTCTATTATATTGTGTTATGCTTTTTGTATCCCTCTTATGTTTAATATTATGATTTCTATATCTTTATTATGTTATGTTATGACAATTATTTTGTATACAAATACTTCATGTCCTTTAATTGTATAATTGAATACCAATATTTGATATAATTTTGTAATTATTTTTCCATTTCTACTATCGCATCAACATTTATACATATATTTTACAATATGCATTTAAATATTGTCTTACTTTATAGAAATGATGATTAAAAATGGACATCTATAGTCTAATTCAGCCACAATCAAAGTTATATTAACTAATTATAACAATTTTCATGAATTTTCCCAAAATTTTTGTTGATATCGATATTTCCATAAAATTGGGATCTCGATAATTCTATCGATAATGATTTCGAACCTTCAACGTGAAGTCAGTAAATTATAAAAAAAAAAAAAATAAATTAAATAAATATAGTATGAAAGCAAAAAGTAATATCCGTAAAAATACCTTGTTATATCCGTAAAAATACCTTGTTATCACAAATACAATGTCTGCGATTAAAATGTAAGCAAGTTCATTCAGCAAATACAACATTTGTACTATATTGATATTGTATTGTAAACGCCAACACTAAAAATTATGGGGACAATGGAAAAATAAATAATAATTATGATGTAATCCCTAACAATAACAATTGAATACCAACGTACTAAAACCTACTACCCTAAGAAATTGGCGACACACATCCCAAACCGTCACATTCTCTTCCCCACGCTAACTGTTCACCTATGAAGCACATATACTTTATGTGAGGCAAATCATTAGACACGTATCAGATATCGATACTTTCAGATACTTTTCAGATACGTATTTGACACACGATTTGATGTATCTATTTTTATGCTTACTTTTTAAAAAAAAAAAAAAAAATAAGCAACTCATCTAATTTTTCCAATTTAAAACTAGACAACCTATTTAAAAAGCTCACTACTCGAGTCTAAAACTAAAAGAAAAAAATAAAAAAATAAAAGACCAAACCCTAAAATTATCTAATCTTCATCTTCACATTTAAGTCCCTACAAAGTCCACCAAAATATAACCCACTTGAATATCTTCAACAATTCAACGAAGAAGTTTTTTGTTTATCTTTATATTTCTCTCTTTAATCTTCTTCTTCTTTTCTGATCAATACGAGTCACTTTTTATTGCATTTTATCGACTATTCCACTTCAACATTTTAGATGTTGCTTTTTATATTGTCTTTTTCAGTATTTGTATTATATTTTGTACTACAGTTATTAACTTCTATGCTAAAGTTATCTATATCTTTGACTTTTCTTAAGAAAAAGAAAACGCATCTTCAACGTATCAATATCCTAATTTTTTAGAAATTGACATATCATCGTATCCTATCATATCTGTATCTCATATTCATATCCGTGTCTGTGCTTCATAGTCGTTCACTCTCCCAACAAACCTTTCTCACCGTCCAAATCCTTTCATATCATTCAACTTCAAAAAGAAAGAAGTTAATATCAGACAACCATTGAAACGCTTTCAAATCCCTTTCAAACTCTTCAATCCCTTTGTGAAACCCTTTCAAATTTCTCAAGCCGTTTGATTTAAGATTCTATAAATGTTCAAGAATTAAGAATGTCTGAGAATAATAAGTTTGGAAATAAGATTGATATGAATAAAAAATGTCTATATTTGGTTGTGATAGGGAAATGTCATCAGGATTTTATGGAAATAAATTATTTTTGTATTTAATTTGTAAAATTAATCATGAAGAGTCTGTAAAATTTTAATAGATTAATTGATAAACAATAAATTCAATCTAAAGTTTTGAGAAAATTAATTATTTAACAATCAAATAATAACATTAATTAAATTATTAATTACAAGTATTTGTAAAATGAGAAATTTATAATTAAAGTTATTTGATTACATAATTTGATGGGATCAATTTGATGAATTTATATAGTTATGATGTATTGATTAATAAAACAACTAATGAATTCTAATTAATCAATGATAAACTAATTATAATTATTAAGAAATAAATTCATATTATATTAATGGACTGTTTTTAAATATAGAAAAATGAACTAAAATATTTACAAAATATAGAAAAATTTTAAAACAATAAATGATAGACGTTGATAGACACTAATGAACTTTTATCAGTGTCTATCAATGTCACCGATAGATACTTATAGAAATCTATCAGTGTCTATCAACGTTTATCATTGATAGTTATAAAATTTTGCTATATCTTATAATATTTTCAATAGTTTTACCATTTGAAATAATTTTCCTATATTAATCATAATGATACTTAACTAACTATAAATATAATTAATTAATTAATTGATAATTTTATTGCATCGGTTGATTGAAAAATAAGTATGAGTATATATGTGTATATATAAACTAATTTATTAAACTAAAATAAAAATCAAGTATATACTAAATTGTTTTAATATATATATATATATATATATATATATATATATATTTATTTATTAAATAGAAGTAGTTAAATTCATACATTATAATTTAAAATTTAATATAATTTTATAAAATATAAATTTAATTTTCATAAAAAAAAATAATTTTAATTAATTAATTTTAATAATATATAAAATAAAAGAATAAATAAATGTATTATAAGAGGGGAGAGAATAGGAATGTAAAAAACCTACCTTTTTGGATGGGAATATTCATGGGTATAATTGATACGGGGGAATAGCTTATTCCCATGCCAAAGCTACAAAATTTGTATCAAACAAGGGGATGTTTATCCATTACTCATTCTCAACCTTATTTCCATCTAAATTCCTTCAATCCATACGCCACTTCAATGTGTAGATCCTTCGAAACCCATAACCTTGTTGGTTACCTAACCATTTGGCAAAATCGAGAATGCAAAACCATTATTTACAAATTTTTATACTTCCAACAACCTGTGCCAATTGCACTGCTTTACACCATGAGGTTGTTTGGCACGCAAGTTCGGAGTTAAATGCCTAGAGGCTTATTTGAAGGAGTTCTGATGCCTGAGATTTGAGAATCACTAATGCCTATGTGTTGGGGTGCAAGATTTAGAAGTATGGATTTTTGAAGCCTGTGTTTAGGGTATTGGTTTTAAATTTCTGGGTTTAGCTAATCTTTTTTTTTTTTTTTGATGAATTGGACTACCTAAATTGTATCATGTATCAATTTTTTAATTGTACAAACTTTACATATTTTATACCTCTAATTCAATTTCTTTGCTCTATTGATTTTCAGACAATAATGTAAAAAATTAGAAATTTGAACATTCAATAACAACATTTTTTATTACAGTTGCATTAACATGAAGAGTCTCAAAAGTTTAGAGTTAACATGAATAGTCTAATTAGGAATATTACCATCCACAAAATATAACAAGTCATGTAATCAAAAGAATCTTACAAAATTTAAGGTTAGGCAACATTAAAAGGGTCTAACAAATGTCGAAAGTAAGCATAACTAAAAAGGTCAAACAAAAGTGAAAATCAAGCAGAGTTCCATGGAGCCATGGTTATAGTTGCCTTCCCAAGATTCACATGCATTGTTTATACTTCCATTCTATCGGATAATCAAGGAATGAGTACAAGAGCATGAGATTAGATAATAGAGACTCAACTACAATCAAACAGTCATCTATGTCCATTCTAGGAATAATCTGTAATTCAGCATATAACTATTTATGTAGGGATGATTCAACTACTATCCATTCTTTTGGCCATGCAACAATCTTCCATATTTCTATTGAAGTTTCTCGCATACCTTTGTAAAATGTGTCAATGACATCTCCTGAATATGATCGCCTTTTCTTACTCTGTTTGGACAATGCTACACCATGTACCATGCTTTTGAGAGTGGATAGCATATCCTCCCCTGATGTAGGCTCGAGTCCATGTGGATTTGGTATATCAAAATCTTCAAGATTAATGTTCATATCATCTTCCTCAATATCTTTTGTAGTTTGTGAACCCATGTCAGTAAGTGTCTTACATCTACCACCAGTAGCTCTATCTCTACTAAACACATTCCAAGTTATCGAAGTAAAGGAATAGTTTGTTCAGTAGACCTCGAGCATTGGAGTGTCCTTGCATAGTGTTAACAAATGTAAGTATATTATATTTTATCTTTATAGAAATTGTGAATTGCATTCATTGTCTTACCTTAACCCACATATCGAACATCGATTTCTCTACCTCAATGCATTTTTGTTCCTCATTCCAGCCAAACCCACTACATGCAGGCTCCATCATCTTTGTGATGGCATTATACTACTTCTACAAAATTTTTACTCTCAACTCTAGATTTGGAGTTACTTGTATGTTGCTTCTAGGAACTTTTCTTTGATTAATTTTATACTTGTACCAAGTACACAGGTCTGAATGTCCCATTATTAGCCCGCCAGCCACCTGCCTCCACGAGTTGTAGTAGGCACTCAACCAATGTCTCATCCTCAATGGCTGTCCACCTATGTTTAGTGGCTTATGAATTTGTCAATGCCATATGAATTAATACATGAGTTTTAGTAAAGTTAATGTATATAAAATTTATAAATTGATATATATACATAGCTTAGGTCTCATAATTTAGAAGGAATCCCATGTATTTCTAACTTTAATTAAACACAGAAAATAGTTCAAGTACAAATCATGTGACGAACAACAAAATTATATAGGAAATTGAACTACCTATAGTAATCATACAGTATTCTAGTCCTCAAACATTTGATTTGCAAGACTATCCCTCCATTCAGTCTAGACATTAGTCGTTTCTACAAAGTTTATATTCTCAGTGTTCATCTCATTTGAATCACCTTCACCAAAATGTACCTCCTTAGATGTTGGGTCTGAACCCATTTCTCTATATATCAAGTTATGTAAGAGGCAACATGCTATTATTATCCTACATTGTATATCAATGGAGTAATATGATCTTCTTCGTAGAATGGCCCATATTGGAGTATTTTATGATTCAGTTTTGCTTTTAAAAACAAGTTAAAAAGTAACCTTTTTGAAAATATAGCTTTGTACAAATTTTATATAATTAGTCAATATTGTTGTTTGTATAAGAAGTCAATATCACATCGATTATCATAGTTATTTCTTAGACAAATATTTTAAGAAAAAATTTTAGAACACACCCATCTCATTTGCTTTCTATAATAAGTCAATATCACTGTTACTGTCATAAAAATGTTTCAAGACAATTTTTTTTTTCATAAAAAGTATGTACATAACCCTTTTGTTTTTCTTATAATAAGTCAACAATGTAAATTAACTTCGAATATCAAATTAACATTACAAATTTCATTCCAAACAAAGTATTCTAAAAAATTAAATTAATATATATGACAAAGACAACACAATCAAATATACAAAATATAAATGCACTAACAAAAAAATTAATAATACAAAAGTCCATATACAAATGTGAGAAGGAAAAAGAACATTACGTAGTGGTGAGTTTATGATTAATTGAACGTATAAGGCAAGACAAGATAGACCTACAAAGAAGGCAAAATAAAAAAGTCTATGAGAAGGAGTAGAGAGATTATGGTAGAAAATATCATTGAAAGTCATTACTTTGTATACAATGGACTCTTTGCTCACTTCATGATAGTTGAATGTAAAAGTAAGTATTAATAAAGGAATCCACATACCCCTCAACAGAATATCAAAGAAGATGGAAAAATTAATGCATCAGTTTATGAGGAAAACAATATTATAAGAAGAAATAAGTTAATAATGGCTTTTATTAAAAAAAAAATTATTAATAATAGAGAGAAGATAGATGGAAGAGAGTTTATCACTTAAAAGAACGGGAAGTGCCAGCACCTCAACCTCAATATAGAATAAACTATAGATACAAAAGAGAGGGGTGGAGGAGTAAGGATATATATATATTATATATATATATATAAAAGTTCAAATGGAAGTGATAAACAGTAAATTACACTTCCAAAGCACCCAAGTAGGTGAAAGAATAGATACAATGTATCAAAGACAATTACTCTCTAAAAATAAACCTGTCATTTCCAAATTTGGGTCACTCTCAACTACCACATATACTCGTTGGAGTAAGAAACTGAAAATAATCTACGGTCAAATCCCATCAAATTTATCCAAATTATAAATACATGTCAATTCTCGATTTAATCCATGTCAACTACCACATAATTGAAAAAAATTAATCAAAAGATTCTTAAAATTAATTAATAATAAATAATACAGTAAAAATCGTTTATGTTGTTAATACAACATGAATCACAAGTCAATAAATCGTTTCTATTGTTAATACAACATGAATCACAAGTCAATAATGTTAGTAAAAAAAAAAAAAAAAAAAAATAATCATAGCCAAACATCAAACTTCCATAACTTCCTAATGGGGTTTAAACACAAGAACACTTTAATAACACATTGATAACAATTAAAACAATCTAAAATAAATCAGAATCCACCCTATACATTCAAATGAGACCCAAAAGATTTAGTATATAAGAATGTTATTAAAAGTAATAAGAGGCCTCAAAGAATCAAAACAATCCAAAAAGAATGTCTAACAAAGAAAAGAACAAATCATGTAATTAAAATAACATAGGCCTCCAATAAGATTTGTAGTCATTAAATAGGAAATCATACAACAAATCACTCATCATTGGCCTTGAGTTAGAAATTAACATGTGCAATGTAGATCAAAGAACCTCACCCACCAAACTTCAATCATCCAAATCCAACCTCCTACCATGCCTCTAAAACTATGGAACCATAACAATTTTTCTTCGAAGAGGTGGCAAAAGGTGGATTCTAGTCAACCTCAAAGTGAAAAAAAAAAATCCAAAACGAATCAACCACATATAGTCCAACAAAGAAAAAAAAACAAATCATGTAATTCAAATAACAGAGGCCTTTAGTAAGATTTGTAATCATTGAATAGGAAATCCTACAACAAATTACTCATCATCGGCCTTGGGTAACCCTAGAATATCTAGGGAACGGGGGAGGGAGTGGGGAAAAAAATTCTCCGTGAGCTAAACGGGGACAGGGACGTTCCCTGTCCTCACCTCGTTTCCTATCCTCGTCACGATTAACTTCTATATATTTATTCAGTATAGTTATCTAATGTTATATTATTATTATTATTATATAAATATTACATTTAAATTTCAAATTTGATTATTTATTATGAAAGATAATGAATATTTTTAAATTGAATATTTAAATTTAGATTATATATGGGAATAATTTGATTTATATTTATTTTTTCTACTAAAAATTTTTTAATTAGCTTTTTTAGGTCAAAATTTGAGTAATTTATCTTTAAATTCAAATTGATATAAAACTAACCCTAATAACCAATTTAGTGATAAAGTTAATTATTTAATTACAATTTGTTCATATTAGTGATTTAAGTTAATTGAGTTTTTACTACAAAAAAAAAAAGTAATGGGGAAAAATTCCCCGCGGGGAACTTGATCCTCACGAATTCTCCGTGAGGAATCCCCGTCCCGATTCCGTGGAAAATTTTACGGGGACCGGAAATAAAATGAGGAGCGGAGATGGGGATGGGGAATGACATCCCCGATCCCGCCTTGTCCCGTGGACATCTTTATCCCTTAGGCCAAATGTGAGTTTGACTTTAAATGCCAAGCTTACCCAATTCCAATCTCATGGGTCAAATGACCCTAGATACATATTATATATCCCAAAAAATCTAAAAAATCTATAGATAATTAAAAAATTTGACAAAAAGAAGATTTATATTCAACCAAAAAAAAAAATATATCCAACACGAGATACAGGGTAGTTAGAGGACAATTTGGAATAAGACCCCATCAACTACACTAATGGCTACACCACTAATTTTAAACTTTAGGACATTTTTCAAAAGACCCCTCACGTTTTGGACATTTCATTACAATTTCTCAAATAATTAAACAGAATTTTAAACATAAAAAATCTTTTCTACATTTATGTTGATTTTTTACTTTATAAACTTGTATTGAATTTTCGTTTGTATTTCATTCATTCGAGATTTTTTATAATTATCTTTTTATGTTCGTGAGTGTCGAGGACAACTTTTTTGCACCCCAACTAATCTCATAAGACAACCCATTTGACATTACAACATTTGGGTGGTAAGAAAATTCGTAAAATATTAAATCTTAGGTAGGTGGCTATCATAGAGTGAACTCATGACTTCTTAACCCTTTGGCTAAGATTTTTTATAATTATATTCCCTTCAGTTTGGATATTTTGTTTCTTTCCTAGTTACAAATTTTCATTTTTTTTCCTTTTTAGATTTCAAATTTTGACTTAAAATGTGGATTGCATTTAATGCATAATCGTGGTTACAAATATTTGTTTTCATATGCGTCTGTTTTTTATGTATATACACGAGGTTTATTTTAAATACATACGAAATTTATTAAAATATATTTAGAACAAGTACAAATTTAAGGTTGTTACATCATTTATGTTTCATATTTTAATTTAGTCTCATTTCTATTGAAATATATATTTCACATATTTTATCATATTAACCCTTCAACATGTGTTATGCACGTGGCATTTTCAAATTTTTAAAGAATGTAGCAAAATTAAAGTAATTGAAAGCAAAATTTTACAAGACAACCAAATTCAACGAATTCACTTTTAAATAAAACCTTCTAAACTCATATGATTCATATAAATAGTGAATTTAGCATGACAAATGTTGACAAAAAAAAAAAAAAGAATCTCCAAACAACAAGGTAGATAATAAATAGTAATTATCCTAATTTAGGTCATAAAAATAATATTTTTATTGAAAAAAAAAGATGTGAGAAAATTAAAACGTGATGTATTTGAAAACTAATGTTTAAATTCAAAAGTAGAAAATGTAGTAATAATAAAATAACATTATTATTATTAAGAATGCGTTCATTAAAAGAAAATTAATGTTTTCTTAAAAAAATATTTTAAACTTAAAAAGAAGAAAAAAATGTGAGAATGTTAAAATTCATGTATTTCAAATTTGAAAATTATTTTAAAGGATAAAAATGCTAAAAATATTTATAACTAATAGAAAAACATCACAATTTATCTATGATAGACTGCGATAGATGGCGATAGATTACTATTTGTAGAGAGTAGTTTATTGCAATTTAACATAAATATATTGTGATTTTTGCTATTAATTGTTAATTCATATTCTTATATTTGAAAATAACCCTTTGAAATTTTGAAGGGTAATATTTAAAGTTTAATATGTTATATAAAACATATTACATTTTTTTTTAAAGATAGTATAAATTAAAAAAACTTAAAAACATCTTTGGAGGGATACATGCACTTTAGATTGTTTTCTTCTTTATATCTAATTGATTAATGTTAAAAATCAAACTAATGATCATTATTTATGAAACACATATAATTGCTAAAGAACTTACTTTCAAATTTATTCTAAAAAAACTCAGCTATAATTCACATAAAAAAAAGTATCACGGGCCGACTTTGACCCCTGTTATTTTGAGAGATATAAGAAAATGATTCAGTTCCAAAGTCAAAGATCTGCAACACCTTCAAGAAAAAAACTAAACAAATAATAAAAATTACACAACAAAGAAAACATTCATATTAGACCCAAAAAAGATGTTAAAAGCCAATTTTCATTCCATAAATATATGAATGACAAGAGTGTGTGTAACATTATAAGAGACTTTTGGGATATGACGAAAGTCTTTGACGAAAGTTTTAATAATCTTTTATATTTGTCTGTTGATCATACAATAAGAAGTTGTAATAGAATGGAGTTGAGAGAAAAATAAAAACAAACTAAGACTTTTTTTTAATAAAAAGAACGGTGCTTATCTATTATTCAATAGCATATCAATTCAAAAAATAAACTTAAAAGAGAAATTGAGTTGAGTGAAGAAAAAGAAACAAACAAAGAGAAGGCTAATTTTTCAAAGAGAAGATGTCTCCTTATATAGTTGCCAGAGTTAGTAATGTTGCAAAACTTTTAAATTTTCAAAACTTTTAAATTAACTATAATTAACCATAAAAGCATATACAAATTATTTTTTTTAGAATAGATGATATTATTATTATTATACAACAAGATTCCACAGTCTGAGAACAAGGTAAAACATATACAAATTCTAGAGTAGTTTTTGGTACAAATAAATGAATAATGACTTTTCATATTCTACCTTTTTTGCATTTAATTACATTAATTATCATTAATAATTCTAATCCATTTTATTAATAAAACAACTCAAATAAAAAAGAGAAAAAAAGGAATAGTATGAAGAAAGAAAAGAAGAGAAAAATCTAAAAAAAAATGATGCAACCAACGTGGACGATATATAAATATAATTTTTTTAAAGGTATTGTAATTAAAGTATAGGATGAGAAAATCGAACCTCAAATCACAAGGTTGATAGAATGAACACTATGCTAGTTGAGCTACGCTCTTGTTGGCTTTATTTTTGTTATCCAATTCATTTGATCAAAGGTCTTTATTTGTAAAAAAAATAGTAATTTTATTGCTAAAGTTTATTGAAAAATTAATGAAATTAAATAAAAGATGACTATTTGAACAGTTCCGAGTAGAAGTGTTCTCTTAGGGTCAACTTAAGTACATCGATCTAGACAGTTTTATTTAGAAAAAAAAAATTTATTTTATATATTAGAAATTCAACTGACGAGGGATCGAGCTGATTGATTCGATCAGATCTCAAAGTAGGATTTTGCGGGGTCTTCCTCGGATTAGTTCTATAAAGGTTTCGGCCTATTTTAGGTTTTCTAGGGTCTTTTTGAGGAGCTGTTTAATCCTATAGTATACTACCTCAAAATTTCCTCCCCTCTTGATAGCAAAAATCATCTCATCAGCATACTAAACATAGCCTATCAAAGGTCTTTATTTGTAAAATAAAAAAAAATATAAAAAAAGGTAATTTTATTGCTAAGTGTTTATTGAAAAAATTAATGAAATTAAATAAAGTATGACTATTTGAACCGTTCCCATGTAGATGTGTTTCCCTATGGTCAACTTAAGTATCTTGGTCTGGAAAGTTTTATTTAGAATGTATAGTCAAACTTTATTTTCTTTTATTAGAAATTCAACTGAAAAGGGATCAAGCTGATTGGTGCGACCAAATCTCAACTGGGATTTTGCGGGATCTTCCTCGATTAGTTCTATAGAGGTTTCAACCTATTTTAGGTTTCCCAGGGTCTTTTTAAGGAGCTGTTTAACCCTGTAATATACTACCTCGGAATTTCCTCCCCTTTTGATAACAAAAATCATGTCATCAACATACCGAATGTAGTCTACACCCTCTTCAATTTGCATAAAGAAATAAGATCAAGAAAGACACGGTTCTCCTCATCTAAATAAGATTGAAGAACTGAGAAGTTGAGCCATAATTTATGTTATCAAAATACTTCACAATATCTGACTTAATGAGTTTATCAACCAGACCCCAGTTCTGGACTTATGAAAGTAATAGGATCTCGACCTTTCCTATCCTACCAGTCAGATTGAGGCAAAAAATCTCTTCAAAGACAATATTCAATAACTGAGAAAGTGCATCCAAACCAAACGATTAATTAACACCTAAATGTCCAATTTTAATTTAGACACTGTCTCACTAAATCATACCCTAATTTCAAGAGTAAAGTAGAGTCAACATTTTGCCAGTGGACAAACATCCGTTAATTTATTATCATGTTTATGTTTGAATTTTCTAATTAGAGAAAACGTTTACCTTAAGAATTTGAGACACTTAACGATCTCAACTTCGACATAGGATTAACATGATCATTACAGTACGAATCAACTCATGTTTTATAAATAAAATATGAATAAACCTTTATGAGTGGTGTCAACCCTTCAAAGAAAAATTATAATTTATTTTATAAATCAAGTTGAAAACCAAATTGAAATTTTATTTAAAGCATTTGAATACGAATGAAATTGAAATTCATTTGAAAACTTTGAATTAAAACCAAGTTAAAAATTATTTTATGAAAAATTAAAATTAAAATTGAGATTGTTTCCAGAAATTCAAAATTGAAATATTTAAAATCCATTTAAATCAAATTGAATTTTGTTTAGAGAGCTCAAAATTAAAAGCAAATCTGAAATATTTTGAAAACTAAACTTAAATAAAATTGAAACTCAATTGAATTAAAACTAAATTTAAAATCATTTATGAAAAACTAAAAACTAAAATCAAAATCAAAATTGATATTGTTTTTAGAAATTGCAAACGGAAATTATCAAAATTCACTTAAATCAAATTGAATTTTATTTAGAGAATTAAAATTAAATAAATTTAAAATATTTTGGAAATTGAACTTGAATGAAGCTGAAATCCAAATTGATGATTAAAGTGAGCTTCGAAAAATTTGTATTGAAGTTAAACCAAATGCAATTTTATCTAGAATTAAAAAAATCAAATTAGAATTTATTTTGCAAAACTCAATTAAAGCTAAATCCAAATTTCACATGAAGATTGTAATTAAAATCAATTGGACTTTTTTAATTAGAACCAATTTGAAAATTCCTTTAAAAAACTCAATTAAAGCTAATTAAAAATTTCAAAATAATATCAAATTGAATTTTAAATAATGCAAAAAGAATTTTGATAAAAATAAATAACTAAATAATAAAATAGTAAGTGGTGGGACTCATCAACTTTACATTTCTCTTTCCCTAATTTTATCTCTCCATTACCTTTATTAAGGAGAGTAGTGAAGATTGCCCAGTCAGCAATGGCAAGACTCACACATCAGACAAACCTGACACAACCAACACAGTAAGCAAGTCCACGCCAGCAGATATCCAAATAATTGGTTCAACAAATTCTATTAAGAAGGGATCTTAATGGTTAGGATTGGTCCACTCTTTGTATGACATTTGTACATCTTTATTAATTATTTTTATTATTTCCTGCCCATCCCAAATTAGGGGTTTCCCTGTATAAATTCCTTAAATAGTTGGTAATAAGACAAGGTGAACTCATCGAGTAGTCTCTTCTTCTTCTTCGTTAACTTGATATTAGAGCATGAGAAATAGCCAACGCCAACTTCAATGGATGCTCAGCCACAAATCCGGGTAACACTAATTTCAGTAGTCTTCCTTTAAATCAATTACTCAACCAAATCACCTCCATCAAGTTAGATCGGAGCAATTTTCTGTTGTGGAAAAACCTTGCCCTACCGATTCTTCGTAGCTATCGACTTGAAGGTCATTTGACTAGTCAGAAGGTGTGTAATCCGATGTTTCTGCAAGCAGCTGTGGGTGAAAATGGCAACACTGGCAATGTTGGGATGACTGTTGGAGTGTCCACCTCAGAAGGAGTATCGAGTGTTGGAGCTTCAAGCTCTTTGGCAACCTCTGAGGTAAATCCTCAATATGAATCATGGATGGCTATTGATCAGCTTCTTCTCGACTGGTTATACAACTTGATGACACTTGAAGTAGCTGTTCAAGTTATGGGATGCGAGAGTGCTAAGGACTTGTTGAGCAGCATCCAACAACCATTTTGCGTGCAGTCGAGAGCTAAACAAGACTATCTCGGACAAATTTTTCAATCAACACGCAAAAATAATTTAAAAATGGAAGAGTACTTATGAATTATATAGAATAACTCTGATAATCTTGAGCAGGCTGGCAGTCCTGTTTCGATAAGAGCCTTGGTATCACAGGTTCTTTTAGGGCTTGATGAAGAGTATAATGTTGTTGTTGGCACAATTCAAAGTAAAGCAAAAGTAAGCTGGTTAGATATGTAGTTGGAGTTGCTTCTTTTTGAAAAATGCATAGAGAATCAAGCTATACAGAAAACCACTGTTGGGTTCAGTCATAACATATCTGTTAACATGGTTAACACCAGAGGATCGAGCAACAGCCACAATCAGAAACCACAAAATGTAAGCAACCATAACCCAAATGGAGGATAAAGGGGTGGAGGCAACAATAGAGGTCATAGAAGGGGCAAATGATACAAACCAACCTGTCGGGTATGTGGTCGAATTGGACACACTGCCTATTGTAGGATTGTATCATCAGCAGCAGAAGCACAAGGATCATCTAAGCATTCAAATTCACTAATTTTGGCAAAATATAAAGCATGCTATTGCAAGAAAAATGAGTTTCAAGACATACATCTTGTAGAACTTCTTCAAAGCTCCATCTCCAGCTGCTATTTTCTCCATATCTTGTTGTAGACCACCTTAATTCTCTTGGTGCTCTAGATTAAGTTGTGGGACTCAAAACAAGCTTGAATTAAGAGATGAAGGAGAAAAGCTCACTGCTGCAACCTTGTTGAAGAACTTTTCTTCAAACCAGTTTTTCTCTCAAAACTCTATAGATTGCATGCCCGATTTTCACTACAATCTCTTCATTATATTGTAGATCAACATGCAAAGAGAAGAGTTGCATGAGTTGCAACTCATGCTTGGAGAAGACAAAGGCAAGATGTTGCTTCATGTGTGAGCTACTTCAAAGATGGATAATGGAAAATTTTCATTTTCCATTTAAGTATGTTTTGTTTTCCAATTTTCCAATTTTATTTAAAAATCAAAATTTGATTTTATAAAATCTATTTTGATTTTAAAAATGAAAAATTAATTATTAAATAAAACTTAATTAATTTAATATCAAATATTAAATTAATTTTAATACATATCAATCTTTATATATTTAAATCATATTTAAATATATAAATTCTCTTATTCCGTTTAATTCTAAAATTAAACATAATTATATCTCATATAATTACTAATTCCCTAAATTCTAATTTGAACGTTTCAAATTAACTTATCACGCTATTCTAGAGCTAGTCCGTTACGAGCTAGTAGAGGGACCTTGCAGACCTACAGATCATGGGCTCCAATGATCCGAGATTAATTGGCTAAACTCATTAGACCAAATTAATCTCCATTCGTTAACTAATGGGTCATTCCACTAAAGCCCATAGTTGCACTCCTCTCACTGTAGATATATTATGTCCACATGATTTAACCAGAATTAGCAAGTCGACCCTTCACAGATTGTTCATAATAACGACTGGGTCAAATATCTGTTTTACCCCCAAGATTACGTCTTATTCCTCAAGTCCCTACTGATCATCTAATGAACAACTGGTTTGTGATCCAATCACCAAACCATACTCTCTCGGCCCAGTGAGAGGGTGGGGCCCCTTGTTCAAGACCAGGATTCAGTACTTGAGAAAACAACTTTTCTCCTATCCTTAAATTGGTAGGCGTGAACTCCGTCTTGCACTCTATGTCCCTAGCTATCCTATCCAGTCTTACCCCTGAAATGGGAGTCTTATTGAGCCGGCCTATTGAGCCAACCCTCAACTATGCAAATCTAAAGGCAATCCCGAATAAACAGGAGTTCATAGTTAGCTCAGGATTAAGATCGAGTTACCTAGGTCATCTAGGTTAAATAGTCAGTCTTAAACAGTAAACAACATTATAAAGTAAGAGTGACTTATTTCTTTGTCCTGATCTTATGCAAACTCATTGCATAGGACGCCCCCATTCCTCATGTCATATAATGTATGAATTAGGATCACATCGTATGTAGCACTTTACAACTCTTTGTAACAACTACAGAGTAGGCCGCATCCAATGGTATTACCAGAATAAGGTATCTAATCTCATTCATGTACCATAGATCATTTTGGCTATTTACTCGAACCCGATCCACTCTTATGTCTCCGCATAAAGTTCAAGTACTCATACAATAGTCATGGATCTTAGTTTATTGGATTTAGACTTTCATACCATTTATGAGATCAATAACAAGTATATTGATAACAGAAAATGTTTATCATTTTACAAACTGCAAGTTTTAGGACATAAAATCCAACATCTATTACTTTTATGGTAGGTACAACAAAGAGTTGGCACCACCCAACTCATCTTAGAACAGAGGAGGAAACTTTAATAATCAGCAAAACAGAGGACCTCCCCAAAATCCTTCTGTCTTAACAACTTCAGAAGATGCAAACCCCTTTATTGTCGCACCTGATACTCTTACTGATCCTAGCTATTATTTAGGCAGTGGAGCTTCAAGCCATGTGACAGCTAACTACAATAATCTGGGGAATCCAACTGAAGACGGAGGTAAGGAATCTATAGTTGTTGCAAATGGTAATAGTTTTACTATTTCACATATAGGAGATGCATGTTTAACTAATAGTGAATCTCTCTTGAAACTAAAAAGTATGCTATGTGTGCTTGATATATCTAAGAACTTAGTAAGTGTATCTAAACTTACTAAAGACAATAATGTGTTTATTGAGTTTCATGACGATTTTTGCCTTGTTAAGGACAAGGGTACAAGTCAGGTCATACTGAAGGGTCTGCTTAAAGATGGTCTTTATTAGTTTAAGGATGCAGAAGTCAGTTCGAGAGATGACTATTTGGATAACTCACACCACCCACAGTCATAGACATAAATAAAAACTTGACTGCATTTTTTCTTATCTAGTCCTAGTATATCTAATAGCAGCAAGATATCTAAAACCTTGTGGCATAGGCGTTTTGGTCACCCCTTTTCAAAAACACCTGAGTTCGTACTTAAAAATTGTAATATTCCTAAAAATTTTAATGAAAAGGTTGAATTCTGTGATTCGTTTCAATATGGCAAAGCACACTCTCTTCCATTTCCTAACTCTGATTCTTAAGCTGCAAACATGTTTGAACTTGTGCATGCTGATCTATGGGGGACTCCAGCTTTACTTTCTTTGGAGGGTTACGAGTATTATATGATATTTGTGGATGATTTTTAACAAGTACAACTTGATCTATCCTTTTCGACTAAAAAGTGACACTTTAGTAGCGTATCAACATTTTGTTAAACTAATTGAAAGACAGTTCAATGGTAGTATCAGGATCCTTCAATCAGACAATGAGGGAGAGTATACTCGAGTACATCAATTTTGTCAACAACAAGGCACATTATCCAGATTCTCATGTCGTTACACCTCTACACAAAATGGTAGAGCCGAGCACAAAAACAGACATATAGTTGACACGGGCCTCACAATGCTTGCTCAAGCCTCCCTACCTCTTCATCACTGGTGGGATGCTTTTGTATATGCAACATACCTCATTAATGTCTTGCCAACCCGAATTCTTTGAGGGAAGTCATCCATTGAAATTCTATCTAAACAGAGGTTAAACTTTGAGAATTTGAAGGTGATTGGCCGTGTGTGTTTTCTTTGTTTAAGGTCATACAACAGTCATAAATTCAGTTATCGTAGGGAGAAGTGTGTCTATCTAGATCATAATTTGTGTAATAAAGGATACAGGTGCTTGGATACAATAGACCGTGTGTTTGTTTCAAGACATGTTGTATTCAATAAGCATGACTTTCCCTATAAATATGGTTTTACAGTGATCAAAGCAGCTGGCAAAAGAACTATACAATCTCAGACTCTTCCTATTCAGTGACTACCTGTGTCCCCTGAACTCCAAACACCACAACCTCATATATACATCCCCAACTCTGTCAACTCATCCATAAATCGTCCATCACTTACAAATCCCTTGCCATCTCCTAAAATGCAGTCTCCAATTTTTAACACTCCCATATCTCCATAGTCTGTTGATCAGGCCAATTCTCCATCATCTTCCTCTCCTGTATCCACCCCTACCTCCCCTTTAGATCCACCATCAGAACCCTCTACAAGCCAACCCCAAACTCTACTAATACCCCATCCTTGACTACTAATCCCACTACCCTATAACGTCCACTTCCACTACCCACTCACACCCTATGATAACTCGTGGCAAGGCTGGCATTTTTAAACCAAAGGTACTTCTGTCTAAGTCCTCCAAAGACTGGTCAGTAATAGAACCCACACGAGTTATTGATGCGTTAAAAACACCATAGTGGAAAGAAGCAATGGATGCCGAATATGCTACACTAGTAAAAAATAATACCTAGAGCCTTATTCCTGCCTCTTGGTCTCTTAATATAGTTGGCACCAAATGGATTTCATAGTAAAAAGGAACCCCAATGGCTCAATACAACTCTACAAAGTAAGGTTGGTGGCCAAAGGTTTTCACCAAAGTTCGGGAGTTGACTTCTTTGAAACTTTCAGTCTAGTAGTGAAGGCCTCCACAGTTTGAGTTGACATTACTCTTGCCATTTCCTAAGGCTGGACATTGCGGCAACTTGATTTTAACAATGCCTTCTTGAATGGCACTCTTCAGGAAGAGGTTTATATGAGTTAGCCACAAGGATATGTTGATCCTCATCTGCCTGATTATGTTTGCAAACTTAATAAGGCAATATATGGGCTCAAGCAAGAACCTCGATCTTGGAACAATACACTCAGAAATGCTCTGCTATCCAGGAATTTTCATAATGCAAAATCTGATACTTCCCTCTCCATTTTTTGAAATGGCACCACAGTTGTGCTTCTACTAGTATATGTAGATGATGGTATAGTAACGAGAAATGATGCCTCTGGCATACAAAAACTAATCAATGTGTTGGACAATCGTTTTGCACTCAAGGACCTCGTGACTCTCAGATATTTCTTAGGCGAACAAATTCATTACTTGGAGAATGGAGTGGTTTTAAACTAAGAAAAATATGTTGATGATCTTCTTACTAAGCTTGATCTGTGTGACTTCAAGGCTGCTCCCTCACTAAGTGTTATGAATCAACCGCTATCTTTGACCAATGGCACTCCACTCACTAATCCTTTTATATATCAAAATACAGTTGGGGCACTCTAATACTTAACCAACACACGACCAGATATTACGTATATTGTAAATAGTTGAGTCAATTCCTCAAATGCCCAACTAATGTTCACTAGCAAGCTATAAAAAGAGTTCTTTGATGTCTCAATGGCATAAAATATTTTGGTTTGTACATCCAGCCCAACACTAATCTCTCAATCTCAGCATTTTCAGATGCCGATTGGACCGCCAACATAGATGATAGGAAGTCGATAACTGCCTATTATGTGTTCCTTGGAAGTAGCCTTGTATCTTGGTCATCCAAAAAGCAACCAGTTGTTGCTCGATCTAACACCGAATGTGAATATCGAGCATTGGCTCATGCTTCAGCTAAAATAATCTGGCTTCAACAACTCTTGAATGAAATCAACATTGTAAAGAAAACTAAGCCAATCCTATGGTGTGACTACTTAAGTGTTGGTGCTCTTGTTGTCAACCCTATCTTCCACACTCGTATGAAATATATCGAAATCGACATTCACTTTGTATGTGAGCAAGTTCTCAACTGCAACCTCGATGTGTGGTATGTTCCATCCTCAGATCAAATTACTAATTGCCTCACCAAAACTCTTACATGTTCCTAATTTTTCAATCTACAAAACAAACTCAAGGTCGTTGCTCTCCCTTCCTATTTGAGGGGGGATATTAAGGAGAGTAGTGAAGATTGCCCAGTCAGCAATGGCAAGACTCACACGACAGACAAACCCAACACAACCAACACAATCAGCAAGTTCACACCAATAGATATCCAAATAATTGTCTCAACAAATTCTTTAAGAAAGAATCTTAATGGTTAGGATTGGTCCACTATTTGTATGAAATCTATACATGTTTATTCATTATTTTTATTATTTCCCACCCATCCCAAATTAGGGATTTTCCTGCATAAATATTTCTTGAATACTTGGTAATAAAACAAGGTGAATTCATCGAGCAGTCTCTTCCTTATTCTTCCTTAACTACTTTTCCTTCTTTTTTCTTCTTCTTCGATCTCTTCTTCTTCTTTACCTCTTCTTACTTTTGCTGTAGAATGGATGGGTATCTGACAGATTGTTGTTGCTCTACCTGGCAATGATTCGAGAGGCGTTGTCACCGCTAGTATGTACTGATTTTTTATCGATTTGAAAAAGCATCTATGGATGTGGATATCCGATGGAGCTGTACGAAGACTCGCCAAAATCTCTGGATTCCGCAGGTGGCTACTGATTTCGCTGAAATGGTGCGTAGGTCTAAGATTGGAAGGGCTGCAGCTCACTGGATCTAGTTTGTTGGAAGTGAAGAGTTTCGCATGGGTATGAAGATCTTCACCAGAAATTGTTGGTCACGAAATTTGCTAGATTGGTTTGTGGCTGGAAGCTGCTGCATTGGTGAAATTACTTGAGTTCAACCCATAGATTTGGACTATGTGGATTCATTCGAGATGTAACTGAGATTTTAGTTTCAATTTCCTTTCCCTCCAATCTTAATGTAGTCTCTCTAATTTCTACTCCTTTTATCTTGCCCTCAGTTCGATCCCTTCATTTCTTCTCTCTATGTTTCACTCTAATCTATTTCTTCGTCTATCCCTTACTTCCAGTCTTCTCTAATGTGTAAGGATTTCTCTGTATCTCTCTCCTCATTAGGTCAATATTTTTTTCCCACTTTCACCGCTATATAAGTTCACAATTTATAGAGAAAACCATAATCGAAGTTAGATTTTTATGGAGGTTCACAAGAAGAGAGGGAATGCAGGAAGGATATTGAAGAAGGTTGAAGAATTGGAGAGAAATGGAGGAAAAAGAAGATGTTGGAAGGTTAGAGGAAAGATAAAAAGTTAAAAACATGATGACGTCGATGATAATAATAATAAGTAGATTAATTAATTAAAAATGAAATGAAATGAAATAATAATAATAATATTGACAAATAAATCATAGTAATAAAAATGAAGTAAATAAAAATAAATAAATAAACAACCACCCAAAAAGGCTTAAAAATACAAAAATTTGAAAAGGAAATTAAATGATAATAATAATAAATACATGAAAAAGGTGAAAAAGTGTCGGACCATACAATGTCTACCTACCCCATATTATAATAATAATGCTAACACATGATAAATTAGGGTATAAATATGATAAATGACGTTTTCAGATTATTTGAAATAAACCCATCTATCTATATTTAAAATTCAAAACAAAATATAAAAATAAACTCTCTCTCTCTATATATATATATTATACCACACTCTCATAGTATATGTAGTACATACATAGTATATAAATCCCTGCAAGCAATGAGCCTTTGTCGTTGTCATCGATTTTTGCTGAGGGTTTCAGTTGGGCTCATCAAAAAGATGAATAACAAAGAGAGAGGATTGTCAAGATAGGTGAGAAAGTTTAGCTAGAAGAAGAAAGTGGGGGGTTGCGGCAGAGAGAAGGAAAAAGACAAGATTTTTTTAGGATTTTTTAATGACGTGTTGATGTGAGAGGAAATGACACTTTTCTTTCCTTTTTTTTTTTTGTTTAAAAAAATGTGGATGGAGGTATGTAAGTAAATGAACCCTAATACTAGTGTAAAAATAAAACCAATTTGATGATTTTCTCTGCAGTTGAGAGAGATTCTTTGGAGTTTGTGAGGCAGGTCCTGATGGATTTTGCAGGGCTGTCTGGGTTAGTTGCAAATGTTGAGAAGAGTTCCATATTTGTTGCAGGTGTGAAACTTGGTGAGGTGGAGGAACTAATTGCGTTTATGGGGTTCTCTCTTGGTTTGCTGCTTGTTAGGTATCTGGATTACGGTTATTGGTTGGTCGGTTGAGGGTTGTGGATTGTGTGCTTTCAATACAAAGGATTACAACTCGTATTAGAAGCTGGGCGGCACGGTCCCTCTCTTTTGCTTGAAGGTTGCAGCTTGTTAGGTTTGTTTTATAGTTCTTTCAGGTGTTTTGGTGTAGCATCTTCATGTTGCCTGCGTGTGTAACTCATGAGGTTGATTGTCTGTTACGTAGTTATTTATAGAAGCAAAGTGCAGTGAGTCGAGGTGGTACGGGGGTGGCGTGGGATGAGGTGTGCTTGCCGTTGGGAGAGGGGGGTTTGGGTGTGAAACATGTGGCTTCATGGAATCAGGCTGCTATTATGAAGCTGTTCTGGCTTCTCTTAATTAAATCGGGTTCATTATGAGTGGCGTGGGTGGAGGCGTATGTTTTGCATGGATGGTCTTTGTGGGCTGTTCGAAGTGAGGTTGGGAGGTCTTGGTGCTTGAGGGCTATCTTGCGTTGTCGAAAAAGATTCAAGCATCTGGTTCATTTGATGGTCAGCAATGGATGGTCTTGTTTTGTTTGATGGGATCCTTGGTTCCCGGGGGGTGTAATTTTGGATTCATATGGGTCTACGGTGGTTTATGATGGAGGGAGTAGTTTGGAGGCGCAATTTTTGGAGTTCTTATATAGTGAGGGAAGTTGGAGGTGGCCTACAGTATCTTGGGAGTTGCTTGAGATCTGGGGTTTTATTCAAGCAGTGGGGCCTATGGTGAGGGAGTTGGATTATTGGGTTTGGGAGCTGGGTGCTAGTGGTCGATTTTCTATTGGTAGTGCTTGGGAGAGTTTGCGTCCCGTCGTCCTTGGGTGTCTTGGGCTAGTATTTTGTGGGCAAGGGGTGTTATTTTGCGCCACTCCTTTTGTGTCTAGTTAGCTGTGAGGGATAGGTTAGGTACGCAGGATTGGTTGAGAAGCTGGGGTGTGTTATCAGAAGGGAGGAGGGTATCTTCTGTGTGTGGGAGGTATAGAGTCTTGGGATCATTTATTTTTTTAGTGTGGGTTTGGAAGAAAGGTGTGGTCTGGTGTGTTGCGTCATTTGGGTTCGTCGCATCGGGTGGTGGGTTGGGATGTCGAGGTTAGTTGGTTGAGCCGAGTAGGGTCGGGTAAGGGGGTGCGTAGTAAGTTGTTCCGTGTATTCTAGTGTGCTTCTATCTACTACATCTGGCAGGAGCGTAATTGGCGGTTGCATGGAGGTGGACCGAGGTCGGTGTCTGCTTTGTTTCACCTTATGGTCTCTACTGTTCGTGCTCATGCTGCTTCCTGGCGGGTTGATCTTCTTGATCTTATCTAGCATGTTTGCGATTGCTTTTTTTCGTTTTGAACTTGTTATTGCTCTCTGTTTTCCTGTTGTCCCTAGTTGTGGGGTTTTAGTTTCTCTTTTCTGGCTTTCTCCCTGGTGTTTTGCGGGGTTTTTTACGTTTATGTTTGGTTATGTTCATGTTTTATCTTCTTGGCTTTGTTTGCATTTTGTTACTCTGTCTTTACTTGTGTTTTGTTGCTTTGATGCCTTGATCCCGAGTTGTAGGATCCTCCTTGTTGTTGTATAATAATATCATCTATTCTAAAAAAATAAAACCAATTAGGTCATTCCTAAAAAAATAGGAATTTAAAGACATTTATGGAATTTAGACCTACTATTGAGGTCTTCTATGTAGAAAACCCATAACTATATGTAGGGCAAATATGGATATTTATCTAGAAACTTTGGGGGCTGTATCAATTAAAATTTTATACTAATAATTGCATCAATTTAAACCTTGAATTTTCATAAGTGTATCAATTTATACTATTCTCCAAATTTCATATATATAACTACTCCAATTATTAGTAGAGTATCCAATCAATTTTGTATCACTTGTAAATTTGAATCAAATTCCAAAATCAAGAATACCTTTTAAATATCGAGGGACTTTTTAACAATGCCAAAGTGAACTTCACTAGGTGAATTCATATATCTTGATAAAAGACTTGCAACAGATATCAAGTCTGGCCTAGATGTTGTCAAATACAAGAGACTTCCTATCTAAGCTTCTATGATTCCTAGGATTAGGAAGCTTCTCACCATCATTCTTGGAAATATTCAAGTTTATTGCTAGTGACGTAGAAACAATTTTATATGTTTCCATTTTAAATTTCTTCAAAATTTATTGAACATACTTTCTTAGGCAATAAAAATACCTTTGTCTTCTTGATGAATTTCTATGCCAAGAAAGTAATGCATATAGCCAATATCTGACATCTCAAATATCTTTTCCATCTCAACTTTAAAATCTTGTAACATTTGATAATCATTTCCAATTACAAGCATATCATTGATATAAATAGAAAGAATGCGTTGCTTAAAGTTGTTACCAACCTTAATATAGAGAGTAGTTTCCTTCCTATTCCTTAAACCTTGAAGAATTAAATATGAATCAATCTTATAGAGAACTTTTCTTAGACGATACACTTTGTTTTATTTGTCATTCTCCACTAACCCTTTAGGTTGACTCACATAAATCTTCTCTTCAAGATCACTATTCAAAAAAGCTGATTTGACATTTAGATGGACTATTTTTCATCCTAAGTTGGTAGCTAAAGCAACGGGTAAGTATGGTATCATGTTGTGCAATTGGAGTATATGTATCTCCACAAACAACTCCAGGTTGTTGTGCATACCCTTTTACCACTAACCTTGCTTTATATTTGTTGATTAAACCATCAAAATTATACATCACCCCGAACAAATATTTCACATCTAAAGTATTCTTTCCTTATAGTGGCTCAACAAGCTTCCATGTATTATTTTTATTGACAATCTCCAATTCTGCTTTCATGGTAGCATCCGTTTTGTAGATTGTGAAGCTTCATTATAATTATTTGGCTCAATAACAACAAGATTACAATTTTCATGTTACAATTTTCATATACAATCACAAGTGTACTTTTACCTTCAGCTAGTACCATCTCACCATGTCCAAACCTTGTGGATTAGCCAATTTGACTAAAAAGATCGATATCTTTAGTCATGTGGACTATACATTCGCTATTAAAAATCCATGAGTTTGACCCATTGTCATACATATGAGAGACCACAAACAAAAAATTTGTTTCATATTATTGTTGGCACAATTTTCTTGCTCTTGAGGATGTTAGGCATGGTTTTGTTTGGCATAACAAGACTTCTTTGTATGACTATCCTTGTTGCAATAATCACAATGGTAAACTTTTTATTTTTGAATTAACAATTTTTTTTCTTAGCATGGTTGGCCTTTTTGCAATAACAACAATAAGGAAATTTACCTTTCTTTGATCCTCCTCCTTTTCCCTTGATCTTTAGTTGTTTTTCTTTCATCTTTTGTAATAATTTTCTTGCCTTTTAAATTTATGAAATGCACTCTCTATTTTCTCCTCATTGCGCATCATATCCCTTTGTTCATGGGTTTGTAATGTACTAATTAATTCAACTATAGAAAGAGTTGTTAGATCAGAAGACTCCTTTATGGCCGAGATCTTTGACTCAAATTTGTTTGGAACATTAACCATTATTTTTTCCACGACACTTTGATCTAAAAAAATTTCACCAGCTAGTTTTATCTGATTTCCAATGATCGTCACTTTTGTTGTATAGTTCCTCACAGTATTTGAATTCTTCCTTTTTAGCATCTCAAACTCTCTCTTGAGAGTCAACAATTTTACAACTTTCACCTTTGCACTTCCTTCAAATTCCTCCTACAATTTCTCCCAAGTTTCTTTTGTCATTTTACAATATATAATCCTAACAAATATAGGATCAGATAAGGTGGTGTAAATTTGAGATAAAGCCTTAGCATATTTAATTTCTCCTCTTCATGTAATATGATTTAATTCAATGTTAGATTTTCTCCTGATGGTTGAGGATTAATATAAGTTTGAAACAAATCCTAAAGGCCAAGTACTTTGAGATAGAATTGCACTAAGAAGCACAGACACAAATATGGATACATTATACGGATCGATACGATGCAACGATATGTTAATTTCTAAAAAACTAAGATACAGATATGTTGAAGATACGTTATATATATATATATATATACATATATAATGTCTAGTTAATTGCTATAATACTTTTTTTAAGTTAGATTAAAATTGATTCAAGAAGAGAGTGAAAACTTGAAAAAAGATCCGGTAACGTCGAGTGATTGTTGAGCAACTAGAGTAGACGGTAGGAAAGAAGTAGAAGAAGAAGATTGAAGAATGGGATTGGGGGATGAAGGGGGTGTGAATCATGATTTAAATAGTGAGAGAGAAGGGAAGAATGAAGATTTAATTACATTTCTTTTTTTAAATTTTTTTCTTATGTTTTTATTATTTTTAATTTATTTTATTTTAGATTGCTCAATTTAAATGGGCTTTTATATTTAGAAGTGATTTTAAAATAGTTGAAATCACTTTTGTCATTTTCAAAATCACCGTGAAACATGATTAATCCTTCAAAACTAATTGTGATGGTATGAAAATTGTATTTAAAAGTGTAAATTTGAAAACTAAATTAATGAGTAAATAAAAGTGTGGTTACGAGTGATTTTTGATGATTTTAAAATCACTCCTACACATGCACTAAAATAAAATGGGTTGTGGGTTGGGCTTAAATTTTTTTAAAAAAATTGACTCACGTATCCTCTTCACTTATCTGAAAATTAAAAATAAAAATAATCAAATAGTTCAAATCACATATAAGACATATATCTACCACGTATCTGGACGTATCCGTATATGACATGGATTCTCTGCACAATTAGAACTATTTGTGCTTTTTGAGAATTGCATTTTTGAAGAACCTGTGAAGTTCCGTAGCGGAAGCAAGGATTGACCCAGTTTTCAAATTTTCACAAGACAACGAAATTTACAGAACTAAAAGAAATTATGCATTAATAATAAAAAAAAAAAACTTACAACATGCATAAGTAATAAAAAAAAAATGGAGAAGAAATCATACCCTTGATAATTAAAATTTTCTTCACAAAATCCCCTTCTCCACAAATGATCAACCACGATAAAAAAAACCAAGACACCATGACAAGTGACCTCTGTATTCTCTTTTCAGATGAGAATCTCTTAGGAGTGTGTGAGCTCTGAGATTTTGGAAGGAAGAAAAATTTGTTGAGAGAGGAAGAGAGGATTCTGGAAAAAATTCCAGAGAGAGTTTTTCGAGAGAGTTTTTCTTAGAAAAGTATGTGAAGAAGATGATAGATAAAATGAAAAAATCATCCTGCGTGAAAAAACCTCCCACTTTCACGTTGATTGAGAGAATCAAGGGGAAGAAGTCAACTCTCTCCCTTTAATTTAAAACTTAAATTTAAAATAAATATAAATAATAATTATATATATATAATAACTAACTTATTATATGTATATATAACTATATGTTATATTAAATATAATATATAATCTATAGCTTTTATATTGTATCAAATACAATATAACCTATAGTTTTTAATTCTCTCATTAAATTGTAGTATTTAATATGAATCACATCTATACTAAATTTAATTATATGAATCTAATCTATATAATTAATATTTGAAACATATTCAAATATTTATTCCCTCTTAAATAAACTTTATATTATAATGTATCGAATACATTATATTAATTTTATCAAATATATAATTAATTTAAATATATAACATATAATTAATTCCCTCAATTAATTTGAACAATTCAAATTAATCCAAAATTAATTCTCAATAACCCTTGTTAAACTACAGAGGAGACTTTATGGACTTGCAGATTGAAGCTCCAATGATGCTTGGATAATTAATTAAACTCTTTAATTAAATTACCCAACATTCGTTAATTGTCGGTCACTCCACTAAAGACCGACAGCTGTACTTTACGTACTACAGATATATTTCTGTGTCCATTGGATATAACCAATCAACTGTGCGATAACCCTTCACAAATTGCTCGTAAGTATAGCTGGACCAAAATTATCATTTTGCCCCTATAGTTACATCTAACTTCTTAAGTACCACCGATCCCTCTAATGAACAATAAGTCATAGTTCAACTATGATCAAACCCCTTTTAGGCTAAGAGAGGATGCGGTGCTACATTGTTCAAGCCTCGGAATCAACCCTAAAGGGAACAATTTATCTACTTATCCAGACGTTAGGGAAGGAATGAATTTTGTCTAGTGTAGATGTGTTCCCAGCTCCCTAATCAGATGAATCCCCAAAATAGTAGGCTTATTGAGTCGATGATCTGGCCACTCTCACCCAAACGAATCAAGGACCACATTCATAGGCAGGAGTTCACAACTTACTTAGGATTCAAGTCAGGTTAGGTCATCTATGGTCATCCTAGCGAAATGTAAGTCTCTATTATGAACGGAGTTATATAAGAGACTAGTCATTTCATGGTCTGATCTTATACAAACTCCTTTGTATAGAATACTCTCGCTCACATGTCTCAACATGAATGATTAGGATCAGATCATCTGTAGCACTTTACAACAATTGTAACATCTACAAAGCAGGTCATATTCATAGTGTCACCAGGATAAGGTACTCAGTCTTATCCATCTACTACAAACCATTTGGGTTATCACTTAAACATGATTCACCTGTATGTCTCTACATACATGTTTAAGCTATAGATAGTAACCTTGGATGTTAGTTTATTGGTTTGTGGGTTAATGCTATTAAATATTGAATAAAATATCTCATATTTTATTAAATAAATAAAATATTTGTAATTTACAATTACAAAATACAGGATCCACAAGATTGTACATTACAATTACAAACTACAGGACCCACGAGATTTAGAACATCAATCCCAACAATTTTAACAACAAAAAACTGGTAGTCTTCACCACTAAAATGTGGGAGTGAGGTAACACCAAAATTAAAAGACATTTTTTACATAAGAAAATGAAATTTTTCTTTATCAAATAAAATTACAGGCCTTTAAATCTAAGGCTCTGATACCACAATTGAGTAAACAATGTAGCTCTGATACCACAATTGAGAAAATGAAATTGATAAAGAACAATAACATTGTAGAGGTAATAACAAAATTCTCAATGTTGATTAAACAAAGAGGAAAACATGAAAATGAGAGAGTGAAATTAAAACTTCTTATTGAGAAAATATTGGTCATGCAAACTTTACGTGAGAGATCACCCATATATTGATACAAAAGTGAACTTAAATTAATAAATCTATCTTAGAAAATTAAAAGCACCACTAAAAACTAAACTTGCATAAAAACTGAAAATTAAATCTAACCATAAAATAAAAAAATTCAAACATTAAATTTAGAAAATAAATGTGATAAAGAAAAACTCACAATTCAACCTTGGCTATTGTGCAGTATAAGTCTCTAGAGAAAAATGGTTGTAAATATAATTATCTACATAGTATATAAACCATCGAAAAACAAAAAATTAACACACCCTAATTTTTGTAATGAATTTGATGGAAAAAAATGAAAATAAGAGCATAAAATTGTTCAACTGAGACCTATAACTAAGTACATTTGCCGTTGTCATATAATATATATATATATATATATTATATACTCTGCCCATATGCAATACCATATACACATATAGCTAAGTACATTTAAAAGTTCACAGAATATATACATGAGTGTATATCTTAACCCCCATCCCTATGGAATGTTAGACAATTAGTATTGAGGAAGAAAATGTAGATAGTTGAAACTCTAAACCCCCTAAATCAATGAAAATCAATGCTTGCATGTTGAATCTATAGATGGATGAAGGGATCGAATCTCACAGTCGAAACAAGTGATCGTTTTGCTTCAATTTTGTTTTAAAATTACAACAAAGAAAAGAAGAAACATACATAAATATGTAGTAAGTTAAGCATGAAATTAGAGCGAAGATGAAACATACCGTTGAAGAACCATTCTTCAAATCTTCTCCGGATCTTCACCAATTTTAAGACAAAAATTCATCTTCACGTTTGAGATCTACCACGAACAATATGAAGACACCGCCAAAAAGTCTTTCCTTTTATTCTCATAGCAAGGATCAGTTTGTGGGAACCAACTTTTTGAAAGAGCAAAGGGAATTTATGGTTTTGGAGAGCTTTCCCACAGAGATCTTTTTCTTTGTAAAAAACTTGAGAGAGTTCTAAAGAAGAGAATGAACTACTTAAGGAGAGAATGAACTACTCCATTTTCTTTAACATGAAGTGTGGATCAACTCCCACTTCGTCCACTTTCTTTTTAATTAATTAAGTGAAATTCATTTAATTAGATTAAATAACTTCTCCCTTCTTTAACATCACTAGGAATAACTCCCACGTCACCTAATCTTATTTAATTTAATTTAATTTTAATTAATTATTAGTTACGATAACTAATAACTGAATTAAATAAATAACTTCAATAAATAATTTATAAAATTAAATATCTAATATTTAATTAATTAAATATTTAAGTTCTATTCAAAAATTTATCTCTCTCATAACCTATAGTTTTAATATAAATCTCATTCACATTAAATTTTAACCTATAATTTTAATATGAATCCTACTTATATTAATTATTTGAATCATATTCAAATAATAAATTTCCTTTTATTGTAAAATTTAATTTTGAATCTCATTCAAAATTAACTTTATATCATAATATATCTATATACATTATATTAATTGTATCATTTACAATTAATATTATTCTCTTTAATAATTTGAACATTTCAATTTCTTCCAAAACTATTGGTCTTTGTTTAGCCGTTGTAGACATTGTTATTGGTTCGACGTTATTCTGTTTAATTTAATATTTTTTTCTTTTTCCCTCTTTTTCATGTTTTTTTATTTTAAATATAATTCTATTTTTATTTTTAATTTAATTTAACTTATTTTTAGGTGACTCTGTGTTTTTTTTTATTCAAAATTATTTCATGTTATTGTTATTGTCGTCGTCGTTGTTATTATTATTATTATCATCATCATCATCATCATCATTTGCTACTTTTATTTTCTAACTTATTTATATTATTACACTTTTTTTACTATTATTATTATTATTATTATTATTATTATTATTATTATTATTTTTCGCTCTCTCTTTTAACAATTCTTCAACAACTATCTCCCTCCCTTATCTCCTCTTCTTCCATGGTCTTCCCCTTCCTTCTCCTTCTCACCTTCTTTTATAAACAACTCACTCCCTTTTATCAATTTTCTTTTTTAGCACTCTCTTACTAATAATGGGGAGGAGGGAAGGCATAAGATGAATAATGGAGAGGAGGATGGAAATAGAGAATCCTTATACATATTGAAAAAATATAGAGTAAGGAGGAAAAAGAAATTAAATAGAGGTAAAAGTATAGGAAAAAGAGGAGAGAAAAGAAAACGAAGTATTCCGTTGAGCCTCGCACCACCGAATAGACCGCATGTGCAGTTGCAACTTTTCGATGACCCTCGGATTCGCGACTCCTGTCTAATGGCGACTTTTAGTGTGTTCTCCACATCCACGTGCGATCTCTGAGGAACCTCACGAGCACCAACCCGAAAAACCCTGCAAAATTTGACGGTTCTCTGTAACCCACCTACAAGATTAAATTAAAAAGAAGAAAGAAGGTAGAGAAGGAGAAGGTAGAATCAAGGAAGAAGAAGAGGAAAGTTTAGTCATTAAAGTGGTATCCCGTCCCATTTATTTAAATTATTTGTTTTCTATTTAGTGATTGCAGTGGATCCCACCTCCTTTTTATATTATTTGTTTTCAATTTACTGAATGTGGTGGGCCCCATTTTTGTATTAATTTCTTTTCTACTCACTTTTTTTTAAACTTCATCTTGGTGTTGTTATTACTACTACTACTACTACTATTACCATATTTTGTTTTGTTTTATTTTGTTTTCCTATCATTTATTTTTTTATTGATCTCTCTCCATGTAAACCCTGAACCCTATTTTCCCTACGTAAATATATTTAATAATGTGATTAGTATGATGAGTGCGTTAATATGTAAGTTAATGTTAAATTGTAGGGAAATGAGTGAAGAATAAGGAATTGAAGAAGCGCAAAATTTAAGGGTAGAAAGACATGGCTCTTGGGTGAAGATATGTTAGCCTAACAAGAGGAAAATTTTGGCTTAGTGTTGTCATGGGGTTGGCCATGTGATGGGCGTCGATGGGAAGACATTGGGGCATTGATCTTGTCTTTCGAGATTAGGCGAGCCCATTTGGTGGCTAAGTGTGGCCGAGTGCTGATGCTAGGCGATGGGGATGTACAAGCCAAGGTGGTTGAGTTGGACGCATAAAGACACCATACGTTGATAAGGGTGAGCGACAATTAAAGGCTTGTTGAGGTTAGTGAAGCTTGCGACAGAAGGTGTTCTATGCGTTAGCAAGGTAGGTGATGCTAGACAAGCTGTGCTTGAGGTGATGGCATAGCTAAACAAGGGCTGAGCAAGGGCGTGAGTGGACTGCCAAGGTGATGATGTTGTAGGTGCAAGTTAAGGACATTCGATGTTCAAACTTGCAAGGTTAGGAGTTGCGATGGCAAGGCAAGCCGTGGGCAATGGTGTGGTCGGGTGTGGACATGAGTTGAAGGTCTAAACGATGGTTGAGGGAAGGCGATGGTGTTGCACGCCAAGGGGCCAATGCGATAGCCTTAAGCAAGTTGTTGGACAAGGCATGCGATGGTGCATGTTATGATCATGTGTAACCTTGAATGTGGGCGATGGCCGAGAGGTTGCTTGCCTTAGTAGTAACTATGCGATAATGCAATCTTGAGAGGTTAGGTTGAGGCATGTGGCAGTCTAGTAGCTAGTGGCCCATAATATATATTAAACTATATGTGAATATAAAACATAACCTATAGTTTTTATATTGTATCAAATAAAATATAACCTATAGTTTGAATTCTCTCAATCATTTATGGTATTTAATATAAATCACATTTATACTAAATTTAATTATATGAATTTAGTCCATACAATTAATATTTGAATTATATCCAAATATTTAATTCCTGTCAAAATAAACTTTATATAATGTATCAAGTACATTATATTAATGATATCACATATAACTAATTTAAATCAATTATATCATATATAATTAATTTTCCTAATTAATTTGAACAATTAAAATTAATCCAAAATTAATTCTCAATAATCTCAGTTGAGCTATAGAGGGGACCTTATGGACCTGTAGATTGAAGCTCCAATGGTACTCGAATAAATAATTAAACTCCTTTAATTAAATTACTCAACATCCATTAACTACCAGTCACTCCATTGAAGACCGAATAGCAACACTCTTCGCACTACAAGTCAACAATACAATAACCCTTCACAATATGCTCGTAAGTATAGTGGGCCAAAATTACCGTTTTGCCCCTATAGTTAACTTCTTAAGTACTACTAATCCCTTTAATGAACAATAAGCCATAGTCCAACTATGACCAAACCCCTCTCGGGCTAAAAGAGAGTGTGGCATCATATTGTTCAAGCCCAGAATCAACCGTTTAAAAGAGCAATATATCTATTTACCCTAATATTAGAGAATGAGTGAATTTCGTCTTGTGTAGTTGTGTTTCCAGCTCCCCAATAAGACGAATCCCCAAAATGGTAGTGATAAGCAAATAATTGACAATGATTAGGAGCTGGAGCATTAAAAGGGTTATTTCCAAATTAAGCTTCCAAGTATGAAAAGTTGTAACCCTTCAAGAATCAAAGCCACCAAAAGTCATAATAAATTTGGAAATTCAGATTTATTCACATATTTAATATTAGATATATCAATTTATAACAATATATTTACATTTATGGAGGTTCATGTATGTAGTTGAAGTGCTTTAGTTGAACCTAGTCAATTAGGTGAAAGGTTGTGTCCTTTCAAGTTGTCTTTTCAATTAGTATAAATACCTATGTATTTTTATCATTTGGGAAGAACACTTTGAATTTGAATGAAATTTCATTAGAGTTTATTCTCTCAAGTTTTATGCTTTTTCTTTGTATTCTTGTGTTTAGAATGCATGTATAGAAATTTCAATCTAGTTTGATCAATTAGATTGTGGAGAGTTCGTAATCTTGAAGTTAGGAACAAATTCTCCTTTCTTCTTGACCATCGATCAATCTTCCAAGCCAAATCTGTTTAGCTTTCTTGGGGTTGTTATCATTTTGTTTATTGGGGATTGTTCTTATTATCGTTGTGGGCGTTCACCTAGAATAAAAGGGGGTTCTCATACATGATTGAGGTAGTTCCCTTTATCATTTGGTACCAATAAACACAACTACACAACTACAAGGTAGTTCCCAATAAACAAAATGATAACAACCCCAAGAAAGCTAAACAGATTTGGCCTGGAAGATTGATCGATGTTCAAGAAGAAAGGAGAATTTGTACCAAATGATAAAGGGAACTACCTCAATCACGTATGAGAACCCCCTTTTATTCTAGGTGAACGCCCACAACGACAATAAGAACAATCCCCAATAAACAAAATGATAACAACCCCAAGAAAGCTAAACAGATTTGGCTTGGAAGATTGATCGATGTTCAAGAAGAAAGGAGAATTTGTTCCTAACTTCAAAATTTTGAACTCTCCACAATCTAATTGATCAAACTACATTGAAAGTTCTAATACATGCATTCTAAATACAAGAATACAAAGAAAAAACATAAAGCTTGAGAGAATAAACTCTAATGAAATTCCATTCAAATTCAAAGTGTTCTTCCCAAATGATAAAAGTACATAGGTATTTATACTAATTGAAAAGACAACTTGAAAGAACACAACCTTTCACCTAATTGACTAGGTTCAACTAAAACACTTCAACTACATACATGAACCTCCATAAATATAAATACATTGTTATAAATTGATATATCTAATATTAAATATGTGCTGAATTTCCAGATTTATTATGACTTTTGGTGGCTTTGATTCTTGAAGGGTTGCAACTTTTCATACTTGGAAGCTTAATTTGGAAGTAACCCTTTTAATGCTCTAGCTTCTAATCATTGTTAATTTTTTGCTTATCAAGTAGGTTTATTGAGTCGGTGATCTGACCACTCTCACCCATGAAATATTTAAACAAATATTTCGTTCTTCATTTTGACACCATTTTCCTCCATTTTTTTTTATTTCTTCAAGTAGCTGAAATTTCAATCAACCATAGATATCAAATCTTACTTTTACAACTTTCAATCTATTTTACAAAATTAGGTTAAATTAATTTCATCTTAAATTTTTCTTGAATTTTTCTGAATTTATTTGAAATTAAAATTAAAATTATTAATGATTTTAAAATTTATGTTGAAAAAGTTATTTGTTTATAAAAAAAAGTAACTTAAATTTTTAAAATTAATAAAAAAGCAGTAACAGAAGATTTATTATAAAATTAATAATTAATTCAAATTATAAGTGTTATGTGACATTAATTTTTAAAAGTAACTTCTTATATTCAACTTATATTTAAACAAATATTTCGTTCTTCATTTTGACACCATTTTCTTCTATTTTTCATTCTTCAAGTAGCTGAAATTACATCTTACTTTTACAATTTTCAATCTATTTTACAAAATAAGGTGAAATTAATTTGAGCTTACCATTTTCCTAAATTTTTCTTTGTACCAGATGACAGAAACATCAATTATGAATTTGAAACCTTTTCAAAGAGGTTGGTTTACAAAGATAACTATTGTTTGAGAATTTGTAATTCAACAATACAGAAATAGAAAAGGGAAATCGCTACGTATAAAATGTTGGGTTTGATGCCCTAAGTCTCGTGGATCCCATAGTTTGTAATTGTAATGTACAAACGACTTAGTTATTTAATAGATATGTGATATTTTGTTCGACATTTAGTAGCATTAACCCACAAAACCAATAAACTAACATCCAAAGTTATCTTCTATAGCTTAAACACGTATGTAGAGACATACAGTTGGATCATGTTTAAGTGATAAATGGTCTGTAGTAGATGGATGAGGTTGGATACCTTATCCTGGTGACATTACGAATATGACCTAATTTGTAGATGTTACAATTGTTATAAAGTACTATAAATGATCTGATCTTGATCATTTATGTGGGGGTATTCTATACAAAAGGGTTTGTAAAAGACCGGACTACGAAATGAATAGTCTCATTATATAACATCGTGAATAGTAAAGACTTCCATTTCACTAGGATGACCATAGCTGACATGACCAGAATCCTGAGTGAGTTGTGAACTCCTACCTATAAAGGCGATCCTTTGATTTGTATGAGTGAGACCAGATCGCCAACTCAATAAGCCTACCATTTTAGTGATTCGTCTAATTGGGGAATTGGAAACACAGCTACACAAGATGAAATTTAGTCCTTCCCTAATGTCGAGTTAGATGTAACTACAAGGCAGAATGTTAATTTTAGTCCAAATGTACTTACGAGCAATTTGTGAAGAGTCATCACACTGTTGACTGGTTATATACAATGGACACAGAAATATATTTTTAGTATGAAGAGTGCAACTGTCGATCTTTAGTGGAGTGACCGACAATTAATGGATGTTAGATAATTTAAATAAAGAAGTTTAATTAATTATCCAAGTATCATTGGAGCTTCAATTTACAGGTCCATAAGGTCCCCTCTATAGCTCAACAGGGATTATTGAGAATCAATTTTGGATTAATTTAAATTGTTCAAATTAATTAAGGGAATTAATTATATATGATATAATAAATTTAAATTAATTATATGTGATATAATTAATAATACATTATAATATAAAGTTTATTTTAAGAGGAATTAAGTATTTGAATATGATTCAAATACTAATTATATGGATGACATTCATATAATTAAATTTAGTATAAATGTGATTTATATTAAATACTATGCATTATTGAGAGAAATAAAACTATAGCTTATATTGTATTTGATACAATATGAAAACTATAAGTTATGTGTTATATTTGAGATAATATATAGTTTATATATACATATAATAAGTTAGTTAGTTATTATTATATATATACATATATAATTATTAATTAAATTAAACTTATTTTAATTTAAGTTTAATTTCAAAATAAAAGGAAAGGAGTTACAACTTCCTCCCTTTAATTTTCTCTCATCAATCGTGTGTGGGTGATTTTTGTTTTCTGGTAGTCTTCATCTTCTTCATAGAGAAAGATTTTCTCTCTGAGTTTTTCTTCTAAGAACACACTCACAAAGAAGAAAAATATCCCTCTCAAAATTCTCTCCTTCTTCCAAAAGATTTTAGAGTCCACATCTTCTAAAATTCTCAACCCCTAAAGGAGAATACAGAAGGTTTAACTTGTGGTGGTGTCTTGCTGCGGTTTTTGGAAGATCGAGATTTTGAAGTGTTCATGATCAATTGGGAGCAATTACATGAAGACTGTTGGTTTCAAGGGTAAGTGTATTCTTATTCCCTTCTCCATCCTTTCAAATAAGCATGTTGTAAATACTGTGTTGATGCATAATTCTTGTTCTATTAATTTTGATTATGTAAAATATTTAAAATTGGGAACTATCTCGCTTCCGTTGCAAACCTCACAGTTCTTTCATAAAGAAGATCAGTGTTATTGATAAAGAGATAAAATAAATTACTGTTATTATTTTAATTTAGTTCAATTTTTGTGTGTAATTGAAAATAAGTTAAATGTGTTTTCTAGGGAGAAGGCATTCAAAATACATTGTTCAATGAACAAATCTAGAAATCCAATACAAAACTGAAAAAACGAAAGACATGTTGAATAATTGATGGCAATGTGAACCCTATTGATAGAATGTTGATCTGAGCTATACTTACTAACCTTTTAGCTCAGTGTTGTAATAGCAGAAGTACTCGACTGAAAATAAAAGAAGAAGAGGAGAAAGAACAAACAACATAGAAATTATGATGGTTCAATCTCAAGGTGAGATTTACATCCACTGTGAAATGTCTCTAAATCTTATTTACTGATATTCATAGCAGGTATATAGAGGAATTTTTTTTGGAAGAGGAAATACAAAGTTAGTCATCACAACAACAAGAAGAAAATACTTAAATAGCTAGTGCTTCAAAGTTTGAAAACTCATACTCGATCCTCGCTAGCATCTTACTTGATGCTCGATCACTCGCTTACTCGATATTCACTGCTCACCTGAAAGCTTGCACGCTTATATGCTTACTCGATGCATAAGCTACTCGCTTCTTCGGTGCATGCTTACTCGTTTCCTCGGTGCATGCTTACTTGCTTCCTTGGTGCATGCTTACTTGCTTTTTCGATGCATGCTTACTTGCTTCCTCGATACATGCTTACTTGCTTCCTCGATGTTCCCTTAAATACTTGCTCAACTGGCCATTTAATTACATCAGGGGAAACACTTCAGCTAGGACCACTTTACGCACAATAAAACCCTGGAAAGAGAAATAATTCAGGTGACATACCTCAATCAATCAACCAATCCCATGTAGCCTTCTGTAACAAAATTAGTGGAGGAATATTCCTTCTTCCAACTCATTCACAAATAGCTTGAAGATGGGCCTAATAAAAACAATAACAATACTTTTTCCCTGCAGACTACAAAAAGTATATCAAGCCCAATAAGAAGCCAAAATCATGTATTGAAAAGAAGACAGACTCACTGAATATAATAAAGGGCCAAATGTATTAGGCTAGCAAAAACTACAACAATTCTCCACCTTACTACATAATACATTAGTAAGAAAAATATAGGACCTTTCCCAATAACAATGTTCACAAAGAACCAACATTGAGAGCCTTCAAACACCTCTCAAGTTTATGTGCAGGTAAAGTCTTTGTCAAGGTATTAGCTGCATTTCCAGAGGATAAAATTTTCTCAATCCTTACTCTTCCTTCTGCAATTACATCTCTTTGACAAAAAAAAAAAAAAAAATGCACTTTAACTATCACAAAAAATACCAAATCATCCTTTAAGCAAATCTAAAATTCTTCTGCTAACTCATTAAGCCAGATAGCTTCTTTAAATGCTTTAGTTAAAGAATGCATTAAACTTCTATGGTTGATAAAGCAACCATTGATTATAAGGATGATTTCCAGCTCACTGTATTTCCAAAGAACTTGAAAGCCAAGCCAAACAAAGATCTTCTCTTGTTTTTATCAGTTGCATAATCTGCATCCACAAAACCTGCGAGAACCTCTTGATTACTTAAGTGTTTTGTATATAACTGAAGGAACTCTATAAGGAGAGAACCGTGAGCGGAAGTAAGATCGTCCCAATTTCCATTTTCCATTGAATATAAGTTTTACAGTTAAATAAGAACAAGATATGCATTTACATAAATTATAGCATGCAATACTAAAGGAAAACTTAGGGTTTCAGAAACTCTTACATTTGAAGAATACTTTCTTCAAGCATCCCTTGAACAAGTCACAAACGGATCTCCTTCTCCAAATGGGACCAACCAAATGGAGCATCTTGTATTCTCCTTAGGGATTGAGAATATCAAGAGTTGTGGGCTTTGCTTTAGGGCTTTAGAAGAGGGAAGGAGATGGAGAGAAAGAGAGGGAGGAGATAAACTTTTCTTCTCTGTAAGTTTTTCCCAGAGAGAATTGTTTTTGTTTTTTTTTTCCTCAGTGTTTTTAGGAAAAAGATAAATCAAATTCATCTTCTTCCCTCACATAACCTACATAATTGACTGAGAGAAAATGGGAGAAGAAGTTGTAATTCCCTCCCTTTAATTAATTAATATTAATTTTAAAATTAAATTAATAATAATTATACATATAATAACAACCTTATTATATGGTATATAAATTATATGTTATATCCCATATAACACATAATCCAAAGTTACATACTGTATCAAATACAATATAGCCTATAGATGTATTTTCTCTCAACAAAACATGATATTTAATATAAATCACATTTATATTAAATTCACTTATATGAATCTCATTCATATAATTAATATTTGAATCATATTCAAATTCCTCTCATATTACCTTATATTATAATGTATCAAATACATTATATTAGTTATATATTATATATAATTAATCTAATTAATTATATAATATATAATTAATTCCCTTAATTAATTTGAACACTTCAAATTAATCCAAAAATAGTTTTCAATTAAATCCCTGTTGAGCTATAGATGGGACCTTATGAACCTGTAGATTGAAGCTCCAACGGTACTCAGATAATTGATTAAACTCCTTAATTATATTACCCAACATTCGTTAACTACCGGTCATTCCACTAAAGACCGCCAGCTGCACTCTACACTCTACAGATAAATTTATGTCTCCATTGGATACAACCAATCAACAGTACGATGACCCTTCACAAATTGCTCGTAAGTACAGCTGGGCCAAAATTACCCTTTTTACCCCTATAGTTACATCTAACTCCTTAAGTACCACTGATCCCTCTAATTAACAATAAGTCATAGTCCAACTATGACCAAGTTCCTCTCGGGCTAGGAGAGGTGTGGCTATTATGTTCAAGCTCGAAATCGCCCTTAAGGTAGCAATCTATCTACTTGCCCGTGCATTGGGTAAGAAGTGACTTCTGTCTTGTGTAGCTGTGTTCCCAGCTCACCAATCAGATGAATCCCCAAAATGGTAGGCTTGTTGAGTTGACAATCTGGTCACTCTCACCCATACCAATCAAAGGACCGCCTTCATGAGTAGGAGTTCATAACTCACTCAGGATTCAGGTCATGTCACCTATGGTCATCCTAGTGAAATGTAACTCTTTATTATTAACGACGTTATATAAAGAGACTAATCATTTTATGGTCCAGTCTTATACAAACTCTTTGTATAGGATACCCTCGCTCACATGTCTCCATATGAATGACCAGGATTAGATCATTTGTAGCACTTTAAAACACTTGTAACACCTACAAAATGAGCCGTATCCATAGTGTCACCAAGATAAGGTACCCAATCTTATCCATCTACTACAGACCGTTAGGTTATTATTTAAACAAGATCCACTTATATGTCTCTACATACTTGTTTAAATTACATGAAATAACCTCAGATCTTAGTTTATTGGATTGAGTATATGCTTATAAAATAACAATTATTTTATTAACAACAATTGTTTATACAAAGTTTACAAACTACGAGATTACAAGAGATTTAGGACACCAATTCCAACAATCTCCCACTTGTCCTAAAGCTTAGAGAGCCTAATGTACAATTCCAATAAAGTACAAAATCACAATAAACTAGGGAATACACTATACTCCAGTAACATCTTCCACTTACCCTAGACAATATGTCGCATATCCCGTAGACCCAGGCTTTCTAGATGACCCTCGAACACTTTAGTCGTGAGAGCCTTTGTAAACAGATCAACAACGTTGTGCTCCAAAGAAATCTTCATGATAGTCACATCACCTTGATGCACAATCTCCCTAATCAAATGATATTTTCGATCTATGTGCTTGCCTCTTCGGTGATTCCTAGGTTCCTTAGAATTTTCTACAACACCACTATTATCACAATAAAGTGTGATGGGCAAAAACATATTTGGAACAACTTCAAAATCAATAAGGAACTTCTTAAGCCATACAACCTCTTTAATTGCTTCATAAGCATCTATGTATTCGACTTCTATAGTAGAGTCTACGATGCATCCTAGCATAATGCTTCGCCATACGATAGCTCCTTCATTCAGAGTAAACATTGACCCTGATGTGGATTTTCGAAAATCCCGATCAGTCTGAAAGTCAAGTCTATGTATCTTGTAAGGATCAAATCCTTATCTCTATACACGAGCATATAGTCCCTCATTCTCCAAAGATACTTGAGGATCGTTTTGACCGTCGTCTAGTGATATAATCATGGATTGGACTGATACCAATTGACAATCTCTACTGCATACCAAATGTCAGGTCTAGTACATAACATTGCATACATAAGGCTACCAACAGGTGATGCATAAAGAATTCGTCTCATTTCCTCAACCTCTCGAGTAGTCTTAGGACATTATTCCTTAGACAATACAATTCCATGCCTGAAAGGTAATAAACCCTTCATGGAATTGTTCATCGAATATGTGACAAGCATCTTGTCAATATACGATGCCTTAGACAAGGGCAACCTTTTGTTCTTACGATCCCTTATAATCTAGATCCTTAGAAAAAACTACGCCTCTCCTAAATCTTTCATTTGGAGTTGGGCGGCTAGTCATTTCTTTACATCAGTCAGAAAACCTACATCATTCTCAATAAGTAGGATATCATCCACATACGATACGAGGAAAGCTACTGAACTGTTGATGATTTTCTTGTAAACACAAGGCTCATCAACATTCTGATCAAACCCATAAGATTTGATCGCAGTATCAAATCTTATATTCCAAGATCGAGATGCTTGTTTTAGTCTATAAATGGACCGATTAAGCTTGCAAACCTCTTGCTCTTGATATTGTTCAATTAATCCTTCTGGTTGATTCATGTAGATGGTCTCTTCAAGATTACCATTCAAAAAGCCAGTCTTGACGTCCATTTGCCCGATCTCATAGTCATAATATGTGACTATGGACAAGAGAATCCTGATAGACTTTAACATGAAAACAGGTGAGAAGTTTCTTCATAATTCACTCCTTCAACCTAGGTATAACCCTTTGCCACAAGTCTAACTTTAAAGGTCTGTACCTTTCCATCTACACCTCTTTCCTCTTGTAGATCCATTTACAACCTATAAGTTTTACCCCATCAGTTTGATGTACAAGCTTCCAGATAAAGTTGAAGTACATGGGCTCTATTTCTTGATTCATGGCTTTAATCCAATGCTTATTTATAAGACAATGGATCCTCAACTTCATCATCAGTTATGATGTTTTAAGCTTCTGTTAAACCCATGTAGAATACAGGTAGGTTCATAACCTGCCTAGTACATTGAGGCAATCTCAATTCTTGAGATGGATGACTAGATGAACTGGCATCAACAACCTTTGTTGATGTATTAGCCTGTTTAACAACTCTCGTGGAAGTCTCAGTAGACTCATTAGAAATCTCACTTAAAACCAGTTTGCTGTTGGGTTTTATGTCCTAAAAACTCACAGTTTGTAAAATGATAAACATTTTCTATTATCAATATACTTGTTATTGATCTCATAAATTGTATGAAAGTCTAAATCCAATAAACTAAAACCCATGACTATTGTATGAGTACTTGAAACATTATGTGGAGATATAAGAGTGGATTGAGTTCGAGTAAATAGTCAAAATGATCTATGGTACATGAATGAGGTTGGGTATCTTATTCTGGTAACACCACTGGATACGGCCGACTTTGTAGTTGTTACAAAGAGCTGTAAAGTGCTACATACGATGTAATCTTAATTCGTACATGTTATGACATGAGAAGTAGAAGCATCCTATGCAATGAGTTTGCATAAGATCAGGACCAAGAAATAAGTCACTCTTACTTTATAATACTGTTTACTGTTCAAGACTGACTATTTCACCTAGATGGCCTAGAACGCGATCTTAATCCTGGGCTAATTATGAACTCCTATTTATTCGGGATTGCCCTTAGATTTGCATAGTTGAGGGTTGGCTCAACAACGCCAGCTCAATAAGACTCCCATTTCAGGGGTAAGACCGGATAGATAGCTGGGAACATAGGGTGCAAGTTGGAGTTCACGCCTACCCGATTTAAGGATAGAAGAAAGGTTGTTCTCTCAAGTACTGAATCCAGGTCTTGAACAAGGGGCCCCACCCTCTCACTGGGCTAAGAGAGTTTGGTTTGATGATTGGATCACAAACCAGTTGTTCATTAGAGGATCAGTAGGGACTTGAGAAATAAGACGTAATCTCGGGGGTAAAATAGATATTTGACCCAGCCGTTATTACGAACAACCTGTGAAGGGTCGACTTACTGATTATGGTTAAATCATGTGGACATAATATATCTACAGTGAGGGGAATGCAACTATGGGCTTTAGTGGAATGACCCATTAGTTAACGAATGGAGATTAATTTGGTCTAATGAGTTTAGCCAATCAATCTCGGATCATTGGAGCCCATGATCTGTAGGTCTGCGAGGTCCCCTTACTAGCTCGTAACGAACTAGCTCTAGAATATAGTGATAAGTTAATTTGAAACGTTCAAATTAGAATTTAGGGAATTAGTAATTATATGAGATATAATTATGTTTAATTTTAGAATTAAACGAAATAGGAGAATTTATATATTTAAATATGATATAAATATATAAAGATGGATATGTGTTAAAATTAACTTAATATTTGATATTAAATTAATTAAGTTTTATTTAATAATTAATTGATGAAATTAATTAATTTTTCTTTTTTAAAATCAAATAGATATTTCAAATAAAAATTTGATTTTTAGATAAAATTAAAAAATTGGAAAACTAAAACACAAAATGGAAAAATGGGTTTTTCCATTATCCATCTTTGAACTAGCTCACACATGAAGTAATATATTTGCCTTGTCTTCTCCAAGCATGAGCTACAACTCATGCAGCTCTTCTCTTTGCATGTTGATCTGCAATATAATGAGAAGATTGGAGTGAAAATTGGGCATGCAATCTACAAAATTTTGAGAGAAAATTCGGTTTGAAGAAAGATTCTTCAACAAAGGTTGCTACAGTGAGATTTTCTCCTTTATCCCTTGATTCAAGCTTGTTTTGAGTCCCACAACTCAATTTAGAGTACCAAGAGAATAGTGGGAAAGATCTTGAGGTGGACTACAACAAGATATGGAGAAGATTGCAGCTAGAGAAAGGGCTTTGAAGAATTTCTATAAGAGGTATGTCTTGAAACCCTTTTTTCTGCAGAAGAATGCTTTATATTATGCCAAAATTAGTGAATTTGAGTGCTTAGATGATCCTTGTGTTTTTGTTGCTGTTGATACAATCCTACATTTACTTCGTGGCTTACGATCTCTCATGTGGTCTTCTTCCAAGAAGGTAGTGTTTGTCGATACAAACACTTTATTCTCACTTGGATCATAGAAGTATCCACCTCTTGTTTCCTTTGGGTAACCTACAAATAGGCACACTTTTGAACAAAGTTCCAACGTTTTGGGGTTTGCCATTAACACATGGGCTGGACATCTTCAAATTCTAAAGTGGCATAAATTACCTTTATGACCTTTCCATAATTCAAAAGATATTTCAGAAACACTCTTTGAGGGAATGTTGTGAAGGAACTCTTATCAAAGAGAACCCATGAGCGGAAGCATGATCGATCCAAATTCATTGTGACAGAATTACAAGCATTCACAAACATATAAACCAGTTATGCATCTTCTAACAAATTACGACATGCTTTAGAAATTAAATACAAAAGGAATGAGAGACTTACCTTTGAAGAACTCTTCTTCCACAGATCTATCGCTCTCGTGAAGACTTGGATCAGCAACTTCTCGCTGTCGCTACGGTCGTTTAGTCAATCGTCTGGTCAATCACGAACAATCTTCTCAAACAAGTAACCTCTCAAACACCACCACTCAGTAACCTTGGTATTCTTGGAGTGAGAATCCAGGAGGTGTGGGCTTTGATATGAATTTGATAAAGGGTTGGAGGAAACTACGATCGTACTATACGACCAAGCAAGTGGGAGAATGAATTGTCTATTGTATAGACTTTTTATTCTCGATCGTTTAGTAAATCTCAACAGGTATACGATCGTTTAGAAAAATAGGTTTGATCATTTACATGATCGTTGAGTGAATCTCGCTAGCCACACGATCGTTTAGTCAAAGGCGAGTGTACACGATCGTTTAGACAAACACTTGAAGGCTGTCATGTAGTCTCTCGTGAGCTAAACGATTAGCTGTGTACTTAATGAAGCGATCCTTTACAAAATGAAAACATTTTTCATTTTATCCTTCAGTTATGAAAATTGAATATAACCTCCCACTTTCACGCACGGTTAAAGGAGAAACCCCCTGCAATTATTGCATAATTGTTTTAATTATAAATAAATATAAAACTAACTTATCATATTATATTATAACTTATAGTTTTAATATCACATCATATGTAACATTTAAATCATAATCCTTTTCTCCTTTACTTGATATAAATCATATTTATATCATTTTCCTCCAATTAATGTATCTCATACATCATGTCAGCTATATCACATATAATTGAACCAGTCTTGTCAATTTGAATACTTCAAACTAAACCAAAAACTCATTTTCAACTTGAATCCATTGAGCTACCAAAGGGACCTTATGGACCTATAGCTTGAAGCTCCAACGGTACGTGAATAACTGACTAAACTCTTTAGTCACGAGATCAACCATCCGTTAACTGTCAGGCACTCCACTAAAGATCAACAACTGAACTCTTCTCACTACAGATATATTTATATGTCCATTGGATTTAACCAGTCAACAGTACGATAACCCTTCACAGATGCTCACAAGTACAACTAGGCCAATTTACGGTTTTGCCCCTATAGTTACAACTAACTCCTTAAGTACCACCGATACCTCTAATGAACAATACATCATAGTTCTACTATGAGTAGACACCTCTCGAGCCTTAAGAAGGTGTGTGACGCCACATCGTTCAAGCCCCTAAATCAGCCCTTAAGGGAGCAATCTATCTACTTTAGCAATCTATCTACTTACCCTTGCTTCGGGGAAGAAGTGAATTCCATCTTGTGTCGCTAAGTTCCCAGCTCCCCAATCAGACGATCCCCAAAGTGGTAGGTTTGAGTCAGTAATCTGGCCACTCGCACCTATGCAAATCAAAGGATCACCCTCATAGGCAGGAGTTCCCATTCACTCAAGATTAAGGTCATGTCACCTATGGTCATCCTAGTGAAATGTAGTCTCTATCATGAATGATGTTATATAACGAGACTAAACACTTCGTGGTTCGATCTTATACAAACTCCTTTGTATAGAACACCCCCGCTCGCATGTCTCCACATGAATGATTAGAATCAGACCATTTGTAGCACGTCACAACACTTGTAACTATCTACAAAGTGGTTGTATCCGTAGTGTCACCAGGATAAGGTTTCCCTCCTATATCCATATCTTACAGACCATTTTGGTTATCACTTAAGGTATGATCAACTTGTATGTCTCCATATACATGTTTAAGTTACAACAATAACTAGGGATCTTAGTTTATTGGTCTGTGGTAAATGCAAATAAAATGTCTCATATTTCATAGACAACAGTGAAGAAAATATCTCATATTGAGCAACTTTTATAACTAGCAGCCTTAGTACATATATGTTATTTTCCATTGAACTAAAACCTAACTCCATTCCATTCTTAAAAATAAACACTTTATTCTCAGAGAAGAATATGAAATATTTTTGTTCAATTAGACAGGAAACATAAATTAGGTTCCTCTTGATATGAGGAACTACATATGTGTCATCTAATAACATATATCATTTCTTGTCCAAAAATAACTTAAGCTTACCTACAACAACGGCTGAAACGACCTCACCTGCACCGACTCTAAGAGTCATCTCTATATCTTCCAATTGTTTCCAGGAATTAAATCCTTGATGGGAAGAACATACATGGTTAGTAGCTTCTAAATCAACTATCCAGACATAATCATCATTCTTTACTAAGTACATCTCCAAGACAAATAAATCAGATTTATTTACTTTGGAGTTCTTCCATTTCTAGATAGTAGTGGGATCAACTCCATAACCCATGTCATAAACTCCAAGTTTCATCTCAGAGGATAATCTTCGTCGATGAACTTCATCAGAGTCGGCAACAATTGCTATCTCTGTTAGTCTCTTGACATTCAATATGGACCAATGATTATCTTGGGAACTGACACTACTAGTTTTATTGTCATCAATCTCGTTTTGCTTGAATCGTGAGAACTTTCGTTCAAACAATTCTCGCATTGATTGCATGATCTCATGTGCAATGACCATGTTCTCAAACCTTTTGGCCAACATACCAAGCATGCTTGCCAAAATATGAACTCGGGCGTTAGAATTAGCCTTCGTCCACACCTTATATGCATCACGAACATTTCGTGGTGCATCAGAGGTTGGGACTTGAGGACAATCCTCAGTCATGACAATTTTGAGGTTGGGATTCTTTCCACGTCATGTAATTGAAATCGGCCAAACTAAAAAAGGTAACTAACGAAAGAATGCTATTTGACATATTTGCTGAAAAATAAACACATTGATCTACATTAGATTTTAGCATAACTCTTAAAAAAATCTAATCAATTTTAGCAAAATCTAAATGAACCCCATTTAACATCTAATTTTGCGATGATACTTTTGTGATTTAGGACAAAAGCCACCAAAGGGTAGCCAGTTGTCCCTTCACTGAATCGGGACACTCTCAATCAATCATTGCACTAGAATAACTCCTATTCCTATAACAATCAATCATCATATATTCGGTCAAGAAATCATTAACTTGCTTAATAATTTCCCATAAATGTGATCCTCCATTTTAGATCCTAGAGTTCTGCCCTAATGAGCCAATCGAAGGGAAAAATCGATTGGGGTAAAAACTAAAGCGATCCTATCCATATCTTGAGTTTGCCTTATCCATCCTTATCCATCTATTACATACCATTTAAGTTATCACTTAAACATGATCCACCCGTATGTCTCCACATATATGTTTAAGTTAAAAAGATAACCTTCAATGTTAGTTTATTGGTATATGGTTAATGCAACTAAAATATCATATATTTTATAAATAATGAATAAAATATCATATATTTTATTAAATACATAATGAGTTTGTTCAACAATTTTTACAAGCTATAGGACCCTACGAGATTTAAGGCATCAGCCCCAACAATCTCCCACTTGACCTAAAGCTAGTGGGGTGTACAATATAATAAAAATAAAAAGTACACATATAATAAACTAGGGATAACATGCACCCAGTACAATATCTCCCACTTACCTTAGTCCAAACGTGGTCTATCCCATAGACCTATACACTGCAGGTGATCCTCAAACACCGTAGCCGTGAGGGTCTTTGTAAACGGATCAACAACGTTATGCTCCGAAGCTATCTGCATGACAATCACTGTTGAGGTTGATGCCCTAAATTTCGTAGGGTTCTATAGTTTGTAAACACCTATATGAACAAACAGTTTTGTGATTTATAATATGAGATCTTTTATTCACTTCAGTCTATGAAATATGAGATATTTTAGTTGCATTAACCATAAACCAATAGACCAGGATCCCTGGTTATCGTTGTAACTTAAACATGTATGTGGAGACATACAAGTGGATCATGCTTTAAGTGATAACCTAAATGGTCTGTAGTATATGGATAAAGGAGGGAATCCTTATCTTGGTGCCGCTATGAGTGTGGCCCGCTTTGTAGAGTTTACAAGTGTTGTAAAATGCTATAAATGGTCTGATCCTGACCATTTATGTATTAGACATAAGAGCGAAGATGCTATATACAAAGGAGTTTGTATAAGACCGGACCACGAAATTTTTAGTCTCATTATATAAATCCGTTCATGACAGAGACTTTCATTTCACTAGGATGACCATAGGTAACATGACCTTAATCCTGAGTGAGTTGGGAACTTCTGTCTATGAAGGTGGTCCTTTGATTTGCATGGTGCGAGTGGCCAGATTGTCGACTCAAACCTACCACTTTGGGGATTCGTTTGATTGGGGAACTGGGAACTCAGCTACACTAGACGGAATTCACTCCTTCCCTTAAGCAGGGGTAAGTAGCTAAATTGCTCCCTTAAGGGTTGATTCCAAGGCTTGCATGTAGTGCCACACCTTCTCTTGGCCCAAGAAGGGTTTACTCATAGTATGACTATGATGTATTATTCATTAGAGGAATCAATGGTACTTAAGGAGTTAGATGTAACTACAGGGGAAAAACGGTAAATTAGCCCAGCTGTACTTACAAGCAATTTGTGAAGGGTCGTTGTACTATTCATTGGTTATATCCAATGGACACAGAAATATATCTTTAGTGCGAAGAGTGCAACTGTCGATCTTTAGTGAAGTGCCCAGCAGTTAACGGATGGTGGATATCGTGATTAAAGAGTTTAGTGAGTTATTCACATACAGTTGGAGCTTCAAGCTACAGGTCCATAAGGTCCCCTTGGTAGCTCAATGGATTCATGAAGAATCAGATTTTGGGTTAATTTGAAGTGTTCAAATTAACAAGAGGGAATTTGATTATATATGATATAATTAAGTGATTCAATTATATGTGATATAATTGATTTGATATATTAGATACATTAATTAGAGGAATCAATATTAAATGACATAAAGTAGAAAAAGAACTATGGTTTATATATTGCATGAGATGTGATATTAAAACTATAGGTTATAAATATAATATGATAAATTAGTTATTATATTTATTTATAATTAAATCAATTATAAAATAATTGGTTTCAAATTTTTCTCCTAATAACCGATTTAGTGGGAAGTTGTAATCAGTTATGGTAACTGATGGATAAAATGAAAATCGTTTTCATTTTTTAATAATCGAACGTGTATAAAGAAAAAGCTATTCGATAGTCTTGAGAGAGTAAATGATCGAGTAAAGAGTATACTATATGATAGCTGCTCACTAATACACGATCGAGTAACCAAGTCTACACGATAGACTCCTGTCTTCTCCCACTTACTCGATCATCTACACAATCGTTCAATTCCTTCTTCCCTCTACCAAATCCATATAGAGCCCACAACTCTTGGATTCTCATACCGAGAATACCAAGGTAGCCTCGTGGTAGTGCCTATTTGCTGTTCGAGGGTCGAGGGTCGAGTTTCACTCGTTGCTGTTTGAGGATATTTTAAATGCGTTGTGTTCGTGTTGTTGGGCACCTTGTTGTGTTGATCGAGGAAACACTTGATCCCTTTATTTTAGCCCTTGAAGCATGCTGTAATTTACTTGATGCATAACTGTCCTATGTTAGATTGTAAATGTTGTTGTTCTTTCACAATGGGTTTTGGAATGATTTGCTTCCGCTCATTGGTTCTCTTGTTCAAGAGTTCCTTCAATTGGTATCAGAACAAGGTTGTTATGATATTCCAAATTTCATTGATGTATTAAATTACATTTGCAGTCTTGGTGGGTTTTATGTGTCTGCAATGCGTTTAAGTGTTAGATGTAGTTGTGGATGTGAATTGATGGATGTTTCGGGTTGATTGCCTCTGGTTTTAAAGCTTTCTTTACGTTTCAAAAATAATTTGTAAGGGACCCTATGTTTTTGGACATTATTACTTTGCTATCAAGTTTGTATTTGAGTCTGTAAGAGTCATTCATGATGAAGCTTCAATGCATGGAGATCCTGTTCTCTTCGAGGAATAAGACCAAGGGTTGGTCACATCGTGTAGCCTAGGCTAAACGATCGTTTAGATTTGGCTACGTGATCATGTAGAAAAGTTCTACTCGATCTTGTAGTGTTTACTAAACGATCGCATGGCTGATGCTATGCGATTGAGTAAAAAGTTTGCTCGATCGTGTTGCATTGGCTACTTGATCACATAGACGCTGAGGTGTTGAGTATATGATACTCGACGCATGGTAGGCGCACGCACTAAACGATTGAGTAGGCCAGCATGCTCATCACATACTCACTGGCTACTCGATTACTTGGTATGCGATACTTGACATTAGTTCCACGATCGTTTAGACGATCATGCTTCATCGTATAGTTTTCGTCTACTCGATTGTTTAGGCATGCATGCATTATACGATGTGCACTGCACAATCACGTGTCCTTCATGCGTCATTGCATAGTCAAAGGCACTCGATCAATGCTACACGATCGTTTATACTTGTTCAGCATTACTTGACGATCACAAGAAGTTGCTAACAATCAAGGTTCGAGGCTTCGTCCGAGCGGTTCAAGACCCGGTTCGCTTGTTTGAATCGGTTGGCTCGCTGGCTTTTGTAATAGATAGTTTTTCTTTTATGATCTTTTAGTCTAATTATCTCGGTTTGTTGATTTTTTATGAATGTACATGTGATGTATGTTTAACTATATGTCATAAAGTATGCCATATAGTTGTAAAACCCACCATAGGTTATGCAATTATTCATGCATCATTTTTATATTATAAGAGTTATAATATAGTAGCTTGCATGATTAAATTACATTAAAGCATGCTCATGCATCATATAATATAAGAGTTATAATATATATGCATTAAGCATATCCATGCATCATCTTTATATTATAAGTGTTATAGTATGAGGGTGTATGAAAGCATGTATGCTTGGTTCATTACATTTTATATAAGAGTTATATATAGTAATGAATGAACATTGCATGAAGCATGACACTTAGGTTAATTTATAATAGTTATAAATACCTAGTCTAGCTTAGCAATGTTGTTGGTTTAATAGAAATTAGAACTGAAATCAATAAGAAAGACATACATGCACACTTAGGTTTAATCATGTTTTAAAAGAGTTTTAAATTTTGATTGAGATAAACCTAAGATCACGGTTCTAATGAGATTTGATTAAAGTGTTTAATGAGATTTGGTTAAAACTTGTTTAATTATCAAAAGCAAGAGTTCTTTTTGAGCAAGTTGAACACACACTTAGTTAAAATCAGTATCCGAATTAACTAAGTTAATGAATCCCTAGGTAGAACATTCAGTGGGAGGTACTTGGGGTATATGATACTTCACTTAAACCTCTACACGTTTCTCCCTAAAATTTCACACCATGAAATCTATTCTCGGCCTCGTGGCACCCTAGGAGTGTCCCCCTAAAGGATGGTGTTTGGGTAGGTCAACACCAAGGTGAACGGAGAGAATGTTCATAGTAAGTGGGAGCGGGACGTGTGACAACATATCCCACGGTCTCTCTCATTAAGTTGGATGAAGCTCTGAAGTTCATCTTCAACTCCAAAATGAAGGAGGATACATCTGTTCGAGAACATGTTCTGAACATGATGGTCCACTTTAATGTGGTGGAGATGAACAGGGCTCGCATCGATGAGGGCAACTAGGTTAGCATTATTCTAGAGACATTGCCAGAAAGCTTCCTACACTTCGTAAGCAACGCTATTTTGAACAGGGTTGATTACACCCTTAAAACTCTCCTTAACGAGTTGTAGACACTTCAATCCTTGCTGAAAATCAAGGAGGAGAAGGTTGGTGAGGCAGATGTTTCTTCATCATCTAAAAAGTTTGCTAAAAAACATTATTTTTTCTCTTATTAATCTTAGGAGTAAAAGGTTTCCTAAATAGAAGAAATACCCAATTACAAATAAGGAAAGAATAAAATACAGCAAATATAATACAATAAGTACAATATAAAATTTCACAATAAAGGAAATAATCAATACTCCCTCTTAAGCTGGTTTGAAGATATCATTCATAATCAGCTTGTCAATCAACTTTTTGAATTACCACTTTGAAAGACCTTTGGTTAACACATATGCAATTTGCTCTATTGTCGGAAGAAAGGGAATGCATATTCCTGCATCAATCTTTTCCTTTATGAAGTGTTTATCAACTTCAATATGTTTGGTCCTATCATGAAGGACTAGATTGTGGGCAATGAAAATTGCTGACTTGTTATTACAATAGATGCACATGGGCATTGCCTGAGAGAAATTCAATTCTAACAATAGTCTTCTTATCTATATGCCCTCACAAATACCATGGGCTAATACCCTAAATTCTGCTACTTCTTGCAACCACACTTTGTTTTCTACTTCGCCAAGTAACCAGATTTCCTCCAACAAAAGAGCAATACCCCAAAGTAGATCTTTTATCAGTCGTGCTTCCTACCTAATCAACATCAGTATAAACCTCAATGTTTAGGTGGTCATGCTTCATGAATAATATACCTTTTCCTGGAGTACCTTTCAAATATCTCAAAATTCTATTCTATAAACTGCTTCAAAGTGAACTGACCCGGGAGCATGCATGAACTAACTTACTACACTAACTACGAAAGCAATGTCATGACGTGTGTGAGAGAGGTATATGAGTCTCCCTACAAGCCTCTGGTATTTTTCCTTTTCTTTTACTTCTTTTTCAGTTGCAGCAATCAATTTTAAATTTTGCTCAATACGAGTTTCTGCTATCTTGCAACCAAGTAAACCTGTCTCATTCAGTAGGTTAAGAATATACTTCCTCTGGTTGACGAGAAATCCATTTTTAGATTTGGAAAACTCCATTCCTAGGAAATACTTTAAGGTTCCCAGATCCTTGATTTGAAAATCATTAGCAAGGTTTTTCTTCAAGATATTCAGTCCTGTCTTATCATTACATGTAAGAATGATATCATCAACATACACGATCAAAACGACCAACTTACCACTTCTAGTATGTTTATAGAACATAATATGATCAGCTTGAATTTGATTGAATCCATAGCTTGTGACTGCCTTTCCAAACCGTTCAAACCATGCTCTGGGAGATTATTTAAGCCCATATAATGATTTCTTTAACTTGCACACTTTGTTAATCTCGAGATCCACCATAAAACTAGGTGGCAAGTCCATAAAAACATCTTATTCAAGATCCCCATTGAGAAAGACATTCTTCACATCAAGTTGATAAAGAGGCCAATCAAAATTAACTGCCACAAACAATAAGATTCTAATGGAATTAATTTTAGCTACTGGAGCAAATGTTTCTTGATAATCAATGCCATAAGTCTGAGTGAACCCCTTGGCAATAAATTTGGCCTTGTACTTTTCAATACTACCATCAACTTTACATTTTACAGTGAACACCCATTTGCATCCCACCGTCTTCTTATCTTTTGGTAGTTCGACTATGTCCCATGTGCAATTTTGTTTCAGTGCACTGAACTCTTCCATCACTGCTAATTTCCAATTCAAATCATTTAGGGCTTCCTGTATATTTCTTGGAACAAATAGGTTAGTTATTTTGGATGTGAAGGCTTTATGACAGTGAGACAATCTATGATAAGAAAGATAGTTTTCAATGGGATATTTGGTGCATTTACGAGTACCTTTCCTATGGGAAATTGGAATATCAAGATCAGAGAAATCAGGTAAAGGATTAGAAGGAGATGAAGAACTAGGAGAAATAGGAGTAGAGTGTCTAATACCTGGATCTTTAGGATCATTCATCGGAGTATTTGATTGGTCCTATATAAGTAAATTGTCTAATCTCGGACTCTTTGAATCAAGTTTCTTCTAGTATAAACCTGAAGTTCAGGATTTCGACTTGTAGAGTCATTTTGTAGTATTTCTCCCCCTAAAGAACTCTCTATACTTGATATCGAAGGACTAGAGCTCATAATTACAGGACCACTGATGTTTGGGAGAGATAAAGTATCCCAAAAATTATCCTCAAGGTTAGATATCTCCCCCTGAAGAAAATTCGGGCAAAAAAAAAAAGGTTGATTTTCCAAAAAAGACACATCCATACTCTCAAAATACTTGTGGGTCAAAGGATCAAAACATTTGTAAGCTTTCTTATGAGAAACATCGCCTACAAAAATGCATTTAATGGCTCGAGGATCAAGCTTAGTTCGAGAAAGAGGAGAAGTATAGACATAAGCAGTGCACCTAAACAATTTAATTGGTAAATCAGAAGACAATCGGTTATTAGGAAAAAACTCATTGAAGTGATTAAGAGGAGTTTTCAAATTCAAAACCTTAGACGACATTCGATTGATCAAATATGCAACTGTAAGAATGGTATCACCCCACAAATATTTTGGAACATTCATAGAGAACATAAGGGCACGAGCAACTTCAACTAAGTGTCTATTCTTTCGCTCAGCAATGTTATTCTACTGAGGCGTATCACGAAATGTAGCTTGATGAAAAATGCCCTTATCTTACAAAAAAATTGGTTAATTGTTCATTGAAATATTCAGTGTCGTTATCAAAGTGAAGAATTCAAATTTTAGTTTGAAATTGAGTCTCTATCATATTGTAAAACCGAACAATAACTTTTTTTACCTCTGACTTTTTTTGTTAACAAATAAAGCCAAGTTAAATGAGTGTGGTCATCTATAAAGGTAACAAACCAACACTTACTACTATGAGTTAAGACTTTAGACGAACCCCAAACATCATTATGAATTAAGGAAAAAGGTGATGAAGCCTTGTACGGTTTAGGCAAGTAGATGGATCGATGATGTTTGGCAAAAATGAAACTTTCACAAACAATCAAATCCTTTAAATAAACAGGGAAACAGGCTTTAAATAAAAGAAATTTGGATGCCCTAATCTACGATGCAAAATCATGATAGTTTCTTTAACAGAAGGAGAACAAACAATTCTCAAGCTCTGAACTTTTTTATGACTAGCAAAAACTTCATCAAATTAATAGAGACCATCAATCATCCTAGCACGTCCAATTGTCCCCCCCACCCTCGATTCTTGATCCTGAAAGATACAATGAGTTTCACAAAAGATAACATGACAGTTAGCATCCTCAAAAAGTTTACAAACAGACAAGAAGTTACAAACTAATTTTGGAACATGAAGGACAGAACGTAATATAAGTTTTGTAGTCAAAGGAATAGTTCCTTTTCCTGCAATAGAGGTGAAGCTGCCATCGATAATGTGAATTTTTCATTGCAATACATATGAGAATATGATTCAAATAAATAAGAGGAAATGGTCATATGATCAGAAACTCTAGAGTCTATAATCCATGGAGATGAATTAAGACAAGAGAGAGCTTGAGGACAAGTACCTGATTGATCCAAGGAAACACTAGGATTACCATATGATGAATTGGACTGTAGCAGCTTCAAAATTTGATCATTTTGCTCTTTATTAAACGGGTTGGAGTCAATAACATTAGCATTAAAATCATGTTGCTTGGAACTTTTCCAATTCACAGGTTTTCCATGAAGTTTACAATAAGTTTCACGTGTATGTCAAGGTTTATTGCAATGGTCGCATCAGACATGAGGCTTTTCATTTGGCTTATTGGATTGATTAGAAGCCTTCATTGTAGTATTTTCAGTCACCAACGCAGAGCATTCAACTGAGTCAATAGGTTTTTTTGCAAATCATAACATTCTTGCGGCTGTCTTCAGAAAAAAAAACATCATTAATAGTTGGAAGAGTAGTTTTTCCAAGTATTCTACCTCTAACTTCATCAAACTCAACATCGAGGCCGACAAGGAATTTATAAATATGACCATCTTCAATAGTTTTCCTATAGTCCTTTTGGTCCTCTGTAGACTTCCACTCATACGTATCAAAGAGGTCAAGGTCCAAATCCTTTTTAATGAGTGAAAGTATTGTGTAACGGAGCTAGTTCCTTCTCGTATATCACCCAATTTAAGTTCAACTCAAATACTTGTGACTGCTTGCCCAAATTAGAATACATCTGAGTTACACTATCCCATAATTCCTTGCCAGTAGAGTAACACATATAGTTACAACCAATGTCTTCGACCATGGAATTGACAAGCCAAGTCATAACCACGGAGTTTGTAGCATCCCATTCGACGAATGAAGGGTCATCTGGACTAGGAATGGTTTTTTCTCTTGTGATGTAACCAATCTTCCCTTGTCCATGAATATAAATCCGAACACTTTGGGACCAACGCAGAAAATTATCCCCATTGAGTTGAATGGTAATTACTTGGATAGTGGGACCGGTTGAATGGCCACGATTGAGTCGAGTTGAATGACCACATGTAGTTACAACCATTGAGTTGAGTTGAATGGTAGTTATTTGGAAAGAATAAAATACAGCAAATATAATACAATAAGTACAATATAAAATTTCACAATAAAGGAATAATCAACAAAGTTCCTCCGAGGTTCGACCTCAGGAACTAAGTCTACACCTTCTTCTTCCAACACTAAAAAGTGGAAGAATAAGAAAGATAGTAAGGAGAAGGGGAAAACGCCTACTAATTCACAACCTACCACTTCGCGGGGTAGGCGACCGGAGCCGATTGAAAAGGAAAAATATTTCCACTGCAACCAGGATGGGCACTATAAGCGGAACCCTACGCTGGTAGAAGGAGAAGAAGAAAGCCCATGCCACCCAAGGTAAATTTTATTTACTGGTTTTGGAGACTTGTTTACTGGAGAATGATGATTCTGCCTAGATTATATACTCTGGGGCCACTAACCATGTTTATTTTTCTTTTCAGTGGATTAGATCCTAGCGGTAGCTTGAGGCTGGTGAAGTGACGATGTGAGTTGGCACTGGGCACGTCGTCTCAGTTGTGATAGTGGGAGGCCTCCGATTGACTTTACAAAATAGATTCATCATTTTGAATGATGTGTAAGTTATTTTTGATTAAAGAGGAACTTGATAATAAACTGTTTTAAACTTTAAATTTTTAAAATTTTCAGTTAATAAAGTTATTTTTGAGGCCAAGTCCTTGCTTGAATGTAAACACATTTTAAATTTTTCAGTTAATAAACTGTTTATTTTGAAAGATGGTGTTGAGATATGTTCAGCTAATCTGGAAAATAATTTGTATGTGCTAAGGCCGTTAGTAACAAATTTCCTCCATAACATAGAGATGTTTAAAACTGTCGTAACTCAAAATAAACAACTTAAAGTTTCTCCTAAAGAAAATGCCAAACTTTGGCACCTTCGATTAGGGCACATCAATCTCAATAGGATTTAGAGGTTGGTAAAAAATGGACTTCTAAACGAGTTAGAAGAAAATTCTTTACCTGTGTGCGAGTCATGCCTTGAAGGCAAGATGACTAAAAGACCTTTTACTGAAAAAGGTTATCGAGCCAAAGAGCCTCTAGAGTTAGTGCATTCAGACCTTTGTGGTCTAATGAATGTGCGAGCCAGGGGAGGCTACGAGTATTTCATCACTTTTACTGATGATTATTCGAGGTATGAGTATGTTTATTTAATGCAACATAAGTCAGAATCCTTGTTCAAAGAGTTCGAGGACGAAGTTGAAAATGTGGTAGATAAACTGATTAAAATACTTCGATCTGATCGGGGTGGAGAGTTTTTGGATTATGGGTTCCATAACTATTTAATAGAACATGGAATCGTTTTCCAACTCTTAGCACCTGGTACACCTTAGCAGAATGGTGTATCAGAAAGGAGAAATAGAACCTTGTTGGACAATGTTCGGTCAATGATGAGTTACGCTTCCTTACTGAACTCGTTTTGGGGCAGGTACCACGAGCCCTCTGTCCCACAACTGTATTCCCTTCAAGAGTGGTGACAGAACACCTTTGGAGTTGTGGAATGGGTGTAAAGCTAGTTTGCGTCACTTCCATATATGGGGTTGCCCACCATATGTGCTTGAGGCTAATCCTATGAAACTGGAACCATGTTCGAGGCTGTGCCTATTTGTAGGCTACCCTAAAAGGGACACGAGGAGGTTACTTTTATGATCCTAAGGAAAACAAGGTGTTTGTATCGACAAATGTTACCTTCCTTGAGAAGAATCATATAAGGGAGCACAGTCCAAGAAGTAAAATCGTGTTGCGTGAGCTTTCCAACGAAACTACTGAAACGTCAACAAGAGTTGTTGAAAAGCCTATTACATCAATAAGAGTTGTTGATGGAAGTTCATCTAGTAGGCCAAATCCACCTTAAGAGTTGAGGGTACCTCGAGGTAGTAGGGGGGTTGCGAACCCAGCTGTTCGCTATATGGGTCTAACTGAAATCCTGGCTATGGTAGCCGATGGCGAGTTTGAGGATCTGTTATCTTACAAGAAGGAAATGGACGATGTTAACAGAGATGGATGGGTCAAAGCCATGGATCTCGAGATCGAGTCTATGTACTTCAACTTAATATGGGATCTTGTAGATCAACCTGATGAGGTTAAACCTATCAGTTGTAAATGGATCTACAAGAGGAAACGAGGTGCTGATGAGAAGGTACAAACCTTCAAGGCTAGACTTGTGGCAAAGGGTTATACCCAAGTCGAGAGAGTTGACTATGAGGAGACTTTTTCGCTTATTGCCATGCTTAAGTCTATCCGCATCCTCCTATCCATTGCCTTATATTATGACTATGAGATATGGCAAATGGATGTCAAGATTGCCTTTCTGAATAGTAATCTTGAGGAGACCATTTACATGGTGCAGCCCGAGGGATTCATAGCCATAGGTCAGGAGCAAAAGGTTTGCAAGCTAAATCGGTCCATTTATGGACTAAAAAAGACATCTTGATCTTGGAACATATGGTTTAATACTAGGATCAAATCTTATGCCTTTGATAAAAATGTTGATGAGCCTTGTGTCTACAAAAAAATCATCAACAGATCAGTAATTTTCCTAGTGTTATATGTAGACGATATCCTACTCATTGAGAATGATGTAGGTTTACTGACTTAGTTAAGAACTGGCTAGCGACTCAATTCCAAATGAAAGATTTGGGAGAGGCTCAGTTTGTTCTTGGGATTCAGATATTTCGGGATCAAAAGAACAAAGTGCTAGAACTGTCTCGGGCATTATAAATTGACAAGATGTTGGTCAATTGCTCGATGCAAAACTTTAAAAGGGCTCTTTTACCTATTCAGCATGAAGTTACATTGTCTAAGGAGCGGTGTCCTAAGACACTTCAAGAGGTTGAGGAAATGAGACGGGTCCTCTATGCATTTGTCATTGGCAGATTGATGATGTTATATACTAGACATGACATCTGCTACATTGTAGGGATAGATAATAGATATCAGTCTAATCGAGTACAGGGTCATTAGACAGCAGAACATCCCCAAGTATCTTCGAAGAACGAGGGACTACATGCTTTTGTATGGTTTTAAGGATTTTATCCTAAAAAAATACACGGATTCTGATTTTCAGACCGATAAGGATTCCTAAAAATCCACTTCAGGATCAGTGTTCACTCTTAATGAAGGAGCAATAGTATGGAGAAGTACTAAGCAGGGGTGCATCGTTGCCTTCACCATGGACGCCGAATATGTAGCGGCTTGTGAAGCTGTTAAGGAGGTCGTTTGGTTGAGGAAGTTCCTGACTGATCTGGAAATTGTTCCAGACATGTCTAGGCCCATCACCCTTTATTGTGATAATAGTGGTGTTATGGCAAATTCAGAGAGCCTTGGAGTCAGAAGCATGGCAAGCATATTAAGCAGAAATACCATATCATCAGAGAGATTGTGCATCGAAAGGACGTGATTGTCACGAAGATAGCTTCAGAGCACAACGCTGATGATTCATTTACGAAGGCTCTCACGACTACGGTGTTTGAGGGTCACCAATAGAGTATGGGTCTACGGGACTGTCCGCGGCTGGACTAGGGCAACTGGGAGATGTTTTATTGGGCCTTAGTGCCCTAGTTTATTGTTTTGTACTTGTAAATATCTTGTACACCCCACTATCTTTAAGACAAGTGGGAGATTGTTGAGGTTGATGCCCTAAATCTCGTAGGGTCATGTAGTTTGTAAATACCTGTATGAACAAACAGTTTTGTGATTTATAATATGAAATATTTTATTCACTACAGTCTATGAAATATGAGATATTTTAGTTGCATTAACTATAAACCAATAAACTAAGATCCGTGGTTATCGTTGTAACTTAAGCATGTATGTGGAGACATACAAATGGATCGTGCTTTAAGTGAGAACCTAAATGGTCTGTAGTATATGGTTAAAGGAGGGAAACCTTATCCTAGTGACGCTATAAGTGTGACCCGCTTTCTAGATGTTACAAGTGTTGTAAAGTGCTACAAATGGTTTGATCCTGACCATTCATGTATTAGACATGCGAACGGGGATGCTCTATATAAAAGAGTTTGTATAAGACTGGACCATGAAATAATTAGTCTCGTTATATAACTCCATTCATGACAGAGACTTTCATTTCACTAGGATGACCATAGGTAATGACCTTAATCCTGAGTGAGTTGGGTACTCCTGCCTATGAGGGCAGTCTTTTGATTTGCATGGGTGCGAGTGGCCAGATCGCTGACTTAAACCTACCACTTTGGGGATTCGTCTAATTGGGGAACTGGGAATTCAGCTACACAAGACCGAATTCATTCCTTCCCCGAAGTAGAGGTAAGTAGATAAATTGCTCCCTTAAGGGCTGATTTTGAGGCTTGAACAATGTGGCGCCACTTTTTCTCTTGACTTGAGAAGGGTTTATTCATAGTAGGACTATGATGTATTGTTCATTAGAGGAATCAGTGGTACTTAAAGAGTTAGATGCAACTACAGGGGCAAAATGGTAAATTGGCCCAACTGTACTTACGAGTAATTTGTGAAGACTCATCGTACTATTGATTGGTTATATCCAATGGATACAGAAATATACCTGTAGTGCGAAGAGTGCAGCTGCTGGTCTTTAGTGGAGTGTCCGACAGTTAATGGATGTTGGATATCGTCATTAAAGAGTTTAGTCAGTGAAGGAACTCTTATTCAAGAGAACCAATGAGCGAAAGAAAGATCTTTCCAAGCCCTTTGTGAAAGAATAAACGCATTCACAAACATACAATAACAGTTATGCGTTATAGAGAAAATTACATCATGCTTTCTTACTAAATCAAAAGGAATTGAGAGACATACCTTTGAAGAACTCTTCTTCTGGCAATCTCTCGCTCTCGTGAGCAATCGTCTAGCAAAATCTCACTTTCATTGCAATCATGTACTATCTGATCCTCGCACGACAGCCCTTGACACTACCACTTGGTAACCTTGGTATTCTCGAAGTGAGAATCTAGGAGGTGTGGGCTCTGTGTGAATTTGGTAAAGGGAAGGAGGATGTATACAATCAAACTACACGATCGAGTAAGTGGGAGAAAGTTATAGTCTATCGTATAAATAGTGGGTACTCAATTGTCTAGCAATCTCTCACTCTCGTGAGCAATAGTCTAGCCAATCGTCTAGCAATCTCTCTCTCTCGTGGGAAATCGTCTAGCAATCTCTCTCTCTCATGAGGAATCGTCTAGCAATATCTTACTCTCGTGAGCAATCGTCTTGCAATCTCTCGCTCTTGTGAGCAATCGTCTTGCAATCTTTCACTCTCGTGAGTAATCGTCTAACCAATCGTCTAGCAATCTCTCACTCGTTTGTTTAGTCTCTCGAAAGGGCTATCGTATAGTCTCTCGTGAGCAATCAATTAGTAATGCAATAATGAAGCGATCGATTCATAAAATGAAAACTGTTTTCATTTTATTCTTCAGTTATTAAAAACTAAAATTAACCTTCCACTCTCACGGTTAATTGGAGAAAAGAAATAACCAACTAAACAATTATCTTATAATTGTTTTTATTATAAATAAATATAATAACTAACTTATCATATTATATTTATAACCTATAGTTTTAATATCAAATCATAATATTTATACCATAGTTCTTTTCTCCTTTATTTAATATAAATCATATTTATATCAATTCCTTCAATTAATGTATCTAATACATCAAATAAACTATATCACATATAATTGAACCAATTTCCCCTCTTGTTAATTTGAACACTTCAAACTAACCCAAAAACTAATTCTCAACTTGAATCCATTGAGCTACCAAAGGGACCTTATGGACCTATAGCTTGAAACTCCAACGATACGTGAATAACTGACTAAACTCTTTAATCACAATATCCATCATCCGTTAACTGTCGGACATTTCACTAAAGACCGACAGCTGCACTCTTCGCACTACAGATATATTTCTGTGTCCATTGGATATAACCAATCAACAGTACGATAACCCTTCACAGATCACTCGTAAGTACAGTTGGGCTAATTTACCGTTTTTTCCATGTAGTTACATCTAACTCTTTAAGTACCACCGATTCCTCTAATAAACAATACATCATAGTCCTACTATGAGTGAACACTTTTCGAGCCATGAGAAATTATGTGGCGCTACATTGTTCAATCCCCGGAATCAGCCTGTAAGGGAGCAATCTATCTACTTACCCCTACTTCGGGGAATGAGTGAATTTCATCTTGTGTAGCTGAGTTTCTAGCTCCCCAATCAGATGAATCCCCAAAGTGATAGGTTTGAGTCGGCAATCTGGCCACTCGCACCCATGCAAATCAAAGGACCACTTTCATAGGCAGGAATTCCCAACTCACTCAGGATTAAAATCATGTTACCTATGGTCATCCTAGTGAAATGAAAGTCTCTGTCATGAACAACATTATATAACGAGACTAAACATTTCATGGTCCGGTCTTATACAAACTCCTTTGTATAGGACATCCTCACTCGCATGTCTCCACATGAATGATCAGGATCAGACCATTTATAGCACTTTAAAACACTTGTAACTTCTACAAAGTGGGGTCGTATCCATAATGACACCAGGATAAGGTTTCCCTCCTTTATCCATATTCTATAGACCATTTAGATTATCACTTAAGGCATGATCTACTTGTATGTCTCCACATACATACTTAAGTTACAATGATAACCGGGGATCTTAGTTTATTTATTTGTGGTTAATGCAATTAAAATATCCCATATTTCATAGACAATAGTGAAGAAAATATCTCATATTATTATATCACAAATGTTTGTTCATACATGTGTTTACAAACTACAAGACCCTACGAGATTTAGGGCATCAATCTCAACAGTCAGTTATTCACGTATCGTTGGAGCTTCAAGCTACAGGTCCATAAGTTCCCCTTGGTATTTCAATGGATTCATGTTGAGAATCAGTTTTTGGGTTAATTTGAAGTGTTCAAATTAACAAGAGGGAATTTGATTATAAATGATATAATTAAATGATTCAATTATATGTGATATAATTGATTTGATGTATTAGATACATTAATTGGAGGAATCAATATTAAATGCCATAAAGGAGAAAAAGAACTATGGTTTATATATTGCATGAGATGTGAGATTAAAACTATAGGTTATAAATATAATATGATAAATTAGTTATTATATTTATTTATAATTAAATCAATTATAAGATAATTCGTTTTGGTTTTTTCTTCTAGTAACCGACTTAGTGGAAAGTTGTAATCGGTTATGTTAACTGATGGATAAAATGAAAATCGTTTTCATTTTTTAATAATCGAACGCGTATAAAGAAAAAGTTATACGATAGCCTTGAGAGAGTAAACAATCAAGTAAAGAGTATACTATACGATAGCGGCTCGCTGCCACATGATCGAGTAACCAAGTCTACACGATAGACTCCTGTCTTCTCCCATTTACTCGAACGTCTACACGATCGTTCAATTCCTCCTTCCCTCTACCAAATCCATATAGAGCCCACAACTTCTGATATCTCACACCGAGAATACCAAGGTAGCCTCGTGTTAGTGTCTAATTGTTGTTCGATGGTCGAAGGTCGAGTTTCACTCGTTGCTGTTCGAGGATATTTCAGAGGCATTGGTTCGTGCTATTGGGCACCTTGCTTGTGTTGATCGAGGGAATACTCGAAGAAAAGTTCTTCAAAGGTATGATTCACTTGATCCCTTTGTTTTAGTCCTTGAAGCATGTTGTAATTTACTTGATGGATAACTGTCCTGTGTTAGATTGTAAATGTTGTTGTTCTTTCACAATGGGGTTTGGAATGATCTGCTTCCACTCATTGGTTTTCTTGTTTAAGAGTTCCTTCAATCACGTCCCCTCGATGCACATTCTCTTGGATGAGATGATACTTTCGCTCTATATGCTTGTCGCGCTTATGACTCCTAGACTCTCGGGAATTAACCACAGCACCATTATTATCACAATAGAGTGTGATGGGCTTTGACATGTCTGGAACAAACTCCATATCAGTCAAGAATTTCCTGAGCCAAATAGCTTTCTTAGAAACTTCACAAGCCGCTACATACTCAACCTCCATGGTGGAGTCAGCGGTGCACCCTTGCTTGGAGCTCCACCATACTACTGCCTCTCCATTAAGAGTGAACATTGATCATGATGTGGACTTTCCAGAATCCATATCAGTCTAAAAATTAGAGTCTGTGTATCTCGTAAGGATCAAATCCTTAGAACGATACATAAGCATGTAGTCCCTCATTCTTCGTAGATACTTGAGGATGTTTTTAACGGTTTTCCAGTGATCTAATCTTGGATTAGATTGATATCTACTGACTATCCCCACTGTATAGCAGATGTTAGGTCTAGTACATAGCATCGCATATATCAAGCTACCATCAACAGATGCATAGGGGATCGGTCTCATCTCCTCAACCTCTTGAGGTGTCTTAAGAAACTATTCCTTAGACAATGTAACTCTGTGCCTGAAAGGCAATAAGCCCCTCTTGGAGTTCTGCATCGACTATTTGACAAGCATCTTGTCAATATATGATGCTTGAGACAGTGCTAGCATTTTGTTCTTTCGATCTCTAAAGATCTGAATACCCAGAACAAACTAAGTCTCTCCCAAATCTTTCATTTGGAATTGGGTTGCTAGCCAGTTCTTAACTGTAGTCGGTAATCCTAAATCATTTTATATGAATAGGATATCATCTACATACAACACTAGAAAAACTACTGAACTATTGATGATCTTCTTGTATACACAAGGCTCATCAATGTTTTGATCAAGCCATAAGATTTGATCTCAATATCAAACCTTATGTTCTAAGATCGAGAAGCTTGTTTCAGTCCATAAATAGACCGATTACGCTTACAAACCTTTTGCTCTTGACCTTGGGTTATAAATCCCTTGGGCTGCAATGTAAATGGTCTCCTCAAGATTTCCATTCAGAAAAGCAGTCTTGACATCCATTTGCCAAATCTCATAGTCATAATATGAGGTAATGAATAGGAGGATCCAGATAGACTTCAGTATGGCAATAGGTGAGAAAGTCTCTTCATAGTCGACTCCCTCTACCTGGGTAACCCTTTGCCACCAGTCTAGCCTTGAATGTTTGCATCTTCCTATCAGCACCCCGTTTCCTCTTATAGATCCATTTATAACTATAGGTTTTAAACCCATCAGGTTGATTTACAAGATCCCATACGAAATTGAAGTACATTGACTTCATTTTGAGATCCCTCGCTTTGATCCATTCATCTTTGTCAATATCCTTCATTGCCTTCTTGTAAGACAATGGATCCTCAACTTCGCCATCAGCTACCATAGCTAGGATTTCAGTTAAACCCATATAGAAAATAGGTGGGTTCGTAACCCTCCTATTACGTCGAGGTTCCCGTAACATTTGAGGTGGATTTGATCTACTAGATGAACCTACTTCAACAACTCTTATTAAGGTACTAGGTTCTTTAACAACTCTTGTTGAAGATTCAGTAGTTTCTTTGGACATTTCATTCAACACAATCTTACTTCTGGGCCTATGCTCCCTTATGTGGTCTTCTTCAAGAAAAGTAGCATTTATCGATACAAATACTTTGTTTTCTTTAGGATCAAAGAAGTAACCAACTCTCGCTCCTTTAGGGTAGCCTACAAATAGACACAACCTTGAACGTGGTTCCAATTTCTTAAGATTAGCCTCAAGCACATGTGCTGGGCAACCCCAGATGCGGAAATGTTCATTGTAAGGTGTCTCTGAATTTTGTCTCTCTCACATAGAAGCTTGAATTCATTGCTAAAAAATTCCAAGCCATTATCAGTCCTCAATGAATTTACTTCTTTTCTGTTTGATTTTCAACCAAATTCTTCCATTCAATAAATTTCCTGTAGGTTTCAGCTTTGCTTTTCAACAAATAGGTCCAAACCCTTATTAAATAGTCATCAACAATGAAGAGGAAAAACTATGCCCCTCCCATGGTAGGAGTTTGTTCAGGACCCCATAAATTAGCATGTACATATTCTAAGATAGTTTTAGACGTGTGTAGCCCTTTACTGAATGAATCTTTGGTTGACTTGCCATAGATGCAGTGCTCACTTATGCCTAGACTGATTTCTGATGTTGTTCCCAGCAAGCCTTGCTTGAAAAGATGTTTTAAACCATTCTCAGTGATATGCCCCAGCCTCTAATGTCATATTCTTGCTTCTATGTGATGTTTCTGTGAAGCAACTGATGAGGCACCAGTAACTGTATTCCCTCTAAAACATATAGTCCATGTCAAAACTTTCCTTTAAGTTTCACCATCACTCATTTTATGACTTTTAAGGTATCATTCTCAAGTCTACCAGAGTATCCTACAGTGTCAAAAACTCCAAGAGAAAGAAGATTTCTCTTCAAATCAGGAGCATACCTTACTAAGGTGAGCTCCATGATCTGTCCATCAAACATCTTCACCAACACTGTTCCAATTCCTTCAACACTGCATTCTTGACGATTTCCTAGAAGAACCTTTCCCTCATTGATCTCCTTGATCTATTGAAACCAATCTCGGTTTGGACTCATATGAAAACAAAATGCGGAGACAAGAATCCATTTTGATTTGAACTTGCCATTCGAAATAGTGAGGACTTCAGCTTCTCTGTCACATTGACATTTTGAGTATCATCCTCTTTTCTGTTTTCATTTTTCCTTTTATTTTTCAGCTCAAAACAATTCCTCTTAATGTGACCTTCTTTATGACAATAAAAGCACTTCTTCATTTTTCCTTGAGACTTTGATCTACCACGGTTTGAATTTTTGTTGGATTTCTTTTCTGACTTTCCTCTTGTCAATAAGGCTTCAGGTTCTTTCCCTTTAGCCTTCATTAGTTCTAAGTCTCTTGATCTTAAGGTATTTAAAACAATGTTCATCGTGAGACTATCACTGCCATACTTAATAGCCATTTTAATTTCATCATAAGAATCAGACAGAGAATTTAACAATATTATGGCCCTATTCTCATCAAACATAGTTTCACCAATATTGTTAAGATCCAACAAAACTCGATTATACTCATCTAAATTATATTCTAGATCTTTAGTGGGATCCATTTTAAAACCAAAGAACCTTTCCTTGATATACAGTTTATTAGTGAGTGATTTTGTCAAATAAATTGCATCAAGTTGTTTCCATACCTCGACTGCAGTATTTCCATACAAAATGATAATGTTGTAGGCTATTTCCTTCATCTCAATAATTTCTTCTGGCTTCATGGTTATCAATAGGTCTTCTGCTCATCTAGAGTTTTTGCCACTTTCTGTTCAACAAGCATGGCATCCATCGAATTTCTCAATCTGAAACTTAGCTGCTATGGGCTCCAGTTTTAACTTCTCTCCAGGCGTCTAAGTACCGAAAGCTCTGATACCAAACTATTGACTTGAATTATACTTACTAACCTTTCAACTCAGTGTTGTAACAACAGAAGTACTCAACTGAAAATAAAAGAAGAGGAGAAAGAACAAACAACACATAAATTATAGTAGTTCAAACTCAAGGTGAGATTTACATCCACTGTGAAAGGTCTTTCAATCTTCTCTATTGATATTCATAACAGGAATACAGAGGAATTCTTTTCGGAAGAGTAAATACAAAGTTCGTCATAACAGCAACAAGAAGAAAAAACTTAAATAGCCAGTGCTTCAAAGTTTGCAAACTCATACTCGATCCTCGCTAGCATCTTACTTAATGCTCGATCGCTCGCTTACTTGATGCTCACTGCTCACCTGAAAGCTTGCACGCTTACATGCTTACTCGATGCATAAGCTACTTGTTTCCTCGATGCGTGCTTACTCGCTTCCTCGATGCTCCCTTGAGTACTTTCTCAAGCGGCCATTTAATTACATCAGGGGAAACACTTCAGCTAGGGCCACTTTAAACACGATAAAATCCCTGGAAGGAGAAACGAATTCAGGTGACATACCTCAACCAATCAACCAATCACATACAGCCTTCTGTAACATATTTAGTGGAGGAATATTCCTTCTTCCAGCTCATTCACAAATAGCTTGAAGATGGGCCTAATAAAAGCAATTTCAATACTCTTTCCTTGCAGACTACAAAGAGTAGATCAAGCCCAATAAGAAACCAAATTAATGGTTGAAAAGAAGACAGACCCACTAAATATAATAAAGGGCCCAAATGTATTAGGCTAGTAAAAACTACAACATAGAAGATACCAAAATGTCAACGATAGAATTGAAATATCTTTGACACAAAATAATGAAGTTGAAGAAACTGAAGATGCTTCATACAAGCTAAAAGAGCCAAATTTGGTGAATTTCAAATCAGTAGTAGGTGAAGACAACCTGCAACCTCAAATGAGTATGTACATCAATTATTTCATTTTTAGAATATCCATTTTCTTTCATTCACTTAAAAAATCGTGCTTACAGATATTATAGTTGGTGTAGTTCGAGTCTATGACAATCAAAAAATGGAATGCAAACTGCACAAAAGAAAAAGAGAGAGAAGTTCATCTCATGGACAACAAGTAATATTAAAGCAAAGTAAATAAATCTGCTGTGTCATTTATTAACCAAAAGAGGCCTATAAATAGGCATAATTACAACAGTGACTAACCATTTAACTACCTGTATAACAAACTTATAACAAAATATAAACTAATTTCTAATACTCCCCCTCAAGATGGTGTGGTTATATCAAGAATACCCATTTTGAATAGTAAGGAGAAAAACAAAGTGTTGGGCAAAGCCTTGGTGAAGATATCAGCAAGCTGCAAGTGAGACCGGATGGGAAGAAGTTTGACATTACCACGAACAATGTGATCTCGGACAAGATGGCAATCAATTTCAATGTGCTTCGTCTGTTCATGAAAAATCGGATTTTCAGCAATATGGACAGCAACCTCATTATCACAATAGATTAAAGAGGGATGAATAAGAGGTACCGAAAGCTTATGAAGAAGTTGTTCAACCCATAGCAATTCACTTGTAATAGCAGCCAAAGCTCGGTATTCAGCTTCGACAGAAGAACGGGATACCGTAGACTGCTTCTTAGCCTTCCAACTAATTATGGAATCACCCAAGAAGATGCAGAAACCAGTTATAGACTTCCTTGAATCAGAACAAGATCCCCAATTAGCATCATAATACACCTTTAATTGAAATGTGTGGACAGGTTATACCAGAATACCTTGGCCTAGAGAAGCTTTCAAATACTTAAGTAAGGACATGGCAGTATCAAGATAAGGCTGTCTAGGTTGAGCAACAAACTGACTGAGCTTATGGATAGCAAAAGCTATGTCGGGTCGAGAAATAGTCAAGTATAGCAATCTTCCAATGAGTCTCCGATACAATGTTGCATCAGAAAGAAGGGCACCAACATCAAATTTGGAGCTTTAAAGCCCGATCAAGAGTTAGAGGAGCCGGTTTGCAAGCCAACAATCCATGATCTTCTAGGAGCTGCAATGTATAATTTCGTTGTGATAGAAGAATACCTTGAGACAATCTTGAAATTTCAAGACCCAAGAAATACCAAAGAGACCCTAAGTCTTTGAGCTTGAAGGTCTCGTGAAGATGATCTTTGATCTCATGTAATACAGGTAAAGAAGCACCGGTAATGACTATGTCATCAACATAAACAAGCAAAGCAACAAAAGATTGAGCAAAACCTCGAGTGAATAAGGAGTAATCGGACTTGGACTGAGAAAATCCCAAGTGAAGGAGTGCCTTTGAGAACTTGTCAAACCATTGGCGTGATGCTTGCTTAAGGCCATATATGGATTTATGCAAGCGACAAAAAAGATGCTCCCCTTGTTTGTGAACAACATTGTGCTTGTAACCCAAGGGTAGATCCATGTATACCTCTTCAACTAGATCACCATGTAAGAAAGCACTATTAACATCTAGTTGAAGTAGAGACCATCCTTTTGAGACCACAAGAGTAAGAAATACTTTGACAGTAACAAGCTTGGCAACAGGAGAAAATGTCTCAATGTAGTCGAGGCCTTCTTGCTGCGTGTATTCTTTGGCTACTAACCGTGCCTTATAGCGGTCAATGGTCTCATCTATACGATACTTGATTTTGTATATCCATTTGCATTCAATAGAGTGTTGGCCTTGAGGTAAGGGCACAACAGACCAAGTACGGTTGGTTTCCATTACTAGAAGTTCATCGTGCATAGCTTGGCGCCAATGTTCTTGAGGGACAGCCTGGTGATAAAACTGAGGCTCATATGCGGCTGAGATATTGAGGGCAAATATCTTGTAGATAGGATTCAGTCTGTCATAAGATAAAATAGCTTGTAAAGGATACTTAGTAACTGTCTGCTGAGAATGATTGTGTAAAAGAAGATTGCAATGATAGTCCATGAGATATGAGGGTGGTTTAGTCATCCTTATAAAGCGGCGACAGTGAGAAGAATTGTCAAGTAAAGACAAATGAGGCTGATCAGTGACTGCAGTATCATCATCAACAGGTGCAAAAGGAGTAGTGGGTTGAGAAACGTCATGTGAAGTAGGCTGGTCAGAAAGCTCAGGAGTAGCAGAAGCAGATGATGAAGAGGCTTCACTGCTGAATAAATCACCTGAAAATGGAAGTGATAATGGTAAAACTAGATCAGGAAAAGGATCAAGTGTCTTCATGAAACACAACATCCCTTGAAATAAAGAATTGCTTCTTCTCAATGTCATATAAGCAATAGCCCTTGATGCTAGTAGGATATCCCAAAAAAACAGAGGCAATGGCCCGAGGCTGAAACTTGGTCCTGTGAAAAGGTAAAGTAAAGGCAAAACAAAGACAACCAAAAGTTCGTAGTGAAGTATAGTCAGCATATTCAGCAGTCAAACGATAGTAAGGTGTTTGCCAGGATAAGATATGAGATGGAATGCGGTTGATCAAATAAGATGAGGTCAATATGCACTCTCCCCAAAACAAGATAGGTAACCTAGCTTGAAATAACATAGATCATGCGACATTTAACAAATGTTGATGTTTTCTTTCTACTACCGAATTTTGTTGAGGCCGATCAACACAAGAAAACTGATGGAGAACACCTTTGGCAACAAAAAAATCAGTAAAGGCCAGTTCTGGTGCATTATCCGATCGAAAAGCTTTTATGGAAAAATCATATTGAGTTTCAATCAACTGAAAGAAGCGAGGGACAATAGTAATAGCTTCACTTTTGTTCCTCATAAAAAAAACCCAAGTGTATCGAGAATAATCATCAACTAGTGTTAAAAAGTAACGATATCCAGCATGAGTAAGTTCATTGTAAGGGCCCCAAATGTCACAATGTATAAGATCAAAAGCATGAGCAACAAGTCTATTATGGCTTTGAAAAGACAGTCGTTTTTGTTTTGCTAGAGGACAAATCATGCATTTAGTACAAGTACTATCCATGTCTACATGTAAAATGTCTTTTAGGAAACTAAGATGTTTATATGATGGATGTCCAAGCCGATTATGCCAAGTAGAAGCAGAGAAAGTAGCAGTGGAAGAACAAACAAGTTCTGTAGTATGTGAAAATGAATGTAAGGACTTATCAACTGATGCTTGCAACAAGTATAATCCATTCCATTTGTTAGCCTTGCCAATCGTCTTCAAAGAGTACTTGTCCTGAATGAGGCAAAAATCACTAAAAAAAAATGACCATGACGGGTAGATAGGAAGTTAAAGAGCTTATGGAAATTAAGTTGAAACAAAAATCTGATATATATATATATATAGCACATTCTGTAGCATGATATCTGTACTGATTTGAATATCCCCAACAAATTCAACCAGAAGCTGAGACTGATTAGGCAAAGTAACAGTTGTCGGTTTAATTTGTCTTAGAGTAGTGAATAGGACCTTATTATGACAGATATGAGCTGATGCACCAGAATCAAGTATCCACTGATCAGAAGATATATCAGAAAGGGAATAAATACCTGCAACGTGAGCTGTAGGAGTGATAGAATCTGCCTTATTGGACGTTGCTGCTATGGTGGCTGTTTTGGACTTGTTGAGATGGGACTGGAGCATAGCCAATAAGCCTTGGCATTGTTCAGATGTTAACGAGGATAAAGAATCGGAATGATCTGCTCTTGCTGATTCAGGAGGTTTGTAAAGCTTGTGCCCTGGTGGATATCCATGGAGTTTGTAACAATGATCAATAGTATGCCCTTGAATATTATAGTGGGTGCAGATTGGTCTATCCTTCTTCTTGTTTTGATTGGTGTTGTGAGAATAGCTTGGAGCAGTCTGGTGGGAAGCAGAAGAACCATTTTTCACGAGGAGGGCAGTGGTATTAGATGAAGATATCACATTGCCAAAGGATGAAGAATAAGCTTTCTGGTCAATCTCCTGTACAACTAGAGAGAAGGCCCGATTGATTGATGGTTCTAATTCCATTAGTAACAACTGAGATCTGATAGGAACAGATGAATCGTTTAAACCAATGAGGAAAGCCATAACATACTCTGTTTGGAAGTAAGTCTGTAGGTTCTTGACACCACCGCAAGTGCATTTTCCACAAGAACAAGATGGGTGATAGGAGATGAGTTCATTCCACAACGTTTTCAACTTGGCATAGTATATGGTAACAGAATTTTGATTTTGGGATAAGTTGGAAATTTCACGGCGTAGTTGGAAGACTCTTGGTCGATTTTTACGCTAGTACCGTTCTTGCAGATCAACCCAAATTTCTTGAGCGGAATCGGAGAAGTTGATGCTAGCAGAAATCTCTTTGGAAAGAGAGTTAAGAATCCACGCGGTGACAATGCCATTACATATGATCCAAGAACTGAGTAACTCACCGGAAGGTCGAGGGATTTCACCATTGATGAAGCCGAGTTTATTCTTGACAGTGAGCCCGATCTTCATCGCCTGACTCCACGAGTCGTAATTCAATTCAGTAAGAAGATTGGAAACGAGCACAAGACTGGTGCTGTCTAAGGGATGAAGAAAATAAGGGTTCTGATATTGTTCAAGAATGGAAGATGGAGAAGCTCAAACATTCTCTATGGAGTTGGAGTTTCCGGATGAAGTTGGGTCGTCGGATCTGGTCATGATTGTCGTTTCGAATGAAGGAGGAGAATGAAAAATCACGAGAAAAATCTCTCTCGACACTGTGGACGGAGGCGAGTGAGATCAGAGTTAGCGTCCGGAAGGTCGGGGAGCGAGATAAAAAATCACGAGAAAAATCTCGCTCGACACTGTGGACGGAGGCGAGCGAGATCATGTTAGCGTCCGGAAGTCGGGGAGCGAGATCAGCCCAAGAAGAAAAAAAGACACGAGAAAAAGAGTGGCTGGAGGGAAAACGAAAAATCAAAGAGTTTTAATTTTGCTCTGATACCATATTAAAGCAGAGTAAATAAATCTGCTATGTCATTTATTAACCAAAAGAGACCTATAAATAGGCATAATTACAATAGTACTAACCATTTAACTACCTATATAACAAACTTATAACAAAATATAAACTAATTTCTAATAAGTAACTTTATTCATCGATTACAATATACCACCTTAAATGAAATAATCAAGTAAACCATTTTATCTACTTGCATACAAATTCAATATTTTGAAGTTAACTTTGTGGGACGATTTAGCTGAAAAATGAGGAAACATTTTTAGAGGACAATTGCTTGAGTGAAGCAAAAGAAGCAAACTTGAGTGACCTAATCAAAGGAAAGATTGAAGATACCAATTGTTCTTTTATTGGTAGAGTTATAGAAATTCAAAACAAAGAAAATTCATGGTTTGAAAAATGTACTCATGCAACGAAACACTTCATCCCTTAAATTCTGAACTAACAGCCTCATGTCAAACATGCGAAAATGAAAACCTCTTTTATCAGAAAGTTTATGTTGAGATTAACAGTATCAGATGGAGATGATGAAGCTTATGTTACAATGTTTGATGCTTCTGAATATTTGAGATTGGATGTACTGTGACAGAATATTATAAACACAGATAAAATAAATAATCATATGAACCAAACAAATATTAAATAATATAATAATAATATCGATCAATTTTAGTATTCATTATCAAATAAATAATAACTAAGAAATATTATTTTATTACCTTAGTCTATGATATATGGGACACAATTCATGAGGAGGAGATTTATTATGTTTCACTATATTTTAAGTGTGTTTCTTAATTACGTATCAAATTATTATTAAATGATAAATAAAAATATTAAAACTTAATTGGTTTACAACCTAAAAAATCAAAATATTCCTACGATATAATACTAATATTCAATGTATTAAATTTAGAAATGAAAAAGTAGACGGCTAAAAAAACAAGGATTAAAATAATCCTAAAATTTTTATACTGAAATTCAATTTATTAAAATTTTATGTTATAACCCTCTCGAGTTAACTTATAGTTAAGAATGAGTTAACATTTCACTTTTTAATGTACCTGACAATATTACAACAAATGTATTTAAAAAAATAAACCTAACAAAATAAAGTGTAAAATTACATGATTTAAAAAATCAGAGTTTAACTAATATTATAAATACTGATATGAACCAAACAAATATTAAATAATATAATATTTAATATCAAAACTAATGCAAAGACAACCGAAAAAAAACAACCTAAAAAGTAGACAACCTAAAAAACAAGGATTAAAATACTCTTAGAATTTGTATATATTTTTAAATTAAAATTATTTATGTAATTAATTCGTTTTTGTTTTCTGATATCTTGCTTTAAAGAAAAATTAAAATGCAGTAAAATATAAAACACATTATTGAATACTATCTTCAGGTAAAGATTTTTTTATTTGTTTTACATGTCATTATTAAACAAATAAACAAAATTAAAAGAAAAACTAAAATGCAATAAAGTATAAAACAAAAAATAGGTAAAAAAATTAAACCCTAAACAAAGTATACCATGCACACAAGTAACTGATACGTTTTTTCATATATTAAAACAAATAAACAAAACTAAAAAATGATTAAATATTTAAACTAAAATATATGTTTAGTAGCATAACAATTCAACCAAAATTCAGCTTTTATAAAGTTTATGTTTTTAAATTTCAACTGATATTTTTTTTCCAAAAAGATATGAAATTTTTGCTATAAAGTGTAAATATTTTTTAAATTTTTCTATTTATAAAAATTTTCTAAAAAATAATAATGATCTCATAAACATAACAACCAATGAAAAATTCAAATTCAAATTTATATTCTCAATATTTCACAATTTAAAGAAACAATTTGGTTTACCATATACAACAAATCCTTGGTCTATTGAAAGGGGAAAAAACATCTCTAAGATTATTCTTCAGGTAAAGACTTTTTTTAATATGTCATTATAAAACTTAAAATATTCATGTTTTTGTGCAGTTTATTCCATCTTAATCAGAGATACAATATTTAGACTGATAAGTTATCTAATATTAAAAAAAAAATCATTTATCTTGACACTTAGATATGAATATATGATTTGAGGAAGAATTATCATGTTTTATTTGTTCATTCTTTTTAACCATGTCTTCTAAATTCTATATCAAATGATTAAACACAAACAAAATATTCAAAATCTACCTAAGTTTATATTATCGAAAGCTTCATTTAATTCAAATTCTAATTTTTCTTTCAACTGAGTAAAATAAAATAGAGTACAAAGACTAAAAATTAAATACGAATCAAACTCAACAACTTAAAACTTAAGAAACCAAACCATAAAATAGAAAAATTAAACTCACAAGTTATTTTCACACGAGTCTTCATGCATGAATTCGTTGCTATTCTGGTAGGCTTCAGAAAAATGAATAATCAATAGTTCAAAGAGAAAAAATTGAAAAAACCAATAATATTAGTGTCGAAACTCCATTACTTTGACAACTATGTAAATAAAAAGGAAGACTCCAAAGAGAAAATAACATAGAAATGAAATATTCAATAAAAAAGAAAATTTAGTTGAAAATTTCAATAAGAGAAAAGAGAAAATTGGGAATGAAAATTTGAATTTAATAAAAACCTATATTTGAGGAAAAACTAAAGAAAAAAAAATAAAATTTTCAATAAGCAGTGGAAGATTGTCCAAATTTGGGATTGAAGGTTGGGGACAATTTCTTCAACCCAAATAGAAGAAAAATTAAAAAAATTAAAAAAAAAAAATCAATAATAAGAGAAACAAAAGAGATTCTTCAAAGGGAAGGGTGTAAAAGTAGGGTTGAGAGAGAGGATAGTTTTTCATTTTGTGGGGCTCCATACAAATAGATTATTTATTTTTTAATTATAAATAAAATAAATATCTAAGAAAAAAGAGCGCAAAAGTTGGGATTTGAAGATTTATTTTGTCTTTAAATTTTCTATTTTTAAAACTTTTGTTTGTAGTTTTAATTTTATATTATTTATATAGAAATAATCTTTTCGATAGATTAATCTACTATGTCATATAAAATTATATATATCTATCATGAAATGCATATATATTTTTAAAGTTTAAAATATTAAAATTATGAATAATTTTCTTTAAATAATATAATGTTTTATAATACATACGGTCAAATTTCTAATGCATAAAAAATACAGGTTTCTCTATGAATAAGTTTATGACTCCATACAAGGTTGGAAACACCTTTCAGTTTTTGGCTTTTGGTTTTTCTATTTTTTAATTTTTGTTTTCTGAAAATAAAAACCATTTATGTTTGGTAACGGATTTTTATTTTGTTTTTGAAAAACAAAAAACAAGAACTTATTCGGTAACTGTTTTTGGTTTCCAATTTTTTTATTAAGAAAAGAATGATTTGACAATCACTTTTTATTTTTGTTTCTATATACTGGATAGTAAGCTAATTTTATAATATTATTTCATCTAATTATATGTAAGGCCCAGAACTCGTTCAAGTTTTTTCATTGTAACCACCCATCAACTAAAATAAAAATGTTCTATATACTTTTCATTAATCAATTAAAGAAAAAATGATAGAAGAAACATGTCTAAGAGGCCAAATAGAAAATAAATTGAAAACTTAAAAAATGACACAAATATTCATAATATTTAACAAAACTAAAACACAAAATTTGCAAGAATAACAATCAATGTCGTGCTTGAGCTACCATCCAAAGTTGATCAGCAATTCGATCCCTCACCAAAGTCATACGCCTAAGTTGATTTTAACTCACATTTATCTTAATAAGGGTTTGCGACATGTCTCTTCCATTTTGCGTATTTTCTTCTTCAATGACCATTGAGTCTCCATTATGTTATTCATTAAAAAGCTCATCACAGCTATCATGCAATTTAATAAAATTATGAATTGTACAACATGCTATGAGTATATATTTTTGTGTGGACAAAGGATATGGGACATTGGCTTCAAAATAGGAAATCAAGCCTTTAATACCCTAAGGCACCTCTCGATCACATTGCGAAGTGATGAATGACGATAGTTGAACAACTCTTCTTTACCTCGTAGTTGACGTTTCTCATCTTCAAAATCACGCAAATGATATCTTTCTCCACGATAAGGTGATAAAAATCCAGGCATATTATTGTAACCAGAATCAATAAGATGATGTCAATATGTTTAGTCAAGAATTCTTTTAATCAATAAAACAATAGTCAGATAAAAAGACTATAGTTTGAAAAAAACCTATATATTGTTACATACCTCCTATGGACATTGGAAATTTATTTGCAGGATCTCTAATACATTCAAGAAACATTTGAGAGTCATTTGTTGTTTCTTCCCAACCAAACATCACATATATAAATCACATATCGAAAAAGCAAAGACACATTATATTCCATGTGGGACTTGTTTTTCTACCACGATATGGAATTTGCTCATCTTGTGGAATAGAAGCACTAATGTGAGTACAATCTATTTTGCACCAACACAATCTATTAGAAAAAAACTATTTATTTCACACAAATTTTCATTGCAATAACATATAAAATAAGAATTAATCAAGAAGATTACCTTAAAAAAGGGGTAGTATTTAGATATGAACATTATCTCTGGAGGAACAATGTCAAATACCGAAGAATAGGTAACATTAGTTCCAAGCTGACAAACTTTCTTTAGAATATGATTAAAGTATCGTGAGATTGTGTAACCCGAATGTTGGAATCTTTCTGCTACTAGTCAATTCCTTTCATTATGTAATATAATAAACAAAAATATGACAACTTGTTCTTGAATAGTCAAGTATCTAGAAGCTTTTAGATAAGTGGTATTTTTAACTCTTCACAAAATGCTACAAATACATCTCTTTTCATCCTAGAACAACCATAACATCTTGTTTCATTGGCATTTAAGAACTCAATCACGTAGTCATGATCTTTAAACGTAGAAGTTCTATACGGTTGTCTAAGCAATTGTGATTTATGCAATTCTTTCCTTAATAAACAAAAATATATCAAGATATATTCATCATGTGTTCATTTTCTTCAAACAAATTCACCACATCATTATCAAAAAAGTAAGCGATCTTCCGAATAATTGTGACGTAAATTCATAATTAATACTACCTGTTTAACATGTTCAAATAACATAAAGGACTAATAAAAAAAGCTAAAATCTTTCAAACACAAAGTATATGTAATCGTATCAACAACAACATACAATTAGTCAAATAGCAAACTAAACATCTTTACTTACACAAAAGATGACAAATAAACATTATATTAACTTGACAATAATAACAAACTAAGTATTTCCTCACACAAAATATTATCCCTACAAATGATATAACTTCAACTAAAGGTAATTGATAAATTCTCGTCTCCTAGATTTAGGAATACGTAGGAATGCTAGTTTCCAAGATTTGTCCTCAATCAAACGCCTCAATACTTTGGTATAAGTTTCATCATCAATATCCTTCGTGTTATTTAAAATTTCTAAGGATATATCTAATTCTTCATCAACGCAATCTTTTGGTTTTGATGAAGTTTCACTAGCATCACCTAATGAAGATCCAAAAAGTCTTTTCTAAAGAATATCATTCCTTATCTATGAATTCTCAACATAAGTATCTATAAAAGATGTCATAGTATCACGCAATGCTCCTCTTTTTTTTTAGACTTCTTGCTCATGTTACTTTGACCAAAACATTCATTGTTTGTAAGAGTATGGTAGAAAATAACAGTGGGTTTTATTGGGTTTTTTGAAATTAAAGGACCAATGGCATTCTGGTAATTATGGAAAATAGCAATTTTGTAAATATATCCATCTTGTTGATTAGGGCTGAAAAAAAATCGTGTCTCTTTGCTAAGGAGAGAGTAGCCACATGAGAGAAGTGATACGGAAGTAGCCGCCAGAGAAGAAAGCCGAACATCGCAACCGGCAGATCCGTAGCCGTCTGGACAGAGGTAGAGAGGGAAGCCGCCGGTTCTTGTGGAGACACACGTAGAGGGAGGTGCAGCAGCCAAGGCGATCGGCGCGCTGATTGCCGTCTGGAGCCTAGCATCGACTGTAGGTATCGTCCGACCGTGGCTGTGCTCGACGTGGTTCCGACGAGGAGGTTGCTCGATTTACGGCGTGTAGGCTGGGAGTCTAGCGTGGTTTCCGTTTGGTGGTTCGCTGGTCAGAGGCGAGTAGCACACTTGATTTGGGCTATTTTACAGCGGGTTGTTCTCGATTTCAGAGGCGGATCTCTCGGTATCAGTGGATATTGAAATTGTAGATTGGTGAATTGTTGATTATCTGTAATTTGTAAATTCCTTATTGCTCATTAATAAAATTAATTCAAGCTGGTTCTCAAAGTGGATATAGCCCAAACTGGTCGAACACTATATATCTTGATGTTAACACTATATATCTTCATGTTCGTTCTTTACTACTTTCGATTTATTTCTGCTGATTGTTTGTGTTCTGTTTGGCCATCTAAGTTAGGTTCAAAAGCTCTTACAAGTGGTTTGTGATCCAAGGAGGGTGTGTGGTAGTGTGCTGGCATATTCTTTGTTCAGGATATTTTTGTTGGAATTAATTTGACAGATGGCTTCGATGTCTACACGGTTCGAAGTTGTTAAATTTGAAGAGAAAGGTGATTTCGGGTTATGAAGAAAAAAGATTAGGGCTATTCTGGTACATAACCAAAATCTTAGACGAAAATGACCTTCCACCAACAAATACAGAAGCCGAAAAAAGGATATGGATGAGATTGCCTATTCAACGATAATTCTCTATCTGTCAGATAGAGTGCTTAGGCTAGTAGATGAGGTCACTACTATAGCGGAGTTGTGGAATAAATTAGAAAGTTTTTATTTGACTAAGTCCTTGCCAAATAAATTATATCTAAAAGAGAAATTCTTTAGATATAAGATGGACTCTAGTAAAGGCTTAGAAGAGAACCTAGATGAATTCCAGAAGATTATAGTTGATCTCAATAACATCGGTGAGAAGATGTCGGATGAAAATCAAGCAGTTATTCTTCTAAATTCTTTGCCTGAATCGTATCGAGAAGTTAAGGCAGCTATTAAATATGGACGGGATTCATTATCCATGGATATAGTGTGGATGCCTTGAGAACGAGAAACCTTGAGATTGAAAAGGAACGCAAGGATGGAGAGTTACTCATGGCCAGAGGCAGAAGTGAGAAAAAGAACGGGAAAGGGAAAAAGTTGAGATCTAGGTCAAAATCAAAGGGAAAAACCAAAAAGTGTTCCTATATCATAAAGAATGATACTTTAGAAAAAATTGTCCATTGAATAAGAGCAAGAAAGCATCAAGTAGCAAGCATGCAAGGGATTCTAGTGCAGCAAATGTTACTGATGGGTCTGATTCAGCAGAGGTCTTGATGGTGTCCAGCAGGGACATTCAGAATGTTTGGATCATGGATTCAGGGTGCACGTTTTCACATGACTCCTAATCGGGATTTCTTGATTGACTTTCAGGAAAATGATGGGGGATCAGTTTTGCTTAGTGATAATGGTGCATGTGATGTAAAAGAAATTGGGTCAGTTCGAATTGCAACATATGATGGAATGATCAGAATTCTTACAAATGTAAGGTATGTTCCAGAACTCAAACGAAATCTAATTTCTCTGGACAAATTAAATAAAGCAGGTTATTCCTATAAATCTAGGAACGGAGTTCTGAAGGTTATCAAGGGTTCTTTGGTTAAGCTGAGGGGGACCTTGAGGAATGGTCTTTATGTGTTGAAGGGTACTGCAGTTTCAGGTAGTGTTGGTATTGCATCTAGGAAAGAAACAGATAAGTCTATGTTATGGCATAACAGGCTAGCTCATGTGAGTGAAAGAGGTCTTCAAGCTCTTTCACAACAAGGTTTTCTTGGAGGAGTTAAAGACATTGAACTCCCATTTTGTGAACATTACATAATGGGAAAGTTTACCAGAGTGAAGTTTGGGAAAGAGAAGCATTCTACCAAATGAATTTTAGATTATGTTCATTCAAATTTGTGGGGTCCTATAAAGGTACCTTCTATGGGAGGTTCGAGATACTTTATGTCGATCATTGATGACTTTTCAAGGAAGATATGGATGTATCCACTGAAACAAAAGGATGAAGCTTTTAGGAAATTTCTTGAATGGAAAAAGCAGGTTGAGAACCAAACAGGCAGGAAGGTGAAGTATCTGAGGACAGACAACAGTTTAGAATTTGTGAATAAAAAATTTGATAAATTTTGCAAATCTGAGGGAATTACGAGGCATTTCACTATTACGTACACTCCACAGTAGAAGGTTTAGCTTAGAGGTTCAACAGGACAATTATGGAGCGTACAAGATGTCTCTTGACAAATGCTTCATTACCCTTGAAGTTTTGGAGGGAAGCTGCCCAAACAGCCTGTTATCTTATTAATAAGAGTTCGTCTTCCGCTTTAGGCATAAAGACTCCTCAAGAGATATGGACAGGAAAAGCTCCAAGCTTGGATCATCTCAGAGTGTTTGGATTTCAGCTTATGCCCATGTTAAGGAAGGGAAGCTAAATAAGAGGGCACTGAAATGTATGTTATTGGCTATCCTCAGGGTGTTAAAGGATAAAAACTTTGGTGCTTGGAAGAGGGCAGAAATAAATTTATTATAGCAGAGATGTGACCTTTAATGAAATAGGGATGTCATTTCGTGTCAAAGAGCAGCAGAAACAGCAGACAGTTGATCAGGCTGAGGCAGGGGTTAGAATTGATTCTAAAGCACGACCATCAATTAGTTCAGGTGATTTCAGTGATCAATCATCCAATTCTGATGGTAGACAGCCTCAACTGTAGAGGACTTTGATTGATGAGGGAGCTTTCGGTGAAGAAAGCTTAAGTAGCAGTGACCTACAGAACTATCAGCTTACATGTGACAGGCCTCAGCGGGTGAGACAGGCTCCTATGAGGTATGGTTATGCTGATTTAGTTGCTTACGCTCTTACTTGTGCAGTTGACAGTATTGAAGCAGAGTCTCTTACTTTTGAGGAGGCTATTGTATCTGATTCGAATGAACAATGCAATGGTGCTATGGAAGCAGAGTTGTTCTCATTGCAGAAGAATCAGACATGGTCACTAGTTCCAAAGCCTCCTAATCAGAAACTCATTCAGTCAAAGTGGATTTATAAAATCAAACCAGGTACAGGAGGTGACAGCAAGCCTAAGTATAAGGCTAAACTGGTAGCCAAGGGCTACACTCAAAAGGAGGGAGTTGACTTTCATGAGATTTTCTCTCTGGTAGTGAGGCATTCGTCCATTCGATTAATTTTATCTATTACTGTTCACTTTGATATGTTTGTTGAACAGATGGACGTCACCACAGCTTTCCTTCATGGTGAATTGGAGGAAGTGATCTACATGGCTTAACCTAAGGGCTATGAGGTGAAAGGAAAGGAAGACATGGTTTGTCGTATTCATAAGTCCATCTATGGACTAAAGCAATCGTCGAGACAGTGGTATATCAGGTTTGACACCTTTATTCTGAAGCAGGGGTTTCACAGGAGCTCATATGATGCCTGCGTGTAGTGGAAACTATCTCAGAAAGGTACATATACTTATCTACTTCTGTATGTAGATGATATGATTCTAGTGTCTAAGGATTATTCTGAAATCTGTGATCTCAAGAAACGATTGAGTAGTGAATTTGAGACAAAAGATTTAGGTGAACTAAAAAGGATCATAGGCATGGATGTGAAAAGAGATAGGGAGAAAGGTTTGTTAACCATTTCGTAGGAGAGTTATATGCATAAACTGCTTAAGAAGTATAATATGTCTGGTTGTAAGGCAGTTTCGACAAGAGCATCTCATTTTAGGATTTCTTCATCTCAGTGTCCTGTTACTGAACAAGAAAGGTTAGAGATGGCTAACATTCCCTATTGTAATGTTGTTGGAAGTATTATGTATTTGATGATTTGTACTAGGCCTGACTTGGGATATGCTATGAGTATGATAAGTAGGTTTATGTCAAATCCTGAGAAGGAGCATTGGAATGCAGTTAAATGGGTGCTTCGATATTTAAAAGGTAGTGCTAGTGTATCATTTTGTTTTAGCAAGGATTGTGATAAATCAGTACTGTTGGAAGGCTTCATAGATTATGCTATAGACCTTGACAAAAGAAGGTCTCTATTAGGTCATATTTTTCGTTTGTTTGGTAATGTGGTCAGATGGAAGGTTGCTCTACAGTCAGTTGTTGCTTTGTCTACTACTAGGTCAAAGTATATTTCAGTGGGTGAAGCTATGAAAGAGGCAGTGTGGTTGAAAAGGATAGTTGGTGAGTTGTTGTCACAGGAGTTCATTCCTATCATCCGTTGTGATAGCCAGAGTACTATTCATCTTGCGAAGAATCCATCTCATCATGAACGATCTAAGCATATCGATGTCAAATTTCATTTTATCAGAGAAGTTGTGGCCCAGAAAGATGTTGAACTGGTCAAGGCTCATACAGTTGAGAATTTGTCAGATTAACCAAGGTTCTTCCAGCCCATAGGTTTAAATACCTATTAGATGGGCTGAATATTAAATCTGGATGATAGGAACTTTGAAGAATCAACTTGGCACTTAAATATTCTTGTTATGAAGGAGAATTGTAGAAAATAACAAGGTATTTAAGTGGGTTTTATTGGATTTTTGGTGAAATTAAAGGTCCAATGGCATTATGGTAATTATGGGCAAATGGAAATTTTGTAAATATATCCATCGTGTTGATTAGGGCTGAAAAAAATTAGTGTGTCTCTTTGCTAAGGAGAGAGCAGCCGCCTAAGAGAAGTGATAGGGAAGTAGCTGCTAGAGAAGAAAGCCGAACGCTGCAGCCGGCAGATCCGTAGTCGTCTGGACAAAGGTAGAGAGGGAAGCCGCCGGTTCTTGTGGAGACACATGCAGAGGGAGGTGCAGCAGCCAAGGCGACTGACGCACTAATTGCCATCCAGAGCCTGGGGTCAACCATGGGTATCGTCCGACCGTGGTTGTGCTCAGTGTGGTTCCAATGGTGGACGATTGCGTCCGACGGCTGCTCGATTTACGCTGTATAGGCTGGGAGTCTGGCATGGGTTCTGTTTGGTGGTTCGCCAGTCAGAGGCGGGTAGCACACTTGATTTGGGCTGTTTTGCAGCAGATTATTCTCGGTTTCAGAGGTGACGTTGTGTGCGGATCTCTCGGTATCAGTGGATATTGAAATTACAGATTGGTGAATTGTTGATTATCTGTAATTTGTAAATTCCTTATTGCTCATTAATAAAATTAATTTAAGCTGGTTCTCAAAGTGGATGTAGACCAAACTGGTCGAACCACTATATATCTTGGTGTTCGTTCTTTACTGCTTTCGATTTATATCTGCTGATTGTTTGCGTTCTATTTGGCCATCTAAGTTAGGTTTGAAAACTCTCACAAGTATCACTCATAGTTTTAGTTTCATCTTCAGAATTATAAGATGGAACTTTTGTTGATGGATGAGCATAAGATCTTATTGCCATTGTATCTCCGTAAATCTTCATCAACTTCTCATAACGTGGACAACCACTCTTTTTAAACTTTTTAGCTCTCTTGTTAACCTATTAAATTTAACACTGCATTATTAAATAGTAACAAATAATAATAATATCAAAAAAAATTAATATAAAGTATAATACCTTAACAAGGTTGCCCCATTGCAATGGTCCTCAACACAAGATCCCAACCTTTTCCGATAATATCATTCAACAAACTTTTGAAATCCTTATAAAGTTGTCGAAGGTTATTGTATTTATTTTTCAATTGATCATGTGTATAACTATATCCTATCTTAGCAAGTAGTTGTTCCTTCATGTGATTCCAATTAGTTTTCGTAAAAGCTATGGTTGGTTGATTTCCTTTCACAACTTCCTCCTCCATCAAATCTATGCAAAGTGTTTCATTTTTGAAAGACCATGGTGCACATTATTTAGATCCACCAATTTGAATAACATCATCAATATAACTACTTGTCATGATTCTTAAAACATAATTAATCTTACAAAGCTTAGTCCTACCTATTTATTTATAAATACCAAAATTCAAGCATCCATATATGGAAAAACAATAAAGAGAACCCCTTACATTGAAAGTTGAAATTATGGGTTTTCATGACATTTTCTCCTATAATTGTAATAATTTATAGACACAAGAATGATTGAAATGTAACAATAAGAAACTATGGGTTCATTTTCCTTCTAGATGCCATTAACATAACACCCCAAATTGCAAGGACCAAAAGAAAGGGTTTGAAAGAAAATCCACCAAAGTGTTTGAAAGAAAAGAATCCAAAACAAAATAATAATAATAATAATAATAATAAATAATAAAACCAAAAAGAAAGCAATATAAAAATCCAACAATCCAACACAACTTAGAACATCAATTTAACTCTTCAAATGATAAAATGAAGAACAGAGCTGTTCACACGAGATTTCAATAGAAATTTATTTCGTGGAACTTGAACTTTGTATTTGTATTAATTTTGTGGAAAGTGAGTACAATCTCTAATACATTGTATTTTTATGCTTTCAAAATGAACTATAATCTTTAAGCTGGTTGATCTTCTTGAATGATGGGCCTTTGGGCTTGTTAGTCTTCTTAGATGATCGATCTTTGGGCTTGATGGTCTTCTTGAATGATCAGATTGATGATCTTCTTGAACGATGGGCCTTTGGGCTTGTTGATCTTCTTGGATGATCGGCCTTTAGGCTTGTTGATCCTCTTGGATGATCGACCTTTGGGCTTGTTGATCTTCTTGGATGATCTGCCTTTGAGGTTGTTGATCTTCTTGGATGATCGGCCTTTGGGTTTGATGATCTTCTTGGACGATCGGCCTTTGGACTTGTGGATCTTTTTGGACGATCGGCCTTTGGGCTTGTTGATCTTCTTGAAGAATTAGTGTTTGTACAAGGCTTCCAGATAAATTTGTTTCGTGGAGTTGAACTTGAGTTGGTGTTGATGTTGATGTTGATTTGATGTGATGTGATTTGATCTCTAGTACTTGATCCTCTGACTCTCTCTTAGTCAAATGCATATGCTTGATTTGAGGAAGCTTGTATCTCCAAAGGACTTCGGTCTTCAGAATGATTGTATCTCCAAAGGACTTCAGTCTTTAAGCGTGGCCAGAATGCTTATATCTTCAAAGGACTTCCATCTTCAAAATTTTGATATGTCTTCTGATCTTCAGAGTTTTGGTGTCTTCTGATCTTCAGAGCTTTGATGTGTCTTCTGATCTTCAGAGCTTTAGTGTCTTCTGATCTTCAAAGCTTTAGAGGAGTTATGTTCTTCCATATGCTTGATTTGAGGAAGCGAAGCGCATGATGATCTTGGGGTTGAAATCTTGGAAGAATGTTGGTAGCTCCAAAGGACTTCGGTCTTCAGAATGCTTGTATCTCCAAAGGACTTCAGTATTTAAGCATGATCAGAATGCTTGTATCTTCAAAGGACTTTGGTCTTCAGAACTTTGATATGTCATCTGATTTTCAGAGCTTTAGTGTCTTCTGATCTTCAGAGCATTGACATGTCTTCTGATCTTCAGAGTTTTAGTGTCTTCTGATCTTCAAAACTTTGGAGGAGTTATGTTTTTCAGATCCATGGAGCTTCAAACTTCAGATCTTCAGAGAGATTTTGCCTTTAATTTCTCCTCTCCCCCCAAATGAAGAGATAATGCCTCTAGATGTTTCTCATGGGCCTTATATGGGTTTGGGCCTAATTACTTTACTGGACCAAAATTGGATTTGGGCTAAAGTTGGGCTTGGGCCCATTTGTTATTAGGCCAAAATACTGGATTTGAGCTTATTTAATTTAGCCTAAAATTTCACCATGGTTTTAAATTGGGTTGGACCCAAGCGACTTTAATTACTCGACCCAATCCAACTTATAATTTTTCCAATAGGCTCGAATTTTCATTGATGATGTGACAACTCGTGATTCGTCAAAATTTCTCATTCAACAAGAGCTTTAGTTCATTTTGAAATAAATAATAAAATGAACTATTGGTTCATTTTGCTTCAAATGATAAAACAAAAATACCTTAGAAGCTAAACCACCGTGAAACACAGCTTCAATCGCCACTTGATGCTATCAGAAAAATCAAATCGACACCATTTCAAGCTCTTGAATGAAAAGGAAACCAAAAGAAGAAAGAAAAAAGATAAATTGAAGCTTACCAGTGAGAAGGAAAGAGAGGAAGAGAGGAAGAACACCATTTCAGGCTCTTGAACATAGGAATGAGGAGGCGCTCGAGAAGGAAAGAGGAGGCGCGTTGTGTTTTAGGGCTCTGAAGAGTGATGGGCTTTTTAAAAAACCAACACAAATTTTTGAAAGCTTTTGTTCGTTTTCAATTTTCCTTCATGATTTAAAAAATAAGTTTCTTGTTTAAGAAACCAAAAAGTGAATTAGTTACCAAACATATCCGTTTTTTAACAACTAAAAATCAAAAATCAAAAACAGAAAATGAATGAGATAAGAAGATAATTATTGAGAAGTATGTAAAAATAGGATTTAAGGTGAGAAGATAATTTTACTTTTTAATTAGGGGTTGACTCTTTGCCACCATTTGGGATTAACACAAGGGGGTAAAATGTGTGGATTTTAGGTGTGACTCTTGGGCTCCGTACAAATAGATGGTCTACTTTTTAATCATAATAATTATAATTAATAGAAAGGCCTCTGAAAAAAAAAGAGAGCAAATGACAAGTTTTGAAATTTTATTTTGTCTACAAAGTTTCCATTTTAAAAAAAATTGTTTTTTGATTTTAATTTTAATTAATTATATGATTTTGAAAATAATCTCTTCAATTAATTAATGTCATATAAATTTATATTCTTTTGATTACATTAGTTAGTTTAAAACTAAAGTATAGGTTAGGTTTAAATAATGTTTCATAACAATTGACACCTATAAGGATAGGTGTCATTTTGTGGGACTCCATATATAAATAGGTTGGAATAATCTTGGAAACCAAATGTTTTTTTACATGTGGGATAAGAAGATAATTATTGAAAAGTGTGTAAAAGTAAGATTTAGGATGAGAAAGTTTTTCATTTTGTGAGGCTCCTTACAAATAGATTGTTTAATTTTTAATTGTACTTAAAATAAATGCCTAAGAAAGAAAGAGTGCAAATGTTGATTTATGAAAATTTGTTTTGTTTACAAATTTTCTATTTTTTAAACTTTTGTTTTTCGTTTTAACTTAAATAATCTTTTCAATGGATTAATCTTCTATGTCATATAAAATTATATTCTTTCAAACATTATTTAATTATTTAAAATTTTATATTTTGAATATTTAAAAATAATTTAAAACTAAACTAACAAAACTAAATGTGAGGTTTAAATAGTTATAGATAACACAATAATATATATAATAACGTGAAATGTATATATATTTTTAAAGTTTAAACTATTAAAATTATGAATAATTTGCTTTAAACAATGTGGCATAATGAAATCCTAGGTAATGTTTTATCATTATATTATATCTCAAAATTCATATATAGATATTTCTTTTAAAAAATTATTTTGATGTACTAACTTAATATACATCTTTTGAACACCTGTTTCACTATCCTATACATGAGCTAAAAAAGTTAAGACCATGTACATTTTGTAAGGCAATAAAATTTGAGCATGAGACTCCATCATTTCGCTGCTTCAATGGTCAGTTTCTATTAAACATTTTAGTTAATACGTGCATTCATTTGTAATAATAAAATTTATCATCTGGGTACATCTTGCTGAAACTATCGTACCTAAACACCTTGCTCATCTATTTACGACTCAATCTGAAGAAGTTTTATTTAGGAAGAATATTTTGGTTTATAATAGTATTTTCTTTGGTGTAAATTTAGATAGAGGTGTAGCTTCTTCACATAAAGAAGTTTACGCATTTAGAGTACAAGGACAAATATATCACGACCTCCTAAGTCTGTTACCAAGCGAGAAGCCAATATTCTTTCAACTATATATTTATGATACCATGAACGAAATTCAAAATCGTATGGAAAGATTAAGAGATGTTGGGTTGAGTGAAAGTATTACTGAAAAGTTGGTAGAATTTTTAAAAGACAATCCGTATGTCCAATATAATGAATAGTGAAAATCAAGATTTGTTTACTTTGTCATAGTAATTTTAACAACTTATATGTGCTTAAATTTCTTGTGAGTATAACATTCATAATATATAATATTTTATTTAACAATTTTCATAGGAACTTCAAAACTTCGCTCGCCCACAATTTCATGCAGAGAATATTATTGTTTTAAAGCTGCAAATACGATCATCTACTCAATCATTATTGCTTCTAGCCAGACGAGTATTCCAATAATATATTGTTGATATGTACATAAAGCTTGAAACAACCAGGCTTGATTTCAATAAAACACAACAATCATGAATTCATTCTGAGTTGTATCAGGGGATTGTTGATGTTGTAAATGCAGGAGAGACAAGGTTGGAAAACATGTCGTTCTACCTTCAACATTTATTGGTGGTCCACAGGAAAGCCAGATCTTTTCATAACAATGACATACAATGATGAAAGGAAGGAAATAAAAGAACTAACGGAAAGGCAACAATCTCAAGATAGACCATATCTAACTTAGAGTATTTAGACAAAAGTTAATGGACTTAAAAGACCAAATTGTCCGCAAGGAAATCTTTGGAAAAGTTGCCGCTTTCATATGTTTGATTGAATTTAAAGAACGAGGTTTCCCACACATGCACATGCTGGTAATATTGAAATTAAAAACCATAGTCTAAAGATATGTTATGGACGATGGGGTTTTGAAAATAGTGGTGTAAAATTAAGTTTGCACCATGGTTAGTAAAAGTCATGGTGTAAAAATTAACTTTGCACAATGTCAATAAAATCGTGGTGTAAAAATTAACTTTGCACCATGGTCAATAAAAACTATGGTATGAAAATTAACTTTGCACTACGATCACTAAAAGTCATGGTGCAAAGTAAAAATTAACTTTGCACCACGATAAAAAAGTCATGATGTTAAAATGTAACTTTGCACCATGATTAAGGAAAAGTTATGATGTAAAGATTAACTTTGCATCACGATCAATAAAAGCTATGGTGTAATGATTAAATTTGTACCATAGTCCACCAAAATCATAGTGTAAAAACTACATTTGAAATACGATAAAAAAAAAATAATGATGTAAAAATTAACTTTGTACCATAACTAATAAAAACTATGGTGTACTAATTAACTTTGCACCACAATCAATACAAATCATAGTGGGAAAATAACAATATACCATAGTTAATAAAAATCATGGTGTAAAAACTTATTGTACACTACAAACATAAAAATTGTGTTGTAAAAATTAATTTTTCACTACGATCAATAAAAACCATGGTGTAAAAACTAACTATACACTACAAGCAATAAAAATTGTGGTGTAAAAATTAACTTTACATCATGTTCAATAAAAATTGTGGTCTAAAAGCCAATTAAAGACTATACTGACAACCATAGAAAGTCTAATCTTAACTTTTTACCACGACAAATATGAATTCTAATCTATGGTTAGATTGTATTGTTTGTATTCTTTTACTTAAAAATAATTTGTTAATACCGCAGTTGAATATCTATCTTAAAACTATATTTTAAAAATACTGTAGTTGAAAATCAACATTTGTACCATAAAAATAAAATGTTCTCTAATGATAATTTTATGTGAGATTAAAATTAAATTTATAGGTTAAAATAGTGATATCATATTTTTCAAATATTTAAAATTTTTCACTTAAAAAAATCCCACTAGCTGTAAAAAACAAAAAAATCACGAAATGATGGTTGTATTGGTGTTACCCATTTTTATACTAAAAATAGGTATTTCTATATGTGGCTTAAAACCACCCCTATGAAATTTGAAACCACTATCTTTCCCCACTACCCTATTGAATTAGAAATCCATCTAGTAAACTTCTTTAGTCTTTTGGAGTTTAATGTTGACCAATATTGTTTGTGATAGTTGGATTGAATTAGAAATCCATTTAGTTAGAATGTCTCCAATTTCTCTATCAAGTAACATAATAAAGTCATTCAACATCAATCCACTTTGTTCAAGTTTTTCTCACTATTTCTTCATTTAGGTTATTCTTGCTTTCTCTCATAATTGTTCAAATTGATTTTTAATTTCTAGTTGTTGGGTCTAATTGTTCAACATTTTTTGTTGTGTTGTTGAAACATGTTAGTAATATTTAGTATACATTCTTAGTTCTTTTTTTAAATGTATTTTTTAATAGGCACAAATTGAAAAATAATTAAATATCCTGAACATGTTTCTGATTTTGGTTGTTTTGTTGTCTCATTATAGGAGAACCTCATTTTTGTCTCTAAAGAAGGTAAAAAAAAATTTTTATCCTAATACAATAACTGGTTATGATGTTAATTTTTTTTTAGTTAGAATTAGAATATTGTAACTTTTTTATTTCAATGATTTTGTCAATTTATTATCATAATATAATAACTTGTTATGATGTTATTTGTCTTCTAGTTAGAGTTAGAATATTGTAACTTTTAGTTCTTTCAAGGACTAAAAGAATTAATTATCACATTTGCAACATACAATAACAATTCATCGTATCACTTTTAAGGCTTCAATTTTTAATCTTAAAATCTCTAGTGGTATAATATATGTCAATAGTTCATATAAGTTTTTACTTTAAATTGAAAGTTTAGTTTAATGCGAGCACTCTACTCTTAAATTCCTTTATCATGGTTGAGAAAATGAGAGTAATTATGAGAATTTAAAGTTCTATATTCTAACTGATAGGGACAACGACCCTCAAACTATCTCCACAATCCTCATGGCTTTGCTTTTGGTTTCACCCCAAAAGGCCTCATACCAATGGAGATAGTCATTCTCACTTATATACCCATGATCCTCCTCTAATCTAACCAATGTGGAACTTTGGTCGCATTCCCAACAATCCACATTTTATTGACCGGCTGCTAAACAGCCCAAGTGCTACCCACCTCTGACCGGCGGACCACCAAAACTAGATCTGCAAGCAAACCCATGCGCTAAAACGGAACTGACTGGCACACCCACGCGCTAAACCGGAGCTGACCAGCGCACCCACATGCTAAACCGGATCTAACCGGCTGCTGCTCCCACCGTCCAGCCGAGCGGCTCTTCGACCGGCTGCTGCACTTCCACGAAGCCGACACCCAACAATCTTGTCGAACACCCACGCCACCGCCGCGGACGCTCACCCACGTTAGAACTCGACACCCACGGACAGCGGCGGACGAATTGTTTCAAAGGCGCGGGTCTCTCTCGGTATCAGTTGATATTGAAATTACAAATTGGTGATTTCGTTGATTATCTGTAATTTGTAAATTCCTTTATTGCTCATTAATAAATTAATTCAAGTTGTTTCTCAAAGTGGATGTAGACCAAACTGATCGAACCACTAGATATCTTGGCGTTCTTTACTGCTTTCGATTTATTTTTGCTGAATATTTGCGTTCTGTTTGGTCATCTAAGTTAGGTTCAGAAACTCTCACACTAACATTTATCTTTTGTACCTTTTCTTTCAATTTATCAAGATGAAAAAGAAGGACACGTGCTCAAGTTGAGATTGCTGAAATACACAATGAGTGGGAACAATTTCTTCAAAATTAAAATACTTTTATGTACAAAATGATCTATAATAGTTTTAGTCTGCTTAATAGGTTTAGTGCTTTTTTAAGTTACTATATTCTTATCTTTCATTTATGTATATAATTTGATTGGACTTTAGTTGATTAAAGTTGAACTTATTCGTGTGAATTGAAGATTTCATTTAATTGATATAATTTGGATGAACTATTGGTTTATAACACAACTGATGTCAACTATAGTCTGTAGTGGTAGACCAAGACTATTTTTTTGTGTGGTATTAATCAATTTTATCAATTATGACCACGGTTAATATAAGTCGTGGTCTATCTATAGACCACAATTAATGGTCATGGTCTATGACTATATAGACCATGGTTGACGTTAGATGTGGTATATAATTTAGACCATCACCAACGTTAACCATGATATATACTATAGACTACATTGGAATACACCGTGGTCACAAATCTATAGTCTAATCCAAGAAATCACGGTTATATGATCGTAGTCTATATCAAATTTTGTAGCAGAGCACATGCTACAATGGCCCATGTGGAGAAAATAACAAAACTTGTCCTTGCATGATTAATGGAAAATGTAATTTCCATTATCCACGACAATTTTTCTAGAAAACAATGCAAGGAAAGGACGCGTACCCAATATATAGGAGGAGGGACGATGAAACACAGGTATTTATAATAATATCAATTTTTATGTGTTATATTTATTTTTTATAATATCTTTCATAATAGTGGTTAAGTTACTGAATTTAGTTCTTGAAAAATATCTTTCTACTTAAATTAATTTTTTGTAACATTAAGAAAGAAGATTTTTGATAATCGATGGGTTGTGCCTTATAATCCATACCTACTTCTGAGATACAATTGCCACATTAATGTCGAAATATGCTCAAGGTTGTAAGCAGTTAAATATTTATACAAAGTATATTTACAAGGGACGTGATAAAGCAGCAGTATATATATCACATGATGTTGACAATAAAAGTATTGATGAAATAAGAGATTATCAAGATGCAAGATGCAAGATGGGTATCAGCTCAAGAAAAGTATTCAGCTAAAGTTTCTTCAAATTTATTAGTTGGGATCATGTCTCGAAAACAAATGCCCCGAAAGAATTTCCTGAACATTACGTATGGGACAAACAACAACAAATTTAAGAGCGGAAAAAAGGAATAGTTGTATCACGTATTGTAGGAGCAAATCCAAAGGATAAAGAAACGTATTACTTGTGTTTGTTATTAAACGGACCAACAGCATTTGAGTTCTTATTGATAGTCAATGGAAAAAGAGTTCATGAATTGTCAGAAGATTATAGAAAAGATGAGCTAGAGAATGTAGAATATCAAAGACAACCTACTTGAAAAGACATAAAAGTATTCCTAGAGTCAATGTGCTAACAAATCACTATGTATGATTTGCCAAAAATCAAACATATGCCAATGGATGGAAACAATTGTTATATAAAAGAAATAGTTGATGAAAATCAATTGTAGTATCAGACAGATATTCAAGCTTCGTCAAAGTTGAATCAAGACCAGAAGCTCGCATAGTGAGTAATAAAAGTGGCGTATTTTTTATTGATGGTCTAGGAGGAACTAGGAAAACATTTTTGTATCGTACTTTGTTAGCTACTAAGATCAAGAAAGATGATTACAATTGTAATAGTAACATCAGACGTTGCTGCTTTAATTTTGCCAAGAGGACAAACAGCTCATTCTAGATTTAATATACCATTACAAGCAAATGAGTCATTTGTATGCAGTATTTCTAAGCAAAGTAATAAGGCAAAATTGATTAGGCCAGCAAAAGTAATTATTTAGGATGAGGCACCGATGGCAAAAAAGGCCACGATAGAAGCAGTTGATAAAACTTTTTAGAGATAATATGGATGGTCCAGAACCATTTGGTGGAATGGTTGTTGAATTTGGAGGAGATTTTCGACAAGTGTTACCTGTTGTTTCACGAGCTACAAGACAACAGACTAATAATGAAAGTTTGGTAAAATCATACCTTTGGAATCAAATCAAGAAAATACAATTAACTAAAAACTATTCAATTTTCTACCACGAATACCATTGAATCCTGCAAACGACGAAGGATATCTATCCAAGTTCAAGAGAAAATAATTCACAATAAGACTTTGTTTTGCAATGACTATCAATAAGGCTCAAGACAGATAATCCCAAACGTAGGAGTTTATCTTCCTCGGGATGTCTTTTCCCACCGTCAACTATATGTAGCATTATCAAGAGAAATCTCTATGGCAACAACAAAACTAATGGTGAAATCAAAAGATCTCTGGATAAAAAACATTATATATAAAGAAGTTTTGAATCTGCAAATTAAGTTGTTTAGTTCATTATCCTTTTTTTTTTTTTTTTTGGTATTACATGGAACAATGGTTAAAATACTTACTTTTTCAGTTACATTTTAATTATATTAACAATGATGTATCATTATAAGCTAAAACAAACAAAAAATAATCTAATAAACTAAATAATTTAAATAGCACATAACCAAAATAAATATTAAATAATTCATAATTATATTGTATAAAAATATATTGAATTCATAAAAATTATCTCAAATACAACTACGTTATTTAAATAATTTTTAAATTAAATTATTGAAAAAAAATTAAAAAATGAAAAATACGTGCATTGTACGTTGTAATTCACTAGTAATATAATGATTAAAAGAAAAGTTCCACATTTTAGATGTGATACAAATGAGGTATATGTCTTGTACCTATCGTACATTTAATTTCTTTTTGAAATTTAACATGTCTCAATAAATGAAAATTAGAACAATATGTGTAGAAGCAAACTATGCAAATCTCCTGAGAAGATAAATTAATCTTGAAAATATAAAATATTTATATGTTGCAAATTCATTTAGATCTCCTGAAGAGAAAATGAGCATCAATGTAGAAGCAACAAATATTATTTGAGATCATGAAAATGTCTAATATTTTGTTGTGTTTTACTGCATATTACTTGTTAACACTACAACAAAACTATGGTTACATGACATTTAAAAAATTTCATAATGAAAATTCGTGATAGTTATTTTTCTGTCATGGTATCCCTCGTAAAGGTATGAAAGTTGATGACAATTTTAAAAAAATGTCATAACTGAATCTTTACTGACAATACATAATTGTCAACAACGAATGATTACTCACAATAACAAATTGTCGTTGTTAAGTTTACTATGACACATTGTCATTATCATCAATTAACCCAAAATCTGCTTAGTTTTGTAGCATTATAGTGCATGACAATAGTTATACAATGTCAAAAAGGAATATATCGTGACATTTTTCAATGTCAAGAATATATGAATAATGTTTTATGTCAAAAAATATTCTATCATGACATATTTTTATTGTCATAGAATTTCAAATCTTTATACCTTTGTATTGTCACTAAAATACATTTTTTGATAGTTATTTTTTTTAACCCTGTCATTAGATATATGATCTTCACAATGAATTAATGTTATTTAACCACAAGAACAATACAAATATAAAATACTTATATATATATATATAATAGTCATGAAGTTGATAATATTTTTACATAAAAGATCGACTAATAGCCATTGATAAAAGTTTTATAATAAGCTACAACTGAGTACATTTAAATACATGTTTAACCATTAACCCTACAAAAAATATTATAAACATATCAGTTGCTCCATGGTTTCACAGCTCCAATAGATTCTTACAAAAACTTGTTAAGAAAACCAATTATGAAGTTTAGAGTTCAACTATAGACATCAATATCGACAATAATAACAATATAAGAAGTTTTTTTTTTTTTTAATCTTTCCAGTGTCAACAATTTTTTCAATGCATCAATCTTGCCTAACATAGAGTTTATAACCGATACCACAAGTATGAACGCCCATAACCAAATTTGGTAAATGCTTTACATTTAGAGCATTGATGTAATAACATTTACCTACAATATGTCCATGTCAACCATCATAACAAATATTCAACAAAATTCTCCAAAACAATAGTAAATATGTAATATGTGGTAACAAAAAGCATCTTTAAAGAACGAACAAAAAGAAGAAACTTAAAAAATTATTACAAACAATATGCAATCAATAGTGAAACTTAATTTCTTTTCCTTTTTTTGGCGGGTATACAAATGGAAAATGTAAAGACATTGTCACATACCTATTGGACATAAATAAGTTGCTTGCATCACAAAAGAGATCCCGTCAATCCATACATTTCTTTATACATTAGTATAAAATTTCAATACTCAAATTAGTATAGATATATAACAATATAAGTATAATTTTAACATTCCATGCAATCACTTGATAATTCACTAATATATTTGTAACACTCGAAACCTCACAAGATTCCTTAAGTTGGGAGAGGAACTCAGACTTGAAAGGAAAATTTTTGGCTAAGTATCTAAACTATGCTTTGGAGGAAGTAAAAGTATTTAGGAAAATTTTTAAGTGTTTGAAGCATAGTAGATTGGAGTAAAAAAATTGACCAAGTGTCCAAACTATGCTATGAGAATGAAAGTTGGATTCATAACATAGGAAAGAATGGAGAATTTCAACTAATAGTGTAGTCAGAGGAAGTAAGTCATAGCATAGGTGAAAAGTCATAGCATAGTTGATAGTATAGTCATAGCATAGTAGGTGAAGTCCTAGTATAGCTAAGGAAGCTCAACTCATAGCATGGTAGGTGCATTCTAAGAGAAACTTTGGACAATTTTGGATGCATGGAAACTATGCTATGAGCATGAGGAGCTATGGTATGACCATAAGAGACTATGTTGTGAGCATAAGGAGCTATATATGAGCAAAAGGAACTATGTTGTGAGCATAAGGAATCATGCATTGAAATGAGGGACAAAAAGGAACCATGCATTGAGATGAAGGACAAGGTGAAAGCATAGAGAAGAATTGGTTAAATGTTGAGTAAACCATGCGTTGAGCTATGCACAACCAAATGAGAAATTAGGGTTGGACGCATAAAGAAGTAAGGTGAATGCATGGGGGATGTTGTGGTGAACTGTTGGACAACATATGACTCTATAAGGGGAAGAAACCTAAAAGATTGGAGTATTGGGTGCATAGATGATGAAGTTGGTGCAAAGATGGCTATATAGATGCATATCTTGAAGTGAAGAGAGGTAAAGTAGATGCATGGCTATGCTTTGAACTCAAATGAGAAAGCTATGTTATGAGAAGGAGCTGAAAACCAAGGAAGAATGGAATGGGGAAGAGTTGGATGCATAGGAGAAGAGTTGAATGCGTAGAAAGACCTTATGGTTCCATTTTAGGTCTACGAAGGGCAAGATGGAAGCATAAGACAATCCCTTGAGACAGAGTTACACCAAGAAAACATAATTTGCCATAAGTTGAACGCATACCTTGTGAGAAACACATAGTTAGATGCATAACCATGCTATTAACCCAAAGAAAGAAACTACGTTATGAGAAGGAGACAAGTTGGTAGTACGGTTAGGGAACCATGCACCCAAACCTAGTGAACCATGCATTGATTTGAGTTACTTGGGGAACAAGGTCAAATTGATAGCAAAGTGAGGTACGTGCCTTAACCAAATGAGGTATTGGACTGAGCCAAGGATGAGGTGGATGCATGGGAGGGCATGCAAGATGTTGAAGTGCCACCTCAAAGGAAGCTATGTGTTGGCCTATGCATGGTGAAAACGCTTAAGTCTTGCATGAGAGAAGGAGGTAACAAGTGGTGTTGTGTTGGGCTTTGTATAGTGTTGATTCCTAGGTTTTCCATGCACATGAGGTGTCATGCATTGGGAGCATACATAAAGTGACAGGACAAACTTGAACACCGATAAATACCCTGAGGAGGTCTCATTTCACCTTACAACTTAAATTTCCTCCAAGAAGATTCAAAAGAAAAGAGTTGGAGAGAATTAGGGTTTTCGAGGGGAGGCCTATACGTTGAGGAGGAAGGTCATGCGTTGAGCATACTTAACCATGCGCCCAACTTGAAGTCCATGCATTGAGCAGAGAAGTCTAGGTGTCTAGAAGAGCTACCATGCACCCAACTGCCCTAGGATAGGCCTACCTTGTGCCCACTGCTGTCCAGGAGTACTCAAAGGCCTAGTTTCATATTAGTTAGAGTTTGTAAGTTGTTTAGGGCCAAGAAGGTATTCTAAGATTATTCTAACCATAAACATAAGCTTTTAAGTTGATTATTGGGATAATACAGGCTCGAGATCTAGGAAGAAACCAGGGGGACCCAGGGAATTTGGAGAAGGGGAAAAATCCTATTAACTAACGGTGAGTGGTATTCTTTTAATACATACTTTATTATATATATATGTATGTATGTATAATAACTACTTTATTATATATACACTATATGTTATATCAAATATAACATATAATCTAGTTATACTAACTTCGCTTATATGAATCTCATCCATATAATTGATATTTGGATCATATCCAAATATTTAATTCCTTTCAATATAAATCATATTTATATTTAATTACATGAATCTCATTCATATAATTAGTATTTGAATCATATTCAAATTCCTCTCATATTACCTTAAATTATAAAGTATCAAATACATTATATTAATTATATCATATATAATTAATTCCCTCAATTAATTTAAAAAATTTAAATTAATCCAAAATTAATTCTCAATTAAATCCCTGTTGAGCTACAGAGGGGACCTTATGGACCTGTAGATTAAAGCTCCAATAGTACTCGGATAATTAATTAAACTCTTTAATTAAATTACCCAACATCCGTTAACTGCCGGTCACTCCACTAAAGATCGACAACTGGACTCTTCGCACTACAGATAAATTTCTTTATTCATTGGATATAACCAATCAACAGTGCAACGACCCTTCACAAATTGCTCGTAAGTATAGTTGGGCTGAAATTACCATTTTACCCCTTTAGTTACATCTAATTTCTTAAGTACCACTGATTCCTCTAATGAACAATAAGTCATAATCCCACTATGACCAAGTCCCTTTCCGGCCAGGAGAGGGTGTGGCCACTATGTTCAAGACCCGAAATCAGCCCTTAAGAGAGCAATTCATCTACTTACCTTGCATCGTGAAATGAGTGAATTCTGTCTTGTGTAGCTATGTTCTCAGCTCCCCAGTCAGACGAATCCCCAAAATGGTAGGCTTATTGAGTTAACAATCTGGCCACTCTCACCTATACAAATCAAAGGATCGCTTTCATGAGCAGGAGTTCACAACTCACTCAAGATTCAGATCATGTCACCTATGGTCATCCTAGTGAAATGCAAGTCTCTATATTAACGACGTTATATAAAAAGACTAATCATTTCGTGGTCCAGTCTTATATAAACTCTTTGTATAGGATACCCCCGCTCACATGCCTCTACATGAATGATCAGGATTAGATCATTTGTAGCACTTTATAAATTTGTAACACCTACAAAGCGGGTCGTATCTGTAGTGTCACCAGGATAAGGTACCTAGCCTTATCCATCTACTACAGACCGTTTAGGTTATTATGTAAACAAGATCCACTTGTATGTCTCTACATACTTGTTTAAATTACATGAAATAACCTCGGATCTTAGTTTATTAGATTGAGTATATGCTTATAAAATAACACTTATTTTATTAACAACAATATGTTTATACAATGTTTACAAACTACGAGATTACAAAGAAATTGAGGACAGTAATTCCAACAATCTCTCATTTGTCCTAAAGCTTAAGGAGTCTAATGTACAATACAAATAAAGTACAAAATCACAATAAACTATGGCATACACTATACCCCAGTAACATCTCACACTTGCCCTAGGCAATGTGTCGCATCCTGTAGACCCAGACTTTCTAGATGACCCTCGAACACTTTAGCCGTGAGAGCCTTTGTAAACGGATAAGCAACGTTGTGCTTTGAAGCAATCTTCATGACAATCACGTCACCTCGATGCACAATCTCCTGAATCAAATGATATTTTCATTCTATGTGCTTGCCTCTTCGGTGACTCCTTGGTTCATTAGAATTTTCCACAGCACCATTATTATCACAATAAAGTGTGATGAGCAAAGACATATTTGGAAAAACTTCCAAATCAGTAATGAACTTCTTAAGCCAAATAGCCTCTTTAGCAGCTTCACAAGAAGCTACATATTCGGCTTCCATAATGGAGTCTACGATGCATCCTTGCTTGATGCTTCGCCATTCTATAGCTCCTCCATTCAGAATAAACACTGACCCTGATGTGGATTTCTGAGAATCCCGATCAGTCTGAAAATCAGAGTATGTATATCCTGTAAGGATTAAATCCTTATCTCCATACACAACATATAGTCCCTCGTTCTTCGAAGATACTTAAGGATCGTTTTGACCGCTGTCTAGTGATCTAATCCTGGATTTGATTGATATCGACTGACAATCCCTACTGCATAGCAAATTCAGGTCTAGTACATAACATTGCATACACAAGGCTACCAATAGCCAATGAATAGGGAATTCGTCTCATTTCCTCAACCTCTTGAAGAGTCTTAGGACACTGTTCCTTAGACAATACAATTCCATGCCTGAAAACTTCTTGGAATTGTGCATCGAATATCTAACAGGCATCTTGTCAATATATGAGGCCTGAGACAAGGCCAACATTTTGTTCTTACAATCCCTTGTAATTTGGATCCCTAGAACAAACTGCGCCTCTCCTAAATCTTTCATTTGGAATTGGGTGGCTAGCCATTTCCTTACATCAGTAAAAAAAACCTACATCATTCCCAATGAGTAGGATATCATCCACATACAGCACGAGGAAAGCTACTGAGTTGTTGATGATTTTCTTGTAAACACATGGCTCATTAACATTCTTATCAAAGCCATAAGATTTGATCGCCGTATCAAATCTTATATTCCAAGATCGAGATGCTTGTTTCAGTCCATAAATGGACTGATCAAGCTTGCAAACCTTTTGCTCTTGATCTTACTCAATGAATCCTTTTGGTTAATTCATGTCGATGGTCTCTTCAAGATTACCATTCAAAAAGGCAGTCTTGACGTCCATTTGTCAAATATCATAGTCATAATATGTAGCTATGGATAAGAGAATCCTGATAGACTTTAACATGACAACAGGCGAGAAAGTTTCTTTATAGTCCACTCTCTCAACTTGGTATAACCCTTTGCCCAAGTCTAGCTTAAAGATCAGTACCTTTCCATCTACACCTCTTTTCCTCTTGTAGATTCATGTACAACCTATATTTTTTACCCCATCAAGTTGATCTATAAGCTCCCAGAAAAAATTGAAATACATGGACTCTATATCTTGATTCATGGCTTTAATCCATTCATCCTTGTCAACATCTTACATTGCTTGCTTATAAGACAATGGATTTTCAACTCCATCATCAGCTATGATGTTGGGCTTTTGTTAAACCCATGTAGTGTACAGGTGGGTTCATAACCCTTCCACTATGTCGAAGAAATCTCAACTCTTGAGATGGATGACTAGGTGAACTGACATCAACAACCCTTGTTGATCTATCAGCCCTTTCAACAACTCTTTCTGAAGTCTCAGTAGACTCATTAGAAATCTCACTTAAAAAAATTTTACTTTGTGGTTTTTGATCCCTCGTGTGGTCTTCTTCCAAGAAGGTAGCGTTTGTTGATACAAACACTTTATTCTCACTTAGATCACATAAGTATTCACCTCTCGTTTCCTTGGGGTAACCTACAAATAGGCACACTTTTGAACGAGGTTCCTGTTGGGGTTGATGCCTTAAATCTCGTAGGGTCTTGTAGTTTGTAAACACTTGTATGAACAAACATTTTATGATTTATAATATATGATATTTTATTCACTTCAGTCTATGAAATATTTGATATTTTAGTTGCATTAACCACAAACCAATAAACTAAAATCCATGGTTATCGTTGTAACTTAAACATGTATGTGGAGACATACAAGTGTATCGTGTTTTAAGTAATAACCTAAATGGTTTGTAGTATATGGATAAGGAGGGCTACCTTGTCCTGATGACACTACGAGTATGGCCCATTTTGTATGTGTTAGAAATGTTGTAAAGTGCTACAAATGATCTGATCCTGATCATTCGTGTATTAAACATGAGAGCGGGGATATTCTATACAAAGGATTTTGTATAAGACTAGACCACAAAATGTTTAGTCTCGTTATATAGCGTCGTTCATAATTGAGACTTTCATTTCACTAGGATGACCATAGGTAATATGACCTTAATTCTGAGTGAGTTGTGAACTGCTGCCTATAAGACCGGTCATTTTATTTGCATGAGTGAGAGTGGCCAGATCGTCGACTCAACAAGCCTATCATTTTAGAGATTCGTCTGATTGGGGAGCTGGGAACTCAGCTACACAAGATGGAATTCACTCCTTCCCCGAAGCAGGGATAAGTAGATAAATTGCTCCCTTAAGGCTGATTCCGAGGCTTGAACAATGTGGCGCCACACCCTCTCTTGGCCAGAGAGGGGTTTAGTCATAGTGGGACTACGATCTATTGTTCATTAGAGGAATCAGTGGTACTTATGGAGTTAGATGTAACTATAGGGGCAAAACGGTAATTTAGCCCAGCTGTACTTACGATCGATTTAGGGTCATCGTACTGTTGATTGGTTATATCCAATGAACACAGAAATATATCTGTAGTGCGAAGAGTGTAGCTGTCAGTCTTTAGTGGAGTGTCCGACAGTTAACGGATGTTGGATTATATGATTAAAGAGTTTAGTCAGTTATTCACATACCGTTGGAGCTTTAAGCTCTAAGTCCATAAGGTCCCCTTAGTAGCTCAATGAATTCAAGTTGAGAATCAGTTTTTGGGTTAGTTTGAAATATTCAAATTAACAGGATGGAATTTGATTATATATGATATAATTAAATTAATTCAATTATATGTGATATAATTGATATGATGTATTTGATACATTATTGTATGATTGGATGAGTTAATGTTTGAATATGATTCAAATATAATTTCTATGAATTAGATTCATAGTCATTAAATTTAATATAAATATGTTTTAGATTAAGTACCATAAAAAGAGAAAAGAATTATGGTTTATATATTGTATATGATGCAATATTAAATCTATAGGTTATAAGTATAATATGATAAGTTAGTTATTGTATTTATTTATAATTTATTAATTATTTGATAATTAAATTATTTTTCTCCAATAACCACCTTTAGTGGGTGGTTATACGGTTTTATGGAAAATTAGTGGAATAAAGATGAAAAATGATTTTTCTAATCATTCTACAAAACACGACTTACATTAATTAACTATCGAGTGATTATATGATAGCATCGAGTTTACTATATGATAGTGCTTTTAACTAAACAATTGAGCATCGAGTCTATGTGATAGACTTCCACCTTCTACACGTCTATGTGATAGACTTCCACCTTCTACATGATAGTGCTACCCTTTACTCGATCGTATTCCTCCTTCCCTCTAACTAAAATAAGCCAGAGCCCACCACTCCTGGATTTTCACACCAAGAATACTAAGGTAATCTAGCGATTATGTCTGGATCTGTTCGAGGATCGAGTTGATGCTCGTTACTGTTCAATGGAGTTCGAGTTGCTCGTTGCGTTCGTGACTGATCAAAGGATATACTTGACGAAAGTGTTCTTCAAAGGTATTATCTCTCTAACCTTTGTATTTATTTCAAGAAGCATGTTGTAATTTATATTTAATGCATAATCTATTTAGTATGACTGTGAATGTATGAGTTCTTTCACGATGAAGTTTGGACGATCCGCTTCCCTCATAGGTTCTCTCTAATTAGAGTTCCTTCATTTTCAACTTTTTGGGATTTGCCATTAGCACATGGGCATCACCAAATCCTGAAGTGGCATAAACTATCTTTACGACCTCTCCATAACTCAAAAGACATTTCAAAAATACTCTTTGAGGGAAAAATGTTCAAAATATAAACTGCAGTCTCTACTGCATATCCCCAAAATGAATCAGGAAGATGAGCATAACTCATCATAGACCGAACCATGTCCATCAAGGTTCTGTTTCTCCTTTCTGATACACCATTCTGTTGAGGTGTACCTGGGGCTAAGAATTGGGACATTATTCCATGTTCTATCATATATTTTTGGAATCTTAAGTCCATATACTCTCCACCACGATCAGATCGTAGTGCTTTTATCTTTTTACCTAACAAGTTTTCAACTTCAATCTTGTTCTCCTTGAACTTTTCAAGAGCTTCAGACTTATGTTGCATTGCATATAGATACCAAATCTAGAATAATCATTTATGAAAGAGATGAAATATTCATACCCATCTCGTGCTCTTACATTCATCGGACCATAAAGGTCAGAATATATAAGCTCCAAGGTTTCTTTGGCTCTATAACATTTCCAATAAAAGGTCGTTTGGTCATTTTGCCTTCAAACCGTGACTTACATACTGGTAAAGAGTTTTCTTCTAAACCATTTAAAAGTCCAATTTTCATCAACGTCTCAATCTTATTGAGATTGATGTGACCTAATTTTAGATGCCAAAGATGGACATTTTTTTAGGAGAAATTCTTGGTCTTTTTACAGTTGTTGTCGACTAACGGCCTTAGTACATATAAGTTATTTTTCATTGAAACAAAATCTAACTCCATTCCACTCTTAAAAATAAACACTTTATTCTCAGAGAAGGATATATAATATTTTTGTTCAATTAGACAGAAAACATAAATTAGGTTCCTCTTGATATGAGAAACTACATATACATTATCTAATAACATGTATCGTTTCTTGTCCAAAAATAACTTAAGCTTGCCTATAACAATAGCTGAAACGACCTCACCAGTACTGACTCTAGAGTCATCTCTCCAACTTCCAGCTATTTCCAAGAATTAAATCCTTGATGGAAAGAACACACGGGGTTAGTAGTTCCTGAATCAACTATCCAAGCAGAATCATCATTCTCTACTAAGAACATCTCCAAAACAAATGAATCATATTTATTTTCTATGTAGTTCCTCCTTTTTTGGAGAGTAGTGGGATCAGCTCCAGAACCCAAATCATAAACTCCAAATTTCATTTCAGAGGACAATCCTCGTCGATGAACTTCATCAAAATTGGCAACAATTGCTTTCTCTGTTAGTCCCTTACATTCAATATAGACTGGAGATTATCTTGGGAACTGATACTACTAGTTTCATTGTCATCAATCCTGTTTTGCTTGAATGGTGAGAACTTTCATTCAAACAATTATCGCATTAATTCCATGATCACGTGTGCAATGATCATGTTCTCAAATCTTTTGGCCAATACATCAGGTATGCTTGCTAAAATGTAATCTCGAGCCTTCGAATTAGCCTTCATCCACACCTCATATACATTACGAATATTTCGTGGTATATCAGGGGTTGGGACATGAGGATAATCCTCATTCATGACAATTTCAAGGTCATTTACCATGAAAAAAATTTTAATGGATCCTTTCCACGTCGTGTAATTAAAATCGGTCAAACTAGAAAAGGCAACTAACAGAAAATCACTATTTGACATATTTGCTGAAAATTAAATATAATGATCTACATTAAATTTTAACATAACTCTTTAGAAATTCAATCAATTTTAGCAAAACCTAAATGAACCCCATTTAACATCTAATTTTTCAGTGATGCTTCAGTGATTTAGGACAAAAGCCAACGAAGGGTAGTCAGTTGTCCCTTCACTGAATTGAGACACTCTGCACTAATCATTACACCAGAATAACTCTTATTCCTATAACGATCAGTCAACATTTATTTGGTCAAGAAATCATTAACTTGCTTAATAATTTCTCGTAAGTGTGACCCTCTATTTTAGATTTTAGAATTCCGCCCCAATGAGCCAATCGAAGAAAAAAAACTAATTAGGGCAAAAACTAAAGTGATCCTATCCATTTCTGAAGTTCGCTTTGATATTGACCTACTGCACAAACCATTCGAAGGGAGATGCTCCCAGGGCGCCTCGAGGCCGTGCAAGAAGGCCTCATAGTACAAACCAATGAAAGAGACGGTAGGACATGTTGACACACATCCCTCACCCACTTGCTATAAATACTCTTTCCATTCACCTTGATATTGACCCATGCAAACACCATCCGAAAGGGACGCTCCCAAGGTGCCTTAAGGCCAAGCATGAGTCTCACGGTGTGAATATTAAGGGAGAAACGTGAGTGAAAAATGACGTATCATATACATCTTTTCCTCCCACTAAGTATTTTAACAACCTAGGGTTTAATTTACTTAGGAAAAATACGGTAAATTATTTTTACTAAGTGATTGTTTAAGTTTGCCCAAAAGCAACACTTACTTTGGAAAGTTAGACAATTTTGATTAATATTCGCTAAACACTTTAACAAATGTTAATCAACAATTGTATGCTTGTAGCAAATATATCTAATTAACCTTTTCAGGTACCCAGGTAGAGGTGTTTCGTTTCCATCAGCTTAAGTACCCTAGCCTAGTCAGAACCCGCCTTAGACAAAAGATCCCCTATAGATATATTTGCTACAAATTTAATCTTTTATTAAAATCAATTTAATCATATTAAACCGATTAAAAAGATTAATCTAATTTCTAATCTCATCAGAAATTTGTGAACTTAGATCTATCTCAATCATAATTTTAAACTATTTTAAAAAAATGATTTTACCTAAGTTTGCATACAACTCTTAGTTATTGATTTTAATTTCTAATTTCATTTATTTATAACTGTTATAAAGTAAATGAAACAAATTAAAACCTATATTGCAATGATTGACATACTTTATAAAATTATAACATTTATAAGATTACCTAAAGTAATGTCATGCATCATGCAATGTTCATTTCATTACTACATATACATAACACTTATATATATCAAAGTAATGAAATTAAATAGCATACATCACATGCATACATTCAAACTATATATAATAGAGATTATAATATAAATGATACATGGCTATGTTATTTATGCATGCAAGCATATAGTATAACAATTATATTATATATGTATGTGCATGCTATAAAATTGAATCATGCATATACATATATTATAACACTTATAATATAAATGATGCATGAAATTAAATGCATAACCTATAGTGGGTCTTAAAACTATATGACATACATTATAACATATAATATTAAACATACATCACATGTATATTTACACTAATAGTTGATGGGCCGAGATAGGACCTCTAAAAAAAACTTAAAAGGCTAACTATTACATAAATTCAAGTCAACCAATTTGAAACAGGTGAACCGGGCCTTGAACTGCTCGAATCAAACCACCCTTCAATGAACCACCATGCAGTGATCGTGTAGCAAGAAACTATGCGATCAAAGCAAGGCTCAACTTCCAAGTCAATGCTTCCAATCACTTGGTCGCATGCCTCCTTCAGACAGGGCATTGCCCAACCTTGGCCAACGCATAGCTCACCTTGAGGCTATCGCATCCCTCCCATGGTCGCATGCCTAAGACCATCGCAAACCTCATCGCACGTTTCCTAGCTTCATCGCATAGCTCTAGCGCACATCGTAGGAGAGTGCACGATCGCGTAGCAAACATTTATGCGATCTTGTAGCAAATGCTACACGGTCGTGTAGCTCTTGCTATGCGATCTTGTAGCTAATGCTACACGATCGTGTAGCTCTTGCTACACGATCTTATAGCTTTTGCTATTCGATCTTGTAGCTTTTTCTATGCGATCTTGTAGCTTCGACTTCTCCATCAAAACTCTGCTTTACAACCCTTCTTTGAAGTTTCCCAGGAACAGCACAAATAACTCAAACTTACAAATTACAGACTCAATTGCAAGATTAATGCCCAAAAACGCAGGGGCATTTACAAACCAAATTTTTAAATAAAGAAAGCCTTAAAATAGAGAGTTCCATCCCGAAGCATCCATCAATAAAACCACATTCATCATCATTCATTGCATGGACCAGAATGCATAATATAAAATCCACCATTACTATAAAAGTGATTCAATAAAAGAATAGAATTTGGAATCAGAAACCTACAACCTGTCTTTGATACCAATTGAAGAAAATTTTCGAAAAAGATCCTTTGAGCGGAAGCAAAGATTGACCCAAATTTCATTTTTTATTGAACATAAATTTTACAGAAAAATAGAGCGCGATATGCATTTTCTCAAAATTATAGCACGCTTTAAATAAAATACCTAGGGTTTCATAAACCGTTACCTTTGAAGAACCCTTTCTTCAAGAACTCCTTCAAACGAATCACGAGCTGATCTACTTCTCTACGCAGAATACCACCACTCAAGAACCCTCTGTATTCTCTTAGGATAAAGGATTCAAGCAAGAATTATGGGCTTTGCTTGAATCCTTGGAAGAGGGAAAGAGATAGAGAGGGGGAGAGGGAAGAGAATAACTTTTCTTCTTTATAAACTTTTTCTTGGAGAGAACTCCTCTTAGAGCCAATTGAGGAAGAAGATGAAAAATCTACAACCGCCTTCATTACAACCCACATAAAAACATTGAGAGAGTAAGGAGAGGGAATTGTAACTCCTATTATATATACACTATATGTTATATCAAATATAACATATAGCCTATAGTTTATATTGCATCAAATACAACATAAATTATAGATTTTATTTTCTCTCAATAATACATGGCATTTAATATAAATCACATTTATATTAAATTCACTTATATGAATCTCACCCATATAATTGATATTTGGATCATATCCAAATATTTAATTCCTTTCAATATAAATCATATTTATATTTAATTACATGAATCTCATTCATATAATTAATATTTGAATCATGTTCAAATTCCTCTCATATTACCTTAAATTATAATGTATCAAATATTAATTATATCATATATAATTAATTTCCTCAATTAATTTGAACACTTCAAATTAATCCAAAATTAATTCTCAATTAAATCCCTGTTGAGCTACAGAGGGGACCTAAATACGGATACATGATATCGATACGATACGATATGACGATACGTTAATTTTTAAAAAACTAAGATACGGATACATTGAAGATACGTATTTTGTGTGTGTGTGTGTGTGTGTGTACGTGCGTGCGTACGTGCGTGTGTGTGTTGCTATAATACATATTTTAATCCAGTAATGTCGAGTGATTATTGAGTGACTAGAGTAGACGATAGGAAAGAAGTAGAAGATGAAGATTGAATAATGAAGTTGAGGATGAAGGAGGTGTGTATCATGATTTAGATAATGAGAGAGAAGGGAAGAATGAAGATTTAATTACGTTTCGGGTTTTTATTTAAAATTCTTTTTGTTTTATCATTTTTAATTTATTTTGTTTTGGATTGCTCAACTTAAGTGGACTTTTTTGTTTGGAAGTAATTTTAAAATGGTTGAAATTACTTTTGTCATTTTCAAAATCACCGTGATACATGTTTAATTCTTCAAAACTAATTTTGATGATATGAAAATTGCATTTAAAAGTTTAAAATTGAAAATTAAATTAATTTTGAGTAATTAAAATTGTGTTTTCGAGTAATTTTAAAAATGAAAAAAAGTGATTTTTTATGATTTTAAAATCACTCCTAAACATGCACTAAAATAAAATGGGTTATAGGTTCGGCTTTTTAAATGGTAGAGCTTGAATTTGAAACAAAAAATTGACCCACGTATCCCCTTCACGTATCTGGAAGCAGATACGCGTATCTGAAAATTAAAAATAAAAATTAAAAAATCAGATACTTTAAATCACGTATCAGACACGTATCTGGACGTATCCGTATCATATCCGTATCTGATATCGATTCTCTGCACAATTAGAAGTATTTATGCTTCCTAGGAGGAGACCTTATGGACTTGTAGATTGAAGCTCCAATAGTACTCGGATAATTAATTAAACTCTTTAATTTAATTACCCAACATTTGTTAACTGTCGGTCACTCCACTAAAGATCGACAACTGAACTCTTCGTACTACATATAAGTTTCTTTGTTCATTGGATATAACTAATCAACAGTGCAATGATCCTTCACAAATTGCTCGTAAGTACAGTTGGGCCAAAATTACCGTTTTGTCCCTATAGTTATATCTAACTCCTTAAGTACCATTAATTTCTCTAATGAACAATAAGTCATAGTCCCGCTATGACCAAGTCCCTCTCGGGCCAGGAGAGGGTATGGCCACTATGTTCAAGACCCGGAATCAGCCCTTAAAGGAGCAATTTATCTACTTGCCTTGCATCGAAAAATGAGTGAATTCCGTCTTGTGTTGTTATGTTCCCAACTCCCCAGTCATACGAATCCCTAAAATGGTAGACTTGTTAAGTTGCCAATTTGGCCACTCTCACCCATACAAATCAAAGGACCGCCTTCATGAACAAGAGTTCACAACTCACTCAGGATTCAGGTCATGTCACATATGGTCATCCTAGTGAAATGTAAGCCTCTATTATTAACGGTAGTCTCTATTATTAATGGCATTATATAAATAGACTAATCATTTCGTGGTCCGGTCTTATACAAACTCTTTGTATAGGATACCCCTGCTCACATATCTTCACATGAATGATTAGGATCAGATCATTTGTAATACTTTACAACACTTATAACACCTACAAAGCGGGTTGTATCCGTAGTGTCACCAGGATAAGGTACTCAGTCTTATCCATCTACTACAGACTGTTTAGGTTGTTACTTAGACAAGGTTCACTTGTATGTCTCTACATACTTGTTTAAATTACATGGAATAACCTTGGATCTTAGTTTATTGGATTGAGTATACGCTTATAAAATAACACTTATTTTATTAACAACAATATGTTTATACAATGTTTACAAACTACAAGATTACAAAGAGAATTAGGACACCAATCCCAACAGAGTATGCCCTAAAAGTGTGAACCACTAAACAAAAGGAAATAAAAGTTGTTATACCGCTAAATACATACTGATAAGCTTTTAATTGTTAACTCATGTGCCCTCACAATCATCTCGAGTATAAGGAATTTCACTTTCGTCCATGTCAATTGGCATTTTCCATTTTGAGATTGCAAGACAATGCAGTGAAGTATCTCTAAGTTCATCTTCATAACATGTGTCAGTAAAGTCTTTCTGTGGTGGTATTACAATATCGACCATTGTGAATCTCTAGGATCTTCAACATAGAAAACTTGTCTTGCTTGTGTCGCTAAGATGAAGGAATCTGAAGTATGTCTGATTCGACTGAGGTCAACTAATGTAAATCCAAGATCATCTATTCAAACTCTGTTATGATTTTCAACCCAATCACATCTAAATAATAGAACCTTAAATATGTTGATTCTTGAATGACACCATAAAAAGACATGTCGACAATTACTGGTTTTGTATCCTTGGCACCAGGCACTTGCATAGTCGTGATGACTAACATAACCCCACTATTTTGAATAGCTCGGTTGCAGTCACGAGACTTTGTGTTGTAGCAACATCCATTAATCCTATAATCCTTGTATGTCATCAACCTGAGATGAGGGTCATGTGTAATAATCCATCTTATAGTTTTGGTAATAATCTTTCCTTCATGTATTTCATGTAAGGTTTTATATCCTAAAACTCGTGGTTTGTAAACTTATTTTGTTATCAATAAAGATATTATGAGGTTTATTCAATAAAGTTGTTATTGAATATATGAATCGCTCATTTTATTTTAGAAACAACTTAAATCCAATAAACTAAGATCCACGGCTATTACATGAGTATGTAGACTTTATGCGGAGACATATGAATGGATCAAGTTTGAGTAGATAGCCAAAACGGTTTATAGTATACGGATAAGGCTGGGTACCTTATCCTGGAGACACTATTGGTGTAACCCACATTGTATTTAGTACAAACGATGTGACCTTAAATCATTCATGTGGAGACATGCGAGTGGAGGCGTCCTGTGCAAAGAGTTTGTATAAAACCAGACCAAGAAATAAGTCACTCTTACTTTATAATTTTTTTTACTGTTTAAGACTGACTATTTCAAAACAATGACCTAGGTAACTTCATCTTAATCCTGAGCTAACTATGAACTTCTATTTAGTCGGGATTATCCTTAGATTTACATGGGTGATGGTTGGCTCAACAGTGCCGGCTCAATAAGCCCCCCATTTTAGGGATAAGACCGGTAGATAGCTGGGGACATAGGGTTCAAGATAGAATTCTTATCGCTCTTCATGTACTTGTGGCAAATAAACCTATGGTGGAGTTGAAAATCTAGTGAATTTTTATCAGACTAGTATGTAATGTGCTTTCTCATAGGTTTAAGTGAATCTTTCGCTCAGCTTCGCACTCAATTTCTTTTGATGGAACTGGAACCTTCAATTAACAAGGCCTTTGCATTAGTTTCTCAAGAAGTTGAGCAAAGATCAGTTCCTAACTCTCTATCTCTAAATCCTACTGCTGCCTTTGCCTTTCAAAGTCCTATATCTTTCAATTCAAATAATCAGTCCTCAAAGCCTCAGAAAAATTCAGGACAAAGCAAATGACGTGGGTGTCCTGTTTGCACCTATTGTAATATTCCAGACCATGCTAAAGATAAATGCTATAAGCTTCACAGATATTCACCTAGCTATCGTGAAAGGAATCAACAATTTTCGTTTGCGTCTTCGAGTGCAACAAAATTGACTACATCCTCTATTTCAGCAATTATGAATTCCTCTGCTTTAACAGACCCGTTGGCTTCCATCAGCAATGAACAATGCCACAATCTTCTTGCCCTTCTTTAAAACCATATGAACAAGGCAAATTCTTCCGATTCTTCTACATCGACTTTTCATGTGGTGGGTATATGTCTTTCTATTTCTCATCTTGGATCATTATCTAATAGTTGGATTCTTGATTCCGATGCTTCGTCTCATATAAGTCGAATTCGAGAAAACTTCCACGATTTTAAATCTGTTTCTGGTATGTCTATATCATTGCCTAATGGTTCTAGAATCAGTGTGGAATTTAAGAGGATAATTGTATTAATCAGCATCTTATATTGAAGAATGTTCTATATATACCTACATTTTCATTCAATCTCATATCCATCATTGCCTCGACTCTTCAATCTGTTGATGCTAGATTTGATGGTGAATATTGTGTTATTAGGACAAGTCCTCTTTGAGAATGATTGGCAATGGCTATTAATTCTCCAATTTCATATATTACTTGTTCAAATGTAACTTTTGATACTTGGCATTATAATTTGGTCATCCTTCTAATAAACATGTGATTGCAATCAAGGATGTCATACATGTTGATACTGAGAATTTTTGTTCTTCATCTCTATGTTCTAATTGTCCTCTAGCTAAACAAAAGAAGTTGTCTTTTGAATCAAATAATCATGTAGCCTCTCAAAAGTTTTGAACTAATATACCGTGATATTTTGGGACCTTATCAACATTCTTCTCATGATGGTTATCGTTATTTCTTGACTATTGTGGATGATTTTTCTCAATTTACATGGACATCTAAGATGAAGACAAAAAGTGAAGCCTTAATTATTGTTCCTCAGTTTGGTGTGTCTGTTAAACAATTTAGATCTAATAATGCATCAGAACTGGCTTTCACGAAGTTTTTTAGTTCTAAAGGTGTTATTCATTAGTTTTCTTATATTGTTTGAAACAAAACTTTGTTGTTAAAAGGAAACATCAACATTAGTTGAATGTTCGTGCTTTACGTTTCCAATCTCATGTTCCTATAAAGTTTTGGACCGATTGTATTTTAACTGCTGCATTTCTCATCAATCACACACCATCTATTCTAAAGTGGCAAACCCCTTATGAAAGGTTGTATAGGAAAGCACCAGATTATTCTATGATGAGGTCATTTGGATGTTTGTGTTTTGCTTCCACATTATCATCATAGAGAACTAAGTTTGATCTTTGGGCTATACCAGCTATTTTTATTAGTTATCCTGCTAGAATGAAAGGTTACAAGTAGTATGACATTGAAAATTAGCGGTTCTTTATATCTCAGGATGTCATTTTTCATGAGAACATTTATCTATTTCATTCTATTGTTGATAATGATAAGTTGAGCATGACTTTTGATGATATACTTTTACCTAAATCATTTGATTTTGTTGGTGTGCCTAATGGTTTTCATATTGCTGACAAATGTCACCTCTGCCAATACTGAGATGCATATGATCGATGATCCTACAAGTGTTGTCGATAATGAATATGGTCCAAATAGCAATAAAAATGGTTCTACACGAGTTGTTGATAATTCTTCATAGCATGTACATTTGTTTGATAATTCTATGGCTATGAATGATGTTGGCATGCATATTTTTTAGTCCTCTATTGTAAATGAGTCTGTTGAAGCACAAACTGTCAATTTGAGGAGATCTTCTCGAGCTTCAAAGCCTCCCTCTTATCTAAGAGATTATCATTGCAACCTTCTTCTATCCAAGAATCAGAATATGTCGCATGCTACCAAATACCCTTTTCAGAATTGTTTGTCTTATGATCAATTGTCGAATTCTTATCGAAATTTTGTCTTACAACTTTCTGTTGTTTATGAACCTTAGTTCTTTCATCAAGCTACTAAACACACACATTGGCAACAGGCAATGAGCTCTAACTTACAAGCCATGGAGTCCAATCATACATGGTTTGTAGTGCCTTTTCCACCCTGACAACACTCTATTGGTTGCAAATGGATATATCAGGTAAAGCTTAACTCTAATGATACTGATGAAAAATAGAGTAGGGAAAAGAGAAAGCACACCAAGAATTTACGTAGAAAACCCTAATTAGGGAGAAAAACCACGAGATAAGGGAATTATTATTAGAAACTGATACAATGGAATACAATAGACCAACAGCTTAAATAGACAACAGAGAAACCCTAGGGTACAATGAAAAAGACAAAATTGCCCCTAGAGCGCAAAACCCTAATTTCAACACTCCTCCTCAAGTTGGGGCGTAGATATCAATAAGTCCCAACTTGCTCACACAAGCGTCAAACAACTGTCTGGAAAGCCCCTTTGTTAGGACATCTGCAATTTGTTGATTAGAGGGAATATAAGGAACACAAATGTTGCCACTATTGAGTCTTTCCTTGATAAAGTGTCGGTCAATCTCCACATGCTTTATTCTGTCATGTTGAACAGGGTTGTTTGCTATGCTTATGGCTACTTTATTATCACAGTAGAGTTTCATTGGACTGGTATGCTCTTGATCAAGGTCTTTCAAGACTTTTTCAAGCCAGATCTCTTCATAGATTCCCAGACTCATGGCCCTGTATTCTGCCTCAGCACTGCTTCTGGCAAAAACACCTTGTTTTTTGCTTCTCCATGTAACAAAATTGCCCCACACAAAGGTACAATATCCTGATGTTGATTTTCTGTCTACTACAGATCCTGCCCAATCAGCATCGGTATAAGCTTCGATACATCGTTTTTCAGTTTTCCTGAACATCAAGCCTTTCCCTGGAGAAGTTTTCAGATATCTCAAAATGCACTCTACTGCCCTCATATGTTCTTCGTATGGTGACTGCATGAACTGACTTACCATACTTACTACATAAGAGATGTTGGATCTAGTATGAGAAAGATATATTAATTTCCCAACAAGTCGCTGATATCTTTTTTTGCTCACTGGAACAGTTTTACTTATATTACTTAACTTTGCATTGGCCTCTATAATGGTATCAACTGGTTTGCACCCCGTCATACCTATTTCCTTGAACAGGTCCATAGTATACTTTCATTGGAAAACTGAAATTTCTTCTCTTGATCGAGCTACTTCCATTTCGATGAAGTATCTTAGTTTTCCAAGGTCCTTGATCTCGAATTCCTCAGCCATCTTTGCCTTCAATCGGTCAATCTTTGAGGTATCATCACCTGAAATAACAATGTCATCAACATAAACAATCAAAACTGCGATTTTCCCGGATACAGACTTTTTAGTAAATAGAGTATGATCAAAATGACCCTGTTTATATCCTTGAGACTTTACAAACATAGTAAATCTGCCAAACCAAGCCCTTGGTGACTGTTTTAGCCCATATAAGGACTTTCTTAATCTGCAAACTCGGTGATCAAACTGTTTCTCAAATCCTGGGGGAGGACTCATATAGACTTCTTCCTCCAGTTCTCCATTCAAAAAAGCATTCTTCACATCAAGCTGGTGAAGGGATCAATCCTTATTAACTGCAATGGAAAGGAGGACCCGAACTATATTTAGCTTTGCAATTGGCGAAAAGGTCTCTGAATAATGAACCCCAAACGTCTGAGTAAAACCCTTCGCCACTAATCTTGCTTTGTATCTGTCAACAGTTCCATCGGGCTTATACTTTATTGTGAATACCCATTTACATCTGACTGCTTTATGACCATTTGGAAGATTGACTTGATCCCACGTATGATTTTTCTCGAGAGCTTTCATTTCTTCCATAATTGTTGTTTTCCATTCAGGACTTTCCAATGTTGTGTGTATACTGTTTGGTATCACCACTGTGTCTAGGCTTGTAGTGAGGGCCTTGAACTCAGGAGATAAATTACTATAGGACAAGTAACTTTGCAACGGATATTTAGTACATGATCTCGTACCTTTCCTCAAGGCAATCAGAAGATCAAGGGATTCATCTCTATCTTTATTTTCTTCTGACATACTGCATTCTCCCTCCAATTCTGTTATTTTCCCACTCTCAACATTTTTTCTAGCAGGAATAAGAGAAGCTTCTTTTTCAGGTTCTACCATATCCTCAAGAGTCACACACTCATCTGTCTCTGCACCATCATCAGTCTCAATCACATCATTGTTGGCATTATCTTCCCTACTTTTACTCTCAATATTTTCAACACAAGCATCAGTGTTATCACATTTATTATCATGATCAGGGATAGGACTACTAGTACCTGGAACTGATCTCTGTTCAGACTCATGAACTGGAGCCGAAGAGATAACAGGTGGCATTATTTCCTTCCTGAGATTCTTTCTATAGTACGTGATCCAAGGGACTTGTTCAGTTGGGAAGATGGGTGTATTAGTATTGACACTGACATCAAGGATGGGTACAGGTTTAGGTAAGGCAGAAAGGTTGAGACCCCAATTGGTTTCTTCACTGGAATGCTCCCCCTGAAGAGAACCATTGGGAAAGAATGGATGATCTTCAAAGAAGGTCACATCCATAGAGATAAAGTTTTTTCTGGAAGGAGGGTGATAATACTTATACCCACACTGATGTAGAGGGTACCCTACAAAAATGCATTTTTGTGCCCGAGGGGTAAACTTAGTACGATTAGGTCCGTGTGTATGGACGAACACCACACAACCAAAGACACGAAAGGGTACATCAAAAAGAAGTCTGGAGTTTGCGTAAGACTCTTTGAAAAAGTCTAATGGGATTTGGAATTTTAGAACCCAGGATGGCATGCGGTTTATTAGATGGGCTGCTGTCAAGATAGCATCACCCCACAAATAAGAGGGAAGAGAGGTTGACAACATAAGAGAGCAGCCAACTTCGACCAGGTGACGGTTTTTCTATTCGGCCACTCCATTTTGTTGAGGAGTGTACGCACAAGAACTCTGATGGACAACCCCTTTGGAGATAAGGAATTCTCGTAAGGTGTTACTAAGGTATTCTCGACCATTATCACTTCTGAGAATAGAGATTTTAGCGTTGAACTGGGTTTCTATGGAATTGTAAAATTGTTGGAAAACTGAAGTGACTTCTGATTTATCTGTCAGAAGGAAAACCCAGGTTAGACGAGTATGATCGTCAATAAAGGTTACAAACCAACGCTTCCCAGTTATGGTAAGACTGGTGAAAAACCCCAGACATCACTATGGAATAGAGTAAACGGTTTATAGGGCTTATAGGGCTGAGAAGATAAAGAAACATGAGGTTGTTTTTCCTGGACACACACATCACATTTCAATTTAGAAATATTAATATTGCGAAAAAGATGAGGAAACAAATAGTTCATATACTGAAAATTAGGATGGCCAAGACGATAATGCCATAACATATAGTCAGTTTCAGAAATGGAAAAATAAGAAGAAAACAAACTAGTCCTATCACATAGCTTAAAGGAAGCTTCTTCAGTAAAGAAATAGAGTCCCTTGTCATGCCAGACAATGCCAATCGTCATCCCCGAGGTCAGATCTTGAAAAACAACATCATCAGGTGAGAAACTAACACGACACTTCAAATCTCTTGTTAGTTTACTAATAGATAACAGATTGTAAGACACGTTTGCCACATGCAACACATCTTGGAGTATTAAGCCGGCAAAGGGTGACACTCGTCCTTTTCCAGCAACAGGAGCAAAGGACCCATCTGCAATTCTGATTTTTTCATTTCCAACACCAGATTGATAAGATAAAAATTGATCAAAAGAACCAGTGAGGTGATCTATGGCTCCTGAGTCTAATATCCACGGTTTATTACCAGTTATACTCACAAGACCAAAAGATTGAGAAGTACCTGTATGGGCGATTGCACTTACACCCACTGTAGTAGTGTTCTGAGTAGTTTCCTGGTTCTGAGTCTGAGTATCTTCAGTAACAAATTCACCTACGAGAGCCCAACTTGGCTATCGTTTCTTACCATTAGGGCGTCGGCCGTGGATTTTCCAGCACTGATCTTTAGAGAAAGAATTATCACCATTCAATTTTTCCCTTATAATAATTCCAGAAGAACTGCCTATAGTTCCAGAACATAAATTTGAGGAGTAAGTAGGGAACAAAGTTACCGAGTTTTCAGGGTATGGATTTATATTTGATTGGATCTTGGATTTCGATCCCATGACTTCCTCAATAGCAGCAAGCGGTTGTTGAAACATCTCGTTCTATTGTTTAATGTACAACTGCAACTGGGTAACTTGATCTTGGATTATATTTCCTTGGTCCTGGTGGTATGATGAAGACTTGCCTCCTCCAAACTAATCCATAATCGGCGAAAACTGCCCCATTCGGTTGCTCATACCTGGCTGGAAAGTACCCATACCTCTTCCATCTGTCCTTTGGTGCGGCAAAAATTAGGATAAGGCTCCGATCTGAGAGGAGAAGGTCGACGGCACTCCCGAAGGATGGAAACTTGACTGATCGGCGTCGAACATCACATATCTAAACCAATCAGCATCGGATATAGCAAATCAGAGCTCAGGCATCACGGATCTGGTCCAATCGGCCCTGGGTATAATAGATCGGTTCTCCACAGCTTCAGTCAGTGGCGTCTAGGACCAATTGGACCGATGTCACGCGGCTGATCACTGGTCGACCTCATCTGCGCACGTCTGAAATGGAAGGCTTTCTTCATCCCCACGTGGCTGGTTCGAAAGGGTAGCAGTCGGACAAAACTCCAGTGGGTTTTGTGGCTGGTGGTTGGTGACTGGTGTTTGGGTCTTTGAAGAAGGCGGTTGGCTCGAAGGGAACGGTCGACAGTGGGTAGGGAGGTCGTGGTGGCTGGTCTTCACGAAAGTGGGGAAGAAGGGTTAGGAAGTATTTATCAATGGCTTTTTGGATAACAATGGTTATATCTGGATTATTGGTTTGGGATTCTCCTGTTCAATTTTCCTCAATGGTGGCCAAGGTTTCATGTCCATGCACTGATACCATGATGAAAAATAGAATAGGGAAAAGAGAAAACACACCAAGAATTTACGTGGAAAACCTTAATTAGCGAGAAAAACCACGGGATAAGGGAATTATTACTAGAAACTGATACAATGGAATATAGTAGACCAACAGCTTAAATAGAGAACAGGAAAACCCTAGGGTACAATGAAAAAGACAAAATTACCCCTAGAGCGCAAAACCCTAATTTCAATAGGTACAATAAAGCATGTTTAGTTGTCAAAGGATACACTCAACAAGAAGGCCTTGATTATATTGAAACGTTTTCACTGGTTGCTAAAATGGTTATAAACATAATGTGGTTGAACCTAAGGGGGAACGAAATAAGCTTCGAAACAATGGTTTGATAAATTTTCTCACGCCTTGTTTTTGTTGGGATTCAAACAATCAAAGTCAGACCATTCATTATTTTTTAGAGGATCAGGTTCTACTTGTTGGGTTCTAAGTCCTAAAACTCGCAGTTTGTAAAGTTAAACATTTTCTATTATCAATAAAGATGTTATTCAACATTTCTTCAATAAAGTTGTTATTGAATTTGTAAATTGAACTTGTAAGACTAAATCCAATAAACTAAGATCCATGGCTATTATATGAATAATTGAACTTTTTGTGGAGGCATAAAGATGGATCAAGTTCGAGTACATAGCCAAAATGATCTGTAGTATATGAATAAGGTTGGGTACTTATTCCGGTAACACTATCGGATGTGGCCTACTCTGTAATTGTTACAATATATTGTAAAGTGCTACAAACGAAGTTATCCTAATTCATTCATGTGGTGACATAAGGAGTGGGGGTGTCTTGTGCAATGAGTTTGCGTAAGATCGGATCAAGAAATAAGTCACTTTTACTTTATAACGTTGTTTATTGTTTAAGACTAACTATTTCACTTAGATGACCTAGGTAACTTGAGTATTTCACTTAGATGACCTAGGTAACTTGACCTTAATCTTGAGCTAACTATGAACTCTTGTTTATTTAGGATTATCCTTAGATTTGTAAGGGTGAAGATTGGCTCAACAACGTCGGCTTAATAAGCCTCTCATTTCAGAGGTAAGACCGGGTAAATAGCTGAGGACAAGGGTGCAAGATGGAATTCACGTCTACCCGATTTAGGGATAGGAGGAAGGTTGTTCTCTTAAGTGCTAAATCCAGGTCTTGAACAAGGGGCCTCACCCTCTCATTGGCCCGAGAGGGATCCAGTTTAGTGATTGGATCACAAACCGATTGTTCATTAGAAGACCAGTGGAACTTAAGGAGCAAGACGTAATTTTGGGGGTAAAACATCATTTGACCCAGCTGTTATTATGAATAATCTGTGAATGATCGACTTACTGATTATGGTTAAATCAAATGGACATAAATATATCTATAGTGAGGAGAGTGCAACTATCGAGCTATAGTGGTGTGACTCGATAGTTAACGAATATTGATTAATTCGGTCTAAAGAGTTTTAGCCAATTAATCTCAAATCGTTGAAGCTCATGATCTGTAGGTCCATAGGATCTCTCTACTAGCTCATAAAACATGAACGCCTTGAATTGGTAAATTGAATGAATTTGGAATGATATCAATTTGAGGTGTTCAAATTGAATTTCAATTTGAAATGCTCAAATTGAATTTCAATTTGAAATGCTCAAATTGAATTTAGGGTTTGAATTTGAATAGTTCACATTCTAATTAGGGTTTGTATAATTATATTTTATATATTAATTAATGTTTAATTTATTGAAATTTAACAAAATTGAAGAGTTTATAATATTTAAATAATGATTTAAGTATTAATTACATAAATGGGATTCATGTTTAAAATTAGGTGTGTGGTTAATTTAATATTTGATATTAAACTACTATTTAATTAATTAAATTTGTTTAATTAATTAAAAATCAAAATTAATTTTCATTTTTATTTCAATTTCAAAAATTGAAACATTGGTTTTGATTTTAATAAATTTTGAATTAAAATTAAAGATTGAAAATGGAAATTGGAATTTTGAACTTGGTAGTGGATTTTTCCACATTTTAGTGGAGTAAGGAGGTATTTCGCCTAACTTAACACACTTTGCCCATTGATTCCATGCATTTTGAAGAAGCGTCAGTTGGTCTCTTGAGTACCTGCATGAAAGGGAATGATAAAACTCTTCAATTTGGAGATTGAAGAGAAAAAGCTACTGAAAACTAGTTTCTGCAGAAACTGTTTTTCCCTCTCTTTAAACTTACACCAAAACCTTCACAAATTCAGCCCAATTGTGAGTTCCACCACTCAAATTCAAGGCTGAGAATAGTAGAGAAGATCTCGTCGTGGTCCAAGACTTCAATTGAAAGATTGAAAATCAAATTCGTGTTTGAAGAGGATCTTCAGAGGTATGTGTTGAAACCTTCTTAATACCCTATGAACATGCTTATTTTGATATCAAAATTAAGGAATTAGAATGCTTCATGATTCTGTTTTCTTCCATTGCATGTTTCTCTATTCCAACACTACTTTTATGGCTTTACTCTTTTATATGGATGATATTATAATAACTAGTGCATCTGTTGAGATTATACAAGACCTTAAGGTCCATTTGAATAATATTTTTAAGCTTAAGGATCTTGGAGATCATCATTATTTCTTGGGATTAAAACTGGCTAGTTCTTTTCAAGGTATTTTTCTTTCTCGGAGGCATTGTGTACTGGAAATACTTGAAGATGCAAGCTTGTTGGCTTGTAAACCTTTACATAGTCCTATGGATCCCGACCTTTGATTATCTCTTGATGATGGGCCCTTATTAAAGGATCCAACAACTTATCGTTGTTTGATTGGCGAACTTTTATATCTTACTATATCTCGGCCTGACATTGCCTTTGTAGTTAATAAACTTAGTTAGTATTTTTCTTAGCTCGTCAGAGCCATCTTGATGTTGCTCATCATCTTCTTCGATATCTGAACAATTCTTCTGGTCAGGGTATTCTTCTTCGCCCATGTACTAATTTCCAGCTTAAGGTGTCACACCCTGCCCCGAGCCCGTCTCCTGAGCTCAGGAGAGGTGTGAGGGACCGCAGATACCACCCTTTTGCGATACCTACTACCCAACTAAAACCTCTTTACTCTCAGTAAACTTTAAGTCAAGGACATAAGAACAACTGAATGATTAGGCCCATTTTATTACAACAATGTAACATTTATACAACTCTAGGACTTAACTACAAAGTTTACAACAACAACTCTTAAAACTCCGGAAGTGTGACTGTGGCTGTGGCAGACCTTAACCTTAGCAACACTCTGGAACTTTTCACCTTTCGCTACCTGGGAAGAAAAACATGAAGGAAAAGGATGAGCTTCACAAAGCTCAGTGAGTGGTAAGCAACTTCTAGAATCTATAACTCATAATACAAGCATATCACAAATATGAGGTTAATACTCAAACCTCATCCTTGAATGAGTCTGATCTCTACCTACACACATGGTAGATAGTTAACTATTACTAATCATAAACGCTTACTCTCTTGTGTTCCCTTTGTTTCCTATTTCCTCTATGTTCACATAGCTCCCCGTTCATGGGCTCAGAAGCTAGGCTTGCTGGCCCTCTAACCATCCCATATCAGGTTCCTCCTATAGGCTCAGGAACTAGATCTCTTGGTCCTTTGACCATTCCATGAGGTTCCATTTGGGGCTCAGGAACTAGGTCTATTGACCCCCTGACTATCCTGATCACATAATCTCATTTCTCATACTTTTTACTCATTCATAAAATAAGCATGTACAATACTGCAAAAGATATGCTTAAGACTTGAAGGAAAGTACCACTCACCTTGCTAAGGTATGAAGCTTTCTCTAGAAGTTCCTTGGTCTTCTCGAGCTCCTCTTTTGAACCCTAAATTCCATATTAAAATTAAAGCTCAGATTACTCATAGTTCTAAGCCTTATCTCGAGATACTTCCTTCTACAAACATTCTCTAAAATGTCTCAAGAAACTTACCTTAAAATCTTAGCTCAGAACTTCTCGTGGTTTGGCCGGAATCTTCAAAACATCAAGACTGGCCCAAGCTTACCCGACAGCTCGACCCTTCTATTTTTTCCTCACTCTCCAATCTAATTCCTTGGAGCTTCTTCTCTGGCAGCCCTACTTGAAAACTAGACTCTCATAGCTTTTAGGCGGCTTTGAAATCTCTCAAAATGCACGAGTATTCTAGGAGAACACCTCGTCCCAAATTGATGCTACTTTCAGACTTCACTGTCCTACAGCATCTCCTCCTCTTCGAACTTCATGATCAACGCATGGTCTTGCTACGAACTCTTCATCTTTATTTTGCTCCTCTGGTCTTATTCTGACGAGTTTTCCTTCCAGCAGCCCAGCCACAGAAAATAGACACACAGAGCTTTTGAATGCTACTAAAATTACACAAATAGCCTAAGTAGTTTGTCCAAACCGACCCAATGAATACAACCTTCTAGCTTATATTACCGCCTAAAATCCAGCATGAACCCTCCTTGTGCCACCTGACCCACTATTGGTGATGAAGGCTAGGATTTAGCAAAACTCCTTTTTCTAACTTCACGAACAATATTACTTCAGCACTACACCTTATTAGATGGCATGGTCTCGTTCATATGCTTATTATGCATTCCATCATCAAGCATGACCTTCCTTAGCCTAGCCGGGTTTTGTCCTACTTTTACACTTAGCTACCTAAGAGCCTATTTATTCTTGCTTCCTTCTTCTACCCTTCCTAAGGCATGGCTTCATTTAGCTCATTAGAAGACATCACATTACTTAATCTTACTTGAAGTAATTAGGGTTTGGGTTTTACTGCCCTTCATGATCAACGCATGGTCTCCTCCCAATCACCTTCTAACACGCTTCCTTATGTTCTTTGAAGAGGATTTTGAGATATGAATTGAAGAAACACCTTGTGGTGGTATTTATAGGCCAAAGGAAACGATGCTTCTCACCTTTACTAAGCCTCAATGCAAGACACCTTCTATCTTGAAATGTTTGAACCATGTTTTGCCACCACCTACTTCCTTGCCATTCACCTACTCTTATGTCACTCACCTACTTGAGTTTTCCTCGTGTATAAAATTTCCTTTGCATGAAACTTTATTCATCCAACTCCTACTAACTCAAGCTTCAACCACCTCTCGGTATAGACATTTGTTCGGATGAGCTCATCAGCCTTGCATAACACAAGCCTCAACACCGCTCCATCGTTCAGTCCATTGTACAGCTCTTGCACTTCATCACTTAGCTCCATCGTCCAATGAATCTCTCGCTATCGTTTAACATTCAGCCCTCTCGCTGCCTCTCGCTATAATTGTCTAATGCCTGCGTCCATCACATAGCACTAATGCCCCATCGTGTAGCTCAATCATTTAGCTATATCTCACTCTCAACGATCTCACGTATAGCCTATCGCATAGCTGCTACGCCTATCATTTAGCTCCATCGTGCAGCACTGATGCCTTATCATCTAACGCATTCGTTCATCGCATAGTATCATCACCCAACGTCTGCGTCTATCGCGCAATGCCCATCATTTAGTATTCTTCCTATCATGTAGTGGTCAGGCTCATCGTGTAGTGCCATCGTGTAGTCTATCACTCAGCGTCCACGCATCATCTAGTGCTCAGCTTGTCTCTAGTGCCCACTCAATGCTTAACGCTATCGCATAACACTATTGTTTAGCTTCCACGCTTATCCTCTAGCACTTACACTGATTGTATAGTGTCGTCTCTTATCGTGTAGTGCATCGCTTTACATCGTTTAGCGTCGCGCGCAAAGCTACACGATCATCTACCCAATGCCTTGTACTCAAGTTTCTCTCACTTTCTCCGCTCTCGCTCACGCAGCCTCAACGCATAAGTAAATCTTGGCAACGCTTCTTGCCAATGCTTCAGCCAACATGCGTCCAACCTCACAAAACGCATGGTTGCCTTTGGCTTTCATGCTTACTCTCTTTTAAACCTCTACTAACTCAGTATCATCTCATGCGTTAATGTTTCCTAACACCACAGCATGGTTTCTTTTGACTTTACACTTAGCCAAATTTCACTAATTAAGGCTTAACTCAAAGCTACTTAAGGAAAATCTATTCAACACTTAGAAATTTTCCTTCCTCTTTACATAGGATCTAACTCTTACTTAGTTAATTCCTTTAATTACCTGCTTAAGTCGAGAAATTGAAATCGAGGTTTCACATAAGGCTTATTCAGATTCAGATTAGACTTCTTGTATAATCTCTCGTAAGTCTACTACTGGGTTCTATGTTTTTCTAGGAGATTCTCTTATATCTTAGAAGGCTGAGAAACAAACGACCATCTCACAATCTTCTGTAAAGTCGAATATCAAGCCTTAGCTACTACTAAATGTGAATTGATTTGGATTTCACTACTTTTGAATGAATTACCGATTGCTCTCATATCTCCTGCCATCATATATTGTGACAATGATGCTACACCTCATATAGCTTAAAACTTGATGTTTCAAGAGCGTACGAAGCATATTAAGTTAGATGGTTATTCCATTTGAGAGAAACTTATCAAAGAAGTTATCAAACTGCTTTCAATTCGATCCCAAAAGCAACTTGCTAACGTCTTCACTTAAGCCTTATCATCCGAAGTTTTTCTTCCTTTTTTGTCCAAGATAGGTGTGATAAATATTACACTCCATATTGACAGGGAGTATTTGTTGTAGGTGTCAAGCCCACTTGTTACACAAGTAAGACTTTATTTTAAACTTGTGTTTTGTGAGTTCAATTGGGGCTAATTTTTAGATTGGACCATTTTGGAAGCTCTGAGTTTTCGTTTATGTGATATGGGAATGATCTAAGGAAAAAGAGAGTGAAAAAAAAAAGAGGTAGAAAATTGGAGAGAAAGACAGCAGTTCAATTTTTCAACAACAGCTTTCACAAAGTTGTCAATTTTGAGAGTTTGAATCACTGGATCGTGCTAAAATTTGGTCTGCTTGTTCGGGACACATTGGGTCTTATTTTGAATGGTTGGGTCATTGTTCGAAGCTCTCATTTGTCTGTAATCGCTGCCTAACAGAATTTGTAAAACTTGGTGATTTTTATTTTTTTATCTCTCATATGTTCATCTTTTATGAATGAAAGTATTGGTGGATAATGAACCTTTGTATGCTGATTTGGGTTCTTTTTCCCTCAATTTTATCATAATAATAGAAGTTAAGAAGGGTGGACTCCTTACAAGTTTCGTGGTTTTCTACTCTTCACATCGAAAGGGTTTTTCACGTATGATTCGTGTGTGCTCTTTGTTTTTAGTCTTCCAGAATTTTGTGGTTTATTATTGTCCATTGTTGGTTGATTTCTTGGTGATTATTTGGTAATTTATTTGTGGTGTTTTAGAGAACAATTATTTGGTTGATTTTTCTGGAGGAGATTCTAATGGGTTGTTGTTATAATGTTTAGGTCCTAACGGTTATTATCAAAGCAGAGTTTAATTTAATCATTGTTATGGAATCTACTAGTAATGGTAGAGGTAGTTCAATGATAAAAGATACACCAATAAATTATTCCATCTGGAGACCGATAATGGAGGATGTGTTATATTGCACAAATTTGTTTGATCCAATTGAAACAACCACAAAAGCAGATGACACAATTTCTAAACTTATAAAACCAGAGAAAATGGAAGAAAAAGATTGGGGAAAGTTAAAGAGAAAAACTTTGGCGACTATTAGGTAGTGGGTTGATATTAGTATTTTTAACCATGCGTCTAAAGGGTCCATTGTAAACCCCGAACTCTAAGTTTCCTAGATAAGCATGTTTAGCCAAAGGAATGTTATATAAAATATTTAATAAGTGAGAATCCATGTTTATTTATAGGAGTTATGGAGGAAGGGAAGGAAAAACACATTAAATGAGGAAGCTCACTAATTGGTTTTGGCTGGAGGCACTAAGTGTGGGATGACGTGGCGGTTTAATCTTTGAACTCGGGAGGCGGCAGGAAGATTAAAAGGAAGTGGAACTTCAAAAGCTTAGTTTTGGCAATTGGCATGAGCAAATTTAGTGAAATTAGTGCCATTTGAAAGTTGGGAGAATCTAGTTTTCGAGGTTGTCTTGCTGGAGAAGGATTTCAGGAGCAGAAGAACAAAAATGAAGAATTTTCAGAAGGGGGCAGATTCTCGGATTAATCAGAGCTCGAGGTGAAGATTGGAAGCTCTAGGCTAAACTACAAGGAATTTTTTGCTGAAATTTTAAGGTAAGAAATAACTCAATTATAAACAAGTTTTAGAAGAAAGTTTCTTGAAAAGAGTTCTGGATTTTGAATTATGAATTTTTGAAGTTGAAACAGAAAATCTGTACATAAGCAAACAGCTGCTTGGGAAGAACAAGCAAATAGCTCACCGTAGAGAGCGAGAGCGAGATAAAGAGGATGAGAATCTCGCTCAGGATGATAATCTCGCTGATTTTTGTGCTAAATCTCGCTGAAACCTTGGGCTGAATCTCGTTGGTGAGGAAGCAAAGCTAACTAGAGGAGGTAAGTCTCGCTAGGTTGAAGACTTGCTAGTGAAATGCTTAATCTCGCTCATGAGGATAAACTCGCTCATGATGATTATCTCGCTAGTAATGCTGATTTTGTTGATGAAAGTTTCATTAGTAAACGAACTATCTGAGGTATTTTGCTGAGAATTCTAAGGAATTTAACTGGGAATTATGTCCTTTCAGGCCAAGAAGAGCTAGGAGAGGCGTATAAACCATCAAGATCCCCGACGAGCTGTGAGTGACTAAATGAATCTAATGATTTCAATACTTATGCATAAAAGACCATGTAAGTTACAGTGATGTTGATGATGAATTCATATTTCCTCAAGCAACAAATGTTTAATGAATAGCTTAGCATATCTCCTCCGACTTGTATATGTTTTAATGCAGGCTAAGGTATGTTGTGAATTTATTACAAAAGTTAAGTTTCTAATATGAAGCATGTGTTCTGGAGGAGGGCTATGATAGAATGAGTCCTTGTGTAACTAGCATGCAATGAAACTTAATTTGATGCTAGGAAATAACCCGGTACTGAAGGATACGGAGAAGGCATCTGGGTAATAGTACCTAAGGTATTGACGGTACTTAGAAAACTCCACGTGCACATAGGTAGTTCTGAATGAGAGGCCGAAGTATGGGTCTCCTAGGCCATATACCACCAAAGGGAGGCCGAAATATGGGTCTCTTGGCCGGTAATAGACGTTGGGAGTGAGAGCGATGTAGGCTCGTTCTCAACTAAGGAATAATGATGTTTAATGATGTCTAAGAATGGTTCTTAATGTTATATTTAGAGAAAGTTTCTTGAGATGTTCATCGGTATATTTACATGTTTATAGTGATATAATGCATGGTGTAATATGATTCTATAGTCACTCACTGGGCTACTAGCTCACAGATTTTCTATGTTTTCCTTTTTCAGGTAATGGTTAGATTCCTCAAGGTTGATCCTACTGCTGCTTGCCACTGAAAGGCTCGGCTTGTTAAGAAGACTTAGGTTGATGGTCTGTTTATGTACACATGTTTTGTGAGGGACTAGGGCCTTGTTAGTGATGTTTGGGCCCAGCTGTAAATATTATTTCTGTAGATGTTATGTCATGACCGTTTGCATATGTTCATATACTCTCATGTAGAACCTTAAGGAGGCATGTTGTATGCGTACATTATTAATGTTTAACAGGTTGGTATTTAGGTTGGAAGGCTAGGGTGGTGAATGTTAGCAGTAGGGCTAGTAACAACCACCTTCATACTCTCTTCCAGATTAAGAGGGTAATCTAGGAGGGGGTTTGACATCCAACCCATATGAGTTGTGGAAGAAATTGGAAGGTCTTTATGAAAGGAAGACCATACATAACAAAGCTTCTTTAATCAAAAAACTTGTTAATTTGAAATTAAAGGGCAGGAAATCTGTTTCTGAGTATTTGAGTGACTTTCAGGATATTATTAATAAGCTGACTACTATGAAGATTGATTTTGATGATGAATTACAGGCTTTGTTCTTGTTGAGTTCTTTGTCGGATAGTTGGGAAACCTTAATTGTGACTATGTAACTCTGCTCCATAAGGTATTTTATCTTTGGATGTTACCAAATAAAGCATGTTCAATGAAAAGATAAGAAGAAAGGAGATAAGAGTTGATAATTCACATGTTCTTGTTGTTGAGAATCATGGAAGAAACAAGAGTAAGGGACCCAAAGATCGTGGTAACTCAAAAGGGAGGTCCAAGTCTAGAGACAAAGAGATTAGGACATGTCATTACTATTACAAACCTGGCCATATAAAAAAAGTTTTGATATCGTTGGAAGAAAGAATAAAGTAAGAAGCAAGACTCATAAAAAGAGGAAGATGATAAAAATTTTGCAACAACTATTTCTCATGTGATAATGTTGTCACTTTGATTTGTGCAGCCAGTGAATGAGTTCAAACACAGAGTGGGTGGTAGATTTAAGTGCTTCATACCATTGTGTTCCCAAAAGAGAGTATTTCATGAACTATCAATCTTGTGATTTTGATAATGTGAAGATGGGAAACAAGAGCTCAGCTAGCACAGTTGGGTTAGGTAATATTCGTGTGAAGACAAGTGTTGGGTGCACACACTTACATTAAAGAATGTACACTATATTCCTGATTTATGCCTTAACTTATTGTCTGCAAATGTTCTTGATCAAGAAGGATTTCGACATAGCTTTTGCGATGGTAAGTGAAAATTGTCTAAAGGTTCAATAATAGTTGTTCAAGGTGAGTTGTGTTATTCTTTGTATAAAATAAATTTGAGCATATGTTCTAAGTGGAATACAGTAGAAGAAAAGAATTCTCCAAATTTATGGCATCGAAGGCTAGGGCATATGAGCAATAAAAGGATTAAATTGTTGGCAGATAAATTGATAATTTACAAAAATACAAGTTATTATAGTCTTTTACTTAGAATAATGAGGATAGATAAGAAGAATATGCATCAATTTTGTTAAAAATTTATGCTACATATTAAACTTGCGCTGAAGTATCTCAAAAACACCCTCTGACCGCATATCATGAGTTATATTGCACCAAAATTTCTATTTTGCAGACTAATCACAGAACTTCATCGTATGCACGGAACCCCTATCCAATAAATAAATAATTGGTCGCATGCTTCGAGATCTCTGAGCCAGCACCAGCAGATCACCTGGCAAGTATTCAGAAGATTGACCATGATAGCAGTGTTGACATTCTCACCTACCGCGTCAGACGATAGCAATTTATCAGAGCAGAAATCCCACCAATTATCAATGCACGACTCTATAAATAAAGCTTTGACGCCATCAAGGGAGAAGAATCTTTAGACGGAGAGACAGAGATTTTTACGAGAGACAATTCCACTTCCATACTTCACCATGATTCTTCATCGGAGCCTTGCTGGAGCAAGAGTCTGAGAAGGCCTTCTCCATTCACCTAACCATTATATCACCAGTAGCCTTGACATTCATCTGTAGGAAGCAAGAGATTGCTAACAATAGCCCTTACCTTATCTCTTCAATTCTTTAGTTGTTGTATTGCATTTTGTTTAAGAGACTACTCATTTGTGTATCCAACAACAATATTTCTATTGAAATATCATCATGTCCACTTTCATCATCTTCTCTATCTTCACTTCCACTTTATCTATTATCATGAGTAGCTAAGTTCAACGGGGTGAGGGGAAAGATTAATACCATGATCTAAGTAGAATTTGTGGGAGTTATCCTATTTGCTTAATGTATGAATATTAAAATGCTTACCTATGAGAACTCATTGAGTCAAGTAGTTATGACTAACTACCTGAGAAGGAAAGTAGTTGTGGATTTCATTAAGCAAAGCAAGAAGTATTTCTAGAGAGAGAAACAACCTTGCACTCAAAGCAATTTTATCCATGCATCATAGAAATATGATAAGTGTGGCTAACCACTGAGAGGTATGTAATAACCTGAATTGCGTGCCAAGGAAAACTCTCATTATAAGCTTAGTGATGTGGTATTGATCTTCCCCAAACCCTGCCTTCTTCAGATATTTTCCTTCATGTTAAGACTGTTGTTTCTCTAAATTACTCTTAAAATTTATCTCATGGTTTTCTCTATTAGTTTAGAAATTTATATCACATAAATTAGTTAATCGCATGAACTTGACATTATTCTAACAATATTTACTTGCCGCATACCCACATTCACTAGTCACTCTATTATTACAAATCCCCGTGTTCGACCTTGGGTTATCCTAAGAAACTTGTAATCTTGTTATACTTGGCTTGATGACGAGAAACCGTGTGATTAGTGCATGATTGCTGCAACTAAACGTATAATATTGATATCGTATCTTCAATCCAGTATAGCTCATAATATACGCATCATTAACATCGCAACATAAATCTTTTATTCCTGTTGATAAAACGGTTTCTCTTGACCCTTGTGATCATTGTTTGGCAGGTAAGCAACATAGAAGTTCCTTTTCTGGAAAGTCCACCAGAAGGCAAGGAAAATTAGAGTTAATATATTTTGATATTTGTGGGCCTATTGAGGTGGAGTCACTTGGTGACAATAAATATTTTGTCACTTTTATTGATGATGTGACTCGAAGAACTTGGGTGTATATGTTGAAGAAAAAATGCCAAATATTCAAGATTTTTAGGAAGTTTCACGTCATGATTAAAAGGGAGATCGAAGAAAATTGAAGTGTCTTCGATCTGACAATGGTGGTGAGTATACTTCAAATGAGTTCAAGTATTATTCTTCACAACATGGCATTAGACATAAGAAAACAAAGCCTGTCACACCACAACACAATGGAGTTGCTGAGAGGATGAACAAATCCATTGTGGAGAAGGTGAGGTGTATGCTTAGAATGTCTGATCTTTCTAAGACATTTTAGGGTGAAGCAGTGCAATGTGTCGTGTATTTGATGAATCAATATCCATCAATTCCTCTTGGTTTAGACATTCTAGAGAGAGCATGGAAGGGACATGATCCCACTTATTTGCATCTCAGAGTCTTTAACAACAAGGCATACATGCATGTGCCTAAAGAACAGAGGTCAAAGCTTGATTCGAAGACCAATCCATGATTTTTGTTGGGTATAGGGATGAAAAGTATGGTTATAAGCTCTACGATCTAGAAAAGAAAAAAGTAGTGAAAAGTAGAAATATAGTGTTCTTTTACACAAAAAGGGTGTAAATCTTCTTAGTACAAGGTACACTTCTACTTTAGAGTTGTATATTGATACTACTAATGATTCTGCATATACTCCTATTGTTCAGCTGACAAATGAGAATGTTGATGATGTACATGATAATGTTGGTGAGATACAACCTGATGGTAATGTACCAGATCATGCTGATGATGATGATCTTGATGAGTCTTCATCTGATGAAGAAATTCATGAGGAAGATGCATATGAAGAAATAATCATGGAGAAGTTCATGAGCAAGGGGAGCAACCTATTCCCCAAGTGGAGGATACTCAGGCTCAAAAGTCCACCAGAGTGCGTAAGCCTTCAGAAAGGTATTCAAGCTCAGAGTTCATTCTAGTTAATGAAGATAGAGAGCCAGAGAACTATCAAGAGGTCTTGTCTCATGATGAAAAAGACCAGTGGCTCAATGCAATGAAGGATGAGATAAATTCCCTGGAAGAGAATGGAACCTAAGAGCTAGTGAAGCTTTCAAAGGGCAAGAAAGTGTTGAAAAACATATGGGTTTTCAAGTACAAGAAGGATGGTGAGAAGATAGTGAGGTACAAAGCCAGATTAGTGATTAAGAGATACATCCAAAAAGAGGGCATTGACTTTGATGAGATCTTCTCTCTGGTGGTCAAAATGACATCAATCAGAATAGTGTTAGGATTAGCAGCAAGTCTTGATCTTAAGATAAACAACTTGATGTAAAAATAAATTTTTTACATGGTGACTTGCATGAGGAGATCTACATGGAGCAACCTGAAGGATTTGAAGAAAAAAGAAAAAATAAAATTGTTTGAAAATTATAGAAGAGTCGTGGGCTGTGATAGGCACCAAGGCAGTGGTACAAGAAATTTGATTTGTTTATGATAAGCAATGATTATAAATGAACTACAACTAATTCTTGTGTGTATTTTAGAAAGTTTCCTGCATACAACTTCATCCTTCTTCTTTTATATGTAGATGATATGTTGATAGGTGAAAAATATATAAATATGATTCAAAATTTAAAGAAAGATTTGTCCAAGTCATTTGACATGAAAGATTTGGGTTCTGTAAAGCAAATCTTAGATATAGAGATTGCTCGTGACAGGAAAGCTGGAAAATTGTGGTTATCCCAGGAGAAGTATATTGAACGGGTGCTGGAAAGGTTCAATATGAATCATGCTAAGCCTGTTAGTACACCGCTAGTGACTCACTTTAAGCTAAGTAAGAAAGCTTGCCCTACAACAGAGAAAGAGAAAAAAGTTATGTCATCCATTCCTTACTCTTCTGCTATTAGTTCTTTGATGTATGCTATAGTGTGTACTAGACCTAATATTACACATGCAGTCAGTCTAGTGAGTCGTTTTCTATCTAATCCAAGTAAGACTCACTGGGAAGCAGTGAAATGGATCTTCAAATACTTGCAGGATACCTCCAAATTGAGTTGGTATTATGGAGGTGGCAAACCTATGCTTAAAGGGTTATATTGATGCAGACATGGCAGGTGATCTTGATAACAAAAATTCTACCTTAGGTTATGTCTTTACATTTTCAGGGGGAGTCATCTCTTGGAAATCCAATCTAAAAAATGCGTAGCATTGTCCACAACTAAGGCGGAGTATATTGCAGTAGTGGAAGCAAGCAAAGAGATGTTATGGCTTAAAAGGTTCCTTCAAGAGTTGAGTTTGAAGCGAGATGAGTATGTAATATTTTGTGATAGTCAGAGTGCTATAGATTTGAGCAAGAATTCAATGTATCATTGGATATGAGATGTAATTGAAGGAAAAAGATTGAATCTGACGAAAGTCTACACCTACAAGAATAGTGCAAATATGTTAACTAAGGTAGTTCCTAAAAGCAAGATTGATCTTTGTAGTAAGCCTTCCGGGATGAGGTTCAAGGGATCATGAATATGATTGAGTCTTCTCCATGTTGGGCTAGAGGGGGAGATTGTTGTGAGTGTCCAACCCACTTGTTGCACAAGCAAAACTTTATTTTAAACTTGTGTTCTGTGAGCCTAGTTTGGGCTAATTTTTTAGACTGGCTCATCTTGAAATCCCTAGATTTTCTTTTATGTGATATAGAGATGTCTCACGAAAAAAGATAGTGAAAAAAAAGGTAGAAAATCGGAGAGAAAGACAGCAGTTCGGTTTTTCAGCGACAACTTCCACAAAGTTGTCGATTGGCGAGTTTGAATGTTGGATTGTGCTAAAATTTGGTCAACCTGTTTGGGACACATAGGGTCTCATTTTGAACGGTTGGATCTTTGTTTGAACCTCTTGTTTGTCCGTAGTCGTTGCCAAATAGAATTTGTAAAACTAGATGATTTTCAATTTTTTTATCTCTAAAGTGTTCATCTTTTATGTATGAAAGTATTGGTGGGTAGTGAACCTTTGTATGACTAATTGAGTTCTTTTTCCCTAAATTTTATCATAATAAGAGAAGTTGACAAGGGTGGACTTCTCACAAGGCCCATGATTTTTTACTCTTCACATCAAACGGGTTTCCCACATATAATTCATGTGTACTCTTTGTTTTTAGTCTTCCAGAATTGTATGGTTTATTGTCGTCCATTTTTGGTTGATTTCTTGGTGATTATTTAGTGATTTATCTGTGGTGTTTTAGAGAACAATTATTTGATTGATTGTTTTGGAAGAGATCCTAGTGGGTTGTTATTACATTGTTTAGGTCCTATTAGTATTAAAGGTGTATATGAGCATACTTGTAAATTTACTTTCATCGTATTACTTGGATCGTTCTGGATAGTTGGGCCTATATATATCCACTGGGCTGATTAATAACAAAATGACCCAATTTATTTACTTTCAACAGGCTTGTTATGTTCATCTAAAAATTTGATTGATGAAACTTGTATCCACTTCAACCCAATGGCTTTTGTGTCAATTAATTTGTTAGATTATCAAGTGATAGGCTCCAAGGTACCAAGGTCTATACACAGGAATAAGAAAGAAAGAAAGAAAGAAAAAGTGAGAAAAATGATGCAATGATATAAATGGTGAGGAGTAGAAAATAGTTAACTATGAGTGTGTGTTTGATTGTGGTGGGCCATTTTGTTAGTTAGAAAAGGCATTTAAGAGGCTGAGTAAAGGAAAACTATTTTTATCTTTTGGTATTTTTACCCTTTTTTGTAGCTCTGTTGAGCATTGAGGAGAGGGGACTTCAGAAACTCCCTTGGTTTTGTCAAAATAGTGAATACATAGTTTGAGATTTATAATATTGATATCAAAGCCACTATTCTTTATAGAATAGAAAAAAAAGATGGTAGCCTAAGTGATTGCATGGGAGGAATAATTTACTTTGTTGCAAGTGGATATGGAGGCGAGGATAGATCAGCGATTTGTGGAAATACAGAATAGAGTTGAAGCCACAATCACTTCGAAACTTGATCAGGTTAAAGAGGAGTTAGGAATAACTATGGAACATAAGATTATGCAAGGTTTTGAAGGTTGGTCAGGGAGAGGAACCGTTAACGGGCAGGGAGTCTCTAGTTCGAGCCAAAACAAAAAACAATAACTAGTAACAGAAAGTAACTCGTGAGTAAGGAATAGAAACATATCAAAGGTACAATGAACATTGTGAGCGGAGATGTTCCTTTATTTGATATGCGATTTAGAAAATGAGAGATTCTGATTTTCAAGGGGGAAGAAGGCAAAAATCCTTTGGGATGGTTGCATCGGAAACGATATTTGTGGTGAATAATTTTAGAACATAATAATTTTATTAGTCCGACCTCCATCTTCCTTCACCATCCCTTTCATCCTCTAGAAGTTTCATGATAACCCAATCAAAGGTCAAAATGGAGTTGTTTGAATGTATCAGAGGCTAAAGAAGGAATTGTTTTAAAGGGATATGAAAGTTAGAGTTCTAGCTTTTTTAGGTGCCATGTGTCTACAAATAAAGTACTTATCTCTAGCATCGATTGGCCTCTTATAGCCCCTTTCCGTTTCGAAAGGAATATGCCTGACCACACCTTCTTGTTCTAGATTATGAATAAAGTCTGGAAAAAGTCAGCGAGGTTGGGTTTTGGTTGCAAGGGCATGATGCAAAGATATTAGGATTAAGATCAAATTTATAGCGGGCACAACAGCTAATGAAAGGCTTGGTTGGCACTAAATGAAAGGAAAAGTTTGAGGCTCGAGATTAGGTATATATCGAGCTACGTGTTATACCCCCGCCCAAGCTACCCTATTGTCCTAGAACGAGATATCAAGACAGCAGATGTCAACCCTATTATGACACCTATTGCCCATCTAAGAACTGTAATCTATTTTCTTGCTCCTCTATCACCTGATAGACAAATATAAATATTTTGAATCGTTCATGCATTCTAACTTAAATCTCTAAAGTAACTAGAACTTTTCATATAAAAAGGCTAACCCATCACCAACTTGTATATATAATTACAGCCAGAGTTCACAACACCAAATCACAAACATAAATTACAAACTTAGGGTCATTATGCCCTTTTCCAGCTAATAAGTGTTGGGTTTTATGTCCTAAAATTTATGGTTTGTAAACAATAAACTTATTTTGTTAATCAATAAAGATATTATTGAAGTTTAATTCAATAAAGTAGTTATTGAATATATGAATTGCTCATTTGGTTTTAGAAATAAAGCCAACAAACTTAAGATCCATGGCTATTACATGAGTACTTAAACTTTATGTAGAGACATAAAAGTGGATCAAGTTCGAGTAGGTAGAAAAAATGGTCTACAGTATACGGATAAGGTTGGGTACCTTATCCTGGGGACACTATCAGATATGGCTCACTTTGTAGGTGATACAATTTTTTGTAAAGTGCTACAAATGAAGTGATTCTAATTCGTTCATGTGGAGACATGAGGAGTGGGGGCGTCCTATGCAATGAGTTTGTATAAGATCGGACCAAGAAATAAGTCACTCTTACTTTATAATATTGTTTACTGAGACTAACTATTTCAAAACGATAACCTAGGTAACTTAATCTTAATCCTGAGCTAACTATGAACTCCTATTTACTTGCGACTATCCATAGATTTGCATCGATGAGGGTTTACACAACAACGCCGGCTCAATAAGGCTCCCATCTTAGCGGTAAGACCGGGTAGATAGCTGGAGACATAGGGTGCAAGATGGAATTCGCTCCTACCCGCTTTTAAGGATAGTAGAGATGTTGTTCCCTTAAATGCTGACTCCAGGTCTTAAACAAGGGGCCTCACCCTCTCATTGGCCCGAAAAGGACTCATTTTAAAGATTGAATCTCAAACCAATTGTTCATTAAAGAATCAGTGGGACTTAAGGAACAAGAGGTAATCTTAGGGGTAAAATAGCTATTGACCCAGCCATTTTACGAACAACCTGTGAAAGATTAACTTACTAATTATGGTTATATCAAGTGGACATAATATATCTACAGTTAAGGGAGTGCAACTATTGGGCTTTAGTGGAGTGGCCCGGTAGTTAACAAATGGTGATTAATTAGGTTAAAGAGTTTAACTGGTTAATCTCCGATCGTTGGAGCCCATGATCTGTAGGTTCATAAGGTCTCCTACTAGCTCACAAACAAAATAAACCTTAGAATAGTGTGATGAGTGAATTTGAAACGTTCAAATTCGAATTAAGGAAATTAGTAATTATATATGATATAATTACTGGTTTAATTATTGAATTAAACGAAATTGAAGAATTCAATAATATTTAAATATGATTTAAATATTAATTTCATGAATAGAAGATTCATGGTAGTGGAGTTGGTGTTTGATTAATTTAATATTTGATATTAAATTAATATATTCGATTAAATTGTTTAATTAATTAAATCAATTAATTTTAAAATTGAAATTTGAATTTTGTGAAAATTCAAATTGGAAAATCAATTTTGTTTAACTTAATATTTGGAAAACTAGGTTAAAAATTTAATTTTAATAAAAATTCAATTAATTGGTTTGAATCATTTTTAAAATAGAAATTGATTTTTACAATTGGGAAATTCGATTTAATTTGATTAAAATTGAATTTAATTGAAAAATTAGAAAAACCCAACTTTAGTGGGTTTTTCCAACATGAATCACAATTCCACCAAAATTCTATTTTGATTTTCTAAGTAAGAGTTGTCCTTTTTCAATGCAATATGGTTGCATGGCTGGAAGAGATAAAACCAATTGATTTCAGCTGATTGTGATTGATGAAAATTAGATTTTGGTTAAGAAAAGAGCTAGAAGAAGGGTTATTTAGCTTGAAGAAAACCAATTAGCTTTCTCCTCCAAAATTCCTCGATCCAGCTTATTTGAGCCCCACAACTCAATCTAAGGTCCTAGAGAATAGTAGGGAAGATCTTGTGGTGGTTCACAACCAGTTTTTGAGGAAATTAGAGCTAAATTTGAAGATCAAAGGTGTTCTTCAAAGGTATTTTTGAAACCCTCTTTATTTTGAATGAACATGTTTAATTTGTTGCTAAAATTAATGAATTAGAGTGCTTAATTATCCTGAATTCTTCTATCATATGCTTGCTACTTTCGACAATAAGTACATGAGTTTTAGGAGCCAACGAGAGAAGCACATAGAGCAGAAGTATCATCTCATCCGAGAGATTGTGCATCGAGGGGACGTGATCGTCACGCAGATAGCTTTGGAGCATAACGTTGTTGATCCATTTATAAAAGTCCTCATGGCTAAGGTGTTTGAGAGTCACTTGCAGAGTATGGGTCTATGTGGCAGGTCACATCTAGTCTAGGGCAAATGGGAGATTTTGTACTGGGCGCATATTATGCTCTAGTTTATTGTTTTATGTGTACTTTTATATTAGTGTGATTTTTATATTGTACACAATACTAGCTTTAGGACAAGAGGGAGATTGTTGGGGTTGATGCCTTAAATCTCGTGGGTTCTATAGTTTGTAATTATAATATACAAATATTTTATTTATTTAATAAAATATGAGATGTTTTATTCGACATTTAGTAGCATTAACCCACAAAACCAATAAACTAACATCCAAGGTTATCTTCTGTAGCTTAAACATGTATGTAGAGATATACAGGTGGATCATGTTTAAGTGGTAGCCTAAATGGTCTGTAGTAGATGAATAAGGTTGGGTACCTTATCTTGGTGACACTACGAATACGACCCACTTTGTAGATGTTACAATTGTTATAAAGTGTTACAAATGATCTGATCTTGATCATTCATGTAAAGACATATGAACATGGGTATTCTATACAATAGAGTTTGTATAAGACCAGGCTACGAAATGACTAGTCTCATAATATAATACCGTTAATAATAGAAACTTACATTTCACCAGGATGACCATAGGTAACATGATCTGAATCTTGAGTGAGTTGTGAACTCCTGCCTATGAAGGCAGTTCTTTGATTTGTATGGGTGAGAGTGCCAGATCGCCGGCTCAATAAGTCTACCATTTTGGAGATTCGTCTGATTGGAGAGCTGGGAACACAGCTATATAAGACAAAATTTACTTCGTTGGGAACACAGCTATACAAGACAAAATTTACTTCTTCCCTAATATCTGGATTAGTAGATAAATTTCTCCCTTAAGGGCTGATTTCGAGGCTTGAACAATGTGGCTCCACACCCGCTCTTGGCCCGAGAGGGGTTTGGTCATAGTTGAACTATGACTTATTGTTCATTAGAGGGATTTGTGGTACTTAAGGAGTTAGATGTAACTATAGGGGTAAAACGGTAACTTTGGCCCAGTTGTACTTATGAGTAATTTGTGAAGGGTCATCGTATTGTTGACTAATTATATCCAATGAACATAGAAATATATCTGTAATGTGCAGAGTGTAGTTGTCAGTCTTTAGTGGAATGATCGACAATTAATGAATGTTGAATAATTTAATTTAAGGAGTTTAATTAATTATTCAAATACTATTAGAGCTTCAATCTACAGGTCCATAAGGTCCCCTCTGTAGCTCAACAGAGATTATTAGAAATTAATTTTAGATTCATTTGAATTGTTCAAATTAATTGAGGGAATTAATTATATGTGATATAATTTAACTTAATTATATATAATATAATTAATATAATGTATTTGATACATTATATAAAGTTTATTTGAAAAGAAATAAATATTTGAATATGATTCAAATATTAATTATGTGAATTGGATTCACATAATTAAATTTAGTATAAATGAGATTTATATTAAATATCATGCAATAATGAGAAAACTAAAACTATAGATTATATTGTATTTGATACAATATAAAACTATAGGTCATGTGTTATATTATATAACATATATAATATATGATAAGGTAGTTATTATATATATATATATCAAATTATTTGTTATATTATTTAATTTTTTGGGGAAGGAGTTGTAACTCCGTACCCACTATTCTCTCAACTTCGTACATGATTGTGTGATGGTTTTTCAAAACTTTGGTTAGAAAACATGTTTGGTTTCTAAACTTTTACTAATAATTTATTTTTAAAATTTTGTGGCTAACGATTTAGACTTTGTACTCTTAAATTTGTACTATTTTAGTTCCTAAATTTAAAATAAATAACAATTTAATCTCCATTATGAAAAATCTCTTTCAAATTAAGTGTTATTTATGTTATGTAATGATTTGATCTTTATAGTTTATGAAAAAAAAAATGATTCTCAATGATCAATTTATCAAGCTATATGTGTAAGAATTTTCATTAAATTTGAATAATATTTTTTGCAATAAGGACTAAAGTGACAAATTACACATGCACGCACACATGCACCCATACCTATTTTCAAAATTTAGATGTAAAACAATAATATTTTGAAACCTAAAAACCAAATGAAACTAGATTTAAAATCTAGTACCAAAATGATTTTTTTTTCAATTTTTTTGTTCGATATCATTTTTCAAAATCGTGATTTTATTAGTCATTAGTATTCTGACATGTTTAGTGCTTCTGTTCTTCAAAATGATAAGCTAGAGTTCAAAGACGTTAATTCCTTAACTACCCTTTAGCTTATAACCACATAGTAGGGCACAAAGCTTGCTTGGATTTATTATTTTAGTGTAAATAATCGTTTAATTGCAACAAAAGGTTTGAAGAGTCACTTGTATTGCTGCTAACTTTGAAACGAGCACAACTTTCATATCCATAGTACCTTGTACCCCAAGTGATCTGTCAGGTTGTTTGATTTATGTGTTCTTTTGTTGTTCGAAATGGTTACATACTTTCATTGATTAGAGGATTCATGTAGACTTTTTCCCTTAAAATATGTTTACTAGGATCTTTTTAGGTTGGTTCTTTTTTTCTTTGTCCTTGTCATATATGGTTGTGTGCTTTGTTTGTGTCTTGACCTCAAAGTAAAAGTTATCTAACACAACAAAATTTGTTATGCACGATGTTATAACAATTCCAAGAACATCAAAGATAAACATATAAAAAATGAACATGAACAGAACACAGAGTTTGGTATCCAATGAACACAGAAATATATCTGTAGTGTGAAGAGTGCAACTGTCAGTCTTTAACAGAATGATCGGTAGTTAATGGATGTTGAATAATTTAATTAAAGAAGTTTAATTCATTATTCAAATGTCATTGGAGCTTAAATCTACAGGTCCATAATGTAACGACCCAGATTTGTACGCATACAGGAAATTAAATATCAAATAATAAGCAGGACGAAATTTTATTTAAAGGGGTGGAAATTTAGAAGGAAAAAAATAATAATAATAAATAAATAAATTGGAAATTGGAAAATTTATTCATTATTCAAAAGATAATGAATAAGGGAGCGAGCGGGAGCAAGAAAGTGGGAGAGAGCGAAAGCCACACCAACGAGAAAACTGGAGAAAACGAGATTCTGAGAAGAGAGTTGCGCGATCGAAGGAAAAATTGGAGAGCGAGAAACCCAGCGAGCGATGCTAGCGAGATTGAGGCTGGCGAGAGTAAAGAGAGCGAGATTGAAGGAAAATTGGAGAGAGCGACAATTGTAGCAAGGAAGTTGGAGAGAGCGAGAGTAAAGAGAGCTATTCTTAGCGAGACAGTAGGAAAGAGCGCGAGCGAGAGCGAGAGAGTGGGAGCGAGAGCGGGAGCGAGAGCGAGAGAGCGGGAGCGAGAACGAGAAAGCTGGAGAAAGCGAGACGAAAGAGAAAATTTGAGAGCGAGAGTGGAAAGAGCGGGATTTTCAGCAAGAAAGCTGGACAGAGTAAATTCCTAGCGAGAAAACGGGAGAGAGCGAGATTTTAAGAGCAGAATGAGCGAGATTTGGACAGAAGCGCGAATTATGCGTTGAATTTGGCCACGATCTTATAGATTATACATGGAAAACCCCTAAAATTGAATACAAACAAAGAATGATGACGTAAGGGCAAACGTTAGCCAAGATTAGGTGTCTTATTGAGAGGAATCCATAAACCATAAGTAATTTTAAAGAAGCCACCTGTACGATGATTTGTCACACTGAGAAGAGCTGAAAACTACTATAAATAGGACCCTTTGCCGAAGATTTAACCCATTCTCAAACAAATCTCAGTAACAAAGAATCGTGTGAAAAAGTAAGTGTGAGTGAGGAAGTTCTGTGAGATTAAAAGAGAAAAGCTTGGGTAAAGTGCTGCCCAAATTTCTTCTTTTGATTTAAAAAGGGAAAACTCTGCTGATAAAATCATAAAGAATAATAAGGAATAATTAGATCACAGTCAAGGTAAGTAGTTTATCTCACCCTCTCTTTAAATGTTCTATGGTAGTGTACCTTTATTATGTTGCATGGTTATGTTAATTGTTATATTGCATTACATGTTTAGAACACGTTTCTCTACAAGGGACCCCATGCATTATGTTTGTTCACGATTACGTTAAAATCAAGTTTTAATTAGGTGCAAGTTATGCTTCCAGTCTAATCTTATGGTTATGCTAATGGTTGATGTTGGATGCGACTCTGGCCCTACTGACTGCATGACCCGCTAATCATCAGATGGGTTAGTTTCCGCTTAGGTTCTCATCTTCCTATCAGGGCGGAGAGATTTCTGTTGGAAGCATAACGTTTATGCTAATGGTTGATGTTGGATGCGACTCTGGCCCTACTGACTGCATGACCCGCTAATCATCAGATGGGCTAGTTTTCGCTTAGGTCCTCATCTTTCTATCAGGGGGAGAGATTTCTGTTGGAAGCATAACCGACCACCATATGTTATTATACGTTTTCGGTCCCAATCATATGTTTTCATGACATGTTGCTTGTGATTGTGCATTTGGTCACTACCCTACGTGAGAACTACTTACTGGGTATATTATATACTCATCCTATATTTTTACAGACTTTGTAGGTAAGGACGCAGCGTAGATGGCAGAGTTGGACGTCGCTCAAATGGCCAACCATCAAACTCACTATTATAGGCACATGCATTTTGTACCACCACGCTAATGTTTTATGGATCCTGGTGTTTTGATAAATAAATTTTTATATAATTTTTCTATCTAATTAATAAAATTTAGATTTGTTCTTTGAAATTTCAACCAAAACTCATCTCATGATAGAAAAGTCTAAGTATGCATGTCGTAGCGGTCGGATCATAATGTGTAAGGATCCGGGCGTTACACATAAGGTCCCCTATATAACTCAACAGAGATTATTGGAAATTAATTTTAGATTAATTTGAATTGTTCAAATTAATTGAGGGAATTAATTATATATGATATAATTTAACTTAATTATATATGATATAATTAATATAATATATTTGATACATTATATAAAGTTTATTTGAGAGGAAATAAATATTTGAATATGATTCAAGTATTAATTATGTCAATTGGATTCACATAATTAAATTTAGTATAATTGAATTTATATTAAATATCATACAATAATGAGAGAACTAAAACCAATATATATAGAGAGTGATAGATAAATGGTAATTAAATTATTTGTTATATTATTTAATTTTTTAGCGAAGGAGTTATAACTCCCTATCCACTATTCTCTCAACTTCATACGTGATTGCATGGTGGTTTTTTAGGGGAGTGGTTTTCTTCTTCTTCTTTGGGTTGATGGGGAGAACTCTATATAATTTTCTCAAGGACATCACACTAATTTCTCTCTCAAATTCTCTTCTTCTCTTCCAAAAATCTCAGAGCTCATACCTCTTGAGAAATTCTCATCTCAAGAGAACACAAAGGTAATTTTTGTGGTAGTACCCCTTGGTTTTACCGTTCATGGTCTATTGTTTGTGATCCTTTTGGAGAGGGGAGTTCATGAAAGTTTTGGTATCTACAAGGGTAAGTTTCTTGAAACCCTAATCCAAATTTCTTTTTCCCTCTCTTGCATGCTGTATAATTTGATGTGATAATGCATAAAGGTTCTATAAATTTTGTGTTATGTAAAAATAAATTTTGGGACGGATCCCCGCTTCCTCAATGGAACTTCAAAGTTCCTTCAGTGAAGATTTGAAACTACATATATATTAATCTGAAGAGCATATACCTTAACCACGTTCAAGTTGACATGCATAGAGTTGAGTTAATCATTGTGCTTAGTGCAACATTTGATAGTGAAGATTCGAACCTTAAGTATTTTAATCAGAAGATACCTTAATCATGTTCCGATTGCCATGCATAGAGTTCAGTCGAGTTATTTCAGTATCTAATGTGAAATTGTGCTTTTGAGTTTAACATTTAAAATAATGTATTTTTATGATTTGGGGTTCTTTCTTTTTATCACCCCACCTTACATTTTATCTAAGGAAGCAAGACATCTTTAATTTCTCTACCCAAAGGTCACATTCAAAAAACCCTCCCCTACCCCATATGAAATGTGATATGTGATGGATTGGGCCTTGCTGTGATGAGCCAAGATCCAATATTTATTGGACCACCCACTTCTGTCAATTCCCATCTCTCTCTTGTCCTAATCATTTATCACTTTTTCTAGTCTAGAGGCAAACAAACAAAAATAAAAAGGTTAAGCAAATATTTTTTGGTCCCTACCATTTGTAACCATGGTAAAAAATCATTATGAAATTTTTTACCCACGTAGATTGATAATTAATAGAAAAGTAGATTTATTTATAAATTATAAAGATTAAATTGTTAAAGATGAAAAATTGACACTTAATTTTACTAAAATTTTTTATAATAAGAATCCAATTGTTATAAATTTCAAAATATAAGAACTACATTATTATTCGTTAAAATTTAAAGAATAAATTATTACAAATTTCAAAATACAAAACTAAATTATTACTAATTGATGGACAAACTTAACCAACAAAAACAATTTTTACCCAAATAAAAACATCGAATTTAGTTCCTTTTTCTACAATTTCTTCAACGCATTTTATAATAATTTTTAAAACATGATTATAAATTTTCCAATTGAATTATATTTTCATTAAAGATGTTAGTCTTGTCTATATTCTTTGATTGGTCTCTAAACTAGCACTAATGCCAGCCCTCTTCTAGATAAAAATTTTCTCAATACCTTCTGGACTTTCAAAACCATGTTCTTTACATACCTTGTTTTATTTTATTTTTTTAGCATTAAACTAATTTTCCTTGTTAATCAAAATTTTGTTACTGTGTTTTTTTTTTTTTCTCTTAACAAAAGTATGTAGAAAATAACAAAAAGAAAAGAAAAAGGCACAAAAATTAGTGATATAAATAAGACTCTAATATTGCATATATAAATTGTTTGTTACAAGAAATAATGAATAAAAATAATAAAAGAAACACAAGATGAATCAAACAGCAATAATCAAAATATAGAAAATAATGGTTCTGTGATTTTTATTTAAGAAAATGGGTGTATAATAATTAGAAAAATCATAATATTCATATTCATATTCATATTCATACCAGGCTAAGGCTAATCTTAATCCTTTTGACTAAAATCACCGGAGCGAGCTTGGTTTTTCTTTATGGATTTGGTCTACAGATCGGACGGCGGAGAAAGAATCAAAAAAGCCACTGAGATTAATCAGACGTTGACGGTGTTGCAGAGGAACATGAGGGACAATGCGGACGCGTCGCCGCCGATTCTCCCACTCCCAGTGAGTCGCTCGTAATAATCCACACAAAACAGAGAGAGTGAAAGTTGAACCTCATCCTGAGTCCAAACTCGCCTCACCAGGTCCGAGTACCCGAGTCGACTCAGCACCGGCCGGATACTAACCATGTACAGCCGTTTGTACCCTCCCAAAGCGGCCACCACCGATTTCACCGACGACGGAAGCGGCGATGTTACATGACGGAAGCAAACCTGTTCCCACACCGATTCACTTCGAGCGATGGTGCACCAGAGCCGGCAGACGCATGTGGCGACGCCGAGCGACGGTCCGTCTAGCCGCTTGAGGATTTCAATCAGAATGTCGAGATTGTCGTTGATTAAGAACTTCCGTCTCTTCTCGTTCGGCTCTGGTATGTGATTCTTCTGCATTGTTTATGTTTAAGCCCTAGAGTAATTAGGAATTTGGTAGGTGAAACTTGAAACTCTATGCCTCTTTGATATATATGGAATTGACAATTAGATTGAGAGATGGAAAGAGAGAGAGAGAGCTTGATCTGATGGAAATTCATTAACAAGGAGAAAAAGTCTAAGATAGGATTTGTCTTGCTGTGCGTCTCGAAGTTCGCGTGTTTGTGAAAATGTCTGTGAGAAGGATTGAGAGGGTATCGAGGGGGGAGGAGATGGGGCCAAAGAAGAAGATCCAAACCAAAAAAACCTCAAAACCAATGCAAATGAATGCGATGCTGCTTAACTTTCTCTTTCTTTGGTTTTCTTTTTTTTTTTTTTTTTTTCAAAAAACAAATTGGTTTGGGGCTTAGCAGAAGCTGTAGTTGAATTTAGTTTGTGCATATTCCAAGAATTTGGGCGTGTGTCCTTTGTGATTTGGGAATCAATCTTCAAAGGAGGAGGGAGGACCTTTGAAATTGAAATCAGCTGTGCATGGATATGTTACTGTCTTTATTTTATTATGCCTATCTTTTCTTAACTTCAGTGTGTGGACTGTGGACCATCTCTAAACATTGTTCACTGGACTCTAATCATGAAACACCAATTTGTGTATAGTGCCTTATCAAATTATGGATTCTTAAATGTTAATGATGTCATGACAGATAATATGTGCAATGAATCTTGATTATAATTGCATTTAGTTTTGCAATCATAGTATAAATTAAAGCAGATGTCTGGAAAAGTGTTTTTGAAAATTCTTGCAAATGAGAAAGAAAGTATTTTTTTTAAGCTTTTATGATGTCACAAGTTGTAGTTAAATAGTGTATCTCTTTGAAGGATTTGATGTCACAAGCTTTTATTTTATTATGCCTATCATTTGAAAGTCCTATCCTATTCCAGAAAACTATTCCATATATTTACTCTTTTTCTACCTAAATGATATATTTTTGTTTGTGAATTTAAAATTGTGACATGTTATTGACTCTATGATCTTAATTGTCGAATCACCCTCAATCTCTCTCTCTAAATCACATTGCTCCGCTCAACCTCCTCTTTCTTCTCACTTCATATAGTTTAATCATCCATTTTTCCTCCCCATGATTTCTGGGAAGACTTATCCATCGTACTCCACAATCTCACATCATTTACTCTCTTTCCATCTCAAGAACAGAGGGATTCTATTTCTAATTCCTAAATGTTTTTTCTTTTCCATTTCCCTTTTTTTAAAAGAAAAATGTCACTGTTTTATTGATGCAGATTTTAAGTAGATGGCATGTTATACTTAAGACTTTGCTCACTCTCGTTCTTTAGTCATGTCATTCCCTGTCCCTCTCTTGAAGAGAGAGTTAATGATTTTCAACTTTAGGGATAGGCAGGCCAGAGACACACACCCGGGGGGCAGGGGTGGAACTTTTAGACTATGAAAAACGTGTTGACAATCACATAATTGTACCATAGAGGTATATTTTGCATTGTCTTTGCTTATGAGATATCTAGAGGTTAGCATTAAACTTGTATGCTTGAATTAAAATTATTATTCTTAAAATTCTGAATCTTGTTGGATGGTTCATTTCTATTACAAAACGTACAGTTTTTTTCATATGGTATGGCCTTCATATGATACAGTGATACATACACATCATACTGAGGAAATATATGCTGGAAAACTAAAAACAAAATAGACAGAACTTTATGCACTTAGGGGAAAAAGGTGAACCAGAAGACGATAAAATGCATTAAAAAATGTTTGAAAATAAGAAGTGTTGTTTGTGAGCAGGAAGAAAAGTCAGAGGGAAACAAGCATCATAGGTTTCCTCAGAAAACAATAAATAAATAATGTAAATATGTTTGAGAATTGAGAAAACCCATTGAAAATCATAGACAGGGTAATGCCCATTTGATTGTCTGATAGGGTTGTCACAGAAAGGAAAACCCCAAGTCCTTTGAGACAGAAAGCATATAATAAAATAAAACATCATTATATTGGGTGTTAGAATTGACATTTAGATTTATAAAAAGACCCTTTAGGTTGGGTTGTGGGGAAAGGACTTAGGAGGAGGGAGATTCTCTTAGCGGCCCCCCCCCCCCCCCTGCCCCCACCTCTATATTATATTCTTTTAGGGTTTCTGAAGATGTTGTTTTGTTTCATGTTGGACTTGTCTATTGGACTCATCTGAGAAAAGCACTGTTCCCAAGTCTTGCTGAGAAGAACTTAATAATTGCAACAATACAACAAGAAACCCCTAAAGGTCAATAACCCATACAAAAATTCTTACGTTTTCCATTTTCTCACTCATTTGCTTAACCTTCTGTGTTAAAAGACTGCCTTTCGTACTTACTTTGTTGTTGTAGAGTTCTTGTCATCATCATCTTGTAATTTTTCCTTTTTTACAGCTTAATATTGCAATTCAAGTTATTTAACTCCCCCCCTTTTTTATTTTTTAATATTTTCCATGCATACATTTGCGTTCTAATACCGTGTTTACTTATATTGTATGAGCTTAATATTTATTTAATCACAAGACAGTGACATTTTCCCATTTTGCTGTAAATCTTCTTTCACTTTTTGGGGGTTTCATCAATTTAGAACAACAATTTCTTTAATGAAATGTGTACTGCCTCTTGCTGATTTGCATAATATTTTGTTAACTCTGCGTTTGTTTACATTTCTATGTTTGAAAGTATTGTGTGCCTATGCAATAAAATAGAAAAATGGTAAATTATACATTCGTTTCATATATTTGTTTTACCCTCCATGGTCCTAGAAATGCTTTGATATTGATTTTTCATGTCAAATTTGTGCACGTGATTTGGTTTTGTATGTAGATACTTGTTTTTATGCGATTTTGAAATTTGAATATATATGTGTACTAAAAGTAAGGTAGATTTTGGATGTTTTTGCATATAACACAAGAACTTAGGTCTTGATAAGTTTCAAAACCTACTATATTTCAAACTCAGAATTCTACTATTACTAGGTCACTAGAAACAAGCTTAACAGTGAACTATGTTTGAAATTAGTTCACTATTTTTTAATTAATTAGGGGATGGAGTTTTATGATTTGAAAATTAAGCTTATAAACATTGTTTTCCACTTGTAGGTTTTTTTATTTTGTCATCTACTTTCTAGCATGGTTTTCAAAAACCAAGTCAAATTTTGTCAACTAAAAAATAGCTTTCAAAAGTATTTGTTTCGACTAAAAATGCAAGTGTTTTTTTTTTTTTTAAAGAAATGTGAAAAAAAAAAGTGTAAAAATTGGGAAGCAATGTTCAAACTAAAATCATTATTAAATCAAACCTAAATGTTGAACTCATCTATTTTTATTTGTGGCAGTTTTTTTTGTAAAATATTAAACCTAAAGTGAGGCATAGGAGTTTACGAATTGAATTGGAATTCAACAAATTTTGAGGAATTTCTCTCTCTTAAGAACAAGAACATGATTTTTTAATTGGTCACCTCACTAACAATAAAAAAATAATTAGTAAAAATGGTAAACATTAAGGGCCGTTTCGGCCCCCAATTTGGAATAGGCTTAGCTCACTCAGCATTCGAGGAGTGTGGAGTGTGTTCAGAAAATGGGGCTAAAGATTTTTGTTAACTCCCCTTTTTCTACCGTAATACAATTTATAACTCAGCATTTACATAACCAACTCTTTCACCTTCCAACGTTAGCGACCACATTTGACAATTAACTCCGGAAATCACCTTTAATGATCATTCTGACTGCCAATTCTAGGAAAGATCTCAAAATTAAGTCTATTTTCTCTTTCTTACAATGATTTACATTTTTCTTATGTACAATGGTTGAATTCTTCGAAAAACTAAAAAAAATAAAATTAAAAGTTATTTTTTTTAGTCTTCAAAATTTAGCTTAGTTTGTTAAACCATTAGTAAAAAGCAAATAACAAATGAAGAAATTTGGAGGTGGACATAATGTAATACACTTAATTTTTTAAAAAAATAAAATAAAATAAAAATAAAAACTAAAAATTAGATGGTTACCAAACGGAGTCTTGGTGTTTAATAGTCTACTTTTATATTTAATATGACATCAATTGAAATATTTTGAGTTCATAGAAAACCAAACAATCTTGGATAGAAAATCACTTATGAAGTACAATTACTTTATGTGAGGCAAAGAATCCGTATCAGACACGTATCAAATATCGATACTTCCTAGATACGTATCTATTTCTACGCGTGCATTTTTTTTAAAAAAAAAAAAAAAAAAAAAAAAAAAAAAAAAACAAGCAAGTCATCTAATCTTTTTCAATATAAAACTAGACAACATATTTAAAAAGCTTATTGCTCGAGTCCAAAACTAAAAGGAAAAAAATAAATAAAAGGTCAAACCTTAGAATCATCTAATCTTCATCCTCACATTTGAATTCCTACAAGTCCACCAAAATATAAACCGTTCGGATATCTTCAACAATTCAATGAATAAGTTATTTGTTTATCTTCATACTTCTGCATACCATAATATGAATAACTTTTCTATTCCATTTTATTAACTATTGTACTTCAACATCTTAGATGTTGCAAATGTTGCCTTTTTTGTATTGTATTTTAGCATTTGTATTCTATTTTGTGCTATTATTATTAACATGTATGCTAAATTTATCTATATCCTAGATTTTTTTAAGAAAAAGAAAATATATCTTCAATATACCAGTATCATCTTTTTTAGAAATATATATATTAAAACCATGGTGTATCCTTATACGTATTTGTATATTAGTTTTTTAAAAATTGGCGATCGTCATATCTGATCGTATTCGTATTGTTTAACTGTATCTGTGTTTGTGTTTCATAGAAATTCACTCTTGTAACATTTTCAATATTTAACAGTTTTTTGAATATGAGTTTCTAGAGAGCAAATGTTGAGTTAAATTTTGTAGCGGTACTTTGTTAAAAGAAGAAAACCGTAACAAAGGTGTTAAAAAATTTAATTACTTAATTTTGTAGATTCAAAGTAGTCCATAAATACCCCACTTATCTTTCTATCAAAACACAATTTATCAGTAATTTTTCCAATAAGTACTTTTGAGAAAATGTAATCAAACACATGAGTGCCTTTTATTTTAAACAGTTTTTAAATGAAAATGGCTTTTGAAATACACTTTTTTCTAAGCAATTCAAACATATCTTAGTTCAAGTCTTTTATGTTAAAAGAAGATCGAATTATTTACAAAATACTATATTTAACATATCATTACTTAACTTCTTATACCAGACTAAAATACTCTACACCATAAACGTAAATTATTCAAGTTCACATACTAGTATAATCCAATAATTTGTAATAACCACAAAACTATTAGGACCAACTTTGTGGAACCTAGCTAACGTTTATTTATTTATTTATATTTAAAAGAAAATTGATAATTGGATGGTAAAGTAATGGAAAAAAGGATAATGAATGATGATTAAAGGGGTAAACTAAAATAATAGAAAAAAGAATAGAAGTTTGTTGGTGGCAAAACACATAATGATAAGTACTTGGGAACAACATGAAGAAAACGAAAAAGCAAGTAGAGAAAAGGTAAACAGAAGACGACTCTAAAAACAAACAAACCAAATAACAATCAATTCTTCTAAAATCAAATGCTATTCTTAATTTTAATCGCATCTTCCCTTTCCCTTAACTGCTTCTGCTTCTCCTTTTTGCTTCTTCAACCATGAAGCTATGGGATCTCAACTCATCTTCTTCTCTATAAATCAAATTTCATTACTCTTTTTATTACTAATACTTGTATAATCTTGTCTCATCTATGGCTTTTCTTTCAACTATAAATTTGAATAGCAAAAGTTTGCAAGTGTGTTCTATAGTGGAGCAAGATTGATTTTATCTATGTTGTTTCTTAATGTTTATTTTTGTTGACTTTAGGAGTTCTAAAATTTGGTTTTTGGCTTCTTTTGGCGGTTTATTTAAGAATTGTTTATAATGACTTCCTAAGTTAAGTAGTTGTAAATATTGCCATCAAGTCCAAATTATTAGCAGATATAGTACAATACCAAAAAAATTACAAATATAACAAAACTTAGATAGTCTATCAGTGCTAGATCATAACACTGGTAAAAGTCTATCAGTAATAGATCATGTCGTTGGTAAAAGTCTTATCAGGGATAGACCGTATAATTGATAGACTTTGCTATATTTTCAATTTTTTTAATGTTATTATACACTTAATTATTATCCCTAAAAATGATATCCATTGTAATTACCCTAAAAAATTATTCCAAATCAACTCATAATGAGTGAATTTGAGTTTTGATTTTTGGTTACTAGGATCCTCTTTGATTACTATTTTGCTTTTAGCTTTATATTGTCGAAAATTATATTTGTTTCGTCACAATTTTTTTAATAAGCTTCTCACCTCCTTTAAAAACACATTCCAATTCTAAGCTAAATTTTAATAACTAAATTAAGTATTTTTAAAACATTTTTTTATAGTCTTAAAAAATTTGTCAATGCCTCTAAAATAATTTTCAAAACATAGTTAATAAAAATTAAAAATTATAAATAGAAGTAATGTTTATATGTTAGATTTTAAAAAGTAAATATTTTATTCAACTAGATTTAATGAATTAACTTCTTTTTTTTTTTAACAATATTTAAGTTTGAATTTAGTTTAGAAAAAACTTTGCCTAATAAATCACTTATAGAATGTGTAGATGAAAATAATAAAAACTTTTGTAGAGAAACTAATGAGAAAAAGCGCATATTGAAAAAATAAAAAGAGTAAAATAGCATCGATTGGTTATAAAGGGAAAGAAGTTGTACATTTGTAAGAAATTAAAACGAGTATTTTTTTTTAGTACAACAAGTGAGTATATAAAATTTTAAACCTCTGACTTCGTGAAAAGTAGTATAAATCATTTACATATAATTTTTATTTAAATTCATTCTAAATAAACCACACACATGAATTATTTAAGTCAAGAAATTTGAGGAGAGGGCAGGGAAGACAGGCTGGAAATCAAATTCATCAATCAGCCCATGATTTTCCAAACACTTTCGAAAGAGTTGAATCATGATGGGCCTAAGAAGTGCTTAAACTAAATTGGGCCGAGCCCATATTGTTGGGCCGCTTATGGAGGTCCAAAATTCCATGTAGGGATGTATCCAATAGGGAGACGGTGAGGAAGAAATTCTATGAGTCGTTAAAAAGTGATTATATAAAAATCTCAACTACTTCGTGTATTTAGTAAGATTGATTGTGAATAAATTTTTCAAATTCACTTTTTTAATCACGTTTATTCTCACAATTTTTAAAATGTGTTAGCTACTAGCTTTTAGAGTAGATTCAACTGTTATTTTTAATTAGTTTTTTATGGAACAATTGCAATTTTAATAAAAAAAATTTGAAAATTGAGCGTGTGTCTCTAGGTTTTACTTTTTTGAATACATATCAAAAAACTTCTGTTTGAAAATTTGATTCTGGTTTCTATATGATTGTCATATGGTTGTCACACCTGCAATTACAAAAAAATTGAAATCATGGTTTTGGTTTATTAAAATGCCATACAATACAATTTTCCATATTTTATGACTTAAATTTTATTTTGTGTATTTGTTCACACAACTAATTTCTGTACCCTAAATTTTTAAATGGATTAGTTCAATCCTATCAATTTTTTCTATAAATAATACCATATTTTTTAATTCTTTTTTTTTAAAAAAAATGCACATATTTCTCTTATAATAACAAATAATCTAGAGTAAAGAAATTTTAAATTTAAGTGGAAAGCCTATATGGTATAATATTTTTAAAATATGAATTAAGAAAAAAAAAATTGTACAAATTCTAAGTGTGGGTCTGTGTAGTCATTATGCTCACTTTGGAGAAGTTTGAAGACTTTCTATTTCAAACGAACCACTACGTAACAAACTTTAATGATAAGGTGATTCTCAAATTCTTTTAGAATATAATATAATTATCCATTAATATAGTGTTTGTACCATCGATCTCAAAATCAAAGGTTCGATTCCTTCATCTCATACTTTATAATTATGAATGTGGGTTTTAAAAAGTATTAGTAAATAAAAAGTAGTTAAAAGTTGAATTATTTAAAAACTTCTTTTCAAGAAACACTTGAAAGATGAATTATCCAAATGACTTTAATGTCATTAACCAAAAAATCCTCAAAATATGTAGTAAGAAATAAGAACATATTTATGATCGCTAGAATCATTTGAAATATGATGCAACCAAATAACTATGTATTTAAAATAAGTTTGGAACAAATATAAGATATTAATTATCATTTTTTATTATTGAAAATAAAAAAATCAAATAGTTTTCAAATGAGGCTTAAATGTTGTCTTTGAAAAAAAAATGTCTCTTAAGTTTTTTTTTTTTTCCTATTGGTTATGAATGTGATGTTAGGATTTTGTATATCTATATATATATATATAAAAAAAATTAACGAGAGTCCGAGACAAAAGCCTCCTCATTGATAGTAGAGGAGAACCAAACATAGTCTATGAAAATGACCCTACAAATTTTTTCAGAGTAGGAAGAAGGGGTATTTACAAAACAAACACCAAAATCACCAAAATACAAAATTACATTTATCACTTCCCTTATCAAATACAATATAAATAAATATTCATAAATTTTGTACCAATGTTCCCTATAAAATTGAATGAGTGGTCGTAAAAATTGATATTTTGACCCACATTTTTATTTGATGTAGTATTCATATTATCTAAATGTCAAAATGGTTGTAAAATACTAGTTATTTTAAATGGGTCTCTTGATCCAAAAACATAAATGAGCCATTTTCTTCGATAACCAACTTTCGGGCCTAGGTTTAGAATTTAGCATTTAAATTGAAGGTTTATAAAATCCAAATTTAATAAACTATGTTTAGAGGTTAATTAAGGAGTTTGAGTTTCGAAAAACTATACAATGAAGTAAGTAAAAGAATAATAATAATAATGTCAGAGTGAGTTTGGCTCAATGATATTGACATGTACTCAGTTAAATCATCATCTTCATAATTATTTTACCCAAAAATAAAATAAAAAGTAATAATACAAAAACATATAAGTTCATCCCAACAAACTTCAAACTTGACAAATCTACGACTACAAGACAAGGGATGGTGTTGACTACACAAGTCAAACTCAAATCTTCAACCAAGATATTAAACAAAAGAAAAAGGCACTCAACAATATACTTCTAAAACTTTTGGGTATTTTTTTAATTAAGTCCCTAGATTCTAACAAAAAGTTTTTATTTTTATCTATAAATTTTAAATTTTATTCCACAAAATCACAGAAATTGACACGTTTGCTAATATTTAAAAATTGGTTATGGAAACTATCTATGAAATAAATGATAAAAACAATCTTAATCTTAACATAGTTTACAATTTATCATATTTACACATCAGCTTCCAAGTCAATTATCTTTCTTGATTATGATGTAAAGTATATTTTTATCAACCATTTCAAAGTTGAAGAATATTTTGCAAAATGAATGTAAAAGTACAAAGATAAAAATGAAAAACATGATTAAATAAAACTACATAGTTTAGATATATTTTATGTAAATTAAGATTAAAATCAAATGAGACACAATAAACAAATATAAATATCGCAAAACAAACATAACTCAATTAACATATAAATGCAATAATAATCTGGAAGTTCATGTTTTGAATTTACATTCCTTCAATTGTACTACAAAATAAATGAATAAATATAAATATTGTCTATATATTAGGGAGGGAGGGGGGCAGGAAGGCTACAATGGTAGGGGACCGTTGAGAGAGGAAAATAGTGTCTGACCACACCAACTCTTCAACTTTGTACTTTCAACAACAAAATAAACATACCACTTTTTCATTTTTATTTTATTTTGTAAAAAAAAAAAAATCAAAAGAAAAAACAATGGAATATTTGGGCCCCAACTTGACTTCGATCTCCTGTTATAATAGTTGAAAGTATTGTAATATATATGTAAAATTATCATTGTCTACTGTATTTTCGTAATCATCTTCTCTCCTCATTTGTAATTCATACTAAATTAATCTGCACCCCAAGTACATATTATTATAATCTATATTAAAATAGTCTACATCTCAAACATAGACTACTATGATTTACAGATTATAATAATCAATTCGAGGCTCCAAATAGTTCATAATATATTATTTTAGTTTCTATATTTTAGAATTGGTTAATAATTCTTGAATTTAGTCGTAGATGTTATTAATTTTTATAAAATAAAAAAGAAGAAGAAAAAGGGAAATAATAATAATGAGGAAAATAAAAGGAAAAGATATTGCAGTTATATTCTTCTATCCATACAGAATCCTTGATTAGACATGAGCATGTCCTGCCCTTTAGTCAAAAAGGACGGCTGTCTTTTCCTGGCCCCACCTTCTTCCCTCTCTTTTTCACGCGCTCCGCCTCCGCGCGTTCATTCACCCCACCAATTCAATTCATGACCTTTCATTCTCAATTAAACTTCATATATGTTAATCTTGTATTAATAGAGATAATTGTCCTTATTTTATTAATTTATGTTAACTCTCCATTTTATTAAATTAGATCCTATACTTAGGTAAGTATCTACTTAATATTTCTCACCCACTAATTTTAATATCGAGTTACATGTAACCTTTATAAATTTAGCTTCTATAACATCTATTTTTGTATAATTTAAGAATGGTTTAAGTAGTCATTAGTGTAACTTCTTATATATTGTAGATTAAAAAAATCATCCATCTATAATGTGATATTATCAAAGGCTAAATACACGTTCTAGTCTCCCATGGTTGGATAACTCCTATTGTTTTAGTAATTTACATTTTTAACATTTCTCAACAATATTCATCTTGGTGGCCAATATTAAAATTGGTTGATTCAACTTATTTGACTTTCTACTTAGAGTGTCAGCAAATTTTATGAAAAAAATAAGGTTACATGGGTTATAACACATGTTGATTAGGATTCTACATTGAAAAGACGAGAACACCTCACAATCTTTAAAACATACACGAGTTACTTCTCTTATTGTCAACTAGTTTTGAGATTAAAACCTCCTATTTATTTAATATGGTACAAAGCTCATGAAATCCAAACGAATATTTGGTTTAAAAAAAAAAAAGATCCAATCTAAGAATAATAAGCTTAAACAGACACTATCTTGAAAGATATGTTGATGATTCGACATCGAAAAGATAAGGGGACCTCACAAAAATTAAAATATATATGAACTATTTCTCTTATTATCAATTGATTTTGAAATGCAATATGTATCATGGAATCAAACAATAAAAAGGTGTCATAGTTGTATTTGTATTTAATCACATGGACAATATTAGTTGAAGTGGTGGCAGTGGGGGAAAAAGGTGGAACCAAGTGAAACAAAAATAAAAGAAGAAAGGTTAGAAATAAATGTAGTAAGGCAGAACAGAAGGATATTGGAAAGTGAAATTGGGAGTAAATGCAGAGAGGGGTTGGGCATGGGCATATATATTAAGGTCTATCTATCTAATCTAGAGTAGGGGAAAAAAGTTTCTTTAGCATAAAAATAAAATTTTAAAAACCACAAAAATATATATATATATATCAGAAAATTGACAAAGCATAGATAGCATTTGGTTGGCTGGGCAGGTGTAATTTTAACTTCAGTTCTCTCTCCCATTATTTGCAATTCTAATTAATTAAACCACTCTTTCATTCTGTTGATAAACTTAAAAAATTAGACCTTTATTCTTTAATTAAAAAAAAAAAAAAAAAAAAAAAGTAATAGGGTAAATAAAAAAGAGTTATTGAAGTGGGGAGGGTGTAAATGTAACTTGACAATACAAATAAATAGTGATTAAGGTAGTCAGATTCTCCCAAAAAAAAAAAAAAAAAAAAGAAGTAAATTAATGAAATAATAATGTTAAGTGTGTAAAGGAAGCAGTCAGGTGTGGGCTAATTCCTAAACAGAGTTGAGCAGTAGTAGAGAGGTAAAGAGGGGGTAGTACCCAACCCAGGCAGCCATGGGACTGAATTTAGTCCTATACTCCTATTAGCCCTTAGCTTAGCTGCATTTTTAAAAGGACTGATTTTGACATCTCAATCTAACCCTTACCCTCCCCCCATCCTTTTTTTTTTTTTTTTTTTAAAGAATATATGTATTCCTATCCTATACAAATTCAAATATATATATATATATATATATATATATAAATTATATTCCACTCATCTAGAGGTTGGTCAACTCTTGTCATTTAGGGGACGTTTAGATATTAAGACTATAATAATCATCTCTTGTTATAGAAAATATTATTTTAAAATTATCAATTAGCTACAGTCAATACTATTTCAAAACCTAATTTGCTACAGTTTTTACTACTTTACATTTATTACTATTTTATTCTTTGTTTAGTGTTTACTATTTTCTTCTTAAACTAAAATAGTTTACACCTCAAACACATACTATTATAACCCAAACTAAAATAGTCTATATCCTAAACATAAATTATTATAACCCAATTATAATAACTAACAACTATAATAATCAACTTCTTGCCCTAAATATCCCATTAGAGATTGTATGGGATGTTGAGTTGAGTTCTGAAGTTTGGAGTTCATATTTCTATAGTGTTTTAGGTGCAAAGTTATTTTGTTTGAATTAGGAAGTCCATGTTTGGAATGCCATGACCTAAATAATATGCTTTTCTAGTGACTATTTTATTCTAAAATATTTTATTCAATAATTATACACATTTTCTAGAATAAAGTATGGATTGACTTTTCTTCTTCTTCTTCTTCTTTTTTTTTTAGAAGTACACATGTATTGTTGGGAGTTTAGATTCATAGGATTTATGGTTTACTTTTGGTCATGCATTTCAATTTTTTTTTTTTAGTATTCGTTTTACAAATTTTTGAAAACTCATCATACTGATACATTCTAATTAGTGGAATGTATGAGTGTAATATGCAAAAAAAAAAAAAAAAAAAAAAAAAAAAAAAAAGGTAGGTCATCACAGGATTTAGGGGTTTTTATGATATCTTATATCAAATTGTAGATTATGGTTTAATATGCATGTATGTTGGTGTTAAAAATGCAATAAAAGCTCCACATTAGCTAGACAAAGAGATGATCATGATTATATAAGGGGAACAACTATCACCAATTGTATGAGGCTTGTTGGGTGAAATCAAAAACCACGAATGTGTAAACTACTATATAGGACGATTATTAAACACTATAAACTAATAATTTAAATTTTGTATTTAAAAACACTTTCACCAACCAATTTTTTTTTAATATATAAGTATATTATTGGTTGATCACTAGAGGTGGTAATTGCGTGGAGTTGAATGTTGAAAGCAATTGATGGAGATGATTGTTGGAAGTAGTCATCAAAGGTGGTTGCCAGAGTTTAGCCGTGGGAGGTGGTCGTCAAAGCATGTCACTGATGGTGATTGTTGTTGGAGTTGGGTGTCAGAGGTGGTCGTTGGAAATGATTGCTAGAGTTGGCTATTAGAGATGGTGTTGGAACATGTCACCGAAGTTAGCTGTCAACGGTGGCCAGTGGATAGAGTCATTAGAAACATTGGGGGAGGGGGAGAAAGAAAGAGGGAAAGATGAAGTTCATTGATTAATGTGCAAACATTGTTGTCTTCTATAGTGTGTTTGACCCGAAGATTGAATTGGGAGGAGTGAAGTACTCTCTTTGTTTGGTCCAAAGAGTACGTGAGTCTTACAACTAAAAACATTAATTTCATATTTTATTAACTCTTTACATCGTGGTTCTTACGATTTCACAACTTCACTCCTTGTCATAAATATTCATATTATTGTGTGTTTATTTGAATAATTGTGAAAAATATTTTATGTATGTTCAGTTACAAGAAATATAATGCTAGTAATGTTATTGTTTTGGTGTTCATACAAATTATTTTACATGTCTTTGATGTTCATAATATAATGCGATTTCACAATTTCAGTTACAAATTATCACTTACTCAATAACCAACTTTGATGTTCATACAAATTATTTTACATGTCTTAAAATCCCTTATATACAAACCGAACCCTAAGATACTGAAACTATGTAAGAAGTCCAATCCTGTGGCAGAATTCGACTTTAAGCGGCAACCAAAACTCCTTCGTTATCGAGCGATGGGGGAGGACAACTAAAAAGAATGAGCTGGGAAGCCTAGTAAGTGGTGTTTTAATACGAACATAGGGTTTCCTTTCAAAAACACTTATGGAAACCATTTTAAACAAATATAAACCAACAACTGAGTATAGAGATATCCAAATAAGTTCCAAAACATGATCATCATTGAGGCAAACATATCAACACAGTAGAATGACATGATCATAAGTTTCCTCATACATATCAGAGATAAAATCCACATAAATCACATCCAAGTCTCGAAAACCATGACAAACTCTGTATCCATTACCCTTCTGGTATATACATACTCAACTTCAAGACAACTCGTCAAATGTGCACATGGACATACTCGAGGCATGTTGACAATCCCAATCAAATGCTGATGAAAGTATGCTTGACAATCCTAACCAGATGCACACGAGAAATGCTGACATTTCCCGGGTGTATAATCCAGTGGTAAAGAAATCAATTTCCATCAAATTCACATAAATATGAGTTATCATAGTAAAAATCAAAACTCTAAAATTTCAAATTCAAAACAGATAATTTCTATAGAAATCATATAGAAACAGTGAATAAAATCCCTGGTAAAACATGTTTCCCTACAAACCCTAGATAAAACATATTTATTTAAATCAAATAGTTCATAATTGCATAAAAACATATGAAACAGATCATGCCTAGTTTATTACAAATCAAACTTACTGTAGTACCATATGTACATAATATTATGAAAACAACCGAAAACAAAACACTCACAGTTGAACCAGCTCCTTTTGGATCCCTAACTTCCAACTTGACACTCGACTAACCCAAAATAAGTCAAAGTTATTCAATTGGCATCCAAAGACAGCAGTGGACGCATGGACAACACTTCAATACATAGACAATTGGTTTTGAATGCATAGACAGAGGTTGATGGCAGTGCTTAATGCATAGACAGTCAGTTGGATGTATAGGATGCGTTGGTTGGTTGGCCAGACCCCTTCTTCTTATTCTTACTTCAACACCCCAAGTCCTTCTCTCTCTCTTATCCCTCATTCATTTCTTTTAGGAAACTTAGAAAATGAATATATAAGTTGTGAACTTCCTTTTTTACTCTTAGACTTAGTATTTATAGGCTCTCAAGAGATGTTGTGGAGATGTAAGTTGTGAACTTTCTCTCTTACTCTTAGACTTAGAATTTATAGGCTCTCAAAACTATCTTTGACATCTCCACAACATCTCTCAGCTTGCTAGCTCGTACTTTCCTTTCTCCATTCGTGGTCTCATCATACATGCGTCACCTTCTACTTTAATTCATAGCCCCAATATGCACGTGTCACTTATACTTCTCATTTGCCTAAGTGTCCATCTCTAAGGTCTCTTCACCTCAAAGTCAGTTATCTCCTTCTGAACACTCAGTCAATTTCCTCCTATTTATCCACCTCACACTTCCAACATCTACATATGTGGCTTCAGCTATTAACTTATCCTTATCTCCTCCATGCAACCACCAAATGCACGCACAGACATCTTAGAGATGTGTTTACCTCCTACCATGCATTGGCATCTCTTCGCCTTTCACCATGCATTTGACACTCCCTCGTTAGGTTAAATGCATGGTCCTGTACGTCTAAGATAACTTCTCGTTCTCTTGTTGAAAACTTGCATTCAACACAACACTTAGGGTATGTGTCCAATGTCAACTTCCTAAGTCATGCGCCCGAGATATCTTTTTTAGGGTGCTTTTGACCTACATCCTATATTCTTAGTTTTGGCTTTCTCAATGTTACTTTCTTTTGTCCAAGACATGTGCCGAAGATGACCTAACTATGCGTCCAACGATGTGTTGAACTTGCTCATGTATTGTTCATGCACGCAACATAAAGGTTGAGCCCTACCCTTTTCCTATTAACACCTAGTCAAATTCTTCCTCACTATATCATGCATCCATCCCTCAAATTTTCAACCTTAGACATTTTTTTTCCATGCATCCAACCCTAAGCAGTAAGCATCTTGGTTCAAGTTATTGTTTAGTGAACCTTAAAATTAAGTGAAGGGAAAAGAGAATGAGGGCTTACACAACAAGAGTCTATAGTGATAGATTTAATATCGCCGATAGAATATATCAGTGATAGGATCACAATTCACATGTAGAAGTATATTAGTGATAGAAGGCTATAACTGATAACAAACTCTATTATTGATAGGTATGGTTGATAGCATGCGCCAGTTAAAACGAAGCCAATGGAGTAATTTTGGGATTTTCGAAGATTGATTTTGTTAGATTTTCAATATTTTTGCCTTATTTTGTTATATATTCAACCGTTCCATTTATTTATTTATTTTTAGAGAAACTAACTATGTGATTGATTATTTTTTTAAAGAAAATATTTGTGTATAACTCTCTATTGTGTAGCTCCTACGACATCCAATTAAAAATTGTGGCATGACATTATTTTAAAAATGATTAACTAAAAAATATTTTTTTATGTATTGAAAAAGGGAGATAGACTATACTTAATTATTACTATTTTTGGAATGGATGAATAATTCAAATGATATGGGCCTATACTACACGTATATCTTATTGCATTAGAAGTGATGAAAAAGAAAACAAATATCTTATTACATTATAAATTTATTCCGAAATGGATCTTGAATTAACACATAATTCTTTGTACGGTTACTTTTTTTTTCCCTTTTTTTTTTGGTTCCAAACCGTACTTTAACACATGATATTATTTGATTATAACTCTCGGGTTTCCTCCGTGGGAACCTTGTAATTATGTAATAGTAAATGGATGAGATTAGTAAACTAATTATCATATATTTAATTTATACAATAAATCAATTGTAAAAAATGGAATCAAATTTTTTTTTTAAGAACATAGGATTAAATCTAAAGAAAATAAATACGTTTAAATAATTTATATTATTGTCAAAACCGGTATAACTCAACTGACATCAAATATGACAAATAGTTATATAAAATAAAGGAAAAAATCACTTTCGACCTTAGACTTTAAAGGAAAAAGTATATATAAAATTACCATTACGTCTATGCTAACTTTGACTTGCATATTGTATCAATTAAAACTCTAATTTTTAATAATTGTATCAACTGCAGTTCAAGTTTCTATAAATAAATTAATTTAAATCATCGGTTAGTAATTCATAATTATTTTCAATTTATATTTTACTTTAACTAAATAAATTATTTAAGTAATATTGTGATTTATTCTCACATAATATTACCTAAGATTAGCTAGAAAAATTATCAAAATAGAGATAAGATGAAAATGTGCTTTTATTAATGAAATTCAGGACTGCCCACTTGATTCCAACATTTCTCTTCAGTCTTTGTATCAATTCTTGCATATGAAAGTCTCGTAAACATGTAATAATTATAAATTATTATTATTATTTTTTTAAAATCTAATTGTGAGTCTAACGATTCAAAGACTATAACTGTACCAATCATTAGCCTTATTATTATTATTATTTTTTATTGAAGAGTATCAATTATTCATTTAATAACAAAAAAATAAAGTTTGGAGAGTATGGAAAAGAAAAAAGTAAATGTTTTTTTTTTCCTAAAAATAACAATTATATATGTGAGAGATTAACCTTTTCAACTTTAAAAGAGAGAATGTCTTTATTTTATATATATCTAGTGTTAAATCATTTGATTGGCTTCATTTGAAAATTAAAGGAATTGAAAGTACTGTTTTTAAATATAGGAAAATGAGCTAACTTATTTACAAACATAGTAAAATATCACTGTTTATTAGTGACAGAAACCGAGAGACTAAGTTAATTGCCGTTAAATTAATCTCACTGACAGACACTGAGAGAATATTAGTATTGTTAATTCATTTGATTGACTTTATTTGAAAATCAAATGATTTGAAATGACTATTTTTAAATATAGAAAATGAATCAACTTATTTACAAATATAATAAAACATTTTAAACAATTTTGACATTTAAAATAATTATCCGAATTGAAACTAATCATGGAACAAATTTATTAGTACAATCAAAATTAAATCAATAATTTGTTAAAAAATATATAAATTATAAAAAAAATCCACAAAAAATGATATTGTATAAAATTCCACTTGAGTTCAAACAAAAATAATTCAACTAACGTAGAGTTTGAAATTATCTCACTCCATATATTGTTAAAGAAAAATATTTGATATTCAAATGACAAGTATGTGGCAATGATTTCACGACTCAAACATAATCATCAAACATTTAAACTATTAAAAAACTAAAGTCAGATTGCAATAGCCATTTGATCAAACAAAATCGAAATAAAAAATATTAAAAAACAAGTGTAATTTCCTGATTATATATGACTAAACTTACTGGTACATGTCAAGATGCATACTCTCAAGTGCCATTTGTCTTGTGAAAATGTAGATAATCAAAATTTTAAGATGTTCGAAATTATAGATATCTAAAATGATAGATCTCTAATATCTTTAGCTAATCATATTAATTTTATAGGAACATTTTTATAGATATAAGAGAACATTTTGATAATAGTATTTATTTTGTAGGATATATACTTGGAAATCTTGAAATTACATAATACAATGTTTGTTTTGTAGGATATCTATTCGGAATTTTCTTGATTTTATGTAATGTTTTAAGAATGTACTCACAGTTGATTGATTTATAATTAATTTAATATAATTTGAACTTATATAATAATTTTTTTTATTAATTTGATTTTCTTTTTAAATTAATTTTTTTTTTATTATTATTTATATGTTGGACAATATATATATATACACACATATTTGAAAAGATGTTCACTCTTTGAAAATCTTAGATGTCCGTGAAACAAAAATCTCTAATTTATTAGATCGATCTCTAATTTATTAGATCGATCCTGCATCATTATTAAATATTGTTTGAATGTAATATAGACAATTTTCAAACTGGATGGAAATTTTCTAATACTACAATCCTATGTAGATTTTATTAAGGTAAAATGTATTCTTTGATTGAAAAGTTTCTATTTGTTTAAAGCAGACACTTTTAATTTGATCCAATTTTAATTTTAATTTATATTTGATCATTGATGTTCAAAACTAACATACTTAATCTATGAGAATTAGATGAGTCAAGTTACAAATTTATTCATTATCATTTGGAGAAAATTAAAATTTAATTTCTACTATTTAAAAGTTAGAATTCGTCCCGATAATTTGATAAACTTTATAAATAGTCTCTATAATTATACATAGTTTCTATAACTTCATAAAATCCTTATATAAGATTTTATCAAACCAGAAAGATGAAATTCTAATTTTTAAAATAGAGTCAATTTTATAATTTAACTATTTAAATTTGAATTATGAAGTTTAAGATTGGTTCCTAATTAATCTTTGAATGCATTTGGCACGAAAAACTCACACGGGCCCTTAAGCACTCATTCAACCCTCTTCTCTGGTTCGGAAATGTAGTTAAAGCTAACCTGCAAGAGTACTCACACTAAAATAGTGCCGAGCCAATTATAATCCGATGTTTAAGTTAGTATATAAAACATCTAGCTTAGCTAAGCATGTAGAGAGTTGCTTGCCCTTTGAAGCAATTAGTATGAGGCTATTTATAAGGTCCTATCTTCCTACTTTTGCTTGAGAAGTGTATAATACTAATGGTATTAGAATAGGTGTGACCCTCGAGACTACAATGATAAGTTTGACTCAATCATTTCTCTTGGTGAAATTCTACGAACTCAACTAATTGACTCAAAATTTGAGGATTTGATTTTTTTTTTTTTTCGATTCATATGGAAGTTTTAGAATCCCTTTGGGCTTCAGCTTTGCCTTGGGCATGAAAAAAAAAAGTAATTTCATTTATTAAAAAAAAATAGAAATGGCTAGTAATTAACATACTTTAACCACCACGTCCACAACTAACGAAACTCTAGTTAGAGATAATTTAAAAACAATTTCAAGAACGAATTAAACATAAAATTCAAAACTTTAGATGTCAATTATTGAAATTTTTATAGAGAAAATAGAAAGCAAAAGAAAAGAATTGTCTTATTTAGAATAAGAAAAGGAGAAAAAATATGACACTTTCCCATCGTAGCTACCAACAATAGAAAAATAACCCAACAAAATACAAAAAAGAAAAAAAGAAAAAAAGAAAAACAGAATGGTTTGCAGCCATTAGATTACCAACAAACAAAAAAGAAAAAAAACGGCAATTCAGGATCTGAGTCTTCTATGACGTCCTTAATTAATCTATTAATTAAATTACTCGCTCCCCCTATTAATTTCTTTCTTTTCAGTTTTCACCCCCCAAAAAAAACCCTAATCGAGGAAAGACCCTTCACATCTATTGTATGTAGATAGACTCTGCTTTTTTTTTTTTTTTTTTTTTTTTTTCCTTTTTCTTGGTAATCTAATCACATCCACAAAAGTAAATTAATAAAAAAAAACTGACAAATAATATTTTGAAAGCAATTTTCCAGAGGGAAATCCGCATAGAAAAGCACCTGAAAAAACTAAGGTAATTTACAAAACACAACAGTTCTCTCCTTTCTCCTTCACAGCCCCGCCGTCTTTGCAGTCCCAAAAATTAAAATCTAAATAAAAATTAAAAACCCCATTTTTTTCCCATTAAAACAATTAAAAATCAAAACTTTTTTTTTTGTTCTGTATTAAAATACCATAAAAATTGAGTCTTTCTTACAAGGCTTGTGGTATGTTTTTTGTGTTCATATATATCCAAGAATCCCCAACACCCTCTTTGGGACCCTCATTTTGTGTCTTTATCCACACCTTTTTGTCTTTCTTCTTTTCTTCTATCTCCCCATCATCTTCTTTTCTTCCCTTTTTTTTTTTGGAACTAAATTTTGTTTTTTATTTTCCTTAAAAAAAAAAAAATTAAAAACAACGAAATTTGAGTTTGCCATTTCTCATATTGTTGTTTTTGTTGTTGTTGTTTGTTATGTCTTCCTCCGCCCCTTCTTCCTCCTCTTCCGGTAGTGGCCGACGGCGGAGAGGTGGCGGTGATTTTGATGGTCCTTCTTCATCCCGCCGTCGTGGCGCCAATGAAGTTTGGCCGGAGCCATTTGTTGAAGCACTTGCCACTCAAGTCGCCATTGATGCTTCTCGTTCTCTTGGTCGAATCCATGCTGCTGCTGCTCTATCTAATGTTTTCCAGGTGACACCCTCTCTCTCACGTGCCTCCTTTTTCTTTTTCTTTCTCTCTTTCCCTTGAATTTTGTTATATCCCAAATGAGTGTTAGTCATTCTTTTAATTTTTATTTTTGCTTGCTACTTGTTCATTCTAGTAGGAAAAAAAAAGGGACTACTATAATAAAACAATAATGATCTCATGAAAACCAACACATTATAAAGTTCTGATCTTTTTTTTGTTAGAGGTGTAATAATATTTTAAATTTTACCGACATGAGTATAGTTCAACTAAATTCTCGATTGCGACTGTGAGGTTTTAATCTTCCGCTTACATGTTCAACTAAAAAACGATGTCTTTTTTAATTTTATGAACAAATGTATTGACCCATCTGAGTATAACTTAACTAAATTTTCGATTAGGATTGATTTACATATTGAACTTAAAAAAGATGTATTTTTATTTTTACGATCAAATGGATGGATTATAATAGACATATACTTTTGAAAGAGAGGTCAGAAGTTATAAGCTTGTTATTGAATTTCAAAAAAAGACAAATTTTGAATTTTATGAAAAGTTTGAAGAGGGTTTAGTTAGAAGATGAAAGTGTATATCTAGTAATGAAAGGGATTGATATCAGATGGATATATTATAATTATTGTTTGTTTTTCCTATTTTGACATGTTATTGTAAGTCATTTTCAAAGTGGTCTTTTTTTTTTTGCTCCTTTTTCTGTTTGGTGGAGAGAAATTTTGGTTTGCCTTATTTATTATAGTGCTTTAGAATTGTCTATTTTTGGGGCCCTTTTGCATATCTCATGGAAAAGCGTTCTTTTGGCTTAGAATTTGCCTTTTATAACCTTTATTGGCATGGATCTCTTTTCTGTTCTATAAAATCCTCTCTACTTTTTTGACTGAAAAAAAACACACTTTTAATTTTTTTCCCCTTTATTTTTATTTTTCTTCCATCTGTCTCACTATCATCAAATCTATTCAAAAACCCCTTTCTTGGGTTCTAACACTAAAATGCAAATAATGACTTTTTAAAACATAAACAGTACCTATACACATGTAAGTAAATATATGTGTACCGTGTAATTTAAGGAAGAGAGAGAATATATATTATGTCTTTATTTTTTGTCACTTCCCATTAACATTCATTTTCTTTATACATATCTATAACCTCCCTCCAAAAGAAAAAAAAACCAAACCATGCAAAGCATAATATAACATGGGAAAAATGTTGGAAAGTTATGTTTTGTTATAAATGACATTTTGTGTAAAACATCTCATGCGTGATGTTGGTAGTAGTAAACTATATAATAAAAGTGGTTATTGTTGAAGAAAGAGAACCAAACCACATCTTAGGAGCCAAAACAAATTAAGATTCAGAGGGATTCGATAGAATAGACAAGCGAGTCAAAGCTAAAATGAAAATATTCATTTATTTATTTAAAAAGAAAAAAACAAAAAAGAAAGAGAAAGAGAAGAAAGATTCTGTAGTTTGAACAAGAAGGGGAAATGTCTACACCTTTCTTGGAAATGAAAATGGAAAATACTTGGGGAAGCACGCTTTTGAATCTCCCATGTTTTTGTTGTTTTTTTTTTTTTTTAAATATATGTCCTTTTTTTAATGATGTTTTTACAAAGCCTAGACCTAGAGTAGTCCCCAATTCAAAACCCCATCAAAGGGGAGAAGAAATTATAAGGCAATGAAATGGATTTTTATTATATGATCCATGGACCACAAAACACACAAGTGAAAAAGGGTTTTTTTTAGGTTCTTTTCTTCTTCCTACTACTGACTGACAAACAGACAGATATCTTCTTCCCACAGTTATTCTATAATTTTTTTTAAAAAATTTTTTGAAAAAGAAAAGAAAAAAGTGGGTAGCATTTTGCCATGCTCATTTGGTGAAAAAGTGCATATCTTTGACCCTCCCTGTCACTAAATGTACATATGTGAAAATTTTATGTACTTTTGTGTACTCTGGTTTTTTTTTTTTTTTTTTTTAATAATATGGATTCAATTCAACAATGATAAAAGAGAAGAAAATTTCCTCTCTCTTTGTGGGCCACTTTTTGTTATTAATTTTGTGTATGAAAATTGAAATACAGTGTCTCTTAACTTGTAACAAATAAAAATAGGTTGTGTTTGAGGCAGGCATGGAATGCCATTCCTTGTGTGTTTGGATCTCTTGTTTAGTCTCTTCCATTTCAGAGTCCTTGTTCACTTCAAATCTTTGTTTTATTTTGGATTTGATATGAATAATTTTATCCAATGAAGTTGTAGCATTGTGTCCTGCTCGTGATTCATGTGGGGTCTCTCCCCTTTTGCCTTCACATGCTTTGAGATATGTTCCCCCTCTTTCTGTAATCATACTAAATATCTCTTCTTTCTTCTTTTCTTTCTCTTTCTACTTTGACATTGCTCGTCATCATTGACTGCTTCCCCTGCCTCTTTGACTTCATATATTAACCTTTTTTTCTTTTTTTCTGTTTTCTTTTTAATTTGTTTGTGAAGGTGTGTTCCACGTGGCGTGCTGTGTCTCGGTCTGAGCTATTGTGGCATCGTTTGACCACTCGGATATGGAGTCGGAGCTTTCGTGTACTCGACACGTGGCGAGATGAGTACATCTACTGGCACACTACAGCTCGCAATTTTCGTATGCGTAGATCTCTCCATACTGTCCTCCAATATGATCAATCCGACGTGGATGAACCCGACGGTTTGATGTGTCGTTGCCTTGCCATCTCCTTGCGATACTTGGCATGCGGATTTGCCGATGGTACTGTTCGGCTATTCGACCTTGCTACACGGTTGCATCTCACAACATTTCGCCCCCACCACCGCGACCGCCTTGGTCAATTCTCTCGTGCCGTCTCTGGCATTGTGATCATTGCTGATGCTCGTCTCGTCTTTGCAAGCATTGATGGCGATATCCACATTGGAATCATTGCCCCCACCCCTGGCGCTATTTCCCCAACGCGTCGAGTCCACGAGGGCAATGTGATGAACGATGGCGTGCTAGTTGACTTTGCCGGTTGCGATCGGTGGTGGGTTGGACTCTACGCAGGTGTACCTGGCCGTGCATTCCACATATGGGATGGAAACAGTGAAGAACTCGTGTTCGTAGGTGGGTCGTTGACCGACCCAGAATCCGTAACAGGGTGGCACATGCTGGCGGAGCCGACGGAGCAAGTGGGTCGAGTACGGGTGTCGAATCGAGAATCAGCAGTGGCCTGCACTAGCCTACAACTCATGGTTTTGGACTTAAGAAATCAAGAAGTGGTATTAAATGAGGAGGAAAATGGGGTGGTACGGATAGTAACATCAATGGATGTAAGCAATGAGACTTACATAGTGGTGGATGGACATGGAGTGGCTGTGGTACGACGAGTAGACACGATGGAAGAAGTTTGTACATTCACAGTAAGAGGGGCAGCTCAAAGAGGAGCTGTGGGCTGCATCAACACGGGTTATGCCGTGATGAGCTCCGGCGGAGCGATAAGGGTTTGGGACATCGAGCACGGCCAATATCTGTACAGGTTTAGAGAGAGGATTGGGGCTGCCAATGCCATCGTTGCCAATGACCGATACGTGGCTGCCTCCGGTTTCGACACGACATTACATTTGTGGGATTTTGGTGCATAATTAAAACAAGGTAGTAGAAGATCGGTTATGGGGGTAATGTGTTGTACAGTTTGGAAAACAGTTGGTTTTTGTGGCTGTGGATGGAGGTTTCATTGTTATTCCATTTTGTTGGGAACTTGAAGGCTTAGGTTTAATGGGAGATTTAAATTATTTTTTTTTTTTTTTTTTTTTTTTTTTTTTTTTTTTTTGTCGTGGGGGAAGGAAATAGGAATCTGATTCATTGTTTTGAACAACGCATTTTCATTTAAATTCAAGGAGGAATTATTATTGATGGAGTTTAGGGAATGATTATTGGAATCTCATGCCTTAATTAATTCATTATTATTAATCATAATCCTCATCATTATGAAATTGTATTTTTTGACTTTCTCAGGTACTTTCTCTTAGCCAGGAGAGAATCCACTGGTTTGGGTTTTGTCTGTCACTCACATTTTTTTCTCATAAACTTCCAATTTAAGTTTTCATTCACTACTTTCTCTGCAGGTATTATTTGGTCAAATTTTAGCAATATTATTACTATCAGACATTGATTTTTTTTTTTTTTTGGGTGGGGGTTCCTGTTACAAAGGAAAATATTTAATTATCATGCTTTCAATGTGGGACCTACTAACTAATATAATAGATGATAATGACGAATAAACTATACCAAGTCTTTTCTGTCTTCACAAAAGTGTGTACAATCTCTTCTAACTTAGATATGTATAAGGACATCAAATCTTAAACTTTAAGTGATACCAATTTTTCACATCATTTCATTCCATCATCATTATTGTACTTTGGATAACGTTAGTAAATAGTTGAATGATGAAATGTGAAGTTGGAACTTATTTATATAATATTAACATAAGATGGAACCCAAATAGTATTCTACATTAATATCAACTCAACTAGCAACAATTTAGTTGGTTGCTTTATCATGGTTCAAATGATCCACTTTCAGTAGTACGAAGGAATGTACAATGATTTTTCAACTAAACTGATAAACCAACAGCATTGGTTTTTTAAGAATGATAACTAAACCAATCTAACTTGAAAGTTGATTTCCAACCGAACCGTTCAAATTCCATTGATGTTGGAGAAGTGAAGGTTTTGAGATGCTTCGTAGCCATCAAATTGTCCACTATTGAAAAAGACCACGTTGCCACAGAAACAGCATCAGTGACCAATAAATCCTCCACTGTCGAACATTGACAGAGTTAAAGCCCATGAAAGTTCCATGGGATGAAAGACAAGGCAAGGATACACATTCCAAGCGTAACATAAGATACATAGTTCCTTCACATTGGTAATTGACTTGGATTGAATCATTTGATATAGAGCTATTGACAGAAAACTATGAATCAACTGATCAACAAAAGTCAATATGAATCTGGTATGTTTCAAGTCGACGGAGGCACCATCAAGTCTTACCTATAGGAAACTTTGAGTTGGATTTTAGTTCATCATTGTCTTTTGCCTTTATCTCCAAGTCCGAAATGTAGCTGTATTTTGTATCTTGCATAAGCAGAAGAAGCTCAGGTGAGTTATTGCAGTTGGATCACGAGGCAGTTTGATCCTTTTGGAATATAGAACCAGAAAGGATTTCTCATAAATCCCATGTCGATAACTCTACCAAAACGATACACAGAACATAAATCGTTAACTATCCAATGCATCTTTGTTATCGTGCAACAAACCAAATGCTTTGAGTTTGTCCAAACCTTCTGGCAAGAGATGTTGAGCTTCCAACTCACTGCATAACAATATAGCTGTTTGAACTTTTCCACACTGGCCAAGTCCAGCACAAAGCTCGTATAAGTTATTCAAATAAGGAGCCTTGTGTCTCCTCAACATTTCCTTCAATAATTGGACTGCTCCATCATAATCCTCATTCTCACAGAAAGTAGACAGCAACATCCTGAAGGTCTGATCGCAAGGAATAAAACCACTTTTTATCATGCATTTATATATTTGAAATGCACGCTCCGACTTCTTCTGTACACATTCCCCATAAATTAGAGCAGAAAAGGTTGAAGCATTCGGGACAAGACTCTTCTCATCAAGCTCTCTAACCAGATATGCAGCTTTCTTTGTCTTCCCCTCTTTGCACAGTCCCAAGATCAGGGCATTGTAAGTAAGGATATCGGCTTTAACTTGAAACCTTGACATCTCTTCAAAAAGTCGATTTCCCATCTCACCATTTCCCACTTTGTTGTAGCCATTTATCAAAATGTTGTAGGTGATAGTAGTAGGAGATAAACTCATCCCTTTCATCTCACCAAATAATTTACTTGCTTCTTGTAGCTTCCCATCCTTGCAGAACCCATTGATAAGTGTATTAAATGTAACAACATCTGGAGGAACTCCATTTTTTTCCATTGCACTTCTAAGCTTCATGGCTGAGCTCAGAAGACCTTTATTGCAGTAGCCAGAAATAAGTGTATTATATGATGCAACATTAGGAGAAAACCCCATGGTTCCCATTTCCTCAAACACCTGAGTAGCCTGATCTAATCTTCCCAATTTACAGGAAGCACAAATAACCATGTTGAGTGTATATGAATTTGGGGAAATTCGACTACGCCGCATTTCCCCATAAAACGCCAATGCAATATCACCCCTGTTGAAATTAAGCAAGGAGCTGAGAAATGCATTACATGACTCCACAGTGGGTAAAAATCCATAATCCTTCATCTTACAAAATGTATCAGAGGCATATCTAAACTTCTTCAAATGAGCAAAAGTCTTGAAAAGCAGATCAAAAACATGCCGGGAAGAATCACACAGTCGGTAGGAGTACAGTAAAGATTCAAACAACTTAGAAGGAAAGTCAACAGAGCAGGATTCTATCATACTCCTCAAAATTGATTCTGCAGATTTAAATTTTCTATGTTTAGCAAGTATATGAAGGATTATGCAATGAGTCTCAAGGGTAAGAGAAGAAGGATTTTGAGTCGAAACCCAATTGAAGAACTCGAGCGAAAGTACATAGTCCCTCTGGGTTTTCAGTAGAATGTGTTTGACTCTGAATGCTGTCAGACCCAATGACAAACAATCAAGTTTAGTCCAATCCGAATGAATCAGATGGCTATGTACCACGTTAACAAAATCAAGGTCTTGTCCTCTGGGTTCGGGGATTGATCGATGAGGTATTGGAATTGATTTCCAATTCCTTTTCCCTAAACTTACATCCAATTTAGGGTTTACAGAAGCAGAAGTTCTGGCTACAGAGCCCAGCAGAGTGGAAAATCTACGATATGGCAAAAACCTCATGGTTTTCGCACAAATCAGAGTTTCGTGATTGATATATAAATTCAAGAAATTATTCTTCAATTGATTGGCAGCCCAATTCAGATGCAAATCGAAGGAAATCGAGAAACAGGAATTCGAAGATTAACTAACCGATTTGATTGTAGAAGGATTGCAAATTAGTTTGCAGGAGAAATCGGATTGCGAAGGTTGCTCAGTGAGTGGGCAAGAAAATTAACGATTGAAACCTCTAATCCTACTAACTGCGAAGCTTAGGTTGAACGGTAGAAGCTGGCGCCTTCCATTTTTTGAAGCTCTCACTGCCAAGCTGTGTTCTTTCTTCTTCTACATTCTTTAGGCCAATTTGATTTTAATTTTTGGAAACACATTTTGGTAATTGCAATTTAAACCTAATTTACATATAATGTTGCAATTATACGAAACTTTTTTTCTTTTTCTTTTCTAAAAAGAAAAATATCAATTTATATCTCTACATGAATTTTAAACATTATATCAATTTATATCTTTAAGATGATTTAGATAAATGACCAAAATAAAATTATGATTTAGAAAAATGGCCAAACTGATTTTTCTTTGTAAAAATAGCCAAACAACTAATTCTAATGCTATTTAAAATATAATAATAGACAAAAACACCCCTACACAAATTCCCTATAATTAAGGTGTATTTCAAACAAAAAAAAATCTAACCACCTCAGACGAGATCTAAGTAGCAAATCCAATCTCATTTAGTTTAAAATAATATCTAAAATAATGTCACACAAACAAAAATATCTTGAAGCTACAAAATCTAACCAAGATAATTAGAAATTAATGGTTGAAAACTAGAAACATAATTGTAATAGTTAGAATATTCATCATATTTTGTCATACACCTATAACTTAAATCCCACACATACCTTGTAATAATTAAAATAAGTTACAAAATTGTGCCATTCAAATGTAAATACTATGTACGACTATCAGCATCTACACAAGTACTCTATACTAAAAACTCAAGTGATGAGAATAGTAGAAATTGAATATTCGCCCAGTAAAAAAAAAAATCTCCCACTTGCCCTATTCTATATGCGGCCAGTCCCATAGATCCATATTCTGCAGGTGACTCTTAAACACCTTAGTGGTGAGGGCCTTTATAAACGGATTAGCAGTGTTGTGCTCCGAAGCTATCCGCGTGATGATCACGTATCCTTGATGCACAATTTCTCGGATGAGATGATACTTCCACTCTATATGCTTCTCGCACTTGTGACTTCTAGGCTCTCGGGAATTAGCCACAATACAACTATTATCACAATAAAGTGTGATGGGCTTTGATATGTCTGGAACGACTTTCAGATCAGTCAAGAATTTCCTGAGCCAAATAGCTTCCTTAGCAGCTTCACAAGCTGCTACATACTTAGCCTCCATGGTGGAGCTAGCGATGCACCCTTGCTTGGTGTTTCTCTAGACTACTACTCCTCCATTAAGAGTGACATTGATCCTGATGTGAATTTCTTAGAATTCTTATCAGTCTAAAAATCAGAGTCCATGTATTCAGTAAAGATCAAATCCTTTGAACCATACACGAGCATGTAGTCTCTCGTTCTCCGTAGATACTTGAGGATGTTCTTAACGGCGGTCCAATGATCTAATCCTGGATTAGATTAATATCTTCTGACTATTCCCACTACATAGCAGATGTCAGGTCTAGTACATAACATCACATATATCAGGCTGCTACAGCCGATGCATAGGGGATCTGTCTCATTTCCTCAACCACTTGAGGTGTCTTAGGATATTATTCCTTAGACAATGTAACTTCGTGCCAAAAAGGCAATAAGCCGCTTTTGGAGTTCTGCATCAAATACATGACAAGCATCTTATCAATATACGATGCTTAGATCAATAAAGATCTGAATACCTAGATCAAACTGAGCCTCTCCCAAATATTTCATTTGAAATTGGGTTGCTAGAAAATTCTTAACCTCAGCCAGTAAACCTGCATCATTCCCAATGAGTAGGATATCATCTACGTATAAAACTAGGAAAACTACTAAACTGTTGATGGTCTTCATGTATACACAAGGCTCATCAACGTTTTGATCAAAGCCATAAGATTTTATCGCAGTATCAAACCTTATGTTCCAAGATTGAGAAGCTTGCTTCACTCCATAAATGGACCGATTAAGCTTGCAAACTGTTTACTCTTGACCTTGGGTTATGAAACCCTGGGGCTGCACCATGTAAATATTCTCCTCAAGATTGCCATTAAGAAAGGCAGCCTTGACGTCCATTTGCCAAATCTCATAGACATAATATGAGGCAATGGATAAGAGTATTCAAATATATTTAAACATGACATCAAGTGAGAAAGTCTCCTCATAATCGACTCCTTCAACCTGGATATAACCCTTTGCTACTAATCTAGCCTTGAAGGTTTGCACCTTCCCATTAGCACCCCGTTTCCTTTTGTAGATCCATTTACAACCTATAGGTTTTACCCCATCAGGTTGATCTACAAGATCCCACACTGAAATGAAATACATAGACTCTATTTTGAGATCTATCGCTTTGATCCATTCATCTTTGTTAACATCCTCTATTACCTTCTTGTAAGACAATGGATCCTCAACTTCACCATCACCTATCATAGCCAAGATTTCTATTAAACCCATATAGTGAACGGGGGTTCGCAGCCCTCCTATTACGTCGAGGTTCTCTCAATACTTGAGGTGGATTTAACCTACTAGATGATCCTAATTCAAAAACTCTTGTTGAGGTAATGAGTTCTTCAATAACTCTTGTTAAAGATTCAGTAGTTTCTTTGGAAATTTCATTCAACACGATTTTACTACGTGGCCCGTGTTCCCTTATGTAGGCTTCTTCCAGAAAAGTAGCGTTTTTCGATACAAACACTTTGTTCTTTTTAGGATCAAAGAAGAAACCACCTCTCGTTCCTTTTGGGTAGCCTACAAATAGGCATAATCTTGAACGTAGTTCCAATTTCTTAGGATTAACCCCAAACACGTATGCTGGGCTACCCCAGATTCTGAAATGACATAAACTTGCTTTACGACCATTCCATAATTCCATAGGTGTTCTAGCAACACTCTTGGATGAAACACAGTTCAGGATGTACACTGTAGTATCTACTGCATAACCCCAAGACGAGTCAGGCAAGGAAGCGCAACTTATCATAGACCGAACCATGTCCAACAAGGTTCGATTTCTCCTTTTTGATACACCATTCTGTTGAGATGTACCAGGTGCTGAGAGTTGAGATATCATTCCATGTTCTATCAAATAGTTCTAGAATGATAAATCCATAAACTCTCCACATTGATCAGATCAAAATATTTTAATAGCTTTGTTTAATACGTTTTCAACTTCACCCTTGAATTCTTTGAACTTTTCAAAAGACTCAGACTTATGTTGCATTAAGGAAATGTACCCATACCTGGAATAATCATCAATGAAAGTGATTAAATATTCAAAACCACCTCTAGCTTTGACATTCATCGGATCACAAAGGTCCGAATGTATGAGCTCGAGAGGTTCTTTGTCCCTATGAACTTTTCCAGTAAAATGTCTTTCAGTCATTTTGCCTTCAAGGCATGACTCATATACAGGTAAAGAATTTTCTTCTAACTCATTTAGATGCCGTTTTTTATCAATCTCTCAATCCTATTGAGATTTATGTCACCTAATCTTAGATGTCAAAATTGGACATTTTTTTGGGAGAAATTTTAAGTCTTTTGTGTTGAGTTACTGCAGTCTTAAAAATTTTAGTGTTATGGAGTGCCTTAATAGCTAATGGTCTTAGCATATAAAGGTTGTTTTCCATTTTTGCAGAACAAATAGTAGCACCATTTTTGGAAATAAACACTTTACTAATAATGAAGTTGATAGCATAACATTTTTCAAGCAAACACTTTATAGAAACAATATTCTTTTTTAAACCAGGAACTACATGTACATTTTCTAAAATAAGAAATTTGTTCAGTAAAGTCAACTGGATTCCTCCCACTGCCACATCCGAGACGACGTGTCTAGTTTCAACTCGCATTGTCATCTTACCAGCTTCTAGTTGCCACAAGTAACTAATTCCCTTAAATGAAGAACAAATGTGGTTGATGGCCCCAAAGTCTATAATCTAGGAAGAATCATCATTCCCCACTAAGCAAGTTTTCAAAACAAGTAAATCACGTTACTTGGCTTTCTTCTTTTCTACCAAGTATTTGAGGTAGTTCCTTTTTCAATGACCATCCTACTTGCAATAGAAACAAATTCATTCTGCAGCCTTGGGCGGCCTTCTGCCTCCTTGTGCAGCAATTGAGAGGTTAGCTTTCCCCTTCCTTCTTCTTTTCTTCTTCCACTTTTTGGTGCCGAAGGAAAAAGGTACAAACTTAGTTCTAGAGGTTGAATCTTTTTCGAACTTTTTGAAAGATGAAGCAACATTTGCCTCACCTTTATGATCCTTGTTTTTATGTAAGGACTGGAAGTTTGTAGCTCATTAAGCAAAGTGGTCAGATTGTAGTCAATCTTGTTCATAACAACATTGCTACGGAAGTGAAGGAAACTTTCAGGTAAAGATTACGATATGAAGCTAACCTGACTGGCTTCATCGATGGAAGACCCATTCATCTCTGCCACGTTGTAGTGGACCATCATGTTGAGAACAAATTCTCGAATAGGTGCCCCTTCTGGCATACGTTCATTGAAGATGTGTTTTAGAGCATCATGTCTGAGCTATGTGGACGATTGTCCGAACATTCCCCTCAGGGACTCCATGATGTCACGGGCTGTGAACATGGGTTCATGCTTCTTGGCAAAGACTTCGGTAAAACTTGTCAAGATATATGCTTGCGCCTTTTCGTTTGCCCTTGTATAACTCTCGTATGCTTCTCAAACATTTCGTGCAACATTTTGAGCTGGAATGGGAGGACAATCCTCCATCAGGACAAATCGAAGATCATCGATGATTAAAATCGTGTTGATCGTGTTTTTCCAAGATATATAGTTTTTGTCCGTTAATTTGTTAGTGGCGAGCAAATTTAGGGTAGCGATAGCCATAATAAAAATTGCTTAAAACAAACAAATTATATATGAATTAGTTTACTTTGCATTAATCATGAAAACAACCAATTGTTTTTAGCAGAATTTTAATGTACCCTAAGTGACATCTAATTTTGCAGTGATGTTTTAATGAGGCAGGACAAAAATCACCATAGGGTGATCAGATATCACTTCACTAAAATGAGACATTCTCAACTAATAGACATAACAACTCATTATTACTGTCACTATTAGTCACCATTGTTCGGTCAAGAATTAGTTAAACTAGCTTAACCATTCTTGTAAGTGCAACCCCTCATTTTAGGTCCTACAGTTCCGTCCCAATGAGCCTACCACAGGGAAAAACTGATTGGGACATGAAACTAAAGTAACCCTATCCATTTCTGGAGATTGAATAAAGCGTCATACAAAACTGCTATCCTTTAAGGGGACACCTATGATGCCACGAAGCGATACATGAAACTTTACTTCAACCTAATGAGAGAGACTGAGGGATTTGTTGTCACACGTCCCTCTCCCACTTACTATAAACAATCTCTCCATTCACCTTGATATTGATCTATACAAATGCCACTCGTAGGGGGACACCCATGGTGCCTTGAGGTTGAGTATACATCTTATGGTGTGAATTTACAGGGAGCAACAAGTAGAGGAAAAAATGAAGTATCATATATCTCATTTTCCTCCCACTGAGTGTTTTACCTAGGGTTAATTAACTTAGGAAAAATCAGCTACTGATTTTAACTAAGTGAGTGTTTAATTTTCTAAAAAAACAACACTTGTCTTTGATGATTAAACAATTTTGATTGAAGTCTTATTAAACTCTTTAATAAACTTTACAAAACTTGCATGCATGTAATAAATCTATCTAATTCACCTTTCCAGGTACGTTCCTAGGTAGGGGTGCGACTCCGTCCTTTTAAGTACCCCAGCCTAGACAGAGCCCGTCTTAGACAAAAGGTCCATTATAGATACATTTGTTACATATTTAATCTTTTATTAAGAATCAATTTAATCCTATTAAACCGATTAAATGATTAAAATAAGATTTCTAATCTTATTAGAAATATGATATTAGGTCTATCTCAATCATATTTTAAAACGTTTTTAAAAAATGATTATAACCTAAGGTTTGCATGAAACTCTTTATTATTGATTTTAATTCTAATTTCATTTAGTTATAACGATTATAAATAAATGAAACAATTAAAATCCATTCATTGCATGCTTGACATACTTTAGTTAATCATAACATTTATAAATTAACCCAAGGTAGTGTCATTCTTCATGCAATCTCAATTTCATTAATAACATATATAACAATTACATATGATAAAGTAAAGAAAGACATTAATAACATAGATACTATAAAAAAACTACATTCATACTTTATATTATAACTCTTATAATATAAATGATGCATGTATATAATATAACAATTATACTATATGATGCATGAGCATGCTATATAATTAAATCATGCATATTCTAATATTATAACACTTATAATATAAAATAATGCATGAAAATAAATGCATAACCTAAGGTGGGATTTTTAAATCTATATAACATACAATATGACATATAAATTAATAAAACATACATCACATGTATATTTAAAAACTAGAAAGCAATAAAGTGGGGTAATTATTACATTAATAAAAGCCATCTGGTTCGAAACAAGTGAGCTGGGCCTTCAACCGCTTGAACATAGCCATGAACTAGTCCAACCATACTGCCCTGGAACCGTTCGAACAGGAGAAATTTCTCTGCCACGCAGCGTCTCGACGCTATGGAGAATTTTCTCCGTTTGCTGCTCGGAGCGTCGCGACGCTATGATAACATCTCCTACTGCACAAAATCGATCTTCCTCGAATTGACTTCCAAACTAAGCCTCGTTTCTCTAGAACACCTCCAGGAACAACATGAACGACTCGATAAAATAAGAATACAAACTCTATAGCATTTAATTCCCCAAAACATGGACCCTTACAACCAAATTGTAAAGATTAAAAGCCATAAATCTATGCCCTATCCCGAAAACATCTATCAACCATGAAACACATTCAATAATAGTCATTCATCACATGAATTCTACACAAAATGCAGTAAAATAAAAACACCCACCATCTCTATAAAATTTAATTAAAAAAAAAGAAAATTTGGAATGTGGACCAAAGCTCTGATACCAATTGAAGGAACCCCTATGAAGGGGACCTTGAGCGGAAGCAGGATCTTCCCAATTCCAATTCTTTTGAAAAAAAAAAAAAAACTGTTTCAAGAAACCTTTACCTCTTGAAGACTCTCTTCAACGTAAATGATTTCCAACCAAAAGCACAACCACGTATGAAACTTCGGTATCCTTTGGATGATGGATTTATAAGTGATGGGCTCTGACTGATTTTGGGAAGAAGGAAAGGGATGAAAGATTTTCTTAGAGGAAAAGTTTTAGGTCTCTGTAATTCTATAATTCTCTCACTTCCCAGGAGGAAGATGAAGACCCCTTCATCCACAAACTACGTATGTGGTAGAGAAAAAAAAAGGGAGAGAGTTACAACTTCCTCCCCTAATTAATTTTAAAATTAAATAAAATAAATATTTAATAATAAAATAATTAATAAAAAATTTTCATTCATAATTAAATTTATAACAAATATATAATAACCAATTTATTATATATTCATATAATCATATGTTATATCATATACAACATATAACATATAGTTTAATATTGTATCATATACAATATAACCAGTAGTTTCTTTTCTCTCACTAATGACATTTAATATAAATCACATTTACATTAAATTTTAATTATATAAATCTAATTCATATAATTAACATTTGAATCATATTCAAACATTTAATTCCTCTCATAAATACTTTATATTATAATGTGTAAAATACATTATAGTAAATATATCATATATAATTAAATAAACTTAATTATATCACATTTGATTAATTTCCTCAATTAATTTGAACAATTCAAATTAATCCAAAAATTGATTCTCATTAAATCCGTTGAGCTACCGAGGGGACCTCATGGACCTGTAGCTTGAAGCTTCAATGATTTGTAAATAATTAATTAAACTATTTAATTAAATTATTAACTATCCGTTAATTGTCGAGCGATCCACTAAAGGCCGATAGCTGCACTCTTCGCACTATAGATATATTTATTTATCCATTGGACATAACCAATCCACCATATAACGACCCTTCACAAATTGTTCGTAAGTACATATGGGCTAAAATTATCGTTTTGCTCCTGTAGTTACATCTAACTTCTTAAGTACCATTGATTCCTTTAGTGAGCAATAAATCATAGTCCCACTATGATTAACCCCTCTCGGGCTAGGAGAGAGTGTGGCGCCACTTTGTCCAAGCCTCAGAATCAACCCTTAAGGGAACAATTTATCTACTTTTCCCAACATTGGGGAAGGAATGAATTCCATCTTGTGTAGCTGTGTTCCCAGCTCTCTAATTAGACGAATCCCTAAAATGATAGGCATGTTGAGTTGGCTATCTTACCACTCTCACTCATACAAATCAAAGAACTGCCTTCATAGGTAGGAGTTTACAACTCACTCAAGATTTAGGTTGTGTTACCTATGGTCGTCCTGATGAAATGAAAGTCTCTATTAAGAACGGTGTTATATAATGAAACTACACATTTCGTGGTCCGATCTTATACAAACTCCTTTGTATAGAATATCCCTGCTCACATGTTTCCACATTAATGATCAGGACCAGATCGTTTGCAGCACTTTATAATAATTGTAACATCTACAAAGCGGGCCATACTCGTAATGTCATTAGGATATGATATCCAGCCTTATCCATCTACTACAGACCATTTAGGTTATCATTTAAAATATGATCCATCCGTATGTCTCTACATACATGTTTAAGCTACAAGATAACCTTGGAACTTAGTTTATTGGTTTGGGATTAATGCAACGAAAAATGAAAAAAATATCATATATTTTATTAAATAAATAATGAGTTTGTACAAAACATTTACAAACTATAGGACCCTATGAAGTCCTCGTTTTAGATTTGGATCAAATCTGTGGTGGATGGTGGAGAGAACATAATGAATGAGCAATTGAAAGATTATGTTTGGAAAATACTATATAATGACAACAAGTGTGTGTGTGTGTGCATTTTTTTTTTGGGGGGGGGGGGTGGAGGAGGGGGAGGGGTGTATATTTACATAGTTTTAGTTTGTATTTTGTATCTCAAAAGTAAGTTCTTACTCTTTTTTGATACACCAATAAAAGTTGTTTGTATCTAACAAAATTTTAATTTTGCTATGTAACCCTTATGAGTTTTGGTAATTTGTTGATTACCTTAGTTTTAGAGTTAAATTGTCATCAAATTCCTCTTTTATGATTTATTATTAGGATTTTTTTAAAGTAATTAAAATTTTATTTTGTGCATGTACAGGTAAAAGTATTGATTTGCACATGTGACGTGCGTAAGTAACAAATATATTGTTTTTAATTTTTTTCAATGATAAAACGATGACAGACATTTAATATCGGATAATTACTGAAAAAAAGTAGGTGAAAACCAACATTGAAGATAATATTCAATATCGATTGAAAACTGACATTGGAAATAGTATTCAATGTCAGTTAAAAACTGACATTGAAGATAAATAGCATTGAAATCTTGGTCATCTATAATGTCGGTTTAAAATTGACAGTAAAGACAACCAATATTAAAGACCTTTTATAACACGATATTCAATGTCAGTTCTCAACCGATATTGTACCCTTATAATGTCATTTTTAAACCGACATTAAAGCCTAGTTTTGTAGTAGTAAAAAAAAAAGCTAACAATAATCTCGACCTATAATCTTAAACCTAGAGTGTCTAGTTTCCACAGAGCGAGTGCGAGAACGAGAGCAAGCCTGAGCGAGAATGAGAGCGAGAGAAGAATTTATCGATGAAATCAAATATCTGGAACTTAAATTCAAGTTTGGAAGCCCAAAAGATAACAATAATCTTGCTCTGCAATCCTAAGTTAGAGCGAGAAGTACCAAGTGTGTCTGGTTTTGGTCACGTAGCAAGGGTTGGAGAAAGAGCGAGAGTGAGATTGTACCTGAGACAGCAAGCGGGAGCTAGAACAAGCATGAGCGAGAACAAAAAATGCAGAAAAAAAAATAGGGATTCAGGAAAAGTGCTAGGATGGAGAGAAAAAAATGCGTATGAAGCTTGATATTTCTGGGTTTTTTTTTTGTCTTCAGAGGAAAGATAAGTGTGTTTTTGCCCAAATCAAGGTGTAGAGTGAGGAAAGGCAAGGGCGAAGTATGACAAAATTCAGTTGGGTCCCATGTAGTTCATCTATTTGTCGGGGTTGATGCCCTAAATCTCATAGGGTCCTATAGTTTGTAGATTTTGTTGAACAAATTCATTATGTATTTAATAAAATATATGATATTTTATTCATTGTCTATAAAATATATGATATTTTAGTTGCATTAACCATAAACCAATAAACTAACATCTAAGGTTATCTTTGTAACTTAAACATGTATGTAGAAATATGCGGGTGGATCATATTTAAGTGATAACCAAAATTGTCTGTAGTAGATGGATAAAGCTGGGTACCTTATCCTGGTGACACTACGAGTATGGTTTGCTTTGTAGGTGTTACAATTGTTGTAAAGTGCTACAAATGACTTGATCCTAATTATTCACGTATAGACATTTGAGTGGGAATATTTTATATAAAAGAATTTGTATAAGACCGGATCACGAAATGTTTAGTCTCATTATATAACGCCATTCATAATAGAGACTTACTTGTCATTAGGATGACTATAGATAACATGACATGAATTTTAAGTGAGTTGTGAACTCCTGCCTATGAGGGCAGTCTTTTGATTTGTACGGGTGAGGGTGACCAGACCGTTAACTCAATAAGCCTACCATTTTGAGGATTCGTCTGATTGGGGAGTTGGGAACACAACTACGCAATATAAAATTCACTCCTTGCCCGAGGCAAGGGTAAGTAGATAAATTGCTCCCTTAAGGGTTCATTCTGGATCTTGAACAATGTGGCGCCACATCCTCTCCTGGCCCAAGAGGGGTTTAGTCATAGTTAGACTATGATCTATTATTCATTAGAGGGATCAGTGATACTTAAGAAGTTAAATGTAACTATAGGGTCAAAACGGTAATTTGGCCTAGCTGTACTTACGAGCAATTTGTGAAGGGTCATCATATTATTGATTGGTTATATCCAATGGACACAAAAATATATCTGTAGTGCAGAGAGGTGCAGCTGTCAATTTTTAGTGAGTGCCTCACAGTTAACGGATGGTGAATAATTTAGTTAAAGAGTTTAATTAATTATTCATGTACCGTTGGAACTTCAAGCTACAGGTCCATGAGGTCCCTTTGGTAGCTCAATAGAATTAATTGAAAATTAGTTTTTGGATTAATTTGAATTGTTTAAATTAATAGAGGGATTTAATTATATATGATATAATTAAGTTGATTCAATTATATGTGATATAATTGTTATAATGTATTTGATACATAATAGCTTAATGAGAGGAAATAAATATTCGAATGAGATTCAAATATATTTTCTATAAACTGGTTTCATAGTTGTTAAATTTAATATAAATATGATTTATATTAAATGCCATATAATAGAGAAAAAAAACTATAGTTTATATTGTATGTGATACAATATTAAAACTATAGGTGATATGTTATATTTGATATAACATATAATTTAATATATATATAATATGATAAGTCAGTTATCATATTTATATTTATATTATTATTATTTTAATAATAAGGGAGGGAGTTACAACTACCTTCCCTTTCTTTTATCATACTGAGAAAGTGAGAAAACAACAAAAGTGTTCTGTGTGTTTGTTTTGAGTTTTGAGAACTACTCAATCCTTTTTCCTCAATATTAAGTTTTCCCTCAAAACCAAAATAGCCAGAGCTCACCACTTCTGGGTTCTCACCCTAAGAATACTGAGGAAACATTTATGGTAGTGTTCATTCTTGTTCAAGGTTATTCTTGAAGAACGTCTTCAAGGAGTTCGTGAATTGTATGAGGGAAATCATGAAGAAAGGTCTTCAAAGGTGAGGTTTCTAAAACTTTTTCTTAAGCATGCTGTAATTTATTATTAAATGCATATCTTGTTTATTTTTTTACTATAAGATTTACATTCAATGAAAAATGGAATTTGGTCGATCCACTTCTGCTCAAGGTTCTCTCCTCAAAGAGTTCCTTCACTATTGTAATTAGATTGACACCTCAGATGGGAGCAATCAAATTGTAGGAATGGTGATAATGTTAAACTGTGAGCCCCAACAATGCTTTATATTTACAGAATTGGATAAGTCATTGCAAAAGTAATCAAGTGGATCTCACTTACATGAATTGGACTATATTTGTTAGGATGTGGAATAGTAAACATGGCCTTAATGAAGTGAGATTGTACAAAAGTACTTGAACATTACAAGTTTCCAATACTTACATCATGTTCATCATTAAGGGGGTGTTTGACAACCAAAGGAGAGTTTCCAACTCAATATTTGATAACCAACTTTAAATTGTTAGTGGGGTTTAGTTGGTTATTTTACCAACTCACCCTAACTCTCCTCAATTCTCTCTTCCTCTAATTTTTTTTAATGGTTCCACCCATCAGTCTCTGTTGGCGATTACCGCTACCACATTCCGGCAACATACTTCAATGACCACCTTTGGATGGCCATCTCCGACGACGAACTCCAAGCTCTAGCAACCATCTCCGATGAAACTCTTGCAACCAATTTCGATAACCACCTTGGTACAAAACATCTCCGACTTCCACATTCGCACGACCAACTTCGATGAAGAACTCCAGGCTCCACCAACTACCTCTGACGAAAACTCTAGCAACTAACTCCAACGACTACCTTCGCACAAGCAAATTCGTACAAGCAACTTCATAGACATACTCCAATTACCACCTTCGTGTGCCCAACTTCGACAACCACGGATAAAATAAAACGGTGGGTTTAATTATCCACCATTTTATCACTCTCACTCTCACTCGTTTTCCATGCGTTTTCATTACTCTCCCAACTCCTTCAATTACTTTGTCATTTCTCTCTCTCATGCGTCTCTTCACATTTACTCACATTCTCTCATCTTCTCTGTTATTTCACCTTCTGGTTCGTCTTTCTCATTTTCTCTCTTATTTCTCTATCTGGCTCATATGAGTTTTATTTTCCCTTTTCTTTCTCAACTCCTCCTCCTCTCTCTCTCTCTTTTTTTTAAATTTTTTATTTTCTTTCTATGGTTGTTCTTTTAGATCAAATTATTCTTCTTCTATTTCATTTTTTTCTTAGATCTAAAAAATATTACATACGACGTCATATTATTATTTCACTAAACAAAATTTCAATGATATGTTTTAAACAACCTATCCCTTGATGTTTTCGAATATTACATAATTCTAATGAAATAGTGGATTTAAAATTATGGTACAATTTTTTTTAAAAGATAGTCTGTACACTGATGCAATATAATAGAAGAAAAAATAAGCATCAATATTTCTAAAATCATTTCACCGATTTTAAAAGAAGGTAAATCCATATTTCAAAAATTTGTAAAAAAAAGACTATTTAATAGTTGGTTTTATAATTTAAATGGTAAGATTTTGGTTTTTTTTTTTTAAGATTAACATTTAAGTGTCACCCCTTCTATCTAAAACAATGTCAATAATTTCATTTGATGACACTAATCTTTTCAGTTCTTTTTAACTTTTACGGTAATTAATGATTAAGTGAAGTTTTTGAATGGAACAATCACTTCTATTTGAGTGTTTAAAAAATTGAATTCAAAATTTTATGTTATGTATATGAATACTTTGTAAAGAATTTGTTATGTTTTGAGAATGGAAAAGATTTCAAGGTATTTTCGTTTTTATCTTAGAAAAGTTAGGAAAATATGTGTACAGTTGAAAATTAAAATTAACAATAGTAAAAAAAAAAAAATATATTATTTACAAAAACAACACTAGATACCCCAACTCAACTTAACTTTGTTCCAAAACACAGACAATAATTACTAACTCAACTTAACTCTACACAGTAAACAGAGATATTGTAACTCTCTAGATAATAATTATCAACTCAACTTTCTGTTTTTATCGCGCACCACGAGCCCTAAGGGGTCAAAAAAATAAGTTTTTTAAAAGAGCCCAAAATTTAAAAATAAAACTTTAAAGAGGGTAAAAAATGTCCATTTTCATTAAATGTTCAGTAATTAAAAAAAAAACAATTATATGAATTACTATTTATGATCCAGTAAATTAAAATATATTGAACAAAAAATCATTTTTATGATTAAATTACATGTTTAATCTTTAAATTTTAAAACTTGTATTTCTTTGTTCAACGAACTTTAAAAAGTGTAAAGTTAACCCTTTAATTTGTGTGTATAGTCTTAAACTTTAAACTTTTAATTTTGTGTTTGACAAATTCCTGAATTTTCAATTTTTTTGTTTAATAAAGTCATAGTTCATTAACTATTGGATTTTTTTTCTTAAAAAATACATACATGGATCTACTGATAGAAAATTGTTTAAATTTCATTAAACGTAAATTCAATTTTACATCTAATAAATAAAAAATATAGATGTCAACAAAATATTAGACATGAATTGAAAGTTTAGAGATTTATTAGATATTTTAGAAGTTTGTGAACTAAATTTACAATTTAATTTTTTTTATTCATTATAATATTTTATCAAAGCTTAAACTAACCCCTGAAAAGGAAAAAAAAAAAAATCTAGATTTAACACGCTGAAAAAAAAAAATAAAAAATTGACATGAATAAATTAAGACTTTTGGAATACGCACTTCTATTTCTAGTCATTTACATTGCAAATGGTAGGAAATTACCACAACCAACAGCCATTTGACAATGACGACGAGGAGTTCTCAAGCCAGGTCAAGTCAACTCCTTTATTTATTATTATTATTTTTTATTTTTTTATTATTTTTTAATTTTTAAATTTGATTCATTAAAAAGGTATCCAAACAACACTATACAGAAAATGCAGAGAAAGAATCAAGAAATTGTCTACCTTAGAACAGAGATCAGCAGGAAAAAGCCTCTTTGGTTTGTTAATATATACATAAACTCCTAACGTTTGTTCCAACCCACATTAAAATATGAAGAACTTCCTTTCCATCTTTTCAGTTTCCATTTCACTTTTCTTCCTCTTCTCTCTCTCCATAGCTGCTTACTCATGGATTTTCTACTTGTCTACCACAATTCACAAGGACTATATGTTCTTATTCTGCAATAGCTTACTAGTTTTTATTTGTCTAAATTCTCGCTTGAGTGTTTCATTGGAGAAAGATCGTCGACAGGAACTGGCTGAAAAGAGACAAGCTGCAGGGTGTTGTGAGAGTAGACTACTGGATAGATGGAGAACAGTTGGAGACCTCGGCGAAACTCTATCCGTTGTCGTTGAAGAGACTTATGGCGATGATTATTATGGTGATCTAGCTGCAGGAGATGATGAAACTTTACTTGTTAAAGTTGAAGTAACTCCAACTGATGAATTAGACGCAGTGGAGGATGATAGGACTCTCTCAGTCGTCATTGAAGAAACTAAAGGTGATGAATTAGAAACGGTGGTGGAGGATAATAAGACTCTTTCAGTCATTGAAGAAACTCAAGATGAAGACTTTGAAGTGGTGGAGGATGCTAAGACTCTCAGAATCATTGAAGAATTTCGAGATCATGAATTAGGAATAGTGGAAGGTGATAAGACTCTTTCAATCTTTGAAGAAACTCGTAATGATGAAGAACAAGAACAAGGAGGCAGCGTTGATTCCATCAGCTTGGAGGAGTTGAACAGAAAGTGCGAGGAGTTCATAAGAAGAATGAAAAAGGACATAAGGATTGAAATTCTAACAATATGATGCCGTTAGAACCAACAAAATGTTGTTCTTGTAACTAAAGTTGGATATTTATGCAGTGAAAGGAAGTGAAACAAATGAATATTGAAACATAAAATTGGATTTAATCGTGTAGATTAAATTCATTGTTTAAAAACTTTCAAATTGGATTTAAACTTCCAATTAAAATGATGTTTCACGTACAAATTTAACATGTATGAAAGTTAAATTTGTAGTTTCTTCAATTTGAATGAGTTATGTTTGATTTTTGTCAAGTAACAACTCAATTGGGTTAAATTTAACAAATGTTTCAATTTTTGTATTTATTCGATTTTATTTTGTATTTTCGAGAGTTACTAAGTTACTAGCCTATAATATCAACTTGGTTCTTCATCTGTAGTATCTCATTCCAAATTGAAGAGTTCTCTCTTTTTATTCTTTCTTTCTTTTGTTCTTGAGTTGAGTTGAAAGCACGCATCCAAGAGTTTTGTTAGGTCCAAGTAGTTCGATGTTGCAATTCTACCGAAGTTATTCGTTGTATCCTGCTAAGACGATCATTGTAGTCTGCTTACAGCCCATGCATAACAAATAATTGTCTTTAGGACAACGCTTATCAGAAGCATGCCTCGACTATGTTTTGGAGTCTCCAAAGGTTTTAAAGTTCTTTCAAGTCTTTGGTTATTTTCATATCTAAGCCTTGTTACATCATTTGGCTTAAGTTTGAGTTTAAATACTATATAATTGTTTCTAGTTGAGGTATAATTAGTTTGGTAATATATTCAGTTCATATATATTCCATTTTTCCCAACAATCTGAAGACAATTAAATATTTGAACTGATGTCTGCAAACTCCTCCACCAATGTTTCGACTTTTGCCATGACGGGATCGCACATTGTCAAACCCCATGCTAAAAAAACCAAAGAAATTCAAACAAGGCAACTTCAAAAGATGGCAACAGAAGACGATCTTCTACCTCACCACATTGAATCTTGCTCATATTTTGAAGGAAGATTGCCCAATTACCCCACCAAAAGTTTTAACTCCTGAAATAGATGTTACAAAGTAAGCATGGATACATTCAGACTTCCTGTGCCGTAATAATATACTTAGTGGTTTTTAGGGCACTTTGTATAATGTCTATTGCAATGTCTATAATACATCAAAAATATTGTGGGAAGCATTAGACTAGAAGTACAAGATGGAAGATGCTGACACTAAGAAATTTCTTGTGGGAAAATTCTTAGGTTATAAGATGGTTGATACCAAGTTGGTAGCCAATCAGATGGAAGAATTGCAAATTATCATCAATGATTTGCAAAGTGAAGGATTGGACATTAGTGAAGAATTGGACATTAGTGAGTTAATTCAAGTTACTGTTGTGATTGAGAAGTTGTCTCCTTCCTCAAAGGACTTCAAATGTTATCTCAAGCACAAATGAAAGGAGTTATCCATAAAGAACCTTATGTTAAAACTTCAAATAGAAGAGGATAATAAAAAATGAGATAAAACTCCACTAAAAGTCAAAGCCAAAGTTCATGTTGTTGAAGCTTTAAAGCGTAAACCCAAGAAGCAGAGTTTCAAGAAGAAAAATGCAAATCATGGGTCAGGGAATGATGCTAGCAAGCACGTTCGAGGCAATTACTGGGTTGGTGGTAAAAATGGTCATATTGTTGCAATGTTCAAGCACAAGAAGGAATAAAGTTCAACAATCAAGCCAATGTTGTGAAAAATGACGATCTGGTTGTCGTCATTTCTGAAGTAAATATGGCTTTAGACACCAAAGGTTGGTGGATTGGTACTGGTTCTACTAGGCACATTTGTAAGGACAAGTCTTTGTTCATTACATATGAGAAGCTATATGGCAGCGATAAACTATACATGGGAAATGTTTCAATTGTCTCTGTGGAAGGAAAAGGGAAGATCCTATTGAAATGGACTTCTGGAAAGATACTTACCCTCAGTGATGTGTGGCATGTGCCAGAGATCCGAAAAAATCTAGCATCAGGAACTCTGCTTAATAAAAATGGGTTCAAGCTTGTATTTGAGTCAAACAAATTTATTCTAACAAAAGGGGTATGTATGTGGGGAAAGGCTATATGAGTGATGACATATTCAAATTGAATATACTGGCACAAATGCCAAAGAATAATAATAATATTAAATCTTCTGCTTATATTATTGAGTTGTGTGATGTTTGGTGTTCTAGATTAGGGTATGTCAATTATTGTTTCTTTGAATAAAATGGTAAGCTTAGGACTATTGCCTAATTTTAACATTGATAATAGACACAAATGTGAAGTTTGTGTTGAATCAAAGTTTACTAGAAAGTCGCTTTCATCCGTGGAAAGAAGTTATGAGTTACTTGATTTAATCCAGAGTGATGTATGTGACATGAAAAGTACTCCCACACGAGGTGGTAAGAGATACTTTGTCACATTCATTGGTGATTATAGTAAATATTGCTATGTATATTTATTACATAGTAAAAATGAAACCTTTAATGTTTTTAAAACATATAAGGTAGAAGTTGACAATCAACTTGAGAAGAAAGTAAAGGTGTTTAGATCAGATAGGGGTGGTGAATATGAATCATCATCACTTTATGAATTCTGTGAAGTTAATGGTATAATCAATCAAATTACAACACCTTATACACCACAACAAAATGGTGTAGCTGAAAGAAAGAACTGAACTTTAAAGGACATGGCTAACTGCATGTTAAATAGTTCAAGTTTACCTCATAATTTGTGGAGAGAAGCTTTGCTGACAGCAAATTTTATATTAAATAGAATTCCATATAAGAAGACTAACAAATCGCCTTATGAAGTGTGGAATAAAAAGTTACCCTCATATAAAATGCTGAAAGTGTGGGGGTGTTTGACAAAGATACAAGTTCCTTTACCCAAAAGGACCAAACTTGGACCTAAGACAATTGATTATGTCATTATAGGCTATACAATGCATAGTGCTGCTTATGGATTCATGGTAATTAAATCAGGAATATCTTATATTCATAATAATACTATAATGAAATCTATTGAAGCTGAATTTTTTGAGGATATATTTCCTTTGAGGGAAGAAGGACACAAAATTATTGGTACCAAAAGAATTAATGAGACTAGTTCTTCGAAAGGTTCAAACAATCATAATATTGAATCTGAACCTAAAAGAATAAAAAGAACTAAGAAATCTACTTCTTTTGAACATGATTTCATAACTTATATGATAGAAAGTCAGCCTCAAGACTTTTCAAGAAGTTATATCATCTCTTGATGCACCTTATTGGAAAGAAGCTATCAATAGTGAGTTAGAATCCATTTTACATAACAATATATGAGTATTGGTTGATTTACCTCCTGGAAGTAAACCAATTGAGAGTAAATAAATTTTTAAGAGAAAGCTAAAGGCTGATGACACTATTGATAAGTACAAAGCCCGCTTAGTAGCTAAAGGCTTTAGCCAAAAAGAAAGGGTAGATCTTTTTTATTTTATACCTATCCTCTAGTGACAAGGATTGCATCTATAAGGATGTTAATTGTAGGAGCAACTTTACAAAATTTGGAAATACACCAAATGGATGTAAAAATTTTATTTTTAAATGGAGATTTAGATGAAGAAATTTTTATGAAACAATCTGAAGGGTTTGTTGTTAAAGGGCTTGAGGACAAAGTTTGTAAACTTGTCAAGTCTCTTTATGGGTTAAAACAAGCGCCTAAACAATAGCATGAAAAGTTTGGTCACACTATATTATTGAATAGATTTAAGATAAATGAGCGTGATAAATGTGTCTATGTTAAAATCGCAGATGAAGAGTATGCCATTGTTTGTTTTTTATATGGATGATATGTCAATTATGGACACAAATAGAAGTGTCATTGATTCCACTAAAAGGATGTTGAAATCCAACTTTGATATGAAAGACCTTGATCTTGTTGATGTTATCCTTGGAATTCAAATAATAAGAAATCCAAATGGATACATACTTTATCAATCTCACTATATAGAAAAAGTGCTAAGAAAATTTGATCATTTTGAGACTAAGCTAGTTATTACTTCATTTGGTCCAAATTGTAAGATGGAGAAAAACAATGATGAAGTTGTGTCTCTTCTAGAATATTCTAGAGTTATTGGTAACTTAATGTATATAATGAATTGTACAAGACTTAATATTACCTATTTAGTTGGAAGGTTAGCAAGATACACCAACAGTCCTAAGCATGATCATTGGAATGCGTTAGTTAGAGTTCTAAGGTACTTGCAGTACAATCTAGACTATGGATTGCATTATAAGAGGCATCCACATGTACTGAAAGGATTTAGTGATGCTAATTAGATTTCTGATAACATGGAGATTGAATCAACCAGTTGGTATATTTTTACCTTAGGTAGAGCAGCTGTATCATGGAAATCTTCAAAATAGGCGTGTATAGCACGTTCTACTTGAAGGATCTCGATTTTAAAGAGATCCTTGAGCGGAAACGGATCGTCCAAATTTTAATTTGATTGAAAACCAAATTTATAGCAAACATACAAGATATGAATTCTTAAATAAATTACAGCATGCTTTTTAAAAGAAAAAGAGTTCAAAAGATAATACCTTTCAAGAACGTTTCTTCGCATAAACCCCTCGAACTATCACGAACCTCAAACTTAGCAACCTTGAAGACTTTCTTCAAGAACTTCACGAACCAAAATGAGACACAACCACCAGCAACCTTCGGTATACTTAGGGTGAAAGTCCAGGAGTTGTGGGCTCTAACTATTTTGGTAAGGAGTGAATTTGAGTTTGGAGGAGGAAGGAGATTGAGGAAGGTCATATAACGATTCTATTCCCACTATCGTATAGTAAAATGCCTCAATCGTGTAGTCAATGTACCTTGTAGAAGAAAAGAAACACTATTTTTCATTTATTCCAAATTGCCACAAAAACTAATTAACCACCCACTAAGGTGGTTGAAGAGAAATTAGGAAAAATAGTTATCATATGTTATATTAAACTATATGTTATATCACATATAACACATAATCTATAGTTTTAATATTGTATCATATACAATATAAACCATAGTTCCTTTTCTCTAATTTATGGAATTTAATATAAATCATATTTATATTAAATTTAACAACTATTTGAATCTCATTCAAATATTTTTTTTCTCTAATTAAACATTAATGTATCAAATACATTATTAACAATTATATCATATATAATTGAATCAATTTAATTATATCATATATAATTAAATTCCCTCTTATTAATTTGAACAATTCAAAGTAACCCAAAAACTGATTCTCAACTAAATCCTTTTGAGCTATCAAGGGGACCTTATGGACCTGTAGCTTGAAACTCCAACAGTACATGAATAATTAATTAAACTCTTTAATTACATTATCCACCATATGTTAACTGTTGGACACTCTACTAAAGACCAACAATTGCACTCTTTGCACTACAGATATATTTCTATGTCCATTGGATATAACCAATCAATAGTACAATGACCCTTCATAAATTGCTTGTAAGTACAGTTAGGCGATATTACTGTTTTGCCCCTGTAGTTACATCTAACTCCTTAAGTACCACTGATCCATCTAATGAACAATAGATCATAGTCCTACTATGAATAAACCCCTCTTGGGCCAGAAGAGAGTGTGGCACCACATTGTTTTAAGACCCGGAATCAGCCATTAAGAGAGTAGTTTATCTACTTATCCTAGCTTCGGGAAATGAGTGAATTTCATCTTGTGTAGTTGTGTTCCCAGCTCCCCAATCAGACGAATCCCAAAAATGGTAGACTTGTTGAGTCGGCAATTTGACCACTCTCACTCATACAAATCAAAGGACCGCCCTCATAGGTAGGAGTTCACAACTCACTTAAGATTAAGGTCATGTTACCTATGGTCATCCTGGTGAAATGAAAGTCTCTATTATTAACGGTGTTATATAATGAGACTAAATATTTCGTGGTCTGGTCTTATATAAACCCCTTTGTATAGAATATCCTCACTTGCATGTCTAATGCATGAATGATCAGGATCAGATCCATTGTAACAATTTACAACATTTGTAATACCTACAACGTGGGCCATACTCGTAGTGTTAGTAGGATAAGGTACCCAACCTTATCCATATACTACAAACCATTTAGGTTATCACTTAAACATGATCCACCTGTATGTCTCCATATACATGTTTAAGTTACAATGATAACCTTGGATGTTAGATTATTGGTTTGTGGTTAATGCAACTAAAATATCACATATTTCATGGACAAAGTGAATAAAAATATCATATATTATTAATCACATAAGAGTTTGTGCGTATAAGGTTTACAAACTATAGGACCCTACGAGATTTAGGGCATCAACCCCAATAATCTCCCATTTATCCTAAAGCTATTGGGGTGTACAAGATAATAAAAATACATGTACACAAAACAATCAACTAGGGCATAACATGCCCAGTACAAGATCTCCCACTTGCCCTAGTCCAGCCGTGGTCTGTCCTATAGACCCATACTCTGTAGGTGACCCTCAAACACTGTAGCTGTGAGGGACTTCATAAACGGACCAACAACGTTGTGCTCCAAAGCTATCTTCGTGACAATCACGTCTCCTCAAGGCACAATCTCTTGAGATGATACTTCCGCTCTATGTGTTTGTCGCACTTATAACTCCTATACTCTCGGGAATTAGCCATAACACCATTATTATCACAATAAAGTGTGATGGGCTTTGACATGTCTGGAACAACTTCCAGATAAGTCAGAAATTTCCTGAGCCAAACGGCCTCCTTAGCAACTTTACAAGCCGCTACATACTCAACCTCTATGATGGAGTCCGCAATGCACCCTTGGTTGGTGCTTCGCCATACTATTACCCTTTGTTAAGAATGAACACTAATCCTGAAGTGGATTTACAAGAATCCCTATCAGTTTGAAAATCAGAGTCTGTGTATCATGTAAGGATCAAATCCTTAGAACCATACACAAGCATGTAGTCCCACATTCTCCCTATATACCTGAGGATGTTCTTAATGGTTGTCCAGTGATCTAATCCTAGATTAGATTGATATCTACTGACTATCCCCACTGCATAGCAGATGTTAGGTCTAGTACATAACATTGCATATATCAAACTGCCCACGGCATATGCATAGGAGACCCATATCATATCTCCAACCTCTTGAGGTGTCTTAGGACATTGTTTCTTAGACAAAGTAACTCTGTGCCTAAAAGGCAATAGTCCCCTTTTGGAGTTCAGCATTGAATACTTGACAAGCATCTTGTCAATATACGACGCTTGAGACATCCCTAGCATTTTGTTCTTTTGATCTCGAAAGATCTGAATACTAAGAACAAACTGAGCCTCTCCCAAACCTTTCGTTTGGAATTGGGTCGCTAGCCAGTTCTTAACTGTAGTCAGTAAGGCTACATCATTCCCAATGAGTAGGATATCATCTGCATACAACATTAGGAAAAACTACTGAACTGTTGATGATCTTCTTGTAGACACAAGGCTCATCAATATTCTGATCAAAGCCATAAGATTTGATCGCAGTATCAAACCTTATATTCCAAGATCGAGATGCCTGTTTGGACATATATGGACCGATTAAGCTTGCAAACCTTTTGCTCTTGACCTTGGACTATGAATGGTCTCCTCAAGATTGCTATTTAGAAAAGCAGTATTGACATCCATTTACCTTATCTCATAGTTATAATATGATGCAATGGATAGAAGGATGCGGATAGACTTCAGCATGGCAACAAGCGAGAAAGTCTCTTTATAGTTAACTCCCTCTACCTAGGTATAACCCTTTGCCACCAGTCTAGCCTTGAAGGTTTACACCTTCTCATTAGCACCCCATTTCCTCTTGTAGATCCATTTACAACCTATAGGTTTAACCCCATCAGGTTGATTTGATCTACTAGATGAACTTACTTCAACAACTCTTGTTGAGGTATCAGGCTCTTCAACAACTCTTGTTGAAGATTCAGTAGTTTCTTTAGAAAGCTCATTCAACACGATTTTACTTCTTGGTCTGTGCTCCCTTATGTGTTCCTCCTCAAGAAAAGTAGCATTTGTCGATACAAATACTTTGTTTTCTTTAGGATCATAGAAATAACTGATAACGGGCAGAAATGCAAGTTATTACATTGCTAAGTTATTAAAAAATGCAGGTTTGCCTTAATAAAATTTATAAGTTTGCATCCAAAAAGCATTAAGTTTGTAATATTGTAGTCGCATGCGTTCATCACATAAAAACAGTTAACTTTTGTATTTTTGTGCAGAATATGCGTTGACGCAAAGCGTAAAATGTGATCATAAGAAAGCAACGGTCGAGCGCAGTGTTACCATAAGGCTTTGTGGTGATTTGTGCTCGCAAATATTTGCTCAAGAAGGATTGCCGCATAGAGTCGCCGCAACTTGGTGGGCGCATCTGAGTGAAAAGCATAATAAATCACGATGGGACGGAAAGTTGATGATGGTCGAGTCCGAATTAAGTTGACAAGCCGCTAACGAACTACTGTAGCAAGTACACTCAACTTTTCGGTGACAAATATTTGGCGCATCAGACAAAGAATTAATGCCATCCCATCAATGCAATCATAAGAGAGAAGATGCATTTCACCCCGAAGCTCTATAAATACCGAAGGCAACCTTCAGTAAAGAAGTTCGAATAGTTAGAGAATTTTTCCTTAGATAGAATAGCCTTGTTCATAGTTTTCATTTTTTACTTTGAAGGCAGAGCGAGAGAAGGGAAGAGACGCTGGAAGATTTCTCTGGTCAGCTCGAGAGAGAAACCTGAGGCGTGGAAAGCAGAGAGAGGGCCGACTTTCGCAAGAGCGAAACTATCTTTTGAACATAATAGAAAAAACAATGTAAAAGTCTTGGGAAGCAAGAGAATACTACTAGGCTCTTTATTCTCATCTTGCATTGTTATTTTGTATTTCAACTCTATATCTATAAAATGGAACTTGCTTATCTACATCTGTTCACTCTCTTAAAAGTACACATGAGCAGTTAAATTTATCGAATGGGTTGAGAAGAACTAAGCTAACATGACTTAGGATCTTCATTGCATGCGATTATCTTGTTTTATGTTATGCCCAACATCCTTTTAGAACTACTCGAGAGAGAGTCTAAAGAAAGAACCTATGACTTGAGAGAGCTAGGATAGAATCTAGACTCGAGAGAGCGAGATTAGATCTTTATAAGCGAGAGATAGAGACTTAGAGATAAGCTCTATTTGCCAACATGCATCACATGCACCCTAGAGATATGTTATGATATTATGTGGTTGCCTTATTTGTGTGTGTGTGTCATGTTGTCATCGCATAAATAAAAATAGAGACTTATGTGTAGGTCCTATAGACTCATCACATATATCGCATGCGTTCTAGTACTAGAAGCTGTAGCATTTGCGTTGAGAGATGATTTGCTATTGTATGTATGTTGCATGATCGCATAACATGAACGCATCTTAGGAAGTCCGTTCCCCACATATTCATCGCATCTTCCGTATTATCAACTCTTTTCGTAACTCCACCGCGTACATTTATTTTATACCGCAAATAACAACCCAAAACAACTATTTAATTTATTGATTACCGCAAAGTCTTCTTGAAAATTATCACCGCATACCATTTTCCTTAGTCCCTGAGTTCAACCTTGGACTTGCCAGGAAACCCAGTAGGATTTACACTTGGATTCTGTTGAGAAAACTTGTTGCTCAACGCATTTCCATCACTGCATTTCATTCCATTACTTCATCACATAGAATAATGCACCAATAACCAACTCTCATTCCCTTGGAGTAGCCTACAAATAAGCATAACCTTGAACGTGGTTCCAATTTCTTAGGGTTGGCCTCAAGCACATGTGTTGGGTAGCCCCAGATTCTGAAATGATGTAAACTAGCTTTACAACCATTCTATAACTTCAAAGGTGTTTTGGTAACACTTTTAGAGGGATCGCAGTTCAGGATATAAGCTGTAGTCTCACTGCATAACCCCAAAATGAGTCAGGTAAGGAAGTGTAACTCATCATAGACCGAACCATGTCTAACAGGGTTCGATTTCTCCTTTCTGATACACCATTCGTCTGAGGTGTTCTAAGTGCTGAGAGTTGGTATACTATTCCATGTTCTATCAAATAGTTTTGGAAAGTTGAATCCAAAAACTCTCCACCTTGATCAGATCGAAATGTTTTAATCGTTATATTTAATACATTTTCAACTTCAGCCTTGAAATTCTTTGAACTTTTCAAAAGACTCAGACTTCTGTTGCAATAAATAAACGTACACATATCTAGAATAATCATCAGTAAAAGTGATGAAATATTCATAACCTCCCTTAGCTCTTACATTTATCGGACCACAAGGGTCTAAATACACTAGCTTTAGAGGTTCTTTGGCCCTATGACCTTTTCCTGTAAAAGGCCTTTTAGTCATTTTGACTTTAAGGCATGACTCACACACATGTCTTTCACCAACCTCTTAATCCTATTGAGATTACTGTGTCCTAATCTTAGGTGCCAAAGATGGGAATTTTCCTTAGGAGAAATTCTAAGTCATTTATTTAGAGTTACGATAATTTTAAACATCTCTATGTTATGGAGGGCATTTGTTGCTAATGGCCTTAGCACATACAAGTTATTTTCCAGTTGAGTAGAACATATATCAACACCATTCTTAGTAATAAGCACTTTATTATAAGAAAAATGAAGTTGATAATTACATTCTAAAAGACACTTTACAGACACTAAGTTCTTTTTTAAATAAAAAAAAACCAAATACATCATTCAAAATGAGAAATTTGTTTGTAAAGTTAACTGGAGACCTCCCACTGCCACACTTGAGACAACGTCTCAGTTTCAACTCACATCGTCATCTCACCAGCATCAAGTTGCCACCAAGAACTAATTCCCTGAAATGAAAAAACAAATATGTTAGTGGCCCCAGAGTCAATAATTCAGGTAGAATCATCATTCTCCACTAAACAAGTCTCCAAACAAGCAAATCATATTTTCCTTGTTTGGTCTTCTTATTCTCTACCAAATATCTGGGCAGTTCCTTTTCTAGTGCTCATCTTGGTTGCAATGGAAACATTTTTCCTTCTCAACTCTCACTGGTTGTCTACCCCTTGAAGCAGCAGATTGTGAGATAGCATCTGCCTTCCCTATACCACCCTTCTTCTTTTTCCACTTTCTAATGCCGGAGGAAAAAGGTGCAAACTTAATTCCAAAGAATGAACCTTTGTGGAAATTTTTAGCTGGTGAAACAATATTTGCTTCATCCTTCTTTTCCTTGCTTTTCAACAAGGATTGAAATTGTTAGGATTAGTATCCTAATTCTCCCGGAGTTTTGTTGTTTGTAATGAATAAAATAACTGTTATTTCATTCTGGCATTTACTCATATCCAATAAACAAAGCTCCATGGTTATCTTATGTAAACTTAAGCATGTATATGTGATATACAAGTGGATCGTGCCTTAAGTGATAACCTAAATAGGTATGTAGTATAAGGATTAAGGTATTACCTGATCCTAGTGACACTACGGATACGACCCGCTTTGTAGAGGTTTGCAAGTGTTGTAAACTACTACAGATGGTAGATCCCGACCATTCATGTGGAGACATGCGAGCAGGGGTGTCCTATATAAAGAGTTTGTATAAGACTGGACCATGAGATGACTAGAATCTGTATATAACGCCATTGATACCAGAGACTTACATTTCACCTAAACGACCATAGGTGACACGACCTCAATCTTGAGTATTTTGGGAACTTCTGCCTTTGAGGGCGGTCCTTTGACTAGTATGGGTGAGAGTGGCCAGATTGCAACCTCAACATGCCTACCTTTTCGGGGACTTGTCTGCTCTGGGAGCTGGGAACTCACTTACACAAGATGGAATTCACTCATTTCCCGAAGCAAGGTTAAGTAGAGAGATTGCTCCCATAAAGGCTAATTTTGGGGCTTGAACATAGTGGCCACAACTTCTCTTTGGAAGAGAGGACTCAGTCATAGTAGAACTATGACTTATGTTCATTAAAGGGATCAGTGGTACTTAAGGAGTTAGATGTAACTACAGGGGCATAACGGTTATTGGCCAAGTTGTACTTACGAGCGATCTGTGAAGAGTTGTCGTACTGCTGATTGGTTAAGATGGACACATAATATATCTATGGTAATGAGAGTTCAATTGTCAGTCTTTAGTGAAGTGCCTGGTAGTTAACGGATGATGGATCCCGTGACTAAAAAGTTTAGTCGGTTATTCACGTACCGTTGGAGCTTCGAGCTACAAGTCCATAAGGTCTTCTTGGTAACTCAATGGATTTAGTGAGGATCAGTTCTTGGTGTTGATTTGAAATGTTCAAATTGACAAGAGGTAATTCGATTATATGTGATATGATTGGTATGATGTATGAGATACATCTAGTAGAGGATTAATGTAAATGAGATTTATATTAAGTTCCATGGAATAGAAAAAGAGCTATGGTTTATATGTTTCATGAGATGAAATATTAAAACTATAGGTTATAAATATAACATGATAAGTTAATTATCATTTATATTTATAATAACATTAATTATTGGATAATTAACTCTTTTTCTCTATTAACCAATTGAGTGGGAGGTTATTGGTTGTTTCATTGTAACCGTGAGATAAAAAGAAAAATGTTTCTTAATTTTAATAATGTTGAATTTTGTGATTTTGAGATTTACTCTCTCGGAAATATTCTCACGAAAGTTGTCAAGTAAATTGGATTTACGAAGCGACAACTTAGATAAGGTAAACGATCGTGGAGGGTTTGTAGGCGACAAACACGAAGCTAAGCGATGAGCTAAACGATCGCATAGCTTTTACTAGATGATCGCTTAGCTTTTCCTAAACGATTGGGCATTGACCTATACGGTAGGTTCTGCCATCTCCCTCTTGCTCAATTGTTTACACGATTTTTGTTTCCTCCATCTTCTACCTCAAACTAAGTCCACACAGAGCCCACCTTCTGGATTCTCACACTGAGAATACCAAGGTAGCCTTCTTGGTTGTGTCATACTGAACTCGACATTGTCGAGGCTCTGTGGAGGCCGTTCGTGTTGTTAGGGTGTTTATGACCTAAGCGATCGCTGAGTTCGAGTGTGCGGTGTTCGTGCAATGTAGTAGTCGTGTTGGACAAGTGTTAGTGTGTTGCTGTATAGCTGTGAGCGAGCGTTCATGATCAAGGAGCTTTATGATGAATCTACAAACGTGTGTAGCTTTTGTCTTTGAGCTTTTGCATTATCATGTTGTAATTTCTTTAATTAATGCATAACCGTATGTTTCTATTTATGACTGTAATTGTAAAGTTCATAACGATTGTAATTTGGAATGATCTTTCCGCTGCTCATGGAAATCTTCGTGTTCGATTTTCTTCAATTGGTATCAGAGCCAGTTTGTTCTAATATTCCAAATTACAAAATTACAAGTCTGTTTTGAACTTCTTTTACAGTTTTTGTGGGTTTTCTGCATTTGTATTTAATTGTTAAGTGCATTTGTGGATGGAGTTGATGAATGTTTTTGGGTTTAATTCCCTTTAGTTAAAGTTTTCTTCGATTACAAAGTGTTAATTTATAAGGGCCCCTGTATTTTTTGGGCGTATTAACTTGCTATCGAGTCTGTAATTTAAAGAGTTTGAGCTTATCGAGTCATTCGTGATGAAGTTTCGAAGCATGTGTTGAGTTTTATGTCCTAAAACTCGTAGTTTTGTAAACATTAGAACTTATTCTGAGATTTCAATAAAGTTGTTGAATATATATTTTTTAGAAATCCAATAAACCTAAGTCCCTTGATTATTATATGAGTACTTGAACTCTATATGGAGATATACAAGTGGATAAGGTTTGCGTAAATAGTCAAAATGATCTATAGTATATGAATAAGATTGGGTACCTTATTCTGGTAACACTATTGGATGCGGCCTACTCTGTAGTTGTTACAAATAGTTGTAAAGTGCTACATACGAAGTGATCCTAATTCGTGCATGTTGAGACATGAGGAGTGGGGGTGTCTTGTGCAAATGAGTTTTGTGCAAGATCGAACCACGAAACCTGTCATTTTTATTTTATAACGTTGTTTACTGTTTAAGACTGACTATTTCAAAGCAATGACCTAGGTAACTTAACCTTAATCTTGAGCTAAATATGAACTCTTGTTTATTTGGGATTATCCTTTGATCAGCAAACGGTGAGAGTAGACCAATTGCCTCTGTTCAATAAGCTTACCATTTTGGGGATAAGACCGGATGAATAACTGGGAACATAAGGTGCAAGAAGGAATTCACTCCTGCTCGATTAGGGTTAGTAGATAGGTTGTTCCCTTCAAGTGTTGATTCTAGGTCTTGAACAAGAGGCCTCACCCTCTCATTGGCCTAAGAGGGATTCGATTTGTTGATTGGATCACAAATAAATTGTTTATTAGGGGATCGGTGAAACTTAAGAAACAAGAGGTAATTTCGAGAGTAAAATTGAGATTTGACTCAACCGTTATTACGAGCAACCTGCGAAGGGTTAACTTACTAATCATGGTTATATCGAGTGGACATAATATATCTACAGTGAGGGGAGTTCAGCTATGGGCTTTAGTGGAATCATTCAATAGTTAACGAATAGGGGTTAGATCGGTCTAATGAATTTAGCTGATTAATCTCAGATCGTTGGAGCCCATGATTTGTAGATCCGCAAGGTCCTCCTACTAGCTCGTAAATGGATAAGCTCTAGAATAGCGTGATAAGTTAATTTTGAAGTGTTCAAATTAGAATTAAATGAATTTGGAGAAATAATATTTAAATATGATTTAAATATTTGAAGATGAAATTCTGTTAAAAATTAATTTCATATTTGCTATTAAATTAATTAGAATGATTTAAATTATTTAAATAATCATTTATTAATTTTATTAAATAAAATTAATTTATGAAAATTAATAATATTTTCAGTTTTATTAAATAAAATTGATTTTTGAAATCAATTTTGATAAAATTGAAAAAGAAAAGAAAAACACAAAGTTGGAAAATTTGATTTTCCATTTACTTCATGAACTAGCTCACCAACAACCCACTTTAACTCTTCATTAACTCCAAGCATGAGGTGCATCTCATGCAACAAACTTCTTTGCATGAATGTCTGCAATATACAGAAGATTTTGGAGTATTTTGGAAGAGAGCAACTGAACAAAATTTTGAGAAAAATTGGAGAGAAGTGTGTTCTTCTCCATGGTTGCTGCTGTGAGCTTCTCCAAATTCCCTTAATTCCAGCTTATTTTGAGTCCCACTACTCAATCTTGAGCTCCAAGAGGATAGTAGGAAAAATGTTGGGTTGGTATACAACAGGAGATTTGCAGCTGAATTGAAGCTTAGAGGAAGTTCTTTAAAGATATGTCATGAAACCCATTTTTTCCTGTTGAAGCATGTTTTCTGTTCTACCAAAATTAATGAATTAGAGTGCTTATGGATCCTGATTTCTTCTGCTACACATTGGTACCTTCCAAAAACATGGAGATGTGGTTCTCAACGAGGAGGAATGATAAGCGCCTGCAATGCTTGTTGAATGCAAAACTAGAGGTCCTTCTAGGATCCTTGCAAACACTCACAAAGAAAGCTACTTAGATCGAACTTAGAATCTATGATGGTCACTCTTAGATCCTAAGACAACTCACTCCAGAATTAGCTTGATCAAGACTAATCCAATGAATTGATTTAAATATCAAATCTAAAATCAAGATTTGAAAGAAAAAGACAACACCAAAGGGTTGAATAAGCACAAGTTTTTTACTATCAATAATTTGAGTTTTGAAGAACATTACAAGCCATTTTATAGGCCAAATGGTTGTGGATGCAAGAAACTCAAAAGTCATTTAAATACAATTAATTGCAAATTATAGAAAATAACACCTAGAAACTTGAAACTTAATTGCATACTAATTCACATTTCCCCATGTAGTGCACACTTGACAGCATTTTCTTCACAAAAATCTGCACACTTTATATTGACCACCATGTCATCTTCCAAATTATAGGACTTTTCCCGTGCCATCTTCGTGCCATTCTATTCTTGACTCATTGATCTAACATTATATAAAATTTTGGTCTCAAAATTATTTGTCGGTTCTTGTGAATTTGCTAGTTTTTGAAGATGTAGTGTGAATGCCTCTCTAATCTTCTTTGCCTTGCTTCTTGTAATTGGTCCTTTAGGTACATGCAATGGTTCAATGGTTGAATCATATCATCCCTCCTTTCTTTAAAAGGATTTGTCCTCAAATCAAGGTCTTCATCCCCTACATCAAAAGGAGTCAAATCAGCCACATTGAAAGTAGAACTTACGTTGTACTCACCTCGAGGATCCAATTTGTAGGCATTATCATTGATCCGCTCTATCGCTTGAAATGGACCATCTCCTCTTGGTTGAAGTTTAGACATCCTTTGATTTGGAAACCTTTCCCTTAGTAGATGTACTCGAACCCAATCACCGGGTTTAAAAATCATTTTCTTTCTTCTTTGGTTCTTGCTTTTGACAAGCTTTTGATTCTTCTTTTCAGTCTTTCTTTGACTTCTTTATGCAAATTTTTGATGTATTCTGCTCTTGAAACAACTGCATCACTAGTAAACATATTAGATGGCAAGGGTGACAAATCTAACAGAGTTAATGGATTAAAGCCATACACAACCTCAAAAGGTGAACAATGAGTGGTGCTATGTATTACTCTATTGTAAGAAAACTCTACAAAAGGTAGGGTATCCTCCCAAGACTTAAGATTTTTAGACATTAATGACCTAAGCAAAGTTCCCAATGTTCTATTAACCACCTCAGTTTGCCCAAATGATAAGCGCCTGTGATGGTTGTTGGATGCAAAGCTAGAGCTTATTTTGAGTCACATTAAAATCTACACGATCGTGTAGTATTTATTAAACGATCGTTTAGCTAATGCCAAGCGATGGGGTAAATCGTTTACTCTATCATAGTGTTGATTGCTCGATCATGTAGGTGCTGGAGGTAGACGATCGTAGGGGAGCATGTGATGCTCATCGTTTGGTAAAAGGCGTGCGCTACACGATCGTGTAGTTAGCAAGCCTCATCGCTTAGTTACTACCTACACGATCGCATGGTATACGATACAGAGATGCTAGCTAAGCGATCGTTTAGGCGATGGTACTTTGCCGCATCGTAGTCGTTTAGACGATCGTGTAAGGCATGTGTTATGCGGAGCATGCTAAGCAATTGCGTACCTCGGGCTTCACCACTTAGTAAAAGGTACACGATCGTGTAGTATTTGCTAAACGATCGTTTAGCTCTAGAAGCGTTGTTAAGAAATAGAGCAAAGTTTTTGTTTTATCGTGTAGATGATAGTGGGGAGTTTGGTACACGATGGTTGGAGACGTGTTGCTTCATTCGAGCGGTTCAAGACCCGGTTCGCCTGTTTGAATCGGAGACTCCTTATTTTTGTAATAGTTAGCTTTATTTTTGTGTTTTTTAAGGCAATTCTACCCGGTTCATCAACATTTATTTATTATACATGTGATGTATGGTGCTTATATGGCAAAGTGTTTGACATATAGTTTAAAACCCACCTTAGGTTGTGCATTCATGGATTATGTATTATAAATGTTATAATCTAGCATGAAGAAATTATTTGAAAGCATGCACATGCATCATGAAATATAAGAGTTATATTTTGCATGCAGTGAGCATTATCATGCATCATCCTTTTATTATAAGTGTTATAGTCTAAGGGTGAATGGAAGCATGTTTTGCTTGTTTCATTGTTGTTTTGTATAAGTATTATATATAAGAAGTAGCAATGAATGAACAATTCATTGAGCATGACACTTAGGTTGTTTATAATCGTTATGAATGTCTTGCATGTGTTAACTTAGCATTGTGGTTTTGTGTTTCTGTTTATAAGAACTAAAATCAATAAGCAAGAGTTGCATGCGGACTTAGGGTGAACTCAAGTTTTTTAAAAGGGTTTTAAAATTGGATTGAGATAGACTTAAGTTGAAGTGGTTCTGAAGAGTTTAGTAACCTAGATTAATATTTTAAAATCGGTTTAATAGGATTCAATTGGTTGGCATAAAAGATTAAATTTGTTTTAAATCTATCTATAAGGGACCTTTTGTCTAAGGCAGGTTCTGGCAAGGTTGGGGTTCTTAAGTTGACGGAAACATAACACCCCTACCTGGGAACCTACCCGGAAAGGTGAATTAAATAGTTATTCAACAAGCATGCCACAATTTGGTCAAAGACTCCGTTAAAGAGTTTAATGGATGATGATCAAAAGTTGTTTAACTATCCAAGGTAAAAGTTACTCTTGGGCAAACCTAAATTAGTTAAAATCCTTATCCATGTTTTTTCAAAGTAAACTAAACCCTAGGTTATAAAATACTAAGTGGGAGGAAGACATGTATCTGATATGTCTATGATTCCACTCACGTTTCTCCCTGTATGTTCACACCGTGAGATTCATGCTTGGCCTCGTGGTGTCCTGGGAGCATCCCCCTTCGGATGGTATTTGTATGAGTCAATATCAAGGTGGACGGAGAGAATGTTTATAGTAAGTGGGTGAAGGGTTTATGTCAACACGTCCTATGGTCTCTGTCATTGGTCCATACCGTGAGATCATTCTGTACTCCCTTGTGGCGCCTTGGCGCGTCCCCCTTCGGATGGGTTTTGTACAGTTGGTCAAGATCAAGGTAAACTCCAAAAATGGATAGGATCGCTTTAGGTTTTGCCCCAATTGGATTTTTTCCCTTCGGATTGGCTTTTTGGAGCGGATCTCTAGGGCCTAAAATGACGGATCACACTTACGAGAGATTGTTAAGTAAGTTCATGATTTCTTGGCCAAATCAATGATGGCTAGTCATTATAGTAGCAAAAGTTGTTCTAGTATTAATGACTGGTTGAGAACTTCTCAATTCAGAGGAGGGATAATTGACCTTCTTTCAGCGGCTTTTGTCCTAAACCTTTGAAGCATCATTGCGAAACTAGATGTTACATGGGATTCATATTAGTTTTTCTAAACTCTTATTGGATGTTGTTTTTTTTACAACAGGTATTTGCTTAAAACCTAACGTAAGTCAATGTGTTTTTCTTTTCAGCAGCTCGTTAGTATTTCCGTTTAGTGATTTTAGTATGACTTACTACATATAGTGGAAAGAATCGTGTGAAACGTATTTCGTGGTAAATGACCTCGTATTTATCGTGGTTGAGAAGTGTCCTCAAGTCCCGACCCTTGATGCACCGCGAAGTGTTTGCAATGCATATGAGATGTGAATAAAGGCTAATTCGTTGGCTCGACATCACATATTGGCTAACATATCTAAGGTTTTGGCCAAAAGGGTTAAGCACATGATCATTGCATGCGAGATCATGGACTCGTTGCAAGATTTGTTTGAATGTCAGTTCTTGTTTTTCGAGCATAAATGGATGGATGACTAAACCAGTAATGTCAGTTGTTCTGACACTAATCCTACTACTCTCCAAAAGAGGAGACAAGAAAGTAAATTTGATTTATTGGTCTTGGAGACGTGTTTGGTAGAGAACGACGATTCTGCCTGGATCCTTGATTCGGGTGCTACCAATCATGTCAGTTCCTCTTACCAAGGATTCAGTTCCTGGCAAACGTTGCCACAAGGAGAGATGACTCTACGAGTCAGCATTAGTGAGGTTATTTCAGCTGTTGCTGTAGGCAGATTGAAGTTATTTTTGGACAAGAAGTGTTATCTGTTACTAAAAAATATTTTTGTAGTTCCTCATATTAAGAAGAATTTAATCTCAGTTTCTTGTCTCATTGAACATCGTTTCTTTTTCTGAGGGTATATCGTTCAATGGAAAGTAACTTATATGTACTAAGGCCGTTAGTCATAAAAGCCTTGTTTAACACTAAAATGTTCAGTACGACAACAACAACTAAAAGACCAAAGGTTTCTCCTACGAAAAATGCCTATTTTTGGCATCTAAGATTAGGTCACATCAACCTTAATATGATTGAGAAGTTGGTGAAAAGTGGACTTCTAAAGAGTTTAGAAGAAAACTCCTTGCCAGTATGTGAATCATGCCTCGAAGAGAAGATAACCAAATGACCTTTTTACTGGAAAAGGTTACAGAGCCAAGGAAACCTTGGAGCTTATACATTCAGACCTCTTTGGTCTGATAAATGTTAGAGCTCGAAGTGGGTATGAAATTTCATCTCTTTCATAGATGATTATTCAAGGTTCGGGTATCTCTACCTAATGCAACGTAAGTCTGAAGCCCTTGACAAGTTCAAGGAGTATAAGGCTGAAGTTGAAAACTTGTTAGGTAAGAAGATAAAAACACTATGATCTGATCGTGGTGGAGAGTATATGGACCTCCAATTCCAGAACTATATGATAGAACATGGAATTGCGTCCCAACTCTCGACTCTTGGTATACCTCAGCAGAATGGTGTATCAGAAAGGAGAAACAGAACCTTGTTGGACATGGTTCGGTCTATGATGAGTTATGCTCATCTTCCAGACTCATTTTGGGGTTTTGTAGTGGAGACTGCATGTTATATCCTAAATAACATTTTTGAAACACTTTTTGAGTTATGGAGAGACCGTAAAGGTAGTTTACGCCACTTTAGGATTTGGAGCTGTCCGACACATGTGCTAGTAACTAACCCAAAGAAGTTGGAACCACGTTCGAAGGTTTGCCTCTTTGTAGGCTACCCCAAGGAAATGAGAGGTGGATACTTCTATGATCTAAGTGAGAACAAAGTATTTATTTTTACAAATGCTATCTTCTTGGAAGAAGACTACATGAGGGATCATAAGCCACGAAGTAAGCTCGTTTTGCGTGAGATTTCTAGTGAGACTGAGACTGCTGAGGGTTCAACAAGAGTTGTTTAATAGGCCAATAGATCAACAAGAGTTGTTGAGGTTGGAACATCTAGTCAACCAGCTTAAGAGTTGTGACTGCTCGATGTAGTGGGAGGGTTATAAACCCACCCGATCGCTACATGGGTTTGACTGAAGCTCAAAACGTCATTAGGAATGATGTGGTCGAGGATCCATTGTCTTTTAAGAAAGTAATGAAGGATGTTGACAAAGATGAATGGGTTAAAGCCATGAATCAAGAAATGGAGTCTATGTACTTCAATAATGTCTGGGAGCTTGTTGATTCACCTGATGGGGTAAGACTTATTGGCTGTAAGTGGATCTATAAGCGAAAGAGAGGTGTAGATGGAAAGGTGCAAACCTATAAGTCTAGACTCGTGGCAAAGGGTTATACCCAGGTTGAGGGAGTTGACTATTAGGAAACTTTCTCATCTGTTGTCATGCTCAAGTCTATCAAGATTCTCTTGTCCATAGCCACATTTTATGATTGTGAAATATGGAAAATGGATGTCAAGATTGCCTTTCTTAATGGTAATATCGAGAAGACCATTTATATGATTCAACTAGAGGGGTTTATAGTTCTAGATCAAGAGCAAAAAGTTTGCCAGCTTAATAGGTCCATTTATGGGCTGAAACAAGCATCTAGATCATGGAACATTAGATTTGACACTGCGGTCAAGTCGTTTGGCTTTGATTAGAATATTGATGAGCCTTGTGTATACAAGAAGATCATCAAAAGCTCAGTAGCTTTCCTGGTACTGTATGTGAATGATACTCATTGAGAATGATGTAGGGTATCTGACTGACATTAAGAAATGGCTAGCTGCCTAATTCCAAATGAAAGATTTGGGTGAGACACAGTATGTTCTAGGGATCTAGATCATTCGGGGTCGTAAGAACAAACGGTTAGCCCTGTCTCAGGCATCGTACATTGATCAAATGTTGATCAGGTACAGAATGCAGGATTCCAAGAGGGGTTTGTTACCTTTCAGGTATGGAATCATTTTGTCTAAGGATCAATGTCCTAAGACACCTCAAGAGGTTGAGAAGATTCCCTATGCTTCAGCTGTAGGAAGCTTGATGTATGCAATGTTGTGTATTAGACCCGAAATTTACTATGCAGTAGGGATTGTCAGTCGGTATCAATCCAATCCAAGATTTGATCACTGGATGGCGGTCAAGATAATCCTAAAGTATCTTCGGAGAATGAGGGACTACATACTCGTGTATGGAGATAAGCAACTGATCCTCACATCATACACAGACTCTGACTTTAAGACCGATCAAGATTCTCACAAATCGACATCGAGGTCAGTCTTCACTCTGAATGAAGGGGCTTTAGTTGGTGAAGCATCAAGCAAGGATGCATCACATACTCTCCACTATGGAAGCTGAATATGTAGCCGCTTGTGAAGCAGATAAGGAGACTATTTGGCTGAGGAAATTTCTTTTAGATATGGAAGCTGAAGTTTTTCCAAATATGGATTTGTTTATCACTCTATATTGTGATAAGAGTGGGGCTGTGGCAAATTCAAAGGAGCCTCGGAGTCATCGTCGGGGTAAGCACATAGAGCGGAAATACCACTTGATCAGGGAGATTGTGCATTGCGGTGATGTGATAGTCACGAAGATCGCATCGGAGCACAACGTTGTTGATCCCTTTACAAAGGCACTCACAGCTAAAGTGTTCGAGGGTCACCTGGAGAATTTGGGTCTGTGGGACATGCGACATCTTATCTAGGGCAAGTAGGAGATGATACTGGGGTATGCCCTAGTTTATTATATATTGTACATGTTTTATATTGTGTTGTACATTAGTCTCCCGAGGCATTAGGTGAAGTGGGAGATTGTTGGGATTAATGTCCTAACTCTCTCGGAGTCTCGTTGTTTGTAATGATACACATTGTTTGATGAATAAAATAACTATTATTTCATTATGGCATTTACTCATATCTAATAAACAAAGCTCCATGGTTATCTTATGTAAACTTAAGCATGTATATGTGATATACAAGTGGATCATGCCTTAAGTGATAACCTAAATAGGTTTGTAGTATAAGGATTAAGGTAGGATACTTGATCCTTGTGACACTACGGTTACGGCCCGCTTTGTAGAGGTTTGCAAGTGTTGTAAACTACTATAGATGGTAGATCCTGACCATTCATGTGAAGACGTGCGAGCGGGGGTGTCTTATACAAAGAGTTTGTATAAGACCGGACCACGAGATGACGAGACTCTGTATATAACGCCATTTATACTAGAGACTTACATCTCGCCTAAACAACCATAGGTGACACACCTCAATCCTAAGTGTTTTGGGAACTCCTACTTTTGAAGGCGGTCCTTTGTTTAGTATGGGTGAGAGTGGCCAAATTGCCAACTCAACTGGGGACTGGTCTGATCTTGAAGCTGGGAACTCACTTACACAAGATGGATTTCACTCCTTTCCCAAAGCAGAGATAAGTAGAGAGATTGCTCCCTTAAGAGCTGATTCTAGGGCTTGAACATAGTGGCACAACTTCTCTTTGGAAGAGAGGACTCAGTCATAATAGGACCATGGTTTATGTTCATTAGAGGGATCGTGGTATTTAGGGAGTTAGAAGTAACTACATGGGCATAATGGTTATTGGCCGAGCTGTACTTACAAGCGATCTGTGAAGGGTTATCGCACTGTTGATAGGTTAAGATGGACACATAATATATCTGTGGTAAGAAGAGTTCAAATGTTGATCTTTAGTGGAGTATTTGGCAGTTAACGAATGGTGGATCCCGAGACTAAGAAGTTTAGTCGGTTATTCACGTTGAGCTTCGAGCTACAGGTCCATAAAGTCTCCTTGGTAGCTCAATGGATTCAGTTGAGGATCAATTCTTGGTTTTGATTTGAAATTTTTAAATTGACAAGAGGTAATTCGATTATATATGATATGATCGGTATGATGTATGGAATACATCTAGTGGATGATTAATGTTAATGAGATTTACATTAAGTGCCATGGAATAGAAAAAGAGCTATGGTTATATGTTTCATGAGATGAAATATTAAAACTATAGGTTATAAATATAATATGATAAGTTAGTTATCATTTATATTTATAATAATATTAATTATTGGATAATTAACTCTTTTTCTCTAATAACCAATTGAGTGAGAGGTTATTGGTAGTTTCATGGTAACCGTGAGATAAAAGGAAAAATATTTTTCTAATTTTAGTATTGTTGAATTTTTTGAATTTGAGATTTCCTCTCTCGGAAATATTCTCACAGAAGTTGTCAAGTAGATTGGATTTACTAAGCGACAGCTTGGATAAGGTAAATGATCGTGGAGTGCTTGTAGGCGATAGACACGCAGTTAAGTGAAAAGTTAAACGATTAAATAGCTTTTGCTAGACGATCGCTTAGCTTTTCCTAAATGATTAGGCATCGACCTATACGATAGGTTCTGCCATCTCGCACTTGCTCAATCATTTACACGATTTTTTTTTCCTCCGTCTTCTGCCTCAAACCAAGTTCACACAGAGCCCACCCTCTAGATTCTCACACTGAGAATACCAAGGTAGCCTTCTTGGTGGTGTCATACTCAACTTGATAATGTCGAGATTATATGGAGGCCGTTCGTGTTGTTGGGGTGTTTGTGACCTAGGCGATCGCTGAGTTTGAGTGCTCGGTGTTCGTGCAGTGTAGCGATCATGTTGGACGAGTGTTCGTGTGTTTTTGTGTAGTTGTGGGCGAACGTTCGTGATCAAGGAGCTTTATGATGAGTCTATAAAAGTGTGTAGCTTTTGTCCTTGAGCTTTTGCATTATCATGTTGTAATTTCTATAATTAATGCATAATCGTATGTTTCTGTTTATGATTGTAATTATAAAGTTCATATACGATTGTAATTTGAAATGATCTTTCCGCTGCTCATGGAAATCCTCGTGTTCAATTTTCTTCAGGAATGTCTGCAGCTCGTTGAGCAGAGAAGTAAGGTTGTAGTCAATCCTGTCTAGAATAGTATTGCTACGGGAATGAAGAAAGCTATCTAGTAAAAATTCCAGAATCATGCTAACCTAGTTGGCCTCATCGATGCTCGAACCATTCATCTCAGCCACATTGAAGTGGATCATCATGTTGAGAACATGATCCCCAACAGATGACCCATCTTGCATATGTGAGTTGAAGATATACTTGAGAGCATCATGCCTGAGTTATATAGACGGTCGTCCAAACATTCCTGCAGAGACTAGATGATCCTACATTCAGTGACTATGGGCTCATGCTTCTTGGCTAAGACTTCGTTAATGCTGACCAAGATGTATGCTCGAGTCTTCTCGTTCACCCTTGTCCATCGCTCATACGCTTCTCGAACATTTTGAGGAGCAGTAGAAGCTGGAATGGGAGGACACTTCTCCATTTAGAGATCATCAATGATTAAAATCGTGTTATCTAACTAGCGTAGTTTTTGCCAGTTAGTTTGTCGGTGGCAAGTAAGCTTAGAGTTGCAGTAGCAATAATAAAATTGTTGAAACAGAACAAACTTAATTAAGTCTACTTACATCAAATCACTTTTAAAAAACCAATCATGTTTTAGCAAAATAGTCTAATGTACCTTAAGTTACATCTATTTTGCAATGATGCTTCAGTGAGATAGGAAGAAAGTCATGGTAGGGTGATCAAGTGTCCTTTCACTGAAATGAGACGTTCTCAACCATTATACAGAAATAACTCCTTGTAACTGAACTTAATAGTCACCATTGTTCGGTCCAGAATTTATTAACATCCTTAACAATTCTGTATAAGTATAACCCCTCATTTTAGGTCATAGAGTCTCGCCCTAATGAGTCAACCTTAGGGAAAAGCCGATTAGGACAAGAGACTAAAGGAACTTTATCCATCTCTGGAGATCAAATAAAGAGTTATGCAAAACTGCCATCCTTTAGGGGTACACCCATGATGCCACGAGGCGATGCACAAAACTTTATCCAACCTAATGAGAGAGACCGAGGGATATGTTGTCACATGTCCCACTCCCACTTACTATGAACACTCTCTCCATTCACCTTGGTATTGACCTACCCAAATGCCACCCGTAAGGGGACACCCATGGTGCCTCGAGGCTGAGGATAGATCTTACAATGTGAACTTTTAGGGAGAAACGTGTAGAGGTTAAAGTGAAGTATCATATACTCCATTTTCCGCCCACTGAGTGTTCTACCTAGGGTTCATTAACTTAGAAAATTTGGCTACTGATTTTATCTAAGTGATTTGTTTAATTTGTTAAAAAAACAACACTTTCTTTTGATGATTAAACAACTTTGATTCAAGTCTTATTAAATTCTTTAACAAACTTTCATCAAATTTGCATGCATGTAACAAATCTATCTAATTCACCTTTCCAAGTAGTTTCCTAGGTAGGGGTGTGACATTTTCATTGACTTAAGTATCCCAGCCTAGCCAAAACCAGCCTTAGACAAAAGGTCCCTTATAGATACATTTGTTACATATTTAATCTTTTATTATAAATCAATTTAATTCTATTAAACTGATTTAAAAGATTAAACTTAGATTTCTAATCTTATTAGAAACGGGATCTTAGGCCTATCTCAATCAAGTTATAAAATACTTTAAAAAAATGATTAAGGTCTAAGGTTTGCATGCAACTCTTTATTATTGATTTTAATTCTAATTTTATTTATTATAACACTTATAAGAAATGAAACAATTAAAACCAACTAACATTGAAAGTTAGATATACATAATTTATTTATAACAATTATAAATTAACCTAAGGTAGTGTCATGCTTCATGCAATGTTCGTTCATTACTAATATATAACTTTTATATAAACAATTAATGAATTAAACCGTACATACATTCCTTACAAACATTTAACCTTATATTATAATATTTATAATATAAATGATGCATGGATATGCTATAATGCATGCATACGTATAGTATAACTCTTATATTTTATGATGCATGAGCATGTTTATGTAGTTTAAACATGCATACTAATATATTATAACACTTATAATATAAAATGATGCATGAAAATAAATTCATAACTTATGGTGGGTTTTAAAACTATATGACATACATTATGGCATATAAAATAAACATACATCACATGTATATTTAACTAAAGTTGATAGACCGGGATAAATAACCTCAAAACCGGAAATTAAATGGCAAAACTATTACAAAAGTTGAGTCCATCTGTTCGTAACAAGTGAACCGGGTCTTGAACTGCTCCACCAGGAACCCTTGTAGCTTGATCATCTAGCAAACTTTTGTTCGTCGAGTAATGAGGCATCGAGTATAAACGATTGTGTAAAAGCGATCGCATAGATTTTGACTATGCAATGAGCATGAAATTCCACGTGATCGTTCTACGTGCATCGAATATCCCATACCATGCGATCATGTAGCTAATTACTATGCGATGAGCATGATATTCTACACGATCGTGTAATGAGTGTCGAGTATCATATACTATGCGATCAGGTAGCTAATTACTATGTAATGAGCATGATAGTCTACATGATCGTTTAGCACGCAAGCCTTGCATCGAGTATCATATACCGCATGATCGTCTATCCATCGAGCGCCTACGCGATCATGCAGCCAATGCAACACAATTGTGTAGCCAACTCTACACAATCGTGTAGCACTAGCTATGCGATCATTTAGCAGATGCTACACGATCGTGAAGAATACTCTACATGAACGCATAATAAAATCTAAACAATCGTTTAGCTTTAGCTACACTATGCGGCCACCGTTTCGTCTTCTCCATCGAAATGCACTGCAATCTTTCTTCTGAAGCTTCACGAACGACTCAAAACTAAAATGAATACAAACTCGATTCAAAGTTTAATGCCCAAAAATGCAGGGGCCTTTACAAATTAACTTTGTAGTTTAAATAGAAAGCCATAAACAAAGATTACTACCCCAAAACATCCATCAATAACCATCCATATGCAATCTGAAGGAAATCGGATTCGAGATTTCTATGAGCAGCGGATCAAGACTATTCCAAATCACAATCATGAATGAACAAAACATTACAGTCGACTTCAAACAAGCGGCTGTACAAATAACACAGAAATTACAACATGAAAAACTCAAATGAACAAAGAGAGAAACTCTACGAACATTTGAAGATGCGTCTCCACGCTCCTTTGCGCACGATCGCTCGAACAACAGCAACGTAAACGCTCGATCTACACGACTGCAACACAACACGAACACTTCGCACTCGTTCTCAACGATCGCCTCGACTACGAACTCCTCAGCAACATGAACGACCTCCATAGCACTACGAACGGCCTCCATAGAACCTCGACGGTCTCGAGTTAAGTCTGACACCACCAACAAGGCTACCTTAGTATTCTCAGTATGAAAATCCAGAGGGTGGGCTATGTTCGGACTTGGAATGTGGCAGACAAAGAAGGCAACACCGATCGTGTGCACGACTGGACAAGTGGGAAATGGCGGAGATCTATCGTATAGGTCGATGCCCAATCTTCTAGCAAAAGCTATGCGATCATTTAGCTCATCGCTTAGCTCAGTCTATCGCCTACAGACACTATATAATCGTTTAGTTTGGGCAAGCGATCGTCTAGCAAAACTATGCGATCATTTGGTAAATACTGTACGATCATTTAGCTCGTCATTGCACGACTGTTTAGCTCGCCTAACCGTCGTTTAGTAAATCCGTATTTACTTGATGACTACGTGAGTTTCTTTTGCACGAGAGAGAAAACAAAAATTTTTTTTATGAAAACTTTTCAGCGTTTGTAAATCATCTCTTTTCAAAATAGGAAAATCACTTTCCTTTTTAAACTCACGATTACCAATCCAATAACCATCCCCTCATTTGGTTATTAAAGAAAAAGAATTAATTATCCAATAATTGATATTATTATAAATATGAATAACCAACTTATCATACTATATTTATAACCTATAGGTTTAATATTTCATCTCATGAAACATATAAACTATAGCTCTTTTTCTATTCCATGGTACTTAATGTAAATCTTATTTACATCAATCCTTCACTAGATGTATCTCATACATCATATCGATTATATCATATATAATCAAAATACCTCTTGTCAATTTGAACATTTCAAATCAACATCAAGAACTGATCCTCAACTGAATCTATTGAGCTACCAAGGAGATCTCATGGACCTGTAGCTCGAAGCTCCAACGGTATGTGAATAATTGACTAAACTCTTTAATCACAGGATCCACCATCCGTTAACTGCCAAGAACTCTACTAAAGACCGACAGTTGAACTCTCATTACCACAGATATATTATGTGTCCATCTTAACCAATCAGCAGTGCGACAACCCTTTATAGATCGCTCGTAAGTACAGCTGGGTCAATAATCGTTATGCCCCTGTAGTTACATCTGTCTCCTTGAGTACCACTGATCCCTCTAATGAACATAAGTCATAGTCCTACTATGACCGAGTCTTCTCTTCCAAAGAGAAGTTGTGGCCACTATGTTCAAGCCCCAGAATCAACTCTTAAGGAAACAATTTCTCTACTTATCCCTGCTTTGGGAAAGGAGTGAATTCCATTTTGTGGATTGAGTTTCCAGCTCCCAAATCAGACAAGTCCCGAAAAAGGTAGGCATGTTGAGTTGGCAATTTGGTCACTCTCACCCATACTAATCAAAGGACTGTTCTTAAAGGCAGGAGTTCCCAAAACACTCAGGATTGAGGTAGTGTCAGCTATGGTTGTTTAGGTGAGATATAAGTCTCTAGTATCAACGACGTTATATACAGAGTCTAGTCATCTCGTGGTCCTGGTCTTATACAAACTCTTTGTATAGGACACCCTTGCTCACACGTCTCCACATGAATTGTTAGGATCTACTATCTGTAGTAGTTTACAACACTTGCAAACTTCTACAAAGCGGGTCGTATCAGTAGTGTCACCAGGATTAGGTATCCCACCTTAATCCTTATACTACAGACCTATTTAGGTTATCACTTAAGGCATGATTCACTTGTATATCACATATACAAGTTGAAGTTCACATAAGATAAGCAAGGAGCTTTGTTTATTGGATATGAGTAAATGTCAAAATTAAATAACACTTATTTTATTCATTGAATAATGTATATCTTTACAAAACAACGATACCCTGGGAGAATTAGGACACCAATCCCAACACATTCAACATTTAAACGCAATGCAAAACTTAAAACCCACCTCTACTGTAAACGATTTCAATACAGAAATGGAATTTGGAATTAGAATGCAAACCTGACTCTGACACCAAATGAAGAATCTCTATTTTAAAGAGATCCTAGAGCAGAAGTGGATCATCTAATTTCCATTTTGATTGAAAACCAAATTTACAACAAACATACAAGATACGCATTTTTAAATAAATTACAAGATGCTTTTTAAAAGAAAAAAGTTCAAGAGATTATATCTTTGAAGTACATTTCTTTGCGTAAACCCCTCGAACTCTACAACCTTGAAGACTTTCTTCAAGAACTTCACGAACCAAATCGAGAAACAACCACCAGGAACCTTCGGTATACTCAGGGTGAGAGTTCAGAAGTTGTAAGCTCTGACTATTTTAGTAAGGAGCGAATTTGAGTTGGGAGGAGGAAGGAGATTGAGGAAGGTCATAGAACAATTCTATTCTCACTATCGTATAGCAAAATGCCTCAATCGTGTAGTCAATGTACCATGTAGAAGAAAAGAAAAACAATTTTTTATTTATTCCAAATTGCCACAAAAACTAATTAATCACCCACTAAGGTGGTTGGAGAGAAATTAGGAAAAATAATAAAATAAATATAAATAAATATGATAACTAACTTATTATATGTTATTTATATTAAATTATATGTTATATCAAATATAACACATAATCTATAATTTTAATATTGTATCATCATATACAATATAAACCATAGTTTCTTTTATTTATTTTATGGCATTTAATATAAATTATATTTATATTAAATTTAACAATTATTTGAATCTCATTCAAATATTTATTTCCTCTAATTAAACATTAATGTATCAAATACATTATTAATAATTATATCATATACAATTGAATCAATACAATTATATCATATTAACAATTTAATTGTATCAAATACATTATTACAACATATCCCTGCTTCGGAAAGGAGTGAAATCCATCTTGTGTAGCTGTGTTCCCAGCTCCCTAATCAGACAAATCCCCAAAATGGTAGGCTTGTTGAGTCGACGATCTAACCACTCTCACCCATACAAATCAAAGGACCGATCTCATAGGCAGGAATTCACAAATCACTCAGGATTAAGGTCATGTTACCTATGGTCATTCTGATGAAATGAAAGTCTCTATTATGAACAGTGTTATATAATGAGACTAAACATTTTGTGGTCCGGTCTTATACAAACTTCTTTATATAGAATATCCCCACTCGCATGTCTAATATATGAATGATCAGGATCAGATCATTTATAGCACTTTACAACATTTGTAACACCTACAAAGTAGGTTATACTCGTAGTGTTATCAAGATAAGGTGCTCAACCTTATCTATATACTACAGACAATTTAGGTTATTACTTAAACATGATCCATATGTATGTCTCCACATACATGTTTAAGTTACAACGATAATCTTAGATGTTAGTTTATTGGTTTATGATTAATGCAACTAAAATATCACATATTTCATAGACAAAGTGAATAAAGAAATCATATATTATTAATCACATAAGAGTTTGTGCATATAAGGTTTACAAACTATAGAACCCTACGAGATCTAGCACATCAACCTCGACACTATTATGCACTACTACAAAGTTGGGCTTTAATTTCAGTTTAAATTTGACATATAAGGATACAATATCGATTGAAAACTGATATCGAAGATTATGTTATAAAAGATCTTCAATGTCGTTTTGTCTTTATGTTGGTTTTAAACCAACATTATAAATGATTAAGATTTCAATGCCAGTTATCTTTAATATCAGTTTTCAACCAACATTGAATTCTATTTTCAATATTGGTTTTACCATTGAACATTATCTTCAATGTCAGTTTTTCGCCTACTTTTTTTCAGTAATTATCCGATATTGAATCATTTTATCATTGAAAAATAAATAATATTTATCTTTTACCATAAAATCTTAACTATCACAAATTCATATGATAATTTAACTCCAAAACTAAGATAAAATATATATTTTTTATCCAAATCAACTCTATTTGTTTCGACCGCAAATCCCTACGTATCAATCATGAAGTATACATATATATTCTACATCGAACAAGTAGGGTATATATGCTAAGTTGCACACAAGAATAGAATTAAAAATAAATGAATTACAAAATAGTTAAAATGACTAAAAATAAGTTGAAGATAAATGAAGAATGTCCATCGATGTCTTCCCAAGTTTCTCTTATGTCAATTTTTGGAACCTCGAGACTATTCTCCCATCTACAAAGTAGATAAAACAAGAATTTGAACAAATAAGTAAAAAAACATAACATAATTTTACCCTCAATAAGGTGCAATAGAAAAATTAGTGAGATAACAAGTAAATAAAAAAATTTCTTTCCAGTATAAAACTTACTGAAAATGATTTGAGTCCTAACTGAAAAATGATCGAATGAGTCCAAAACTAATCCGAAGTTACAAATAGAAGCTTCAATAGGGAAGTCTAATTTGATATAGAAATAACAAGATCTTATGAACCCAAAACAAGTAATATTACCAAAACTAATATAAAATACTAACAAAAAGCGACTTTGTCAGAAAAAATGCATAATCCTAAACTAAAAAAAAATAAATAAACTTATAAACAACTAAGCACAAACAATTCAACTTATCAAAAAAGCTTATAACATGGTAGTATGCCTATATTCATCAGTTTCCTAATTAATCTGAATACCTTAATTTTCGCAAAGAACTCCCTTGAAACTACTCCAAATTCACTAATTAAGCTTCTGCTAGGTCTTGTACATTTAATTAATAGAAGTGATGACATAATTCTAAGATGGGGTTTAAGAAAGGGTGAGAGACACATTGAATCAGATGCTAACAAATGTTAACTATCATATGCTAACCTGACCAGTAAGTTGCATTCCACGTGAAAACGAAATATCTATGTCTGGCAATATCTGTCATATAGAACCGACAAAATAATAAGCTTTCAAAGTATTTGTTAATGAGTCATGTCAGACCTTATTTGAACTCAATCTCAATGCTTGGTTTCCCTTCTTCACCTCCTCAAGTTTTTGTAGTCTCTCCTGCTCTGAAGTCAAAGCAGCTTTTGAGGCTCGAACCATGCTACCTGCCATGAGATTGGACCAAAAAGTTCCATATTGTCACGTTGCTTCTCACAGGAGAAGATTCTGCATGTAGAATAATTTTAAAAAGTTCCATATAGCTAATATGACCCTCAGCTCCAGGCAGTGGCATTGGTCCAACTGGCAATCAAACCATGAACATGGCTTCTAAACAACTCTACTTTTGTTACATCTAATCATCAATGCTTAAATTTCCATCAATTTTGAACATACATAAAAGAAAGAGGGGAAAACATACACAATTCAAAATCTTGGGAGCATAAGGTCTTGCAGACGAGAAGAAAACAAAAAGTAAAATTAAATCAGAACAATGACAGGCATAACCACAGTAAGGTCAAAACGAAAAATGTTATAACAGATATGAAAGTACCAATCTCAAGATCATGCCAAGGATGAGCAGCTATCGACCTTCTAGACAGAGAAGAAAGAATCTGTAAGACCTCCAATATTACACACTTAAAAGAGGAAGGGTTAAAAAGGGAAATCACGGGGAGCAGAAAAAGGGATGGAGGAAGGAAGTGAAATATAGTCACCATTTTTAAACTTGTGAAACAATTTGTTCCACAAAATTAGCAAGTTGGGAAAGAATTGGTAGGGATGCACTAGATGGAACATCTCTAAAATGAAGTAACACAACCATATGAATAATAACATTTACGCATAATTAAATAGGCTACATAAACAAATTCTTCTAATTTTGCTTTGAGCACAGCTGAAAAATACCTATTTTTAAAAATTCATCATGATGCAGAGGATCGGCCTCATCATCTGGTTCCATCCTCATCTTAGGGCACTGCTATTTGATATCTTATTCCTAGATTTTGAAGCCATTCTTTAACCTTTAATATAATGTTCCAATGAAGACTACATCAAAACTACAAATGTTCGTATTAACAACTGACTAAGTAAAAAATCATGGAAATCAAACGGCCTAGCTCAAGCTTGAGAGTGACGGAACGCATGGCGGAAGAACGAACAGCTCGAGCCCGAAAGTGATGGAATGCACGGTAGATCCAAACGAACGGCAGATCTAAACACACGATGAAATTAGAATGCTCGGCGGTCTTGATGAAGCACGTGGCGGGCCTGGCGGAGCTAACGGACACACAATGGTAAGAGCGGCGGACCTGATGGAGTGATGAACATACGACGCAAAAGAAATTGTTATTGATCCAATATATACAATAAAATATGGGTTTAAATAAATAAAAATTTTGAAGGTGTAAATTCTGCAATTGTGACCTCTGTGGATTTTCTTATAATTTGGATATGCTATTTTGGGATCAGCAGTAGTATATTGTTCCATGGAGCTAAGGTTCAAAGGAGTGCATTGGGTGAGAGCTAAGTTGTGCGAGAAAGGAGAGAGAAGAAAGATTGAGATTAGAGATGTTCACAGGCCAGGGCAAGGTGTTAACCGCGTGGAATTCGCGGGGATCAGATTCCCCACAGCGATTTTTCTCTGTTACTTTTTTTTTTTTCGTAAAAAGTCAATTAATTTAAGCAAATTTTAATTATATAATTAAGTTTACCACTAAATTATTTATTATTGATAGTTTTGAATGACAATTTGAATTTAAAGATAAATTACTCAAATTTTGGCCCAAAAAACTAATTAGTTTTTTTAGTAAAAAAAAAAATAAATATAAATCGAATTATTCACGTATAAAATCTAAATTTAAACATTCAATTTAAACATATTCATTATCTTTCCCAATAAATAATCAAATTTGAAATTTGAATGTAATATTTATATAATAATAATAACATAACATTAGATAATTATACTAAATAAATATGTAAAAGCTAATCGGGATGGGGACGGGGAACGAGGCAGGGCCGACGGCGGTGTCGGGGACGGGGAATTTTTTTTCCTCACTCCCTCCCCCATTCCCTGTCTAATCGGGGAATCCCCGCGGGGCCCCGTCCTTGTGGGGAAATTGGACATCTCTAATTGAGATATGAAATAAGAGGATTTCACTAAAGGAAGAAGAAATTGGGTTTAGCTACAATGCCAATTTTAAACTGACATTGTAGTTTCATCTATAATGTCGGTTTAAGACTAACGTTAAAGATCTGTTTTTTTCCCCATTTTGCAACCGACGTTGTACATCCTTATCTATTTTTTTAACTGATATAAAAGGCCAAATTTCTTCTAGTATATGGAACCAGAGTTTATAGCTTTGATAAGCAAGAAGAAGTTGAATGGCTTCAAAGTTTTCTTGAAGATATTCCATTGTGGCCAAAGCCTGTAGGTGCAATATGTATTTATTATGAAATTTAGCGGCTTCTATGAAAGTCAAGAATAATGTCTATAATGGCAAGTCATGACATATTAGACGCAACCATAATTCGATAAGGCAATTTCTCTCTAATGGAATAATTTTGATTGATTATGTGAAGCTGAAAGAGAATATTGCAAATTCTTTGACGAAAGAATTGTCAAGAGAGCAAGTCACATATACATCAAGGAAAATGAGGCTAAAGCCTATAAAATGAGTTATCTGGTGCCAACCTAACCTAGTTGACTGAAGATTCGAAGACCTAGGTGAACTAGCTAGATAATTCATAGTTCACACACTAAGAAACTTATAGTTTCTTCCCATTTCTATAATGTTCTAGAGTGTGTGGTCTAATGATGTCAAGGTTATATTGATATCTTGTCTTACAAGATGAGTTATGACAAGATGCTCTTAATCAATATTACCTATATGAGAGTAGAAGTGGGCTTGTTTCTATGAGAACATTTCAAATGGCTTATGTTCTCTACAACTCTCATGAATTCAGGATTTTGTCCAAGACCAAAATAGACACAAACGTATAGAACTCAAAAATACAAGATGAGTTGTGTGTGATATCTATTGTTTGCTTGCAACCCGTACAGAGCGATTAATTGTCTTCAGGACGGTGCTTATCAGAAGCGTGCCTCGACTATGTGTTTAGGGAAAAAAACTAAAATTAGAATTTATGGGATTATGAAATTACCAGAAAATTCCTTTTTTAATTTAATATAATTTACTTTTTAAATTTGTTCTTAATAAGAAGGAAATTCCTACTACTATATTTCATATTCAATGTTATTTAATTTATTAGGCTTGATTTCCACCAATAATAATTTTTTCTTTCTATAAATAATTTTTTTTTCATTTTGTGGATCACTATTTTTTTATTTGCTATTATACCATAAATATCTCACTACCATTTTTTATATCTGTTAAGAAAAAACACAGATGTTATTTTATAATTATTTTTTAAGTGAGGATTTGTCACTTGAGGAGCAAAATATTTAAAACTAAAGGTAAAGTTGAAGTCACTAACAAAATGGTATGAAGGAGGTTAGAAATTTAGAAAAAGATGTTTTTAGAAAGAGATCAGTTTTGTTTATTTAAAACTTTTCAGGTTAGAAATACAAATTTTCAGATCTATTTTGCAATAATAATAATGAAAAAAAAAAAAAAAGAGAGCAAAAAGTCTTATTGAGTAATGTCAACCACCATAAAGTACATATGGGTTCATAGAACCACAATCTAGTGATTGAAATGTCACCACAAATGTAAAGGAAAGATGAAGATGGGGCCCTTTGGGCTTGGCTGTCATATCAGGTATTGGCTAAGATGAGCAAATATCAGTGCCACAACATTCATATCCAAATCTCCAGTGTGATATAATATGCCATCCCCAACAAACACAACATTCACTACCTCACAACTGCTTCAACAATGGCTGTCAAAGTTCCTCTTTCTTCTTCCCTTACCATCAAATTTCCTCTCCAACAAAGCCCATCTTCCTTCTTCTCTCCTCTTCCATGCCCCTTCTCGTTGCCAAAGCCGAGGCCAATGCCTTCTCGCTTCAAGCTTCTTGCAAATTTAGGTTAAAAGGGGTTTCACTTTTTCTTGGATCTGCAACTCACTCTTGCTAATATATTGATGGGTTTTGAAATGGTGGTGATGCTTTTTTTCAGGTGGTGGAGATGCAGAAATCAAGAAGGGGGCGAAGAAAAAGTTTATAACTAAAGAAGAAGAGCCAGAGCAGTAAAAAATTCTTTCCCTTTTCTGTTCTCCTTTTTCTGGTATCAGAATGTTATCAGTTTGAGTGGAAATACAAGAAGATATCAACTACAAAGCTGGAAATCTGATTGAATTTGGTGCAGGTATTGGCAGACAGCAGGAGAGAGGGAAGGGGAGAATCCTATGAAGACTCCTCTTCCTTATATCATCATCTTCGGCATGTCGACTCCATTCGTGATCTTAGCCATAGCTTTTGCTAATGGCTGGGTTAAGGTACCTGTGAGATGAATCTGAACAAACTCATTGTGCAACTGCAAATGCCAAGGGAATAACACCATGACAGTAACCTGAGATCTTCTACAGTCCACAAAACCCACTGTTTATGCCTGGCTTTGAGTTGTAATGTTATTCCAGAAGCTAATACAGAGAATAGTAACTCGGTTCATTTTCACTGTTTTAAATGTTTGGATTCTTTTCCCCTCCATTTCAATACAATAATTTGTTGTTGGTATCTTTCAGTAATATGTTGGAATCACAAACAGATGAAAATACAATAATAATAATAATAATAATAAGCCAGGAAAATGCATAAAAAACTGACAACTGCTGCAACTTAAGCATAGCTTAGCGGCTAAGACATCTATTTATGTTCTTGAGGTTGGAGGTACGAACCCTACCTCGCCCCTGCTGTCTTGTGGTTCTGCAGCAATTTGAGATATTAATTCCATGAAGACACAACAAAGTTCAATGAGGAAATGACGAGAGAAGTAAATAAGAAACTCAATAAATTTTCAGGAGGAAATGAACAGTTCAGAAAGAGAAGAAAAAACATGGAAAATAATAGAATTTCATTGCAACAGAGAGAATGAAGATGATATCTAGAAGATGCAGAAACACCTGGGAACAATTTAATGGGTTCAACATTTCCATTCCAATGGTTTAAGACATACTGCACAAGTAAAAGGGAAAAGGAATATAGAGTTTACAAACATCCTAGTAGCTGAAACCTCTTTAGGTCTAGCAGCAGATCTCTCACAGCATCGAAACAAATACGTTTGAGGGCATGGCCACTATCAACTTCCATGACTTCTTCCAAGGAACCAATACATGTAAATAGCTTTGAATTACACAAAAAAAAAAAAAAGGTGGGGAATAGAGAATTGGATCCACAATGAACAGATATTAAAAATGGAAATGAATTCTCTTTCAAGCTCTCTTCAATCTATTAGTATAACAATCTTCACATAAATAATCATTGCTCAATTAATCCCAGCTAAGCGGTTGAAATACAGAAGGGTAGGCCACAAATTTAGAAGGGGGAAAAACAGTTGACCAAAGTCTTATCAATTTCTTTTCAGCAAGGGCTTGAAAAGTAACATTGTGACATACTTTTCACAAAACTTGAATGTTGAACCAAGTGCCATGAATTCACCTCCAACATTATTTTGGTATAAATGATTTAATTCAGTGTGTCGAGGCTGCACACCGGACTGATGACTACTTGTGCAGCAAGATGGTTCGTTCAAAACGGTCTCTCGCAGTTGTGGTGGTAGATCCGGTGGAGGCCTACTGAAATCTTCATCGTTGAAGCATTGGTTATCATAACTTGATGGTGGGGATGGAGGAAATTCAAACTCAGAAAGACTTTCGGGCAATTCTGAGACAGGTGTCTGTAATACAATTTCAATATAAATTCAAATTAGTACTGGGCAGACAAAAAGCTCCTTTATTAAGATTGAGTTATCCATCATTAACAAAGAGTGGCAATAAAGAAAAGCCAAAACTAATGAAAGAAGCATCAAGGTCGGTTCGTTCAGCAGAACTTGACAGGAGAACTAGAAACCTAGATTTGTTTCTCATTTTCAATCTTTCATACTCGAGCATCCGAAAATCAAATCAATCATTTTCTTCCCTTGTCCCATGGGCATAATAATTGGTAACCTATTAGAAAACCGGGGCTTTCAGTGCTCATACATCACATATACACCACTCAACCTTTGTTTCCCCTTTTCAAGCCCCTCAATCCTAAAATACATTATTCATAAGTGGTTTTGACATCTCATTCCATCACGTCTGAATGTCCTTTTATCAACCAAAAACCTTAACCAAACAGTCCATGAAGTGGTTTTGGTAAGAAATAAAATAAGTTGCAAACTTAACTGTTCCATCCCATTCTCTTTTCCTATCAGTAGAATGCTCTTATATATATATATATATTCCCCAGAATCCACATTTCTCATTTTGGTAGATGCTCTGATCTTTCAAACAGAGCAATCAGATTGCTCTTTGAATTGGGAACAACTCAAAAACTCAGTCAAAAGTTGGTTATTTTAGGGGAAAGGTCAGGCCAAAACAAATATCTTTTCAAGGACATGGTCAGGGAATGATGCAGAGACCACTGATCCTATCTGAAAATTAAAAAGGTATTATTTTGGACAATCTTTACAGTGAGATATTTCCTTTATCATCTTCCTAAGAAATCTAGGAATGAATCATTGAGCCAATGCCATGCATCCAAGTCAACAAAAATGGTCGACTAGAAACTATAACTATATTTTCTAATTTGTAAAGCTCGTGTAATCCTAATCACCGTATTACTGTTAACAGAAGAAAATGAACAAATGCAGCCCAATATGACCCTTTGTATTTAAATAGAATTTGGTTGAAACCAAACATGAAACTACCCTTTTTTTCTTTTGAAAAGAAAGAAGAAAAAAGGACCATGGAGTCGGTCCATATAATCTCAAATACCATATATATAAGCTATAATATAGATATATGGGGCGTCCATTAACTAAACAGATGACATCTAAGTAGTGAATTACCATCAAGTCCAGAATATTGTAGGAATTTCCTGAATCATCACAAACCCACGGCAAATCAGGAGCACATGTCAACCATCCATCAACCATGAAGCGGTAATGGTAGATCCCCGAGGGAAGTGTCTTTATAGTAATAAATTCTTTTCCCATGCTCTGCAAGATCTCCCTAACAGGAGATGAAATATTCTCAATTAGACCCCAAAGAAAAAAAAATGTTCAGATTCAAACATCTTAACTTCAAAATAGTACCTAGTCTCCCAGTTATCCCATGACCCAATAATAGCCACTTGCTTTCCTCCATGGTTCCATGAGATCTTCACAGATGTCCTTGGTATGTTAGACACTTCCTCATTATTCATTGTATTATGACCTTTAAGTTCAAAACGCCTGCCCAACCTCATAAAAGTAATTAACATGGCCTAATATCAGAGAAATAAACAAACCAAGATATTACATAATGTCATCGAATAAAACCCAAATATTGTTACAACTCAAGAGAGAAAAAGAAAACACTAGAGGGGAAATCCAAATCATTTTGTCCTCAGAAACTAAAAGGAACTATTGTACTAAATCCTTGAATTCAGTGGAGCTTTCAAAAGTACCAAACAAGAGAAGAAAGTATTTCTGCCACAAACACTTTTGCACTAGCTATCATGTTAAAACACCAGAATTCACATTAAGTGGTAGGAAAAAAACCAGTGAAGAACACAAAAGAAACAAACATCTAACCCTTCAGAATCCTAAACTCAGAACTAGCATAGTCCAGACAAGCAAACCAGATATCGCAGTTTAATACATGCATATACATATATTCTTTTTTCTTTGGTTTTGTTTACAGGGGAAAAACAAACAAAACCCAATTTCCAGATTCTTTAGAAACAAATCAAGGAATACCTCTGCTGGGGAGATGAAAGCCGTTGGATGAAATTCAAGAAAACGCACAGCAAACTCAAGTATGGGTTCTGAAAACCTATCAGCAGGATACCAAAAAAATTGCTTTCCAACACTTCTTCGTGTTCTCATAATTCAATTCAGCAAAAGGGTATTCCCCATCTGAAAAAACAAAGCAAACCCCAGTTGAAATTTCAATCGTCGGAACCAAAAATCAGTCGATACAATTAAAAGGGGGGGAAAATCAGGAAGTGAAAAGAAGAGACAAAACCTACGTCATCACAGTAAAGGCAAGATTTCAAGAACAAAAAAAATAAAAAGAAGCAAACCCAAGTTGAAGAAACATGTAGTTAGGTTAGATACCCAATAATGAGGATGAATTGCAGAAAAAGAAGCACCCAAATCGAGAATTGAGTGAAGAAATGAACCCACCATGTCTTCAACTCTACATATTACACAATTTTAATTTGATAAAAGAAGAAATAAGACTCAAATCGGAACTGCAATCTCTCCACCACACTCTTTCTTCTCCCCCAAACAACCCTTCCAATTTTCCCTTTTTCTTTTTGTTTTTTTTTCCTTTTTTTCTACTCTACTAAATACTAATTAAACCTAAGAAGAGAAGAGAAGGGGGTAAGTTTTTAATCTCCAATGAATTTGGAAGATACCTGGGGGGTGGACTTTATTTATAATGATGCTCATTTTAATCATAATTATAAACAAAAAATAAAAAATTGTTGTTTTTTTTTTCTTTCTCAAAAGAACATAAATTTAATTTAAAAAAAAAGAAAAGAAAAAAAAAAAAGAAACAAACTCTCTTCTTTTCTCATATACAGTTGGTGGTGATTGTGAACTCTTCTTGGTCGTTCATGCCATTCCTGCAACCAATCAGATCTCTCCACGTCATCCACTTACCTTTTTTACTCTTTTACCCTTGTTGACAATTGCAACAACTTTTGTCGTTTAGTACCCTTAACTTCGAAATCTTCGTTCAAAATTCAAATACTGCCAAATTCCAGAATATAAACTTCAATTTTCTTTTTCTTTTTTTTCTCCCTCTCTTAGAATGTTAAAATTTATATTTATAGTTTTTTTTCTCTAAAAAAGTAATTTAGTATGGCATGTTTTAAAATTTATTAGAAATGCACATAAATTTCAAAATTTATAAAAATTATTGAAGTTTTAAAAAGACACATACTTTTTTAAAATTAAATTTCAAATAAAGTTGTCTCCTTAAAATATGAACTCCATTATAATGTTAATAAAAGATGGAGTTGATTTTTATTTTAAAGTCGGGTACAAGACGGTTGAGAGACACACAGAGATCAATCTGAATTGTCTTATATAATTTATCTTTTAAAGAGACGAACTTGTCTAAAAATTTTAATTTAACAAATGTTCACCTTTTTCATAAACGAACTTCTTTAAACCAGATTGCAATTGAGAGGAAATGATCTAGGATCAATTCATCGCTTGAAGTAGATTATGACCACTCGTGGTTGTTAATATCCTTACTAGAAAATATTCTTTGTTAGTTGATATCAGGATCCTCATTTAGGGTATTTGTTGGGAACTCTATGAACATTGCTCATTTTCTTCATATTCCTATCGATGATAATAAATTTGTTCATACTTTAGTATTTACCTCCTCTTATGATTGTTTTTTAATCTAGAAAATATATTTTCAAATAGTATTCTCTCCCTCTTTCGTGTTGATGAAGTGGGAGCGTTGGGTTGAGTGTTGAGCGGTATTGGTTATTTTTATCACTTCCATCTAAAAAACTTCTTTGAAACTACAATACTCCCTTAATATGTTTTGAAAGATATATATATTTATAATTGAAAAAAAACACCGTCAAAATCTTGGTACCAAATGTACAAAAGGAATCCAAGATCATTATTGTAAAATCTTTTAAACTATTGACCTCATTATTGTGATTAAAATTTTTGTTCTTCATATCAATAATACAGTTTTATTTATAGACTTGCATGTGAAGGTTTTGAGTATTGATTTGATTTATTATGTCCTCAAATTATTATCTAAAATATGTAAATTAGGATATTGAAGTTTTTTTTTCTTTTCTTGGTAATGGTCTAACTTTTTAGATTTAGACTATCTGATGTTATTATTTATGTCAGTGACATTTAAAAGTTTCTATATCAAAATAATTACTATTCATAATATATAATTAATAAAATAATTACAAATAACTTGTAAATTAAACATCATCATCACTATGCCTTGAAATATGTAGGGAGGAGAGTATTAAAAATTGAGAGGTCCATATATATTAATATGGTTCAAAATGACATAACATCAGTCACATCTAGTGTAGCTTATAAGCCTTTTGATTTGTGTCTTTATATATAGGGTCCTTGAATTTAAAAAAATGTAACCTATGTTTTTATATTCTTAATTTTGTATCCAACAAATCTCTTACATATTTAAAATATAAATATATATATATATTATATTTTTTTAGAATAAATTAAATTTTATACTAAACATAAAATTGAAGTTTGTGTTTGATAAGTCATATCGGCTATTGTTAACAAATTTTTTTTAAAAAAGAAAAATTTAAGATTCAATTAGACATAATTTAAAAATCGTTAATCTTTAACGATATTGAATATTACTATGACCTACTTATAAATACTAAATTGAAAATTTGTTGAACATTTTTAAATGACTTACTAGACATCAAATTGAAAGTTTTGAGACGTATTAGACACAATCTTGAAAAATTAGAAACTTCACCCATAAATACATATTATTTTTGAAATTTTAAAATGTAATTAAAAGAAGGGCAACAACCAATTTATACCCTTAAAATTTAGGTTGATATCAATTAAAACACTGAACTAATAACTATATCAATTTAAACCTTGGATTTTCGTAAAAGTAATTATTGCATCCCCATTCATATTTTCTTCTCCAAAAGATATTGTACAAGAATATAATTGTTTCAATTACACTTCTAAATTGTCATAAGTGAATCGATTTATACCCTTTATTAGGATTACCTTGAAAATTGTACATGCTTTTAGTTCTTACACGTATGTAGACTTCTTCAAATGCCATAGTAACAAAATGGACAATTAGAATTGATACATTAAGTCTTGTTTGGTAATCATTTGATTTTTTTATTTTTTTTGTTGAAAATTAAGACTATAGACATTACTTATACCTCTAAATTTCTTTTGTTGTTATTTACTTTTTACCTATGGTTTAAAAAACCAAGCCAAAGATTGAAAAGTAAAAAAAGTAACATTTAAAAACTTGTTTTTGTTTTTGAAATTTGGCTAAGAATTCAATCATTGTGCTTAAGGAAACTGCAAATCATTATAAGAAATGGTGAGAAAATAGGCTTAGTTTTCAAAAATAAAAAACAAAAACAAATTATCAAATGGGGCCTTAACGATTTTCAAAGGAAAGTTTAATAAAGGGTTTTAATTGATTTGCTTATGACAATTTTGGAGCTTAATTGATAAAATTATAAATCCCATCCGATATTTATTTAAACAAAATACGAATGAGGGTGCAAATTGATATACTGTCACACCCCCTCCCAGACTACTCTCTAGGAAAGAACATGATTGCAACAGTTATCAACCCTTTTGCTGACACTTACTGCCTAATAACTCTAGCGAAAAATAATTTGATACCAACATGCAATCTCATACACAGCGGATGCCTCTATGGCTAAAAACATTAAGTTTAAACACACAACATTTACAAAGATTACATTGCTCGTGTAATAAGTCCCGATACCAAAAACCTTAGTCCTTATATGAACAACTTAAAACATGTGTACAATATTTACAGTAACCACCTAGTAGACGAGTCACAATAACTTTTGTCCTTGAGTGGCAGAGTAGATGCATAGCTACCTCTTGAGGATTTGACCACTACCTGGGGAAAAGAAATTTTTTTTTAAAATGAGGTGAGCTTGCTAGCCCAGTGAGTGACTTAAGAAAGAAAACTGATTCTCATGCAAAAAGTCTCAATAAAGAAGTTAAACTGAAATATTAATTTCTATAAACATTTTTCAAGCATAAAGCATATAAAGTTGTTTTCATCATAAAACATTAAACCACTCCTTAGTTGAGAATAACCCTGTTGTGGTTAAATTCCAACGTTAAATGCTTAGTCAAGAGAGAACCCTTTTGCTCAATCTTTGACTTTAACTACCTATGTGCATGTGGCTATAAATAAGTACAATCATACCTTAGGTACTTTTGCTCAGATACCTTCTCAAAATGTCCCTTAGTATCGAGCTGCTCGGATGCCTTCTTGAATGTCCCTCGGTGTCGAGTTTCAAGTAAAACTAGTCATACAATGACTTTCTCTTTAAAGCATGTAAAACATAACGCATAGGTGTTGTACCTGGAACTAACTCAATAGTAAACTCAACTTCCCTGTCAGGTGGTAAGCCTGATAACTCTTCAGGGAACACTTCTAAGAATTCTTGTACCACAGGTACATCCTTAGGTCTCAGCTTCCTATTTTGTGAAACCGCCACATAGGCTAAATAAGCCTCACATCCCTTACTCAGTAGCTTCCTAGCCTTCACTGCTGATATTAAACTTCCTAGAAGTATTCTTTTACTTCCTACCAGGGTTATCTCTTTTTCACCTGGTTTCCTAAATACTATCTTCTTCTTAAAACAATCCACAGTGGCGTGGTGTTTACTTAGGAAATCCATCCCTAAGATAACATTAAACTCTAGCAACTTTAGTGGAATCAAGTCAATCCATAAACTCTGATTCTCAAGAATTACTTCACAATTCCTATAATACTCATTCACAACTAGAGTATCTCCTACAGGCGTGAGATAAAAAAAATCCTCATTCATATGCTCAAGCACTCTATCTATATGCAATGAAAACATGCTAGATATGAATGAGTGCGTAGCACCGGGATCAAATAACACATAAGTGGACTGATTACATAAAGTTATCGTACCAATTATGACATATGGAGCCTCTTCTGCTTTCTAGTATGTCACAACATATACTCTACCCTGCTGCTGCTGCTGTTGTTGTTGCTGTTGGGGTCATCCAGCTACCCCTTTCTGCTTAGCTGCACCGGATCCCTCACCTATGGCTCAAGTCACTCTAGGTTGGTCTACAACCTGGGTAACTTCTCTTTGTTCATCCTATGCTCCATGACCTAGCTGGGGACAATCTTTCTTGAAGTGCCTCACTTGTCTGTACTGGAAACAAACATTCCTGTTGTCATAACATACTCCTGTATGGCACTTACCACAGTTTGCACACAGTGGTTTCCTTCCTATACTAGCTACTGACTTGCTAGCACGATTTGTTACTGTTTTACCACTCATTTCAGCTGCAGATCTTGACCTTATTCGACTCGAACCCTGCTAGCTTGCGCCTCCATAACTCTTCATACTTGACTGTCTAGAGAACGGGGGTCTAAAACTCTTACCTCTCTTCTCTCCTAGAGTTCTGAACTACTCTGCACCTGTCTGGAGTATGTCTACCCTCGCTACACTCCGTTCAACTCTAATAGCAGTCTCAACTAACTAAGTGAAATTCATCCAATTAGCAGTTGAGGTAACGAGAGTACGTATCTTTCTTCTTAGGCCATTCTTAAATCTTCTGCATCTCTCTTTCTCTTCCACAATGATCGGAAGGGCATACTGAGATAACTCTGTAAACCTCTGCTCGTACTTAGCAACCATCATCGATCCCTGAGTCAGCCTAAGAAACTTCTCCTTCTTTGCTTCTTTAAAATCACTAGGGTAGTATTTGTCCTCAAATACTTTTCTAAACTCAGGCTAAGTCATAGCTTCTAAATTGCTTCTCTTAGCCTCTATCACTTTTTACCATTTCTCAGCCCCTTTCTGTAGCAAGAACACCGCTAACCCGACCTTATAGTCCTCAGGGCATCTCATAACACTAAAAAATTTCTCAATAAAATCCAACCAAACCTCAGCATCTACTGGATCTGTGGCTGCATCGAACGTCGTGGCACTTAAAGCTTTCAGCCTTTCAACGTCGAATTTCTTCTCTGGATCGGTCTGAATCGATCCTACACTCGCTGCTAATCTCTGGGCGATTCTATCAAATACTTGATTCTCCATCTGGGGATCTGCATCTACTTGTGGTATACTCGACTCATTTGTAGAAGTTGTCTCTTGCCCTACTAGGTCTCTAACTCTCTTCCCCTTCGGATCTGGGTCCTGTCTAATTTCAGGGCCTCTACTGGTAGGGTCAACATTCCTCTCCTCTGCCTGTCTGCTCAGCCTGCCACTTTTCCTTGACATCTTTGCCAATTAACAAGTACACATGTTAGGGACTTACTTATGGGACTTAATCTAATGCATGAACTCTCTCTTTCACCTAAAACCTCATGCTTTGATACCAATTGGTATCAACTAACTCTTTAACCTTCCCAGAAACTTATGCTTTGATACCAAACTGTCACACCCCCTCCCAGACTACTCTCTGAGCCTAGGAAAGGACATGACTGCAACAATTATCAACCCTTTTGTTGACACTTACTGCCTAATAACTTTAGTGAAAAATAATTTGATATCAACATGCAATCTCATACACAATGGATGCCTCTATGGCTAAAAACATTAAGTTTAAACACACAAAATTTATAGAGATTACATTACTAGTTTCATAAGTTTCGATACCCAAAACCTTAGTCCCTATATGAACAACTTAAAACATGTGTACAATATTTACAGTAACCACCTAGCATACAAGTTACAATAACTTTTATCCTTGAGTGGCAGAGCAAATGCAGAGCTACCTCCTGAGGATTTGACCGCTACCTGGGGGAAAGAAAAACATTTGAAAATGGGGTGAGCTTGCTAGCCAGTGAGTGACTTGAGAAAGAAAACTGATTTTCATGCAAAAAGTCTTAATAAAGAGGTTAAGCTGAAATATAAATCTCTACAGTAACCTTGTACTGCAACATAAACATTTTCCAAGCATAAAGCATATAAAGTTATTTTCATGAAAATATTAAACTATTCCTTAGTTGAGAATAACCCTCTTGTGGTTAAATCTCAATGTCAACTTCTTAGTCAAGAGAAAACCCTTTTGCTCAATCTCTGACTTTAACTACGTACATGCATGTGGTTATAACTAAGTACCGTCATACCTTAGGTACTTTTTCTCAGATACCTTCTCAAAATGTCCCTCAGTATCGAGCTGCTCGGATACCTTTTCGAATGTTCCTCGTTATCGAGTTTCAAGTAAAACTATTCATACGATGACTTTCTCTTTAAAGCATGTAAAGCATAACGCATAGAAAATATGTCTTTAAAGATACTAACGCATACTTGGTGTAATGAACACACATAATTAGTTTTTCAATAAACTTTCATACATGACATGCTTATAAAACATAACTCATGGTTTGCTTGGAAATTACTTTGTAAAACTAGCTAGCATAAGAATAATCTTTCTTTAAAACATGGTTTCTTTAAATTTTTTTTAAATATTTAGTCACTCAAAAATTTTAGAACTATTCCTCAAGGGTCGATATGCTTCTATCAATGGTGTCAATCCCATGGACACAAAAGCATATATTAGCTACTAGCATAAGTATCCCTTTTGAGACTAACCCTTAAGTAAGCTTTGCATTTAGCCTTCCTCTTTTGAAGACTTTCACTCAATGCACCTTGCTGTATGTCTTAACACTTAGGAATTTTTTTGAGATTTGGCTCATGCAACGCTTTCAACTGTTCTTCACAAACGCAACACCACTTATGCAACCAACACTTTTCTCTCTAAGTGTTCTTACAGCTGCACATGACCGTCCTCAAGGTTGCTTATACGTCCAAGACTCTACTACAAGCTATCCTCAGCCTACACAATAGGTCCAACACATGGAAAAGCTCAACCCTTGGTCTGTCCAAGCGTTTCCTTCGAGCTGTCAGCTTACTCAACTCAAACAGCTGTCTGCTTGTTCATGAAATTCCAGATTTAACTTTCGAAATTAATAACTCGAATTATAGAGCTCATCTTAAGAAATTTTCTTATACAAACTTGTTAATAATTTTCTCAGAAAGCTTACCTCAAAATTTCAGCTTCAGACGCCTCGTGGTCTGTCCTAGAGACTCAATTCTTTAACAATGGCCTGGATTCACCTGAGAATAGAACCACTGGTTATTTTTCTCCTTCTCTGACCTTATCTCGATGAGAACTTCTTCCAAAAGTGTCATCTCTGAAAGTAGACTCTCAAAGCTTTCCAACAACACTAAGAACTCTAAATTTTCACGGAGGAAATGATCGAAATGATCATTTGAAGTTTGGCCTGCCCTTTTTATACTGCTTTCCACCGCTTCTCATTAAAGCATATCATGACACCTTCAGTTTTCATGGAGTTAAATCCGGTGCTAAGGACATCTGGTGTTTTTAATCGGTGATTAATACCGATTAACACAAGTCCAATCATTTAGCTCACTGCCCCATCGTGTAGCTCATCATTTAGTGACCTTACGCTGATGCTTGTCACCCAACGATCTCGCTCTCGCCCAACGCATAGCACATAGCCTATCACACAACTCTTGCTCATCGTGTAGATCTCGCTAATGGCCATCGTGTAGCATTGACGCCCATCATCTAGTGCAACATGGCTATCGTCTAGTGCCCACACCCATTGCGTAGCGCCATCGCCCAGCGTCATCGTTGAGCGTTGATGCCGATCGTGTAGTGCCAACGCCTCATCGCTTAATGCTATCGTCCATCACATAGCGCTATCGTTTAGCGCGACTATTTGCATCGTCTAGCATCAAACCTTGCCACACGATCGCCTACCACATCGCTGAGCACTACTCGATTGCTACACGATCGCCTACCGCGTCGCTTAGCTCCGCGCATTTACTACACGATCGTCAAGCGCCCACTCATTGCTACACTTGGCTGCTGCATGCATGCTAACCTCTCAAGACTTTGGCTACCGCATGCCTTCCCACGCTTAACTTTTCTCTTCGCCATACCTTAGCTTCCTTCAATGCCCAAATAACCTCTCAAATGAGCATGGCCAACACATGGCACAACACTTAGCCAATTTCCTAGCCTCCAATGCATGGGTTACACTTAGCCAATTTTTCTCAAGCTTTACCCAAGAGTCAAGCTTTCAAATTCAAACTTTTCTTCTAACTTTTCACCTTTTTCTCTACCATTACCATTAATTCTCACATCAACCTACTTATCACACTGGTCTCAGTGGGGAACATACACAAGTAGAGAAATTAGGGCTTAGGGTTCACATATACTTACGAAATTTCGGAGTTTAAATTGATCAACTATTACTTCAGAGTTTAAAATTGTCACAACCTCAATGTTTAGAGGTGTAACTTGATATTTTTCGATACTATAAAATTTAGAGGTTAAGCTTATAATTAAATTTTTATATAAATATAATTTCAAATTAATATATTATTTTGAAAACTAAAAAATAATTAAAATAATAATATGTGGTACCAGTTTATCTGGAAAACAAAAATTTAAAAGAAGTATGACTTTGTTTGGAATTATTGTAACTTTTAAAATAATTGTTGGAAATTATACTTTTAGGAGGGGGGGGGGAAATAGTTGTCATACAGGGTAGACTAATGTTTGGTAAATTTCAAATTTAATCATAAAAAAGCAGACTAGTTAGATTGATCGTAGTTTAGCTATAATGATCAAGTTATACCTATTGTTTTAGTTATTTATAGGTTGATATTTATTATATGAATTTTTCTTTTAAAAGATTATTTAATAAATGAATTTTTATAAGTTAATTATTTATAATTTTTATAGTTTGGGTTACAATTTTTTTTTTTTTATTTCTTTAAATTATATGATAAAAGGATAGAATTTAAATCCAATTATTATTCCAATTTAAATAAAAAAGAATGTAAGAACAAAGTAAAATTAGTGTTATCTATTTCGCTCTCATTAGACTTATAACAATATTATGTGCACACTTTTAATTCTTGAACTTGAAAATAATTATTTTAATGATTCACATAAGAAATATTGATGTTATTCGCAATTTCTTCATTTAAATTATCATTTTGAACATTCCAATCTTTCTTAAAATTTGGTAAAATGATACAAAATTCTAGTGATTTAACTATACCGATAAAATTAAACCTTTTAATTTTAATTTTTTTTATATTAACATTTAACATCAGTTTTATTATAAGTTGATTGTTAAGTGTAATACCTCATGTCCAAGATTTTGGAATCCAGACTCGGCACCTGATAACTCCAACAATTCTTTGCGACTTGGCAATGTTACTGCTGAATGAGAAATTTTGGACCAATCACAAGTTGCCATTGGCAATGTTACTAAATTAATGATGAAATTCGAAATCACTAAATTTGGGCTCAATTAGAAGTTGACATTTGTCTTGAATTGAAGTTGAAGACAAATTTCAATGACGCCACTTGGTTTTATCATGACCGTTGAATCAGATAAGATTAATTTGGCCTAATTTGATATTATTATCTGGGTCAATGTCCAACTAAGTCCAAAAATAGGTTGAATTTGACCCCCAAATGTCAAATAAGACCTAAATCCAATTAATTGGGTCTAAAGGCCAAACCCATGGACCAACCAAGCCCAAGTCCAACTAATTGGGCCCAAAGGCCAGACCCTGGATCAACCAAGCCCAAGCCACCTGTGAACTCTATAAAGAGAAAAGTTCTCCTCATTTGGAGGGGTCAACATTTTCTACATTTAGAGAGCCGAGAGAGAATTCATCAAAAAGTAAAGACTCCCAAGACTCCTGAAGCTACACTCCTAGAAGATAGAAGACCCTTGAAGACACAAAGACTCTTACAAGACTTCTACTTCAAGAACGTTCGGTGCTTTCCTTATTGAAGTCAAGCACATCCACCCAACCGAGAGAGAATCAGAGCATCAAGTATTAGAGATCGAACCACATTGCATCAAATCAACTTCAACATCAACACCAACTTAAGTTCAATTCTACAAAACAAGTTCCTCCAGAAATCTCGTGTGAACAAATTGGTACGTCTGGTGGGACATCTCTACCTCTCATCTTTCTCTCAGCATTTAAACAAGGCAAATGACACCTAAGAAGATGGCATCCAAGGCTTCCTCCACAAATGGCTCGTACATGGGACCTATCACCTATAGTTGCTCAAGAGAAGTCATGTAGGAGCAAGAGCAGATCTCCCTCATCGCCCACAACATCTTGAGGCAAATGATGGAATCCCCACAAAGCAGGGTGGTCATCAAGGAAAACCCCTTGTTTGACAACTTTACTTCCGCCTCCAGCAAGCTGAATAGAGATTCACTGCCAGATGTGATTTCTGTCATGATGGCAGACGTGATGGTGGAAGCAGCCATGGCAGAGATGAAAAGAAAGAGTAACTTTCTGATGAAAGCCATCGAGGAGTGATACCATAAGATCGTTTCCCTAAGAGAATAAATGCAGTCTTGAATCAAGCCAAGCACCCATGGTCAAAGCAACTGACAAGGGGAAAATCATGCTGCAAGAAAACCAACTGCAATAGTTAGCCTCGGTAGCCTCTTATTGGTCCAACAACTGCAAGACATGATCATGACCTCTATAAGAGCTCAATATGGAGGGTTGGCTCAAAATTCCTTCATGTATTCCAAGCCATACACCCAGAGGATCGACAACCTGAGAATGCCTGCAGGGTATCAACCCACAAAATTCTAGCAATTCGACGGAAAGGGCAACCCAAAGCAATATATCGCCCACTTCATGAAACATGCGAGAATGCGGGAACAAGGGGAGATCTACTAGTCAAGCAGTTCGTCAGAACCCTAAAAGGAAACGCTTTTGACTGGTACATAGATTTAAAGCCTGAGGTGATTGACAGCTGGGAGAAACTTGAAAGAGAATTCTTGAATCACTTCTATAGCACTAGACGCACTATCAGCATGATGGAGCTGACAAATGCCAAACAATGGAAAAGGGAGCCGGTCATCGACTATATTAATCGATGGAGAGCTCTGAGTCTGGACTGCAAAGATCGACTCACCGAATTATCCACTGTAGAAATGTGCATGCAGGGTATGCACTGGGAACTCCTCTATATCCTGCAGGGAATAAAGCCCCCGTACCTTTGAAGAATTGGTGACTCGCGCCTACGACATAGAGCTAAGTATCGTTAATAGGGGAACGAGGGACCTCCTGAGCCATGAACTGAAGAAAGACAAGAAGAAGGCGAAGGGCACCGAGAAAATTGTGAAAGGTGCCACAAAGGAATCAATGGTCGTTAATACAGCCTCGTTGAAGTTCCCCCCGTACCTTTGAAGAATTGGTGACTCGCGCCCAAGACGTCACCTAAACCTGAGGGGCAACATGAAAAAGTCTACCCGTTCCCTGACTCCAACGTTGCAGATATGCTTGAGCAAATACTAGAGAACCACCTTATCCAGCTACCGGAATGTAAACGACCAGAGCATGCCGGTAAAGTGGACGATCCCAACTACTACAAGTATCATAAGGTCATTAGCCACCCAATCAAAAATGTTTTTACTGAAGGAATTGATCCTCAAATTGGCCCATGAAAGGAAAATTGAGCTGGATCTAGATGAGGTCGTCCAAACGAATCATGTTGCAGTGATGGTAACTCCAAGCGTGTCGCCACCAATCATATAATATGAAGAAAGGGAGAGCTCGGTCCAGTTTGGGACCTTCAAACTTGTGGTAGTGTGGTTTCAGCAGGAGGTCCAAGCCACAAATCCTCAAAACAGAGGAGAACGCGCCGACGATGACGAAAAGAAGGTTGGATCCTTATGGCGCGCCGTAAGAAGGAAAGAATGAACTTTACCCAAAAAGAGTTACACTCTCATAGAAGCTATAGGAGAGTGAGCAAGACACAAAAAAGGAAGGGTAGAAAGAAGGCCTGGAGGCCGAAGGTTGTGACAAGAGAGATGAGGATGTTCCTCATCCCAGACGACAAGTGACGTTAGCAGATTTCCTCCCGAAGAACTTCTGCAATTGGGGTTTAGAGGAGATTTCAGGGGTTGCTGCATGTCATGCTATCAGTACCATGGAAGAAGAATATACCATTCCAGGCCCATTAAAATCGACAGGAGAACTAAAGGCTTTGTCAGAATTCAACATAGATGACTTGCTCTCGCTCCCGTGAGAAGCTAAGACGACCCTCATTGAGGCACTATTAGAATCCAATGCATCTGGTGCATCGACCTCCACAACACGTGCTTATGCCTCGTGTTACACATTCATAGGCTTCTCAGACGAAGATCTACTACTAGGATCCAAATTGCATAATAGGCCATTGTATGTCTCTAGATACATTCGAGAACAGAAAGTGGGTCGAATCCTCATCGACAATGGATTCGCCATCAATATAATGCCTAAGACGACTATGAAACAGTTGGGCATACTCATGGAAGAGCTATCAAGAAGCGAATTAGTAATTCAAGGTTTTAATCAAGGTAATCAAAGAGCGATAGGCATGATACGCTTGGAGCTCTTCATTGGCGATCTGAAGGCTGACGTGCTGTTTCATGTGATAGACTCAAAGACCACTTACAAGCTACTATTGGGATGCCCTTGGATTCATGGGAATGGTGTGATTACATCGACACTATATCAGTATTTCAAGTTTTACCAAGATGAGATTAAGAAGGTTGAAGCATATTTTAATCTGTTTTCTGAGGCCAAGTCTCACTTCGCAGATGCAAAATTTTACCTAAAGAGCAAGAATTTCAGTGAGACTATACCAGCAGAGAACTTGCTAGCAAAGAAAGCAAGTGGATCTCGGTCGAGGTCGCCAATAGACACAAAGAAAGAGACGGGTAGCAAGGTACAAGCCTCTAGCCCAAAAGAGAGTAGGACATTCCTCAACGTTAGAGAAACACCCGTGGTAAGGGGCGAAAAAGCCTCAAAACCTCCGATTCTGCGCTATGTTCTTTTGTCGAGACGAAAAAAGGGTAAGTCACCCTTTATAGAATGCTCAAAAGGTTTGTAGGTCAACGCTATAGAAATTATAAAGGAGAGTTTCGTCACACCCCTCATGCCGATAATGAAGCAAGAAGTCCACAAGCCGGAGGTGAAAGCGACGAGGTTAAAGCTGCCCGAGAGGCGAACTGAAGATGGATTCGATCCCAAGGCTTACAAGCTATTGGCGAAGGCAGGCTATGACTTCACAACTCACACTAAGTTCAAAAGTTTGAAGATTTATGAGCAACCCTGACTCCCGCTGACCCAAAAGAAGCTTTTGCAAGAGGGACATGCTATACCCACGTCGAGGCCGGGACTCGGATATGAGCTGTCAGAGCCAGTCCACATAATCAGAAAGGGGAAGGGGAAAGTGGCCAACAACAATCATATCACTGCAGAAGAAGTCGATGATACAAGAGAAAAGAAGGGCAAAGATAAAAGAGCCTTAGCCTTCGAACGTATTAGACCGTCTACCGCACACGCCTTGGTCTTCGAGAGGTTAAGAATGGCAGAAGCAGAAAGAAGAAGTCCACATACTATTCGCAGAGCTATTCAACGCTAAGTCTGTCGAAGGTTGACTCTGTCGAATGAAGGAAATGAGGAAATCATCTGTCAATCGCCAGTGGTGGTGCGACTGTCAGCCTTTGAGAGACTAGGTGCAATTCCAAATGAGAGCGAAGGGAAACCCCACACTCCCATTCTTGATCGCCTGTAGCATGAGAGAGTTGAAGATCTCTGATGTGTGCTTACTGCGATGAAATAATGGTATATATTGCTATGGTGGTATATGTGTTGTGCATGCAAGTTTTCCTAGAAAAATCCAAGTATAAATTCTACTAGATTGCCTGGTAAGCCCAGGGTCGAACAAAGGGACTATGGAGACAGTATGCGATGGTGATTTTAGATTTCTTTGCAGTGACAAATAAAATAATGCGTTTGTTGGTATGTTCGTTTAAGGTATAGATTCTATGTGGCGAAATTGGGAAAAGAGTTAATAACACGAAAGTTTCAATGAGTATGCGGGGGAACGGGTTGAGAAGGGATTTAACTAACACTTCCTAAGATTGTGTTCACGTTATGCGATCATGCTACACACATACAACGGCAATCATCTCTCAATGCAAATGATATAGCTCTTAGTTTTAGGACGCATGCGATGTATGCGATGATGTCTATAGGACTTATGTCTAAGCCTCTATTTTTGTCTATGCGATGATGTATGACACACATATACACAAGGCGACCGCATACTACCATAACCTATTTCTAGGTTGCATGCGATGCATGTTAGCAAACAAAACTTATCTCTAAGTCTCTATCTCTTGCTTATACAGTTCTAATCTTGCTTTTTCAAGTCTAGATTCTAACCTAGCTCTCTCAAGCCTAGGTTTTTTCTATAGACTCTCTCTCGAGTAGCTCTAAAGAGGTGATGGACGCATACATAAGACAAGATGATCGCATAAAATGAAGATCTTAGGTCATGCTAGCTAAGTGCTTCTCAACTCATTTGGATGTTTAGTTACTTATGCATAATGTAAAGAGAGTGAATAGATGTAGAGATGCAAGTTCCATTTTATAAGTGAAATCAAAATACAGAATGACAATGGAAATAAAGATAGGGAGCCTATAGTAATTTCTTGCTTCCCATGGCTTTTACACTGTTTTTCTCTACTCTGCGCAAAAGAATATTCTTGCTTTCGCAAGAGTTGCCCCTCTCTCCATTCTCAACGTTTCCCGACTCTCTCTCGAGTTGAACAGGAATGATCTTCCGGCATCTTCTCTCTTCACTCGCTTTCGCCTTCTAAGTGTAAGAAAACTATGAACAACGACTAACTATCTTTTGTAAGGTGAACTCTCTATATGGCTCAGCTGTAAATGGAACCGAACCAAACTCCTTTAACGAATGTGGTCTTTAGTATTTATAGAGCTTCAGGGTGAAGAGCTTTTTCTCTCAAATGATTGCACTGATAGGATGTCATTAATTCTCTGTCTGATGAGCCGATTAATTGTCACCGAAAAGTTAAGTTTACTTGCTACAGTGTGTCGTTAACGGCTTGTCATCAACTCTCTGTCCCATCGTGATTTATTAAGCTTTCACCTTGATGTGCCATCTCTATGCGGCCACCTTCTTGAGCAGATTTTTGCGAACGTAAACGATCGCATACCCTTGCGGTCACAATCTTTTAATGCGGTCGGACGCTGAATTCCTTGGATCACAATTCTGCCTTGCGCCAATGCATTTTCCAGCACAAAATATGTAAATTAGCTGCTTTAATGCGATGGACGCATGCGATTGCAATGTTCTCAACTTAATGCTTTTGGACACGATTTTACATATTTTCACCGTCGCAGTCCTTCATTGTTTTATATCTTTGTATTTTAATAACGTGCATTTTTGCCCATTATCAATCTCCTCGACCAATATGTCCCTAGTAAGACAAAGGGAAAGGGAAAATCCTGCGCTGACGCCCCCGAAATGACTATGAGAAAGAGGGGGCTGATATCCCGAGCATCCATCTGGCGACGAATCGACCTTAAAAACACTGAAGGGTCATTGGACCAGAAGCCATCAGGAAAGGCAAGAAGTGATAGAAAAATCTGTAGTATCGTCCCCTCACGCATGAAGAGAAAGACCTTCATTACTCTAAACACAAGTGAGGGCTCGCTCAAAGTAAAGAGGCGCGACGTCGTTTTCACCAATCCTCATAATGGAAATTTAGAGCAGGAGGAAGGCGAAATTTCATGCCACCACATCACCATCACAGAAGAATCTGAAGAAGGTATGACCGAAGAGGAAGTGGAGGACACTTCGCAAGGTCTAGAGAACGGTGGTCAATCCACGGTGGACGAACTAAAAGAGGTGAATTTGGGCATAGTAGAAGAATCGCGTCCGAATTTCATCAGTGTGTCCCTCTCGGAAGGGGAAGAGGACGAATACATGAGTTTGCTCACCGAATACAGGGATATTTTCGCCTGGTCATACAAAGAGATACCGGGACTAGATCCAAAAGTAGCAGTCCACCATCTTGCGATCAAACAGGGGTGTCGACCTGTTAAGTAGGCTTAGCGATGCTTTCAGCCAGAACTTATCCCCCATATTGAGGTTGAGGTCAATAAGCTGATTGAAGTCGGGTTCATTCGCGAAGTTAAATATCCAACATAGATAGCCAACATTGTCTCGGTTAGAAAAAAGAATGGACAACTTTATGTCTGCGTAGACTTTCGCGACCTAAACAACACATGCCCGAAAGACGATTTTCCATTGCCTATCACAGAGATCATGGTCGATGCGACGATAGGACATGAGGTCTTATCCTTCATGGAAGGATCTTCCAGGTATAACCAGATACGAATGGCCCTTGCAGACAAGAAAATGACGGCATTTCGAACCCTAAAAGGGATATATTGCTACAAGGTAATGCCCTTCGGGTTGAAGAACATTGGTGCTACTTATCAACGTGCCATGCAGAAGGTGTTTGATGATATGTTGCATAAACACGCGGAGTGCTATGTGGATGACCTTGTGGTCAATACTAGGCGACGACAGAACCATTTGAAAGATCTAAGAACCGTGTTCGATCACCTACGAAAGTACAGTTAAAGATGAACCCCCTTAAATGTGCATTTGACGTAACTTCAAGAAAGTTTCTGGGGTTCGTTGTGAGACATCGAGGGATAGAGATAGACCAATCCAAGATCGATGCCATCCAGAAGATTCCAAGGCCAAGGAATCTACATGAGTTGAGAAGTTTGCAAGGACGTATGGCCTACATCCGGAGGTTTATTTCTAACCTGGCAGGGCGGTGCCAAACCTTTCAAAGACTGATGAGAAAGGGAGAGAAGTTCAAATGGGAGAGGCCCGCCAGAATGCTTTTGATATCATAAAGAGGTACCTGATCAACCATCCTGTCTTAGGGGCCCTTGTAGCGGGGAAATCGTTGATACTATACATTGCAGTACAATAGAGATCATTAGGGGCATTGTTGGCACAAGAAGAAGAAAAGGGAAAAGAATGCACTCTCTATTATCTAAGTAGAACCCTAAACTGAGCCGAGATCAATTATTCCCTAATCAAGAAGACGTGAATTGCGCTCTTCTTCACCATAGATAAGTTGAGGCAGTACATGTAAGCCTTCACAGTCCACTTAATTGTGAAAGCCAATCCCATCAAGTACGTCCTATCCAGGCCGATCATCTCGGGACGTTTAGCCAAGTGGGCAATCATGCCTCAACAGTACGACATTATTTATATACCACAAAGGGCAGTTAAAGGGCAGACATTGGCCGACTTCCTCGTAGATCACCCAATTCCATTGGATTGGAAGTTAAGTGAAGACTTGCCTGATGACGAAGTTCTCTTCACAGAAACCTCAAGGTTGTGGGTCATGTTCTTTGACGGTGCGACACGAAAAAGTGGTGTGGGGGCAGGTCTCATTTCGCCAGAAAAGCACATGCTGCCTTATAGCTTCGCACTTGCCGAGTTATGCTCGAACAACATCGTTGAATACCAAGCTTTGATAATTGGTCTCCAAATGGCCTTAGAGATTGGGGTAGCTTGTATATAGATCTTCGGTGACTCAAAGTTGATAATCAATCAACTCTTATGCCAGTACGAGTTGAAGCATGACGACTCGAACCCCTACTTCACTTATGCTCACTAGCTGATGGAAAAGATTGAAAGTGTGACATTAGAGCATGTCCCGAGGACGGAGAACAAGAAAGTAGATGCCTTGGCAAACCTAGCCACTGCTTTAACGATCCTGGATAATGTGCCCCTTAATATATCGCTCTAGCGAAGATGGGTTGTACCTTTAGTCGTGACTGCATGTAGAGAAACGAATGCGATATCAGTCTACCTAACCGACAAGGAAGACTGGCGGCAGCCCATCATAGATTACCTTGAGCATGGAAGGCTCTCGGATGACCCCCGTTGTAAAATCGAGGTTCGAAGAAGGGCTACACATTTCATTTACTACAAAGGGGTCCTATAGCATAGATCCCTTGAAGGACTTTTCCTTCGATGCCTCAATAAAGACGAGTCAGCAAAGGCTTTGGAGGAAGCGCACTCAGGCGTATACGGCGCGCATTAAGCTGAACCAAAGCTACAATTCCAGGTGAAAAGAATGGTTTACTATTGGCCGAGGATGATCCAGGACTTGATGGATTATGCAAAGAAGTGCGAAGTCTGTCAATATCACGCGAATTTCATTCATCAGCTATTCGAGCATCTATATCTGACCATACCTTGTGCCCTTTCGAAGCATGGGGGCTTGATCTGGTCAACCCTATAACACCTAAGTCGTCAGTAGGGCACTCCTATATCCTCGCAGCCACTGACTACTTTTGAAGATGGGCTGAGGTTGTCGCTCTAAGGGAAGCTAAGAAAGAAAACGTGGTGGATTTTATCCGCACTCATATCATTTATCCGTACGATATTCCCCATCGGAATGGGAGACAATTCTCCAACAGTTTGATGGACAGATTATGTGAAAAATTCAAATTCAAGCAGTACAAGTCATCCATATATAACGCCACCGCAAATGGGTTGGCTGAGGCATTTAACAAGATATTGTGCAACCTGTTGAATAAAATTGTTTCCAAGTCAAAGAGAGATTGGTAGGAGAAGATCGGTAAAGCATTGTGGGCTTATTGCACCACCCATCGTACCCCTACAGAAGTCACCCCGTACTCTCTCGTTTATGGGGTAGAAGTTGTCCTTCCTTTGTAAAGAGAAATTCCATCGCTAAGAATGGCAGTGTAAGAAGGGCTGACTACAGAGGACAACGCCAAACTGCGGCTCCAAGAGTTGGAAGCACTAGATTAAAAACGATTAGAAGCTTAACAAGCGTTGGAATGTTACCAGGCGCAAATGTCTAAAGCCTTCGATAAACATGTAAAGCCTCAGTCCTTTCAAGTCAGTGATCTAGTGCTCGCCGTAAGGAGACAAATTATCACGACAAGACATACAGGGAATAAGTTTACACCTAAATGGGATGGGCCCTACGTTGTTAAAGAAGTCTACACAAACGAAGCGTACAAGGTAGTTGATCAAGATGGGCTAAGAATTGTCCCAATCAATAGCAAGTTTCTCAAGAAGTTTTACGCTTAACAAATGTAAAAAAAAAAAAAAAAAAAAACCTTTGTACGAACTACGTTACGACTTGATCCTTGTCATTATAAAGGGTACGTAAGCAACTTAAAGAAATTTAAGTTCAGTCGCGTTAAAAAAACATTCTTTTTGAACTACATTATGACTTGATCCCTATCATTATGAAGGGTATGTAGGCAACTTGAAAGAAACTTCAAGTTCAGTCCAGTTAAAAAAAAATCTTGAACTACGTCATGATTTGATCTCTTTCTTTAAAGGTACGAAGGAAACTTAAAGAAATTTAAGTTTAGTCCATCAAAAAAGGTACCACAACCACCTAAGTATGATACTACAAGATTGATGTTGATCATCCTAGTTAAAGAATGACACTCTAGATTGAAGATGTTCATCCCTATTAAGGGCAACACAATGGATTGAAGATGTTCATCCCTCAAAAGGAGCCAACACAGTAAATAAATGGCACAAACTTGGAATGCGCTTCGCTTCCTCTTTAAAATCAAACTTAGATGCTCCTTCATCTTCAAGTTCAAAGGCTTCGTCGATGCTCTTCAATCTTCAAGTTCAGAGGCTTCATCGATGCTTCTCCATCTTCAAGTTTAGAGGCTTCACCGATGTTTCATCTTCATGCTCAAGTCTAGAGGCTTTGTAATGCCATCTTCACACTCAAAGTCACAAAGTCGAGCTCAATGTGAAGATTCATCGATGCTTCGTCAAACTAAAGTGCGGTTGATTCGCCGATGCTTCAAGTTCAAATGTGGAGGATTCACCGATTCTTCAAGCTCAAATGCAGAGGATTTGCCGATGCTTTGTCAAACTTAAACGTGAAGGTCTCATCGATGCTTCTCCATCTTCATGTTCAGATGCTCTATCGATGTTGTTCCATCTTCAAGTTCAAGATTGGCATGCATGGCCCCACTTCCATCTTCAAGTTCAAGGTCGGTATGCATGGCTCCACTTCGTCTTCAAGTTCAAGGTTGGTGTGCATGACCCCGTTCCATCTTCAAGCTCAAAGGTCGGTGTGCATGGCTTCACTTGATCTTCAAATTCATGGTCAGTGTGCATGGCTCAGATCGATCTTCAATGAATTAGTCTACAAAATCATGATGACAAAATCATGACGCATCTTTGCTTCAACTCCAAAGTCTGGCGTGGTTCACTTCATCTCCAACTGATTATGCGGCTTCACTTCATTTTTGAAGTCGTGGCGTGGCTTCGCTTCATCTTCAAACTGATGGCGTTGCTTTGCTTCATATCCAAAATGTTGGCGCAATTTCACTTTATCTCTAAAGTTTGGCGTGGTTCGCTTCATCTCCAAAGTTGTGGCGTGGCTTCGCTTCATCTCCAAACTAATGGCGCAACTTTTCTTCATCTCCAAAGTGTTCAAAATGTTGGCGCAACTTTGCTTCATCTCCAAAGTCATGTCGTGGCTTCGTTTCATCTCCAAACTAATGGCGCAATTTCACTTCATCTCCAAACTGATGATGCAGCTTCACTCCATCTCCAAAGTCGTGGTGCGGTTTCGTTTCCACTCCAAAATATTGGTACAACTTCACCCCTTCTCCAAAATGTTGGTGTAGCTTCGCTTCCTCTTAAAAAATGTGGGTGTGGTTCCACCTCATATATGCGAGATCAAGTTATTTTCTTAGCTCTACCTCATATGTGAGGACAACTTTGGTCCATCTGGCTCCACCTCATACGCGAGGACAACTCTGGTCCGTCCGTCTCTGCCTTATATGCAAGATCGACTCTAGCCAACTTGACTTTGCTCAAAAGTTTGATGGCATATTCTTCCCATCTTCAAAGTTTGATGGTATATCCAACTCTCTTCAATACTCGATGGCATATTTTCCTTATCTTCAAATTTTGATCAAGGAGTAACATAATAAGGTAAATCTTTCCAGGATCCTCCCTAGAGTGATCGAATGGGAGAGTTATAAGCCTTTGCGAGGCCCCTCCTATGACGATCAGGATGCAAGAGCAGGCGAGCCAAGGTAGACCTTTCTGGGATCCTTTCTAGGGTGATCGAATGGGAGAGTTATAAGCCTTTGCGGGGCTCCTCCCACGACGATCAGGATGTACAAACGGTGCTACAAGGTAGACCTTTTTGGGATCCACCCTAGGGTGATCGAATGGGAGAGTTGTAAGCCTTTGTAAGGCCCTTCCCATGACGATCAGGATACACGAACGATGCCACAAGGCAAACCTTATCGGGATTCCCCCTAGGATGATCGAATGGGAGAGTTGTAAGCCTTTGCGGAGCCCCTCCCACGATGATCAGGATGTGCGAACGATGCTACAAGGTAGACCTTTTCGGGATCCTCCTTAGGGTGATTGAATGGGAGAGTTGTAAGCCTTGGCGGGGCCCCTCCCATGACGATTAGGATACATGAACGGCACTGTAAGGTAGTCGGTGATCAAATGAAAGGGTTATAAGCCTTTGCGGGTCCCCCATGACGATCAGGATGTGCGAATGGTGCTACAAGGTAGACCTTATTGATTCCCCCTTGGGTGATCGAATGGAAGAGTTGTAAGCCTTTATGGGGCCCCTCCCACGACGATCAGGATATGCAAACAGTGCTACAAGGTAGACCTATCCAGGATTCTCCCTAGGCTGATCGAATGGGAGAGTTGTAAGCCTTGGCAGGGCCCCTCCCATGACGACCAGGATACACGAACGGCGCTGCAAGGTAGTCGGTGATCGAATGAGGGGGTTATAAGCCTTTGCGGGTCCCCCATGATGATCAGGATGCATGAATGGTGCTACAAGGCAGACCTTATTGGGATTCCCCCTAGGGTGATCGAATGGGAGAGTTGTAAGCCTTTGTAGGGGCCCTTCCACGACGATTAAGATATGTGAACAGTGCTACAAGGTAGACCTGTACCGGATTCTCCCTAGGATGATCGAATGAGAGAGTTGTAAGCCCTGGTGGGGCCCCTTCCATGACGATCAGGATGCACGAACGGCACTGCAAGGTAGTCGGTGATCGAATGAGAGGGTTATAAGCCTTTATGGGTCCTCCATGACGATCAGGAAAAACAAACACGGGCACGAACAGGGATATAATAGATAGACCATGCCAAGGTCGTTCTTATGTGCACCAAAGACGGGTCGGTGTGTGAAACCCAGATTTCCATTTTTTTCCCTACATAAGCAGGTGATTAAGGGAATTAACTAAGTGAAAGTTAAATCCTAGGTTGAAGTAAAGGAAATTTATAAGTGTTGAATAGATTTTCCTTGAGTAGTTTTAAGTTAGGCATTAAATGGTGAAATTTGGCTAAGTGTAAGGTAAAAAAGGACCCATGCATTAAGTGTTAGGAGAAATTAATGCATAAGATGAGAAGGCAACCATGCGTTTATAAGGTTGGACGCATGATTGGCTTAACTATTGGCAAGAGGCATTGCCAAGAGTTGCTCATGCATTGGGTATGTATGACGAAAGTAGAGAAAGCGAGAGGCTAAACACAAGGCACTGGGCAGACAATCGTGTAACAACTAAGCAGTGCTACACGAAGAGGTAGACGATCGTTTAGTAAGTGAGCGGTGCTACACGATGAGGTAGACGATTGTGTAGGTGGGTGCTGGATGATCGTATAGCAAAGCGGGGAGCTATACGATGAGGTAAACGATCGTGTAGGTGGGCATTGGACGATCGTGTAGCAAATGAGGGAGCTACACGATGAGGTAGGTGATTGTATAGGCAGGCGTTGGGCGATGACGCTAAGCGATTAGAAGATGCATTGAACGATAAGGCGTCAACGCTAAACGATAGAGGTAAACGATGCTCGCAGTAGCTAAACGATAGGCTATGCACGAGAATGTTTAGAGCGAGATCATTTAGAGCGAGATCAGCGAGATTGTTGAGAGCGAGATTGTTTGCTAAACGATTGAGCTACACGATGGGCTATTGAAGCTAGGCAATAGAAGCAGGAACTAAACGACGAGGCGGTGTTGAGGACTATGTTACGTAAGATTGATGAGCTCATCAGGACAAATGTCATTATGGACAGAAGTCTGAAATAGAGATAGTAGGAGCTGAAAGAATAAATATTCATGCAAGGTGAGTTCTGTGCATGAAGAAGACACATCAAATAGGAGGTGGATGAAGCTGGGTGTTGGCAAATTGAGAGAAAAACGCCTGGATGTGATCAAATGAGGAGGTGTCGGATAAAGAAGAAAGGTGAGATGCCTATAAAGGAGCAGAACGCTTCACTTTAGCCTACAAAACCATTTAAGTCCATAAAGATCACTAAGAAAGGAGTAACTAAGAGGCATTCATGTGTTGAATGAAGGAAAAGAAGTGCTGATCGGACGAAAGTCAGAACATAGGTGCTGAAGGAAGCTAAGTGTAAGGAAGAGTGTTAGAGGATGGTTTTGAAAGAGACCATGCGTTGGGAGTGAGATCATGCGTCGGTCATGAAGTTCCAAGAGGAGAAGATGTTGTCGGACAGTGTAGTCTGAAAATAGCATCAACTTGGGACAAGGATATCTCCCAGAATACTCGTGCATTTGAATTGATTCTAAAGCCACCTAAAAGCTAAAAGAGTCTAGTTTGGATGTTTTGAAGATTCCGGTCAAACCACGAGGAGTGCTGAGCTACGATTTTAAGGTAAGCCTGCTGAGACATTTTAGAGTATATTTGTAGAAGGAAGTAACTCAATAGTAAGCCTAGAACTATGAGTAATCTAAGCTTTAAATTGAATATGGAATTTAGGGTTCAAAAGAGAAGCCTGGGTAGATCAAGGAACTTCTAAGAGAAAGATTTCTATCCTTACCAAGGTGAGTGGTAATTTCCTTTAAGTCTTAAAGCATATCTTTTAAAGTAAATTGTATATGCTTATGTTATGAATGAGTATCTAGCATGAGAATGAGATTATGTGATCGGGATGCACTAGAAGAAATTCGGGCTTTAATGTTGGTTTTTAACCAACATTAAAGGGCTTCAATGTCCGTTGGCAACCGACATTAAAGATAGTGTTATCAAAGCCCTTTAATGTCGGTTGCCTTTAATGTCGGTTTTAAACCGACATTAAAGGGCTTCAATAACAGCAATAACATAGCCTTCAATGTTGGTTGTAACCGACATTAAAGACCTTTAATATCGGTTGCAACTGACATTGAAGGTATTTAATGTCGGTTGCAACCGACATTAAAGGTCTTTAGTGATTAAAACTTGTTGGTTGCAATCGACATTAAAGCCTGTTTTTTTTTTTTTAATTCTTAACCGACATTGAAGCCTGAATTTGTCCGTTTTATCAATTATTGTTCGTTTTTTAAATTTCCCTTGCCAAATCTATTTTTTGGGTAAAAAAGTATAACATGACATATCATCATTGAGCGCTATGGCTATGACATATTATTCATGTATGGATTGTAAATCTATTACATTTAATCCGCAAATTCTGCTATAGAATTATAATTTAAAAGGCGCATAATAATTCAGGCCTTGAAAACACAAATTACAAGTAATACAAAGATTATGATTTTACAAACATTATGAGTTTACTGTGTACCACCAGCTACTTCTCCTTGATCTGGTTTCTCAACATTTTGAGCTTCCTTGCCTCTTTCTTCTGCATCCTTGCTTTCAAGTTTTATGTTACTTGCATTACCCCTTCCTTCGGATGTATTCCCTTTGTCCCCTTTGTCACTCTTTTCCTTTTTATCTATGTCGGTCTGCCTTGTTGACACAAAGTGTTACTCTTTTTCAAGCTTATCAATGTTTTTAGTATCTTTTGTTGATTCCATTTTTTTGACTACGAAAATAAATAGCAAGGGGATGTTAACATTTTAGTAGTAAATATAATAAAGTCAATATTGTCTTTTAAGTAGATAAGCAACAGAAAAGTAGGGGATGTTAACATTTTAGTAGTAAATAATAAAGTCAATAGTGTCTTTTAAGTAGATAAGCAAAAGCAAAGTACCTTCCTTCCCTTCCTTTGCTTCCTTGGATATCTGAGATTTCAACTTTTTATATCAGTGCAAATATAAACGAGAAATCTTGGGTATAAGAACTTAACATTAGTCCAAGGACACCATGTTAACCAAGGATTGGAAGGACAAGGAAATGAGTCTGTAAATGACTAAACAAAACTGTGGTCCCACAAGAAACTTTAATTTAAAGTATAGGAAGCCATCCCCATGACCAATATTTTCTTAAAAGCAATGCAACATGAACTTACGCACATAATGCAAAGAAATAACTTATATTTGAAAAGGCACACAATACCAAATCTTTGAATAACAGGACTTGAAAGGAATTAATGAATGTTCAATGACAGAGAAGGTAAGTTGTATATACAGATTCCAGTCATTCATATATAAGAAATTCATAATATTAATTCATGCTTGGCAATCTCTTCATCCTATCAAAAGTTCGTCTCAATAATGACACAATAGCTGAAATATCATCCTCGTCTTTTAGAAAGTTCCAGTCCAAGTTGTATTACACATGGCACATTTAAAAACTTGTTTTTCATTAACAGGTAATAGCTAACAACCATAAGCTCTTCAAATAAAAAGCAGAAGAATAATAATATGCCTCAATGTTCATGAAAGCTTCTACTTAGAACAAAACAATAGAAACACAAACCTCCTTTTTTGGTGCAATATGGCGCTCTCGATCAGGATTAGCCCTTTTGTGTGCAAGCCATTGTTCCTTCCACACATTTAGTGAAGGGAGACAATCAGACAATCAGATGGAACCAAGTTTCACAATCACAACAACCATCGAATCATACGTTTTTGAAAAGATATATGGTAAATAAACCCAATACATCTAGAAGCTATGACAGGTTAACTACTTATCCAGTTTTAATGAAGGCTATATTTAAACTCATTCAATCTTGTGTAGCACATTAAACTCTTTAAGGTTCAAGATCAACCTGAATGTAATGGACATACTGTAACCATATACCTTTCATGCTTTGTAACAGAAAAGTAATTATATTATCAGCAATTCTGAAATAGGTGCATAAGGTTAGAACCTGATAACAATCTCTCCTTGTTCAGAAACTAGAGTTGCCAGCTGGTTGAAGATATTGCTCAATTCATGAATGGTGGATTCAACATTTTGAAGAGCTTCAGCTCTGTTCTGCATGTAAGTATCTTGTAATGGAACCATCTATTGCTGTTGGTATTGCTGCTGCAACAACGGTTGACCATCCCCATTCACCTGCTTCCTATAAATTTACAAGCAACATAATTTTCATTTCACCACATGATAATAATTTAATTAACTTTGTCAGGGTCACATAAAAGTAGATACCAGCATGACCAAAGAAAAGGATAAAAGCTCTTTTGAAAATTTCGGCTCCAATCTACACTTGACCATTGCAATTGATATAAACAAATTTGAGAATCCATCGTATGAATTAACGTGATATTCTAGTTGATATGCTAATTAAATCTAAATCTACCTGTAATCATCATAATTAAAAAAAAAGTTAACATTTAATATTAAGAAGTTATAAAAGAAAAATTTTGGGGTACACCAAGAGGGATACCATCTGTTCGTCATTTTCCAGGACATTCTTTATAGCATCCACCTTCTTAGACAGCCTTAAAAGACAACAACCTCCACCAACGACAACACCTTCTTCAATAGCAGCCTACAACAAACATAAGGTTATACCTGATATTTGGAACTCATATCCTCAAGGAAAACAGACCAACTATACACCTTTGATGCATTCAAAGCATCCTCAATCCTTAACTGTCTATCCTTCAACTCAACTTCAGTTTGTGCTCCTACCTATAATTAAGTATATGGACAAAGTGAACGAGTCTGGTCATGGTGTAAGTTGCTATTTCCCGATGATGATATAGTAAATATTTTTTCTTAAAATATCATCACCTGAAGTATTGCAATTCGCCCAGATAACCTTGTAATTCTCTTATTCAATATCTTCTTCGGAAATTTTTCCTCAGTATTCTGCAGAATAGACGATAGTATGTCTCTTGGAGTATTCGACTAAACGTCATATGCACAACCAAACATTCTCAACAACATGCCTAAACCATATCTCATGTCAAAACACACAAAGTAACAACATGCCTCCAACATAATCATATGCACAACCAAACATTCTCAACAAGTCAACAAAGTCATATGCACCATATCACTTAATAACTCATTCACACGTAAGCTATTACACTACTACATGACATCACAACATGCTATTATTTAGCCAAAACACATGATTCAAGATGATCAATATGTAGCCATAAATAATATATAAATTACAATAGAAGCCCAAAACATGGTAGTACACAACAAATAGACTCCAGAAGTAGAATTCCACTTACACAACGCGTATAAAAAAACTTCTAAACTATTTGAAAGACTCCCAAAGTAATTTTAAATCTCAATTCGGACACTTTGAATCAAGTCTAAACAAAACAGTCTCATGTTCTTGTTGACAAGTATTCGAAGAGTTTTGAAACTATTCTGAATCCAAAAGAACCCAAATCCTTGCTAGTTGGTGTCCAAATTTGCTTAATCCTTGTCCAATAGAAGGAAAACTTTGTTGTAAGCTACTGTGAGAGTCCTAAATAATGTTGAAAAAGAATTTATCACCGTTTCTCTCATTCACAAATATCATTTCTCTCATTCACAAAACATTTTAAATTTTCATCATGTTCTTGTTTAGTGATAATAATTGTTGATTTATATCTCTTACCTAAATTGTATTAATATTATATCGATATCCCAACATCAACCAAAACAATATTGAACAGTGGTTTCTCCTGTAGCAACAGTATACTTCAAAACTCTCCCAGTGTTCTCAGTAGAAAAAACTACCTGCAAGAAGTTCCTGCACAAGAAATATAGGTATAAGAACTCTTAGAAGGTTTCTACTCTTTGGCCTTAGAAATCAGACTTAAGAAACAAGCAGCAAGAAAACTAAAAAAAATCACAAAGGCCAAAGAGTCCTTTGAATGGTCTCGGAATTAGTCTAATTAATCTAGATTTTAAACCAAATTACTGAATGTCATAACAACTTGATATTTTGGTTTATAAGAATAGAATACAATGTTGTCTTGAACAAGAAGAACACCATAAGTTTTACAAATGAACATAAAGGAGATCTACCATTCCTCTGCTCTTTGTTGATCAACAAGTTTTACTTTTGATTTTGACATAACCCTCATCTATAAAGTGGTGAGCAACTAGAAAACCACCATAATATTATTAGGAAGCATCTATGGTCTTTTGATAATTAGCAAGAGAAAATCACAATAGCTTACCTTCAGTGGTGGTGCTGCTATCTGTGAAGTACACATACCCTTATTCATCAAGGTCTAGATCATTGTTGAACTTGAATGGCACTCCTTCTGCTTCAGTTGAAAGAGATGTTGCCAGACCTCCTTCCGGTCCGACTTTCATCAGCCCAAAGTATGCATCTGCAATATATAAATCGCCTGTCTTCTTGTTAAACTGAAGACCTAAAGGGCGGCCACATATATGTTCATTCTTATAATAACTTAAAATTGATGGCTTAGGATCACATATCTCCGACTTGAAACCATATGGAAACAAATTAGAATGTATCGGCAAGCGGCGAGCAGGAACGGCAAGCGGCGTGGTGATGAAAGTCGAGCAAGAACGACGATGGGAGGGAGGAGGTGGCTAATGGAGAAAATAGGGTTTAGAAAAGAAATGAAAAAAAATTGGGGAGGGTGGGGGGGAGCGGAAATGAAAAAAAATGGGGGGGAATAGGTTTTGTTTTGTTTTGTTTTTTTTTTTTAAAAAAAAAAAGGGTTTTGAACCGACATTAAAGGTATACCTACAATGTCGGTTATGTCGGTTTAAAACCGACATTAAAGATCTGCTTTTTTTAAAAAAAAAATCGAAATTATACATCCGGTTTCACTTTTTCCAATCGACATTAAAGCCCAAAATTCATGTAGTGATGATCAGGGGGTCAATAGACCTAGTTCCTGAGCTCGAATGCAAAACCTCATGGGATGGTCAGGGGACCGAGAGCTCTAGTTCTTGATCCTGTGGGAGGATCCTCATATGGGATGGTTAGAGGGCCGACGGGCCTAGCTTCTGAGCCCATGAGCGGGGATCTATGTGCACATAGGAGACATTAGGAACAAAAGGGAACTCAGCAGAGTAAGTATTCATGATTAGTATTAGTTAACTATCTACCGTGTGTGTAGGTAGAGAATAGACTCATTCTAAATAGTTATCAGTTTAGCTATCTATCGTGCGTGTAGATAGAGTTGAGAATAGACTCATTCAAAGCTGATGTTTGAATGTAATCTCGTATTCATGATATGCTTATTTTTATGAGTTGAAATAGACTCTAAAAGTTTCATATCACTCACTGAGCTTAGTGAAGCTCATTCTTTTCTTTCATATTTTTTCTTCCCAGGTAGCGAAAGGTGAGGAGTTCCAGGGTGCTGCTAAGGTCAAGGTTGTTGGGATTGGTGTCCTAATTCTTCTAGAGTCTCGTTGTTTTGTAAAGATACACATTGTTCAATGAATAAAATAAGTGTTATTTAATTCTGGCATTTACTCATATCCAATAAACAAAGCTCTTTAGTTATCTTAAGTGAACTTAAGCATGTATATGTGATGTACAAGTGGATCATGCCTTAAGTGATAACTAAATCTGTCTGTAGTATAAGGATTAAGGTGGAATACCTGATCCTGGTGACACTACGGATATGGCCTGCTTTGTAGAGGTTTGCAAGTCTTGTAAACTACTACAGATGGTTGATCCGAACCATTCATGTACAGACATGGAGTGGGGGTGTTCTATACAAAGAGTTTGTATAAGACTTGGACCACAAGATGACTAGACTCTGTATATAACGCACTTGATACTAGAGACTTGCATCTCACCTAAACGACCATAGGTGACATGACCTCAATCTTGAGTGTTTTGTGAACTCCTACCTTTAAGAGCGGTCCTTTGATTAGTATGGGTGAGAGTGGCCAGATTGCCAACTCAACATGCCTACCTTTTTTAGGACTTGTCTGATCTGGGAGCTGGGAACTCAATCCACAATATGAAATTCACTCCTTTCCCGAAGTAGGTATAAATAGAGAGATTGCTCCCTTAAGAGCTGATTTCGAGGCTTGAATATAGTGGCCATAGCTTCTCTTTGGAAGAGAAGACTCATTCATAGTACGACTATGATTTATGTTCATTAGAGGGATCAGTGGTACTTAAGAAGACAGATGTAACTATAGGGGCAAAACGGTTATTGGCCCAATTATACTTACAAGCAATCTGTGAAGGGTTGTCGTACTGCTGATTAGTTAAGATGGACACATAATATATCTGTAGTGAGGAGAGTTCAGCTGTCGGTCTTTAGTGGAGTGCCTGGCAATTAACGGATGGTGGATCCCCTGACTAAAGAGTTTAGTCAGTTATTCATGTACCGTTGGAGCTTCGGATCTACAGGTCCATAAGGTCTCCTTGGTAGTTTGGATTCATGTTGAAGGATCAAGTTCTTAGTGTTGATTTGAAATGTTCAAATTGACAAGAGGTATTTTGATTATATATGATATAATCAGTATGATGTATAAGATACATCTAGTGGATGATTAATGTAAATGAGATTTACATTAAGTACCATGGAATAGAGAAAGAACATAGTTTATATGTTTCATGAGATGAAATATTAAAACTATAGGTTATAAATATAGTATGATAAGTTGGTTATCATTTAATTATTAGATAATTAATATTTTTTTCTTTTAAATAACCAAATGTAGTGGGTGGTTATTGATAATGGTAACCGTGAGTTTAAAAGGAAATCGGTTTCCTATTTTTTTTTTTTTTTTAGAAAAACGAAGTTTTTCACAAGTTTTTGAAAAGTTTTTTTCTCTCCGACGAAAAGAAACTCATGGAAGTCATCAAGTAAATACAGATTTACTAAACAATGGCTGGGCTAGGTAAACGATCGTGCAGGTGTTAGTTAAACGATCATGCAGTGTTTACTAAACGATCGCATAGCTTTGCTAAACGATCGTTGACCCAAGGTAAACGATCATGTAGAATCGACCGAGCTAAACAATAGAGCTAAACGATCGCATAGCTTTTGTTAGATGATCACATAGCTTTATCTAAACGATTGGGCTTCAACCTATACGATAGGTCTCCAATTTCTCCCACTTGCCTAGTCGTGTACACGATTTGTATTTTCTCCGTTCGTCTACATCACACCAAGTCCGAACAGAGCCCACCCTCTGGATTATCACACCGAGAATACCAAGGTTTCCTTGTTGGTGGTGTCAGACTCAACTCGACATCATCGTGGTTTTTCAGAGGTCGTTCGTGGTTCTTTGGAGGAGTCCATTTGTGGTGTTGTGGAGGAGTTCGTGTTGCGGAGAAGATCGTGACCGAGGAGATCGTTGAGGACGAGCACGAAGTGTTCGTACGGTGTTGCGATTGTGTAGATCGAGTACTCGTGGTTGCAGTTGTTCGATCTGAGTCGCGCATCGGAGCGCTGAGACGTTTCTGCATATGTGCGTAGAGTTCTCTTTGTACATTTGTATTGTTTCATGTTGTAATTTCTCTCTAATTTGCATAACCGTTTATGTTTGAAGTCAATTATGAATGTATTGTTGATTCATGATTGTAATTTGGAATTGTCTTGTTCCGCTGCTCATGGAAATCTCGAATGTTGATTTCCTTCAAAGGTCTGCCACATGCCACCATCACACTTCCAGAGGGTTTTAAGAGTGGTTGTTGTAAACTTTGTAGTTAAGTCTTGGAGTTGTATAAACATTACATTGTTGTAATATAAAATGGACCTACTTAATTAGTAGTTGTTATCTCCTTGACTTAAAGTTTGCACAAAGTAAAGAGGTTCAGTTGGATAGTAGGTATCAGAAAAGGGTGATCTGCGGTCCCTCATGCCTCTCTTTAGGCTCAGGAGTGCGGGCTTGGGGCGGGGTGTGATAACTTGGTATCAGAGCATAAGTTTCTGGGAAAGTTGAAGGGTTAGTTGATATTAGTTTGGTAACAAAGTATATGTTCTTGGAAACTAGAGGGTTAAGTTAGAAAAACCTGAGGTTTGAGTGCAGTAAAACCAGAGGAAAATGTGATAGAATAAAGGTTTAAAGAGAAATCTAAGAGTTAGACAAAAAGGACTAAGACAAATAGCAAAAGTGGTAGGACCTAGCAGGCAATCGGTGCTGGAACTCACAATGCTACCTAAAGATCTACCAGGGAAGGTAAGTATGAATTTAAGTTATTCTCATTTAAAGTTTGAGATAGAAAAGTTATTTTGTAGATAATTTGGTTCAATGACTAGCTAAAAGATGGCTAGATAAGGTATCGTTGGACAATCTAAGAAAGTTGATATCAGGGTAACATAGTGGAAGCATGGTAATAGACAAGGTTATAAGAGTTTGCAACAGAGGGTGTTGTGAAACCTTAAAACCAGAGTTAGTTTGAGTAAATTTCAAGGACAAAATTTTCTTAACGGGGAAGTAAATGTGAAACCCGGATTTTCATTTTTTTTCCTACTTAAATAGGTGATTAAGGGAATAGTGAAAGTTAAATCCTATGTTGAAGTAAAGGAAATTTCTAAGTGTTGAATAGATTTTCCTTGAGTAGTTTTGAGTTAGGCCTTAAATGGTGAAATTTGGCTAAGTGTAAGGTCAAAAAGGACCCATGCGTTAAGTGTTAGGAGACATTAATGCATAAGATGAGAAGGAAACCTTACGTTTGTAAGGTTGAATGCATGATTGGCCGAACTATTGGCAAGAGGCGTTGCCAAGAGTTGCTCATGCGTTGGATATGTGTGAGTGAGAGCAGAGAAAGCGAGAGGCTAAACGCAAGGCACTGGGAAGACAATCGTGTAACAAATGAGCAGTGCTATATGAAGAGGTAGACGATCGTTTAGTAAGTGAGCGGCACTACACGATGAGGTAAGCGATCATGTAGGCTGACGCTAGACGATCATATAGCAAAGCGGGGAGCTACATAATGAGGTAGGCGATTGTGTAGGCGGGTGCTGGACGATCGTGTTGCAATGCGGGAGTTACACAATGAGGTAGGTGATCATATAGGCGAGCACTGGGTGATGACATTGAGCGATTAGATGATGCGTTGGACGATATTGCGTCAACGCTAAACGATGGAGGTAAACGATGATAGCAGTAGCTAAGCGATAGGCTATACGCGAGATCGTTGAGCAAGATCGTTTGTTAAACGTTTGAGCTACACGATGGGCTGTTGGAGCTAGGCGATAGAAGCAGGAACTAAACGATGGGATGGTGCTGAGGACTGCGTTACGCAAGATTGATGAGCTCATTAGGACAAATGGCGTTATCGACAAAAGTTTGAAACAGAGATAGTAGGAGTTGGACGAATAAATATTCATGCAAGGTGAGTTCTGTGCATGAAGAAGACACATCAAATAGGAGGTAGATGAAGCTGGGCTGTGACAAATTGAGAGGAAAACGTCTAGATGTGATCAAAAGAGGAGGTTTCGGATAAAGAAAAAGGGTGAGATGCCTATAAAAGGAGCAGAACGCTTCACTTTAGCCCACAAAACCATTTAAGTCCATAAAGATCACTAAGAAAGAAGTAAGTAAGAGACATTCGTGTGTTGAACGAAGGAAAATAAGTGTTGATCGAACGAAAGTTAGAACAGAGGCGCTGATGAAAGCTGAGTGTAAGGAAGAGTGTTAGAGGATGGTTTTGAAAAAGACCATGCATTGGGAGTGAGATCATGCGTCGGTCATGAAGTTCCAAGAGGAGGAGATGCAGTCGGACAGTGTAGTATGAAAGTAGCATCAACTTGGGACAATGATATCTCCCAGAATACTCGTGTGTTTGAAGTGATTCTAAAGCCACCTATAAAAGAGTCTAGTTTTCAGGGTAAGGCTGCTGGAGAAGAAGCTCCAAGGAATCGGGATGGAGAATGAGGAAAAGATAGAAAGTTCGAGCTATCGGGTAAGCTGGGCCAGTCTTGATGTTGTGAAGATTCCGGCCAAACCACGAGGAGTGCTGAGCTACGATTTTGAGGTAAACTTGCTTTAGAGTATATTTGTAGAAGGAAGTAACTCGATAGTAAGCCTATAACTATGAGTAATCTGAGCTTTAAGTTGAATCTGGAATTTAGGGATCAAAAGAGGAGCCTGGGTAGATTAAGGAACTTCTAAGAGAAAGATTCCTATCCTTACCAAGGTGAGTGGTAATTTCCTTTAAGTCTTAAAGCATATATTTTAAAGTAAATTGTATATGCTTATGTTATAAATTAATATCTAGCATGAGAATGAGATTATGTGATCGGGATGGTCAGGGGGTCAATAGACTTAGTTCTTGAGCCCGAAAGCAAAACCTCACGGGATGGTTAGGGGACCGAGAGATCTAGTTCTTGAGCCTGTGGAAGGATCCTCGTATGGGATGGTTAGAGGGCCGACAGGCCTAGTTTCTGAGCCCATGAGCGGGGAGCTATATGCACATAGGAGACATTGGGAACAAAAGGGAACTCAGTAGAGTAAGCATTCATGATTAGTATTAGTTAACTATCTACCGTGTGTGTAGGTAGAGAATAGATTCATTCTAAATAGTTATCAGTTTAGCTATCTATCGTGCATGTAGATAGAGTTGAGAACAGACTCATTCAAAGTTGAGGTTTGAATGTAATCTCGTATTCATGATATGCTTATTTTTATGAGTTGAAATAGACTCTAAAAGTTTCATATCACTCATTGAGCTTAGTGAAGCTCATTCTTTTCTTTCATGTTTTTTCTTCCCAGGTAGCGAAAGGTGAGGAGTTCCAGGGTGTTGTTAAGGTCAAGGTCTGCCAAATGCCACCGTCGCAGTTCTAGAGGGTTTTAAGAGTGGTTGTTGTAAACTTTGTAGTTAAGTCTTGGAGTTGTATAAACATTATATTGCTGTAATATAAAATGGGCCTACTTAATTAGTAGTTGTTATCTTCTTGACTTAAAGTTTGCACAAGGTAAAGAGGTCCAGTTGGACAGTAGGTATCAGAAAAGGAAGGGTGGTATCTGCAATCCCCCACACCTCTCCTCGGGCTTAGGAGTGCAGACTTGGAGTGGGATGTGACACGGTGAGATTAAAAAAATTGTTTTGTTGTGCTCCTTTGGTTGCACTGTAACTCCTACAAAAAAAAATAGTAAAGGGGCGAGTTAATAATAAAAAAAATAAAAAAAAAATCTTCTGAAAAAAAAAGAAGAAATAAAAAAAAGGAAAAAGAAAGCAAAAAAAAAAACTTTGCTAAAAAAAGAGGGAAGGAAAAAGAAATAAAGAAAAATTTTTTTAAAAAAATGAAGAAAACATTGAAGAAGAAGAAAATGAGAGAAAGGAAAGATAAGAAGAAGAGGGGATGAGGATAATGGAGGGGTTTGTATCCTATTTATAGAGGTTCTTAGGTTCCATAACAAATTAGGAAATCTAAATCAAATAAAGATTTAATTCAAAATATTAGATTTTTTTATTAGATTTCCTAATTTGATTTTGTCCTAATTTCAAATTAAATTAAACAAATTCCCTAACTAATTTAATTTTATTAGATTTTGTCCTTAAATTTACCTTCAACTAAGATTTGGACATATTCCAAATTTTATTTAAAATAAAATTTAAATGGTATATAAAATCACAAATTAAAATTTGGCCATATTCCAAATTTTATTCAAAATCAAATGGTTCAACATTGAGATTAAATTGTAAATAAAATCTCAATTTAAAATTTGGGTATATTCCAATTTTTATCCCAAAATCCAAATCATCAAACTTTTATCCTCAAACCGAATTATTAAGGATAAAATCTCAAAGTAAAATTTGGGCATATTCCAAATTTTATCCTTTATCCCAAATTCAAATTAAACTTATGTACTAAATTCATAGTTTGTCTGACACATCAATTGAGGTCAAATTCAAGAAAAAATATATTTGGATTTTAATTCCAACATTCTATTTTTCAAAATTTATCCAATCATATATGTGCATAAATCTCGAAAGGGGGCAATGGTTGAATGAGAAACTTTGGACTAATCACAAGTTGTCACGTCATTTACTAAATTAATGACGAAATTCCAAATCATTAAATTTGGGCTCAATTAGGAGTTAACATTTGTCCGGAATTGAAGTTTAAGGCAAATTTCGATGACGCCATGTGGTTTTATCATGATCATTGAATCAGATAAGATTAATTTGACCCAATTTGATATTATTATCTGGGTCAAAGTCCAACTAAGCCCAAAAAATAGGTTGAATTTGACCCCCAAGTGTCAAATCAGGCCTAAATCCGATTAATTGGGCCCAAAGGCCAGACCCATGGACCAACCAAGCTCAAGTCTAACCAATTGGGCCCAAAGGCCAGACCCTGGATCAACTAAGCCCAAGCCCACCTGTGAACTCTATAAATAGAAAAACTCTCCTCATTTGGAGGGGTCAACATTTTCTACATTCAGAGAGCCGAGAGAGAATTCATCAACAAGTAGAAGACTCCCAAGACTCCTAAAGCTGCACTCCTAGAATACAGAAGACCCTTGAAGACACAAAGACTCTTCCAAGAATTCTACTTCAAGAACGTTCGGTGCTTTTCTTCTTCAAGTCAAGTACATTCACCCAACCGAGAGAAAATCAGAGGATCAACTATTAGAGATCGAACCATATCGCATCTGATAACTTATAAAAATACAAGTTATCTGTGCTCTTAAGTTAGAACAATTAGGGTTTTTAGTGATAAACTCTCCTTATTTTTAATAGAAACGCATGGATTTACTTAAACAGTAGCAATTTCATGTAAAAGAAGTTTATCACTAAAAATCGCGGCGCTAATGCACTACTTTGTAGGATTTCAATGCAAGAACTGACAATAATGCATTAGACAAGTGTCGTAGAAAACGTGCTAACACATGAGCCATCGTCGAAGGGAATTCAATGCATAGAAGATTCATTGCTCTGGGCTCATTATGTCACATCACCACTTGCAAGCATGGGCACCTGCAACAGGCGACGTCTGAAAAGCTTCCAGCAGCAGGCAACGTCTGAAAAGCTTCCAGATGTTAGGCGGCCAACCAGGACATGGAGTTTAATGCTGACCAAAGCATGGACTTAAATGCTGCCCATTCTCCAAGTGGAAGAGACCAACGCCTATAAATACTTGAAGACCCTCCAGAATTAAGCGTGGAGAGAATTAGAAGCTCCATACTCTCTGTAAATTTGTAGACTTAGTTTTAGTTTGTACAAGCTGTGCTGAGGTGTAAGACGATTGAAGGAGCTGAGAACCACCACCACCGCTGGCCAGGGAGTGGAGAAAGTTATTCTTAAGAAAGATACTCTGCCATCGGCTCTTTAAAGTGATTGTACACAATAAGATTGAGCCAAAGAACTATAAAAGATTGCATTCTTTGGCTTGACTCAGTTTCTCTCTTAATATCATTTCCATTTCATTTTGATTGAATATAATTCTTTGTAAAGACTCATTGATCCTTTATAAAATTCATATATTTGATCATCACTTTTGCTATTATTTATCTTCTGTTTATGTTGAAAGCATTAGTACTTCATGCATAATTCTGTTCCAACGCCTAAACCAACTTGACAACTTGGTGAAAGCTTCTTTACTTAGTTGTTCAAAAGAATACTAAGCCACATTAAGTAGAACGTCTAGTATAGCTAGAGATAGACTTACTGGTGTTTCTTGTATTCTAAGTTAGACGCATGCACCCGAGAGATAGGCTTGTATGTTATTCGCATTGAGAAGTGTTGAATGATGTCTAACATATGAACAGAAAGATAAGCAACCCATCCCATTTCATCCACATTACATCAGTTGTATGCAATTATCTTTAACCGGTGTGTCCACCTACTTAAATTCCATTTTCAGATGATCCTTCATTTTTCACTCAACTCTTTTGTATTGTCTTGCACAGGCATAGCATGTTAGTGTAAATAATACATCTTTTACATTTATTTAGGAAAAACCTCCTACTGCAAGTACAACGCATAATCTGTGTTAGTGAAACATCTCAACTTGTCTTATTAATACACTCCGACTCAAGTTTAACAACATCAAATCAACTTTAACATCAACACCGACTCAAGTTCAACCCACGAAACACGTTTCTCCAGAAACCTCGTGTGAACAGTTACCAACACGGATATTTCACTAAAAAGGAAGGTACACCTTATAAACCCTCTAAACTTGTCTTATTAATTAATTAAGTTTAAATCCTCTTAATTATGTGTTTAAGACATGTATTAGTAATAATGGAAAAGAATGCACTAATTATGTTTAATGAAGATTGCATTTGAAAGGCTATGAGAGGAAAGATTTTCTAAGTGTTGCTTGTATATGTGTCTGGATGGTGAACCTAGTCGACACGTAGGAAGTGGAGAATAATAAAGGTAAGCCGGAGGAAGGGCAAGAAAATATGCTAAGTGTAGAAGCTTAAGTTTTCGAGTATAAAGGGATACAATGATGCCTAGTGGTAAGATGGAGAAATGGCTATGTGAGATAGGTATTAAGAGCCATGGTGAGTTCGAGAAGGTAAATGCATAGAAGATGCGGCAGGGGAGACGTTAAGTCAATGGCTAGATGGGTCACGAGACACAAGGCATATGTTGACTAAGGGCCAAGCCTAGGTGTCGTGCTTGCGAGGCGATGGCCAAGTGATTGAAGCTTATGTGGCGGGTAAGAATGTGCATATAAGTTTAAGAGGACGTTGAAGAGTGGAGTGGAGGCTTAGAAGTATTCATAGGCAGCATGAGTTCATGCATGGGTTTAAGCCGTGAAGGTGTCATATAAAGGCTGAGATGCGTTAGCCGAGAGAAGGGAATGCGTTGTAAATTTAGCCAATGTGATGGTTTAATAACCATTGGTGTGGAGACAGAAGATTTCAGCTTAATCACCGAGCATTGTGGGACCGCTGTTGTGTTTAGATACTCTAAACATGTTTAGTGGGCTAGCTATCATGTTAAGCATACATGATAACCATGCACTCCCAAGTATATAAGTGATGTTGAAAAAAGAGCTCGGTTTGGTTGATCCAATTGTGCTAAGGGAGAAAAGTTCAGCTGAATTAGAAATTTTATTGAGGTTGAAGAGGGCTGAAGGTGCCGAGAGGAAATTCTCTGATTTTGGGTTGAAAGTTGAAGAATTTTCTAAGAGTTTAAGAGCTTGTAGACCTGATCGAGCTAAATGAGAAGACTGATGAAATTTGGGCTCATTAGAAGAATCGGGGGCTCAAATTTTGAGGTAAGGAAGTTTAGTTAAACAAAATGTTGGAATTAAAGTTATGAAATCTAGAAGTTTGATTTTGAGATGATGTTGTGGATGAATAAGTAGGCAGCTATATACGAAGAATAAGCAAGCAACAAACTTAGTGAGGTTATGTGTTAACGCATACAACATAGCAAATCCACAATGAAGGCAATCTGAGTACATCACATAGTGGATGTACATTGCATAGGCTGAGAAGTGTTTCAATGCTTACCTAAGCATCTTGAGAAGGGATTCCCAATTATCATTTAAGTTATAAGGTAAGATGTTTGAGGAATAGTCGATGCATTAAGGATGGTTTTTTTTGCGTCGAAAATATGATGCGATAACTATTGATATGTGATAAAGTTAAGATATGCATTAGGCTCAAAAGGGAGTTAAACAAACTGACCAAGGGACCTTTCTTTTTCAGGGAAAACATAAATAGAAGAGGCGTATAACCCTTTGGGTAAGTAGCTTAAGACAGCAAGTGACAAGTTTTAATAAATGGCTTCTAATGCAAGTTTATGAATGATTTCTAACGCATAAGCATTTATATGAAGTTATTATATTACAATTTTCTCCACCGCATGCCTTAAAATGAATGTTGATCGTATGATCTATATTTTTAAATGATGAAATTATTTAAGAGTTTAGCATGTCTTTTCCAATAGCCTATGCCATGTTTTATGGCATGAAGAAATTGATCAAGTATACTCCATGTTTTACAAAGCACTATGCGTTGATATGAGACCATGAGGTATGCTTATTTCAAATATGCATATTCTGTATATGTTCTTAAATGTTTAAATGTTTGTGCTTTGTACAAACCCTGTTCCAATGCTAATACCAAAAGCATGGTAAGATACCCAGATTTCAATGATGTTAAGGATCCTTGACACCGAAGGTATGATAAAGTGGTCAGGACTCAATTTAGTTGTACGTGCACGTATGACTATGTTATTGACGTTGATGAGATCAAGCAAAAAGGCTCTCTCTCAACTAAGGTTATTAGGGATTGAGCAAAAGGGTTCACCCACATGTTCAGGCAGCAAAGTAGTGAAATCTTGTTATTTTAGGGTTTTTTACATGATGTATTCTTATGATTTCATTTCTATTTTCAAAACCCTGATTATGATTTTTATAAATGTTTCCTTTGATAAGCATGTCTATGTTAATTATGATTTAAAGTATGTTTTACTTAAGATAGTCACTCACTAGGCTTCCCAACTTACACTTTTAAAATGTTTTCCTCCCCAGGTAGCGGTCGACATCCCGAGGCTTAGCTACTTTGCCAGTCAGTCATATCCCAGATCACACAGCGAGTGAAAGTCTAGGTTGCTCATTATGTTTTTATCTTTTAGTTTATGTTCATGTCAAGGGAAAGGAATCTGAGAAAAGTTTATGAAGTATATAAATTCGATCTCTAAACTATTATACATATTTTAATATTTTTTAGTAACAGGAAATCATGTGTTGAGTTCTATAATATTATAAATTGTTAGTCGAGTTGAACAGGTGTCAGTAATACAGGTGTTCAGGAGTTGTGGGCAGTAGTTGTCATAAAAGGGTTGACATTGTTGTCTTCACATCCCTTCTTGGATAGGATAATTTGGGGAGGGGTATGACACACCTTGTTGATATATAAATAATAACTTTAAGTTCTTTTAAGCTTTTTTTAACTATACTTTTATTTCTCAAGATTCTTCTCCCTTAAATGTGATCTCAGTTCATTCATGTCTCCCTCCTAAACTTAGGACATTACAAAAAGTCACTTGATTTAAATTGAAATATATTTTATTTAATCTAAATTGTTTGGTAAAAGTTTAGGATGAGATAAATACGAATGAAAAACAATTAGAAAATATGTTATAAAAATGATGAATCAATAAAAAAATTATTAGTATAGGATGAAATAAATGTGAAAGAAAAAATATATGAAAGGATATGATTGTAAATTAAAACAATTAATTTGAGAATATAGCCTATTTTTAGGAAAACTATTTCAAAAGCTGATAGATAGGTAGGCGATTTTCTGTTGGGGTTATGCTCTAAATCTGGTAGGGTCCTATAGTTTGTATTTGTATTATACAAATTAGTTGATAAACTTTTTATTTATCTAATAAAATATTGGATATTTTATTTCAAAATTAGTTGCTTTAACCACAAACCAATAAACTAACATCCATGGTTACATTGTAGCTTAAACATGTATGTAGAGACATATGGATAGATCATGTTTAAGTGATAACCGAAATGGTCTGTAGTAGATGGATAAGGCTGAATACCTTATCCTTGTGACACTATGAGTATGACCCACTTTGTTGGTGTTACAGTTGTTATAAAGTACTAAAAATGATCTGATCTTGATCATTCATGTGAGGACATATGAGTGGGGATATTCTATACAAAAGGAGTTTGTTTAAGACCGAATCATGAAATGTTTAGTCTCATTATATAACGTCATTCATAATAGAGACATACATTTCACCAGGATGACCATAGGTAACATGACCTAAATCCTGAGTGAATTGTGAACTCCTGCTTATGAGGGCGGTCCTTTGATTTGTATGGATGAGGGTGACCAGATCACGGACTCAACAAGCCTACCATTTTAGGCATTCGTCTGATTGGGGAGCTTGGAACACAACTATACAGGATGGAATTCACTCCTTCCCCAATGTCGGGGTAAGTAATCAAATTGCTCCATTAAATGCTGATTTTAGGGTTTAAACATGTGGTGCCACACCCTCTCCTAGCCCAATAGGGGTTTGATCATTCTACAACTCAGTTCATCCGATTATTACAGAGATGAACCTAAGCCGGAATATGAACCATAAAAGAAAATACCGACTAAACTGATCACAGGAATACCAGTTACAGTACCTATTATCCAAAGAGGAATCCTTCCAGTAGTCTCGGCCATTTGTCCCATTTCCCTCCTCATTTCATCAAGTGGTCGTGCTAGAGACAGAAACAGTCATAGATAATTATGAGATGATATCCTTCCGAATGGGATAAGATAATTCGTACTATTATTTAGTATTTTCTTTTATTTAATTGAAGAAATAATTGGAAAATAAAACAGCAAGTACAAAAATGAGTAGTTGGACTATGATTTATTGTTCATTAGAGGAATCAGTGGTACTTAAGGAGTTAGATGTAACTATAGGGGCAAAACGATAATTTTGGCCCAACTGTACTTACGAGCAACTTGTGAAAGGTCATCGTACTGTTTATTGGTTATATCTAATGGACACAGAAATATATCTATAGTGCAAAGAGTGCAATTGTTGGTCTTTAGTGGAGTGTCTTATAGTTAACGAACGGTGAATAATTTAATTAAAGAGTTTAATTAATTATTCACGTACTGTTGAATCTTCAAGCTACAAGTCCATGAAGTCCCCTCAGTGGCTCAATAGAACTAAATAAGAATTAGTTTTTGGATTAATTTGAATTATTCAAATTAATTGAGGAAATTAATTATATATGATATAATTGTTATAATGTATTTGATACATTATAATATAAAGTTTATTTGAGAAGAAATAAATATTTGAATCTGATTCAAATATTAATTATGTGAATTGGATTCATATTATTAAATTTAATATAAATGTAATTTATATTAAATGTTATCAGTGAGAGAAAAGAAACTATAGGTTATATTATATATTAAATATTAAAACTATAGGTTATATGCTATATTTGATATAACATATAGTTTAATATATATTATATGATAAGGTAGTTATCATATTAACATTTATTTAATTAATATATTATTTAGTATTATTTAATTATATTAAATTAATTAATGGGAGGGAATTCAGTTTTCTAGTTTTCTTATTCTTCCTCTACATCACAGAGGGTTGATTGAAAGATCTCAGAAGAAAAAAGACTCTCCTCCTCTCTTCTCTTAACCTGCTTCTTTCCCTTAAAATCGAAAATAGCCAAAGCACTCACTCCTTCTAGGTTCTCTACTTGAGGATACCAAGGTCACCGTTTGTGGTAGTGTTCAGGGATTCCATTGAAGATCGTCTTCAAAGGCAAAGGTTTTTGAAAATCCATTTAATTTTGTTTAAAGCATGTTGTATGTTTAAAATTAAATGTATGATCTTTTGTTTTCTGTAAAAAATTTCAATTCTGAAAAATTGGGATTTGGGAGATCCGCTTCCACTCAAGGATCCCTTCACTGTGGAACCTTCATTTTCAAAGCAAAAAGAAATTGAAAACTGATTTTTTTTTTTTCAAATAATTAAGGAATGACTTGTGTTTACAAACATGTAAAACAGTTAAGATCCTCTAGAATTGCTATTGACCATTCCAAAGGTAATATAAAACAGATCCTAACTTATCCAAGATGCGAACCCTAGAGAATAAGTTTAGAAATATATAATAAATTCTATCTAAAGATGTCTACAAGGTAGGCAAGACTAGGATGGCTACAGAAGCAGCTTTGCTTGTATATTTTATGTACTGAAAATAACATACTTGGCTTCTTCGTTTTTGCTCCCTGTTTTATTCTCCATCTCGGTGAATTTTTCCATTTAATTTTATGGAGATTGGGGCAAGGATTTCCCGTAGGGAATTAAGGTGAGGATTTCTCATGGAGTTGGGAAAGGGATTTACTGTGAGATCAAATTCTCCATGAGTAAAGCCAACATGAACGTAGCTCAATTGACATAGTGCTTGTACTATCAACCTTGAGGTCAATGGTTCGATTTTCCCACCAACACTTTAAGTACAAAACCTTTGTAAAAAAAAATTCTCCACTGAGTATTTTTTTTCTTTTTTTTCTTTTTCTTAAAATATTCAATTAACTTATGTAAGTATTATTGAAAATTTTAATTTAATAGTTAAATTTTTTACTCATTTTTTTATATGATTAATTTCATGTAAAGATTTTAAATTTAAAGATAAATTATTCATATTTTTAAGTAGTAGGGAATAATTGCCTATTAAATTATTCATATAGATAATAAAAATTTAAATGTTCAATTCAATGATATTCATTATCTTATTATTAAACAATAAAATAATAGTATACATATTGAAAATTAAAGTAATATATAAATCTAAATATTGGAGGATTTTTAAATTCAAAATTAAAATAAAATATAAATATAGAAAATTTATTTTTATAAATAGCAAAATTAATAAAGAAAATAAAGAAAATATAAAAGATTAAATAAATATAAAGAAACAAAGAATAAATAAAAGTGCCTTGAGAGTTGAAATTTGAAATATAAAAAAATAACATACATATTGAAAATTAAAATAGTATATAAATCTAAATATTAGGAAATTTTAAAATTCAAAATTAAAATAAAACAAAATATAAATGTAACATAATTTTTTTTTTTTTGTAAATATAAAATTAGTAAATAAAATTAAAAGAAATATAAAAGATGGAAATAAACATAAAACAAAACAAAACAAAATAAAAGTGCCAATTTTAGGACCTAACACACAACCAAGAGGTGGAAAGAAATTGTGAACGTGCAAAACTACCAATAGGCCAAAGATGCATGCATTTTGCTTAAAAGAAATGATTTAATATAAGATAGAAATGAAACAGGAATAAACTACTTTTTGTAGTTTCTTAAAATTTTCTCTATTTTAAGAATTTTTCTCAAATTTTAGAAATAAGAAACAAAAATGGTTATTTTCTTGAAAAATAAAGAACAAAAATAGAGAACAGAATAAATACGTGTCCGTTATTGTTGAGTTATACTTACTTTGATATTAAAAAATAAAGATTTTTTTTTAAACACGTGAAAGGAAGGAATTCAACTTTGAAGTCTTAAAGTTATTAATACATATTTCACGTAAGTTGAAATAAGCATTTGTTGACATTGACGAGAGAGTTTTAATCCTTTCATCTAACATTTATATTTGAACAAAAACAAAGGGATATTGACCGGCGAGATTTAACATGTTGTCTTGTATTGAAGAAATTTTTTCAATACATCTTCATTACATTTACCCCCCAAAAAAAGTCCTAATATTGTATATATATGTCTATATATACATATATATATAGGGAAAGTTAGGAATCTGTATAAATAATATCCATTTTTAAAGATATTTGGAATTGAAAATAGAACAAAAGTAAAAAATCATGTCCATTTTTTTAACTTGACTCTTATGAGATTGAGTCTAATTTTTCAATTTGTATCAATTAAAATTTTAAATTGATAATAATTGTATCAATATGAATTATACATTTTTATAAATGAATTAAATTACATCTTTCATTAATTATTTATAACAATTGTCACTGGATGTCAAAATAAGTATAACCCATCTGACATAATGCTTATACCACCAACTTTGAAGTTAGATGTTCAACCTCCCATTCTATGTATTGTAAAAAAAAAAAAAATGTACACAATTAATTAGTACATAGAAATTGTCCACTCATAATTGTGACAATAAATACGTCTCATGTTTAAAAATAATTTTAATAAAATTGATTTATTAATAAATTATTCGTTAAAAGTGATTATTATAATCATTTAAATGTATGGGAATGTTTGATAATGACTTTTAGGAGAAGTATTTTAAGCTACAAAGCATTAATATAATTGGCTTCATATTTGTACGATTGATCTAATTTAATTAAAAGTATATTTAAATTATTAACCTTTATTTTTAAAGGTAATTTTAGAATTATTCAAATTACCAAAAAAAATATATATATTTGAGATTGAAAAAAAAATAGAGGGTGGTAGATAAATATTATACAGAGAGATAAAAATTTAAGAGAAAAAATAGACAGGTAGATAAAATTTTCAAAATTGAAAAAAAAATGTTACAAATGAGAAATTTAGAAAGGGAAAACAAATGCAATAGAAATATCCACAATTCATAGATAGAGAAATAAAATTATATATATATATATATATATATATATATATTTGGAGAGAATGACAAAAATTCATGGAGGATGATTCTAAAAAGAAATAGAAAAAAAATTCGATAGTGAGAGAACAAATTTCAAGAGCAGAAAGTTAGAGAAAGAAGTAAAAATTAGAACGAAAAGTAAAAAGAGAGTCAAAAAAACTATTTGAGAGAGAAAAAGTAAGAAAATGAAACAAATTTTTAAAAAGTAGAAGAAAATTAGAGATAAAATTAGGGAGAGAGTGAATATGTTAAAAAGAAAAAAAAAATCATGACTATTTAAAACTCTTTTTAACTCTTTCAATAAAAATGATTTATAATACACTTTGAAAGACACTTCAATTTTTTTTAAATAATTAATTTTCAAAATCAAACCTTTGAAAAGTTAAACAAAAAATATTTTAATCTGAATTGTTTAATTTAGACCAATTCGATAATATAAATAACCTACATATAATCATGTCAATGCATGAGTATAAATAATTAAATCAAAGAAATTAAATGTGAAAAAAAAATCAAAATGAATCTTATGGCAATGGGGGAAATGATTTAGGGAAGTTGTTTATATAATTGCGACAATTGTAGGTTAGGTTGGTCGGTAGGGAAACATTAGTGTAAATGGTCTGTACTGTCACATTTTAATTTAATAACTTTTTATTTTATTTTATGAAAAAGGTGAAGATGATTTTAATTTATTAATTTAATCTATGCCCTTTCTATTTGGCATCTAGCTAATTTCCTAATTTACATGATTAAATTATGGGGGTTGTCTTTTGTTTCAATTTTTAAAATACACATTATATGTATAGGAATTCGTATCTAATATTAAAAAAAAAAAAAGATTATATAATACGGGAAAACATATTCATATTAGTCTTTTAATTTATTGCATGCCAACTATTTAATGAGTCCAAGAAATTCAAATTAAATAAAAATATTTGAAATTGTCCTTGATGTTGATGTAATAATACTTTACTTCATTTTATATAATATATAGTTTTTTTTTATTGTTGTTAATTTGCAAATTATTTTTGTTCTTCGAGATTGACAAGCACGCTTAAATGTAAATTAATATCTATGGTCTAACCGTGGGCTTGAAATAGCTTTGGACCAGAGTTTTTTTTATAACAACTTTAATATTTCTATAAGTAACTTTGGAAAAATAAATCATTTAAAATCTATTTAATATAATTTTTAGGATCATTTTGAAGGATCATAACCAGTGTTTTTAAAAGATAAAAAGTATCCATAAATTTTGGTTTAATTGAAAATGTATTTTGAACAAATCACTTGAGAGATAGATTATTCAAGTATGATTGTAAAAAAACCAAAATTTTTCAAACTATGTAATTAAAAAATAACTTATTTGTAATTAAAAGAATTGATTTGTAAAGATTTTTTTTTAAAAAAAAATTGTAAAATATAAAAACATTTTTTTAAAAGTCCTAGAAGGCATTTCAGTCAAACCCTACAGTTTTTTAATGTGTGTTATCTGTTTCTTAAAATTAATAAATAATTTTTTATCAATAATTTTTTTGTTCTGATTTGCACATTTAAAAAAATAATAATAAACTGTCACAAAAGCGTTTTTTTCCTCTTGAAATATGGTCGATAAGTTTGAAAATATAATTTTCAAGTTTATTGTAAAATTTTCACACACACACGAAAAATATATAATATGATTTTCGAACAAAGAAATAAAATGGAAAATTATTTGAAATTGTAAAACTATAAAAAATTATTTACAAATTATAGTAAAATTTCAGAATCTATCCGAGATAGATATTGATAGATATTGGTAAAAGTCTATCCGTATCTATCATTAATAGATTATAAAATTTTGTTATATTTTATAAATATTTAGATTATTTTTTCTATATTTAAATACAACCTAAATAAAAATGCTATAGATAGGATCAATATATGCTAGGGATTTATAAGGGAGTAAGTTATGCAAAATATTTTATTTAAACACCTAAGATTATGAAAGTTATTATTGTGACAACTATTCCATTTATTTATGACCTCATTAGGAACAAATTTAGTTGATAAATTATATGTTTTCCTTTTGGTGTTATTTATACATTTTTTTTCCAAAAATTAATAATTATCACAACTCTTTTTTTCCTAAGATGTGTTTGCCCAAATCTCACACCTACGAATGTATGATAACTAATCAGGTGGATATATATTAGTATAGTTGTACACTTATTTTAGCATTTATAGATGTGCATAGTTCAATATTATTTTGACCTACTTATATTCAGTAAAAATGATCTAAAAATTCATTATATAATTTAGGTCACTCACTACAAGAAATAACGAATACAATAATTAATGAAAAAAAAGTAAAAAGACATTATAAAATAGACATTTTGTAGCCTTTTTTTGAAGATTTTGACGGTCTATGTTATTAAAAGTTTCAGATTTTCTTATAGCGTTTTTATAAAATTATAATGGATGTTATAATAGACAATAAAGATATACTTTATATATATTGTTATAAAAAAAATTGATAATGTCTTTTTTTTTTTTTTGAAACTATAATATGTTTATATACTATCTTTAACCTATAATAATTTTTTTTCAATGCTATAATATAATATTTACGAAAGAATGATCGTTTCGAGAATCTCACTTTAAAATCTAGTTTATAAAATACATAGATTATTTCATTCTATTACCCATTAGTTTTGCAGTGAAATATAATGTTTATCTAATATATTATAAAAAAAAAATAAGATCATTAAAAAATATAAAATCCACAGTTCAACATTAAGGTAAAGAGTTAGTTTTTATAGTCTAAGTTAGTATAGTTGGGTTATAATAATTTGTGTTTGGGATGTAGATTATTTTAGTTTGGATTATAATAGTATGTGTTTGAGGTGTAACTATTTTAGTTTGAGAAGAAAATAGTAAATACTGCAGCAAAGAATAAGAAAATGATGAATGTAAAATAGTAAAAATTGTAGCAAATAATAAATATTATAGTAAATTGAGGTTTTGAAACAATATTGACGATAAGTAATTGAGGAATACAAAATAATATTTATTGTAGCAAGATGATGTTATTATAATTTTATGATAGTCTTTGTTCCAAACATACCTTAGAGTCTGATTTTGTTGAAGTGGGAGAATAATTTAGCTAGCTTTGAGGTTTACATAGGTTTAGTGCAAAGATACTACTCAATGATCTTAGGATTGCATCCTATTTTTGCTTTTGGTTTATAGCTCCATCTGAGGACAAAAATAGCAATAATTACAGATTTAGCTAAGAAATAGGTATTGCATAGAAGAGATTCCAATTTTCAAATGTCTACTGTAAACTTAGGATTAGTTGGAATTCACTTGTTAAAAAAGGATTTTTCAAAAAATTTATTTTTATTTAAATACTTTGAAAGAAATATATTTGAAAAGTGATTTTGAGTGGTTGTCAAACACTTTAATTTTTTATAACATAATTTATTTTTTAAAATTAAATACTTAAAAATGTACTTCAAATTCACATTAATATGTTTGATATGTTAAATCAGTTGCATTTTTAAATATCTTAAGACTTAATATGTTGTTGAATTTGGAGGAGTAACAAAATAGACCTTCTAAAAAGGGAATATTGTATAGTCTAAAATAAGAAGTCTGGATGAAAAATGGGTATTTTTTAAAAAATCAATGAAAAATAGTCTTATACTTATGTTATCATTATATGAAATTACCACTTTAATCGGAAATGCATTTTCCTTTTATTTTCTTCGTTTTACCACGTTTCCCTTTCTTTTCTTTATTTTTCTCAGTTTCTTCTTCTTACTTTTTTTCTTTTTCTTTGCGTTTTTTTTTTTGCAATTTTTTTTTTTCATTTCTTCTTCCATTTTTAATTTTTTTTGTTTTTCCTCCATTTCTACTTCTTCCTATTTTCTTTCTTTCTTTCTTTTTTCTTTACATCGAGCATAGAGTGTACAACATAGAGCGTAGAGCATAAAACATGGAGCATTGTGTATCATGAATTGTTACAAAATTCTCGAACATGGAGCATTATGTATTGTGCATCAAGCATTAAGTATTGTTCATTGTGTATCGAGCATCGAATCGAGCATAGAACGTACAACATAGAGCATAGAGCATAGAGCATGGAGCATTGTGTATTATGCATCGAGCATGGAGCATTGTGTATCCTGCATCGAGCATCGAGTGACGTTCTCAATTACAAGTGTCCGAGTGGTTACAAGGTCAAATTGGTAAACTCACAAGGTACTGATGCAAGTATAAGACCACTTTTCATTCCCTTTTAAAAAAGTGCTCATTTTTTATTGTAACCCCTAAAAAAGAATCATTCATCCAGTGGACCCCTATCTTGTACTCGTCTTACTTTTTCTTCTTCTTAGAATTCAATAATATGATATTCAAATTTCTAATGACTTAATCAAAAGTACATGCTTGCATAGTTCACTCTTCTCAATATCAATTCTCTATCTGATTCTAGTTTTTATTTATTTATTTATTTATTTTTAGAAAAAAAAATTGTCATTTTAACTTAATTGATTGTTTGTAATTTTTGTATTTTATGTAGTTTTTAAGTGAATGAAAAGATGGTATATATGTTGGGAAAAATCTCCCACTACTATGGTAAGAATAAGTAAGAAAAATTAAAAGAAAGCAATAAAATTGAAAACATAAGAATTACTGAAGAAAAACTCCAAATCCAAAGAAAAAATCATGGATTAGAAAAATTCCACCATGTGAAAAAAATTATTACAATCACACAGAAATCTCTCCCGACTCCAATTACAAAATAGCTCTCTCAAAGCATTTAATTGCTCACACCCTCTTTCTCGCTCTTAAACTAAATAACACAAAAGAGAATTTAACTAGAGTTAGAACACTAAAACTTAAAGTATTTCTAACTATGACAAATTGAAACCAAAGATATAGGGTCCTTTTATGGGATCTAGAGTCCATCACTTTCTTAAACCTTTTCAATGTACGGTAACTGCACCTCTAATATTTTTCCAAATTCAACAATACAAGATGGGGAAAAAAAGCATAAAAATGAAAAATGCAAAAAAAAAAAAAAAAAAAAAGAAAAAAAAAAAGAGAAAGAAATGGGAACACAAAAACCTTGTTTGGTAACCATTTTGTTTTTTTAAAATTAAGGCTATATCATCTACATTTCTCATCATGATTTGTATTTTTCTTAAGTACAATGATTGAATTCTTAACCAAATTTCAAAAATAAAAACAATTTTTTGAAAGCTACTTTTTTAGTTCTTAAAATTTGACTCGATTTTTTAAATCATTGATGAAAAGTAGATAATAAAGAAAAAAAAAATTGGAGGTAAAAATAGTGTTCATAGGCTTAATTTAAAAAAAAACAAAAACAAAAAATAAAATAATCACTAAACGGGGCCAAAACAATTCATTTGATTTTGATTTTTAGATTCTAAGGGTTGGTTTAATCGATCAAAGTTGTTTAAAACTTACCGTCCCTCCACTATGCCCTGAATTTAGGGTGTATTTGGAATACATTTTCAAATGTTTAGTTTAAAAAATAAGTAATTTTAGAGAAAATTGGAGTGTTTGACAACCACTCAAAATAGCTTTTCAAGTATATTTTAAATAGTTTTATTTAAAAGTGTTTAAATAAAAATGAATTTTTTGAAAAACATTTTTTTTTCTTAAATTAATTCGAATGAGCCCTTAATTGTTTTGATATATTTTTTTTCTTATTTATGCTTCATATTTGCATAGTATTTCTCTGGCTTCTCTCTAGCCTTGGCATCATGTATCTTTCTATGAGCTTTTCTCTAGCTCTTCTATGTATTAATCTTTTTGTGATAAAAAAATTGTTTCGAGTATGGGATATGATGAAAGTTTTAAGATCGTGTTAATTTAATTGAAATATTTCGATACACCTACTGAACCTACTATCCTTTAATATCTTTTTCTATATATAAAATAAAAAACTAATCCATCTTATCCTAAGAAATATTAACACGAATTTGTTGGGATTAGATTAATTGTTTTCATTGTTTCTTTATTTTCATATAATTTGCTTTCATATAAGAAACTATTTTCTTGTATTTTCTTCGACATGGTTTTTTTTTGTTATTTTTCTTCCTTTAATTTGTGATTAATTACTGCATTTAAAATATTGATATTGTTTTATTAATATGGATTTTTTAAGAAGTTAAAAATAAAGAACTAATTTTATAAGTATCTACTTAGATGGAAAATTATTGTAAAATAGTTTGAATTTATTTTTATATAAAAATATAAAGCTAAAAAAAAAGTTTTAAGGGCTTATTTGGATGGTTTAAAAATAGAAAACGCAAAAACACAATTGTCCAACATTTTTTTTTCAGCTTCTAAAAAATAGAAAATAAAAAATAATTATTAAATATTAAAATTTTTTTGATTAAAAAATAGAAAATCAAAAAATAACCAAACATATATTGTTTTTTTCTTTCTTTTCAAGAAAACTAAAAGCCAAAAATAAAAAATAATTGGTTAAACGAGACCTTAATGATTCAAAAGTCGATCTAAACTTATTGAACATAAATGTAATTGGCATAAATTTTTCAATCCCATACAAAAAATAAACCGAATTAAAATTAACATATAGTTCAACATGTGTATTTTTTTAATATAACAAAAGAGGTATAGAGATTTGCATCTATAACTTAAAAACGATAAAATACATGTTAATTATCGTTGTGTTATATTCATTTTAAAAATATAGGTGTATTCATTGATATTTAAATGTTAACGTCATCCCTGTCTATATAAGTGGGGATTGGACACCAAAAGAAATATAATTAAACTATCATTATTACATTTCCCCAGCCACTTAGAAATTAAATTTAATATCACTTAGAAGTTGAATCCTTTTTCCCAAAGCCTAACATTACTCTTATAAAAATAAATAAAAAAATAAATTGGTGGATGCTAGACTAGTTGAAAAGAAGGTCCAAACCCCACATGACACTATCTTAAAAGTTATTTTTAATGCCTACATGTAGAAAATATAGAGCTTTATTATAAGCTACAAATTAATGTTGTGACTTTTAAACAAGCTTGGGTCATTTATGAAATATAGTCATATGAATGGTGGGTGATGTAAGATCTTACTTTAGAGAACTGAGCGCTAAAAATTAAAAAAATAAAAAATAAAAAAAAGAATAACATAGCAAATTATACTTAGCTTTTAGGTTTAATATCTACATCAAAGTCTATATATTTTTAATGTAATCAAACTCACTCCTAGAAGTCTCAGATATTTTTGTATATGTGATGTATTATTTATTTATTTTTTAAGAAAAAATCTTAGATTTTTAAACTTTTAAGATTTTTTTTTTGTTGCCTCAAACTCCCACATATATTCTAACATATATAAGAGATTATTGAAATGAAGAATAATATTGATATTGCCTCCTTTTATTAGATTGTTCAAACATTTTGAAAGATGCTTTTCTTCTTTACCAACAAGAGTTATATGTAAACATAGCCACAAATTAATTAGAATTAGTGAAGTTTAATAAAAGTAAAATGCTAAATTATAAAATAAACCTCTAAAATTTAATCCAAATTAAAAAAAATGCATATACTCTCGTAAAAGTTGCAATAATATAACTAAACCTACTTTTCATAAATGTTTCAAGGTTATTCTTAGAGTAAAAAGTCGATAGAATTTTGGATAAAAGTTAGAACCTGGAATGAGTTTGATGATTACCTAGACCAGTATTACATTATTCAAGTCTAAATAATTTTGTTCTAAGTCATCGCCACATTGTTACAAATGTCAATTTTAGTCCATTCTAAAAATTTTAGGGTAATTAAAATGGGTAGCATTTTAAAGCCTGATAATTAAATATATAACAACATTTTAAAATAATTTTCTCAAATCTCTTTGTTTATTTTGAATACTTTTTTTTCTAGTTCAACAACATGTGGTGTTGTGAGATTCTATTTCTTGTTTCTTATTCTTGATTGACATTGGAATTTTTCTTCTCAATTTTGTAATTTTTTTTCCTTTCATTTTCATTATATGTCCATTTTCATATAACTCTTTTTTTCAATTATTATATCTGGTTTTCATTGACTTTTCTCTTCTTTATAACTTCCTTTCCCCCTCTCTTTTTGTTTTGTTGGTTTTATCGTTTTGTTTTTTTAGCACAATAATTGTGGGATTCAAATTTTTGACTTTTTTAATCAAAAGAGTATGTTGTATGTCAATCGAACTATGACCATGTTGACTTCTATCACTACATGTTTATTTCATAGTTAGAAGTTTATCACTAACATACTTGTAATTCACAACTAACATATATTATCTCTTCTACCGTTGATATATTTTGAACAAATATGTTTCTTTTTTTTGTAAACATTTTCTCACTTTCTTCCTCCAATTTTTTTCTTCATCTCTTTCATTGATAACTCAACAAAATATTCAAAGTAATATGATGCAATCTCTTTTTCAAACAACCATAAGAACTATAAACAAATAAACTACAATTAAACCATCTATAATTGAAGCTTAAAAGTACACAATTAATAAATGTTAATAAGTGGGCTTCAATATAAATGATCATAGATTTCTATGTGCTATGTGAAATCTATCATTGACTATTGTTGATAGATTTCAAATAATATAGACCTATAACTCATAGACTCTCTAATCGTTAATATAGTCTATTGGTGATACCTCATATCACTATAGAGCTTGTCCATGATAGAGTATCAGTGATAGACTTTATTATTAATACGAGCTTATTAATGATAAATTGCTACCAATGATAAATTTTGTTATTAGTGATAAAAGTTTATGAATATATATCATTAATAGATTCTGAGAGTTAGATCTAAATTATGCTATATTTGTAATTTTTTATATTGTATTCTATCTATTAAAACTTTAAGTTTGATTATTATATTTGTAAGCGCAAAAATTTAATATCCTAAAGATAATTTTGAAATCTTATACGAATCTTACTAATTAATGTTTGAAAGAATAAGGAGATTTTTTTTTTTTTTTAAATTTTTAAAACAAAGTTCAGAAGCACTTTTCATAATTTACCAAAAGTAAAACTAGTGGCAGATTCAAGAAGAGTATCATTTTATATTGTGAATATATGGTAGAGAGGCTCATTATCTTTAACACCATGATCCTTCTAAAGCTAGTAAGGTTATAATTGTTTCTAGCAAAGGAAAATTAAACTCTCAACAATCAAAGCAAAAGATTAAGTAAAACAACTTGTCCAATAAATTAATAGTTAAGAATAACATCTTAAAAATTATAATTTTAATAAAAAAAAAATTCAAACGATGCAAATATCGTCATACAACCGTGAACATATAATAGAGTGAGACGAGTAACTCGTTTATAGTCTTTAAACAAATTATAATACAAATCTAAAAGATGATATTATATTTTGACGAAAGTGTATTGCTCTCGGGAAACATAGTAAAAGATATGAAGTAAACATGTTATCCAAGAAAATGAGTATAGTAAAAGATACTTTATATTAAATAATAATAATATAGCAATAGAGAAAAGATTTTCACACAGCAAGTAAACTAAGATTATGGTCCCCTCCCACTTTGATGAATTGAAATTGGCATAAAAAACATTCCTAAGTCACAATCCCCAATGAATGTTGCTGGTTTTCTTCATCACATTTCCTTATTTCAATGCCTAATTTCTCAAAGCTCGAAACCATTTCTCATTTTAATAACTTTTCATTTGGTAGGTTTTGAGTTTGTTCCCAATGTCTCATTTTCTCTTCCCTTGTACTCAATTCATTCAGCTAAATTAGGGTTTCATGTGGCATTTGCACTGCTTTATTTGTGCAATTGGCCGACAAGTGGCCTCAACTCCCTTCTCTCTCCCCCCCTCCAAATTAAACCCTAAAACTATTATATCACAAAATGGTGGATCATATTTGTGTTAGGATAGAAACCATTGTTAAGATTCAAACAATCGATACATAAAATCTACGTGGTTTATTAGTAGTGTGTTAGCTACATCTATGAGTAGGGAGAATAAACTATTTTATTATCTTGAGGAGCAACGAAGTATTGAATACAAAGATATAGATAGATAAGAGTTAGATAATTTATATTTTCACCTCTCGTAAATTCTTAAACAAAAAAGACTCAAACAAGAACTATAATAATAATCTCTATATAACAATATCATTCATTCGGAGTGAGATCCCCCTGTGCTTAGCATAGTCAATTGAAGTGTCAAGTTAAATATTCAAAGAATTTCAACAGCATGGATAAGAACTCAATGGTATGGATATAGTATAGATGGATGAATATTTGAATGGGGTTGCTCAACATGACACTATTAATGCATTATTGTGTCAAGGGTAGAAGCAAAGTCTCATATCCTCAAAATATACTTAATGTAACTCTTCAATTTCTGTAATCATCGTTTTTGTAGTTCTCTCCTTTAAGAAAAATTATTTAAGAAGAATTATTCAAATAGACTGGTACAATGTAGCTTTTGATGACAGTTCTAAATTGGCATCATAGACATCCGTCATCGTACTCTATAATGACACTCACAAAGATGACGATTTATAATCTGTCATCATATGTATATAATGTCCGTTTATAAGTGGTATTGTAGGCCAAAACCTAATAATTAACCATTGGATCTCTTCAAAAAAAAAAAAAAAAGAAAATGTAATCTTGTACCTTTTTGATGTTCTAATAGTCGCCAATAAACTCTGTAAATGAATGTAACTATTCTTCGATAAATTAGAAAGATGATATCTTTCTGAAAAGCGCAAAAATAGGTAGATGTTAGAGAAAGATATTGTTATATATTGTGCATTCTATCTCCTTCAAATGGTTTAATTTATAGGCTATTTTAAAAATCAAACATGCTAGAAAGCTAATGTTATGGGGAGATTCACAGTAGTTTCAAAACCAATAACATGATTCAAAATAAATGGCCAACTTTGATAATAAAACAAACCATGGCTTTTCTATTATTATTATTATACATATATAACTTTCCCTAACTAAAGCCCTCGAATTCCCTTCTCCCTGGTGCCCTTTCACTCTGTGAAAAGACCCCTTCCCCTAATTAAGTTCACATACAAAACACAACAACTTGCCTTTGTTTTTTTCTTTTCTCCAGAACTCTCTTACATAAACAATTTGCTAGGAAACTCATATCCATTCCCATCATCATCTATCAACTTGACAAACAATCATAAAATATGACTGAATATTCAATGAAACCGCCATAACGTGTCTGTTTCATAATAATTATCATGTGTGGATTCAAAAATTTACATTCGCTTAATAACAACTAAATATAAACTTTAAATAGTTTCCTTTTGTATTCGAACAAAGAAAAATTATGTCGAGGTGAACTTAATTTATTGGAAAAAACCTTACTACTATTGCAAAAATGAGTAGATAATAATTGAGAAATTAAAAGAAAACAACAAAGCTAGGAAGCACAAGAATTTATGTGAAGAACTTAAATATTAGAGTAAAACCAGAAAGATTTGTTATGATCACACCAAATTCTCTTCCCGATCCCCATTACAAGAACACACTCTCTTAAAGCTTTTGTACCCTTCACACCCTTTTCTCACCTCTCGATAAGAGAATACAAAAAAGTGAATTTAACTAAAGTTAGTGTTGATTTTGGCAAAATATTAGAAAAGTATAGTTGTCCCACATCTTAAAGGTTCAAGAAAGTGATGGATTTTACAAGTACTATAAAAATAGTCTATGCATTTGGGTTCAAATCATCCCAATTTAAGCACTTTAAACTTGATATAGTAACTCAATTGTATGAATGATATAATGCTTTGAGAGAGTGCTCTTGTAATTGGGGTCAGGGATAGATTTCTTTGTGACTGTAATAATTTTTCACATGATAAAATTTTTTTAATTCATGTTTTTTTTTATCTAGTTTAGAATTTTTTCATGTAAATTATTGTATTTTTTTCATTTCTCTATTATTTTTCTACTGATTCCTACGATAATAATGAGAGATTTTTCTAATGGTTAGCACACTCAAACATGAAATGTTTCTAACTAGAACAATTTAAAACCAAAACCGCAGAACAATTTAAAACCAAGACCATAGACTTCATTTACAATGCTCGAAGTTTATCACTTTCTTGAACATTTTTCATGTAAAACGACGACTGTCTAATATTTTGCCAAAACCCAACGCTTAACTCAATTGACATATAGGTCATGTTTATCAAATCGTAATGAAAATTGGTGTAGCTATAATAGAATTCCATTGATGGATCATTATATAATGAGTCTGAATCGTAAATGTAATTAGATTGTTTTTTTTTTATTGTGTCTACTTAGAATTATGAATTTAATCACATTTACTGTTATCGTTACCGTTACTGTTACATCTAAGGGACAAATTGTAATGATGATAGTAACGATAACAGTAAATATGTCAAAAATTCATAATTTTTTCTCTAGAACAGTAATAATAGTAGTCACCGTAACAATAACTATATCGATATGACATAATTTCTAGATACAATTGAATTGAGCACATCTTGCTTATTAATCCGTTTACGTTTTCCATTACAGATTTGGAAGTGGACCTACGTGTCAGACACGTAGGAGGAGGTCTTGTGACTGACTGCCCATCAGTAAATAATTTTTCCACAGAAATATCTTCAAAACGGGCAGTAAAAGAAGGATTGAACATTTTCTTTTACATTTATAAATAGGGGAAAAAACGTGAAATTGAAGTTGGGTAAATGAGCATGATTAGAAGGGCATGAATTAGGAGGTGAAGTTAAGGCAAAGTGCCCCACCGGGGGGCCAGCCGGCCGGCCATGGGAGACCCTAAAAAAGCTTTGTTTTATGTTTGGTAGCGACATACTTATGGCTCACAAGCCAAAAGCCTACTCAAAATCATCATTACAACTCCATATATTTTTATATATCAGAATCATATATATAAATATAGCAACAAAAAAAAAAAAAAGTAAAGTGTTGAATTTAACCCAGCAGGTCCCTAAAGCTACAAACTTTAGACAAAAACATCGCAATCTATCTTGTGGATATGTGTGTAATTTTTTCCTTTTCGAATCAAACTTGTGAAAATGCTCCATTACTGGAGAAGGAAAAACAAAAAGGGGAATCTGAGTTAATTCGTTGATAAAGTGGGTGAAATCAAAATGTTCTTTTTTTTTATCACAGGATGAAACTGACTGAATGATCTTTGATGAAACATTTAGTTTAGGCCACTCTTTAATGGTTTTGTATTTAGTCTTCTATTTCTTAAAATGGTCCTTGTTTACCCATAACGGGCAATGATCAACTCAAAGTTTCATCTCGGTGTATCTCCGGTTAGGATTGATACAGAGCGACCAAAATGAAAATTTAGTTTCATTGAATTCAAACCATTGATTTTTGGAACTTTCTTGGTTGAATCTCGACCAAGACAGACTGACTATTATTATGTACATATTTCCCAAATCTTACTATTTTTCTTTTCGATTTTTCTGTTTCAATATCCTAAATCTTATGTATGATTTGAGAAATTATGGACAAAAAATGGTTCGTCATGGCCAGAATTATTCCACTGAGAAAGCTAAAAAAAAATCGTTAGTTTGGATGATTAACGAAATTAGTTTTTTTTTTTTTTTAAAAAAAAAAAAAAAAATTTGACCTCGCATCGATCCTAGCTGAGATGCACGGAAGAGCAATTAAACTAATTGATAAAAATGATGCTACTTGTAGGTGGAAATTTTTGAGTGCCAGCTGATTTACCAACAATTTCGTCACTATCATCTTCACTTGACCCTGTGACTTCTTGAATTTTACTATCCCACCTCCTACTCCAAACACCCACTATATGTCTTAGATTACGTAATAAAGAAATTCACAGGGCAAATAATATTGAAAGGCTTAATTATAAAAAACGAAAATTGTTACCGGATATGATTTTTGGAAAATGGTTAGAAATAACTCTCTCAAATGTATTCATTTTTTAGAAAATTCGTTGAAATAACTTTTTTTGTCCATCTCGATCGAGATGGATCACCGAGATTTGCATAAAAAATATCAGCTTTTTATCTTATCGATTGTTTTGAGCTTTCTCGGTGAAATTAGGATTAACACCGAGATTCTACCAATTAGATACCTGTCTGATACATGATTTGAAGTATTTGATTTTTATTTTTTTTTTAATTTTCAGATACATATATCTGCTTCCAGATACGTGAAGGAGATACACTGTGAAACCCGGATCTCAATTTCCCTACTTAAGTAGGTAATTAAGGAAATTAGCTAAGTATAAGTTAAATCCTATGTTGAAGAGAAGGAAAATTCTAAGCGTTTGAATAGATTGGTTGAGTAGCTTTGAGTTGAGTCTTAATTAATAAAAGTTTGGCTAAGTATGAAGTAAAAAAGAAACCATGCATTTGGTGTTAGGAAGTATTAACGCATAAGGCTCTAATGAGGCTAAGTTTATAGAGGTTATAAGAGATTAAGTATTGAAGCCAAGGACAATCATGCGTTGAGCTTGTGAGGTATGGATGCATGTTGGCCGAAGCATTGGCATGAGGTGTTGCCCAAGTGTTGGCATGACAAAGGTTGCTTATGCATTGGGATGATAAGAGGTTGCGTGAGCGAGAGTGAGAGGGCTAGACAATGAGCGCAAGACACTGGGCATGTGTGCTAACTAGTATGCGCGAGCGTGAGTGTTGGGCATTGGAGCGTTGCACGCATAGCTGCTTGCGGCGTTAGATGATGACACTAGACAATAGTGCTAAACGATGGGCACAAGCACTGGGCGATAGATGCAAGTGCTAGGCGATAGACGCAAGCGTTAGACGGTAGGCGCAAGCGCTAAATGATGGGGCGTAAGCACTAGGTGATGGGCATAGACGCTAAACGATGAGAGATAGCGAGATAGCTAGATGATGAGCTATACGATGGGCGAAAAGCTAGACAATTGAGGCTGGGAATGCGTTGAGGCAGCTAGGCAATGAGCGCAAGAGCTACACAATGAGCTAGATGAGGGGCCAAGCCACGATGGGCGCATAGTGGAGTATCTATGCGTTGATGGGGCTTGCAGCACACAAGGCTTGTGAGGTTAGATGTGATAGTTTTGTACAAGAGGCTATGGGCGTTGGCAAGCAATAAGGGCATGCTAGCATTAGTCATAAGGTATGTGTTAGCAAGAGGCTAGGCAATGGTAAGATGAACCATAAGGTGTTGAATTGAGACCTAGCTTGACCCAAGGGTTGGTATGCATGGTGATGTGCTATATGATAAGGTTGGATTATGTGCCAAGGACATTAGAGGGCATGTAGGCACGTATGACAAGGCTAGTAGCATGTGTTGGAAGATTATGATGGTCATAGCCCTAGTTGAACGCATGTACCATGAGTGAGCCATGCGAGAGAAGAAGGGTATGCGGCCAAGCAATGACTTACGATGCCTTGAGGTTAGTGTGGCACAAGTGATGCGTTGATGAGAGAGCTATGGGCTAATGGATCCATCCAGACAAGTGGCTAAACCAAGAAGAGGTTGAGCTTAAGTTAGTAGGAGGTAGACAAATAGGGTCTTATGCAAGAAAGACTTATGCATAAGAAAGATAACGCAATTTCATGTAAATAGGAAGTGGCATGGAAGTAGGTGGTAGCAAAGTATGGTGCAAACACTCTAAAAGTTTCTAAGTAGGAGATGTCATGCGTTGGAAGCCTCAAGAGATAATGATGATTGGTTCCTTTACCACCACAAGGCTTCACTTCAGTTCATAATACAAATCCTTTTTAAAGCATATTAGGAAGAGTGTTTGAGGGCAGATTCAAAAGAATTCGTGCGTTGATCATGAAGGGCATGCATTGGTTGCAAGACCATGCGTTGATCAAGTGGTTCCAAGAGGAGGAGATTCTGTTGGACAATGAGGTCTTGAAGTAGCATCAATTTGGGACGAGGAGTTCTCCCAGAATATTCATGCATTTTAAGTGATTCTAAAGCCACTTGAAAGATCCGAGAGTTTAGTTTCAAGATAGGATTGTCAGAGAAGAAGCTCAAAGGAATCAGGCTGGAGAGTGAGGTAAAGACAGAAGGGCTAAGCTCTTGGGTAAGCTTAGGCTAGTCTTGATGATTTAAGGATTCTGGCCAAACCACGAGAAGTTCTGAGTTGATATTTTAAGGTAAGCTTCATGAGACAATTTAGAACCTATTTATAGAAGGAAGTGTTTCAAAATAAGGTATGAAATTATGAGTAATCTAAGCTTGAAGTTGAATATGGAATTTAGGGTTCAAAAGGGAGCTCGAGGGAACCAAGAAACTTAGAAAGAGAAAGGTTCCTACCCAGCCAAGGTGGGTGGTATTTCCTTTAAGTCTTAAGTATATCTTTTAGAGTATTTGTATATGCTTATGTTATGAATGAGTAATTAGAATGAGAATTAAAATATGTGATCATGATGGTCAAAGGGGTCAACGGACCTAGTTCCTGAGCCCGGACAAGAACCTCACGGGATGGTCAGGAACCGAGAGGTCTTGTTCCTGAGCCTGTGAGAGAAACCTCATATGGGATGGTCAGAGCACCGATAGGCCTAGCTTCTGAGCTATAAGCGGGGATCTATGTGCACATAGATAATGCAAGAGAGTATGCATTTATGATTATTATCAGTTTAACTATCTACCGTGTGTGTAGGTAGAGTTGAGAACAGATTCATTCGAGACTGAGGTTTGGATGTTAACCTCGTAGTTGTGATGTGTTTGTATTATTATGAATTGAAAAAGACTCTAGAAGTTACTTACCACCCACTGAGCTTCTTGAAACTCGTTCTTTTCTTTCATATTTTTCTTCCCAAGTAGCGAAAGGTGAAGAGTTCCAGGGTGCTGCTAATGTTAAGGTTTACCACGCCACAGCTATACTTCCGGTTTTAGAGTGGTTGATGTAAACTTTGTAGTTAAGTTTGGGAGTTGTATAAACGTTATACTGTTTGCAATAAAATGAGTTTAGTTAAACAGTTGTTGTTTATATCCTTGGTTTAAAGTTTTATGAGTGTAGAAAGGTTCAGATGGGTAGTATGTATCATAAAAGAGTGGTATCTGCCATCCTCACGCCTCCTCTCGGTTTCAAGAGGCGGGCTCGGGAGAGGGTGTGACATACACTTGGTCATTTTGTTTCCAAATTTAAGCCAAATCACTTAAAAAGTCCAACCCACAATCTATTTTATTCAAAAGTTCACTTAAATCTATCAATCCAAAACAAAATAAATTAAAAAAGACAAAACCAATAAAGAATAAAAACATAAAAAGTTTTTTAAAAACCCTGAAATGTAATTAAATCTTCATTCTTTCTTATCTCTCACTATCTAAATCATGATTCACACCCCCTTTCATCCTCAACTTCATTCTTCAATCTTTATCTTCTACTTCTTTCCTATTGTCTGCTTTAATCGCTCAATCACCCTCAATGTTGCCTGGTTTTTTTTCAAGTCTTCACACTCTTCTTGAATCTATTTTAATCTAACTTAAAATAAGTATTATAACAATTAATTGGGCTTATTACTGTATCGTATTGTATCTGTATCTTAGTTTTTCAGAAATTGACATATCACTGTATTGTAACGTATCTGTATCCTGTATCCATATCTGTTTATGTGCTTTTTAGTCTTTACCAAATCTTATATTAATCTTACCTAATTTTTCAAATTTACAATTGGATTTACAATTATCCAAATGGATCTTTTCGGATGGATATCAAATTATTGCAATGTGATTTTTAATTTTGGAAAAACCCAAATATTATGAAAAATTAAGTAAGATTTTAGAAATATATAGAATCTCGGTGTTAATCCGATGCGAGATTTCACCAAAAAAGCCCAAATATATAGATTCGATGTTAATCCTGCCGAGATTTTACTGAGAAAGCCAAAATATTCAATATGATGAAAAAATGTTAATTAATTTTTATCTAAATCTCGGTGGTCGATGTCGGTCGAAATAGATCGAGAAAAACGATTTCAGCAATTCTTTTTGTTTAAAAGAAAGATGCTAGTTTTGGAAGATACAACTTTTGGAGGTTAATTTTGACAAATTTTCCTTATTTTTCTCATTTTCAACAAAAAAAACCTCTTGATCACATTACTGAAATTAAACAAAATAGTAAATTTTCTCGTTTAAAAGGGGAAAACAAATAAAAACCAATTCTTTAATGGCTACTTTTCCCTTCTGCCTATATACTTTCGTTAAAGTTCCCAACTTTCCCAATAAAAAGGTGCATGTTTTTTCAGTACAACGAATAGATCCAAACAACAGTTCTCTTGATTGCTTTGAATTAACTTTTTTAGTGTATGTTTTTTTTTTATTTATTTAAAAGGTCAATTTGAACATATCTGTTAATTAAAGATAGACACTTTTCTAATAGATACAAACTTCAAATTAATTGAGAAACAAAACATGTAAGTAAAGGTGTTGAAGGTTGTTCTGGGCAAGGTCCAAAGCCCACAGAAAGGTCAAAGTCCGAGGAAAATTGGGAGGTGGCATGGAGAAATGTGCATCCCAAAGAGAAAAATTAGAGCTTCAAATTGAATATACACCAATTGGTAAGTAATTGAGTTGCGGTTTGATACCCTATGTCACAGTCATGTTTGTCTAGGACGTGTTCCCTATAGCCGCATGCTCAAACTAACCCCTTTTTATCATACATTCATGTTATGTATTCCATTAGGCTAGCTAGTTTACTTTTCTTGTACTTTGTATTATGTATGATCGCTCGCTACTTTACATATGCAAGAGTGGTAAATGTTTTTTTGCTTAGAATACAAAATATGGAGGTAAGATTTATCATCATACCTTCATATATGAGAGTTATAAGATATTAAGCTATTGTTTTCTTATTGCTTATAACCTTATAACTAACTTTCTTCTCTCTAAACATGCTTTCAAACGTATGCGAAAACTTTTTCCTCTAAACCTATTTTTTCCAAAACGGGGGTAGAGGTTGCAAGAAGTACTTATGCATCATCGGCGATCCAAATTCAAATTGGTTGACTTGTTCTCGAGCGAGAAAAAGTGCCGCATAATCACTTAGTGAAACTTTCGAAGGTACAATTGTGACAGTTGGTACTAGAGCCAAGTTGGCTCGTGAAGTTGAGAAGCTTTGTTCATGTCTGCTACGAAACAGTTAGGCAAGTCCCATGTTGACCGGTTGGTTGAGATAGAAGAGCAAATGCTCTATCTAATAGAATTCCCTAATCAAGTTCGATTCCTAGAAAGTCGGTTACTAAAAGTCTATGACAAGGCCGATAGAATTGATACATAGTTGGTAAATTGGATGGAATGCCCATCAAGGAATTATTAAAAAGGGTTGAGACCCTAGAAGTAAAAGCTAGAATTGGTAATTTTGAGCATGGAGACAACTCGATGGGCTCTATTTCCCTTATGGAGGAGTATGTCGAGGAGCTAGATAGCTCACAGAAAGCAATAATTCATATGGTGGCTGAGTTATTTGAAGACTTTAGAGCTGCTCTCGACATCATCAGGGCCGAGGTTGTGGACATTAGTGCAAGAGTAAACCTCACCATGAGAGTGGTAGGAAAGCAAGCCCCAATTGGGGGTGCAGTCCAATTCAATAGGGTAAAAGTGCCTGATCCTAAATCCTTCTATGGGGCTCGTGATGCGAAAGCTCTATAAAATTTTATCTTTGACATGGAGCATTACTTTAGAGCTACGAATATAGTTGATGAAGAGTCAAAGATCACCTTGGCAATAATGCACTTGGTAGAGGATGCCAAGTTCGCGTTGGTGGAGTTCACGTTTCATGGACATGAAAGGGACGCTGTACCATCGACACGTGGGATAAATTAAAGTAAAAATTGCGTTCTCAATTCTTCCCCCTAAATGTTGAAATTTAGACAATACGTAAGCTACGAGAATTGAAACATACTGACACTATTAGGGACTATGTGAAGCAATTTATCGGACTGATATTGGACATACAGGATATATCCGAAAAAGAAAAAGTTTTATGTTTTGTCAAAGGCCTGAAATCGTGGGCAAAAACAAAATTGTATGAACAGAGAGTACATGACCTCCCAACCGCATACATAGTAGCCGAACAGTTGTTTGACTTAACTAATGAATCTTTAGATGTGAGGCAACACTCGATATCCCTAACTAGAAGATGTAAGAGCAACTGCTCAAGCCCACCGAGAAATAATGGAGGAGATAGGAACAATAGTGGGGATCATAAACATTCTAACAAAAGTAAATACATAGTAGGGGCCCATTTTGTAATTGCCCTATATCTTGTTATATATGCAAGGGGCAACACAAGCCAAGCGAATGCCCGAATCGAATGGTCTTTAATATCTTCTAGGCCTCGTTATCTTCAGACTTGGAAGTTAAAATCGTTCATGCAAAAGACGAGACAATACAAGCGGAAGGAAATGAAAACCCTCAAATAGGGGCCCTGAAATTCTTGTCTACTCTTCAATAAAACATGAGGGATGGAAAAGGATCCTAGAAAAGGGGCCTGATGTATGTGAATACTTGGGTTAATCAGAGAATGACCAAAAATACCATGACCGACTCTGGAGCCACCCATAACTTCATGTTAGAGACATAAGCCAGACGATTGAACCTCCACTGGGAGAGAGATATAGGAAAAATGAAAGTTGTGAACTCTCCCGCCTTGCCTATTATAGGAATGGTAAAGAGAGCAGTTGTTAAGTTGAGAGATTGGAATGGCCCCGTCGATTTCATAATATTTAAGATAAATAATTTTGACCTGGTGTTGGAGATGAAATTCTTGCTCGAACACAAGATAATATTGGTACCCCTCGTCAAATGCTTAATGATCACTGGGTCAATACCCACCATTGTTCAGATTAGTATCAAACAGCCGAATGGGGTAAAAATGATCTTAACTCTTCAGTTGAAGAAAGATATTACCCATGAATTAATTGAAACCATAGAAGAGAAAGTCCCTCAAGACATTCTATGTCTTGAAAAAATGTCACGATGTCAAGCCGAATAGCTTACACAAGCCCCTGCCTATATATAAGAGGATTGATCAAGAGATTGCATGTGGTAGACAACCACTTGTGTCACACGCCATAGGCCACCATTATGCAAGTAAAGTACTCAAACTCATAACTTTGCTAGAAAATGGAGACAATTCTCCAACGTAGCTCATGCTTACATAATGAAAGCATCAAAGCACATGAACAAGTGGGGGAAGATGAAGCACATACACCTAGAATTCCAACCAGGAGACAAAGTTTGAGTCAAGTTGCACTCAAAACAATTTCGATTTCAAGGCTAAAGAAAACAATGCCTTGCGAGGAGTATAAAGGGCCCATGGAAATCATTGACAAGGTCGGAAAGCCTTTTATCGCGTTTAATCACCTTCATGGATTGAGATTAAGCCTGTCATCCACGCGAGTAATTTGATGCCTTATCACCTCGATCATGTTGTTGACGATTTAGTGTCGTTACACGTCTGCCTGTCACGATGAAGAACATGATAGAGTTTCTGGAAAAATGGAAGGACCTCCAAGACAAAGAAATCAGTTGGGAGTATGCTAAAGACTTCAAAACAACTGCTCTACAAATTGCAATGTTCAAGCACGATTAGTTGACGAGGACGTTAACCAATTAAGTGAGGAAGAAAGTCACGGTCATGCTTGTCCAGGGCATGTTGTACCTGGCCACATGCCCAAACCAAACCCTTTTTATCATGCTTTCATGTTATATATTCCATTTGGCTATCTAGTTCACTTTTCTTGTAATTTGTATTGTATATGACCACTCGCCACTTTGCCTATGTAAGGGTGGTAGATGTGTATTTGCTTAGAATGTCTATATGGGGGTAAGACTTATCATCATATTGTCATATCCGAGAGTTATAGGATATTAAGTTGTTGTCCCTTATTGCTTATAGCCTTTTAACTAACTTTCTTCTCTCTAAACATGTTTTCAAACGTTTGCAAAATGGGGGTGGAGATTGTAAGAGGCACCCAATGTGCCATATGCGATCCGAATTTGAATTGGCTGACTTCTTTATGAGCGAAAACAAGTGCCACACAATCACTTAGTGAAGCTTTCGAAGGTGCGATAGTGACATCCTGCAGGCTGCACCCTAAACTCTTTCCTGACATCGGTAGAGTTACTTTTGTGTATTTAGCTACACTATATACTCTCCATACTAATTTTAGTATCGAAGTGTAGTAGACTCGACGCTACGAAAATTTTCATGTAGGTCGACTCGAAAAGCGACATAAGACTAAGAGAAGCGAAGCGAAAGCCAAGCTTTCAAGGACTTGCAACGATGACAAATACGTGGGAAATTTGAGCGCCAAGAAAAGGTATAATAAATTAAGATTTAGAATGAAAGATGGAAAGGAAAACAAGAAGTAGGTGACATCTGGTGACTACGGTTTTTGAATGGGAATTAAGCTGTGGTTTCAACAACCAACCTAATGGAGTTCTTTGCAAGTTGGGTTTTATGAGTGGTACTTCTACAGAAAACCCATGTGAAAATATTGAAACTTTTTAAGAAATATTTATGGTTTACCCATAAAGTTACACAGTAGTATTGCTTCAATCAACCCACCAATTCTCGATTGTTGAGGAATTCCCCTGTTGCTCTCTGTACTACACAGCAAAAACAAAACAATTTATATATAAACTTTAGGGTTTGTTTTTTTTTATGCTGTAGCAGGTAAAAGATTCAAACTTTCTTTTTATTTATTTTAAAAAAATGGCAGATTCAGAATAATAATAATAATAATGATGATAATAATAATAATAGGAAGGGTAATTCCTAAAAATCACCCTAATAAATATGTTAGTAATTGCAATTATATTCTTAAATTTTCTGTTATAAATTTTGACCCCATAAATTTATATAAGTATTTAAGTTGGACCTTCAAACTAAGGTAATTATAGAAATTATAACAATGATACAAGTTTCAGTATTCAATTTTCATAATTAAAAGTTTGACGATGTAATTACAACCATCATTAAATTAGAAGTGGTTTTTGTAATTTACCTTAATAATAATATTAAAATTTGAATTAATATCGATTTGTACTCATATTACTATTCAATCTACCCTAAATTTATCATATGAGAAATTTTAATTTTTCAATAATATGATCAAGTAGATTTCAAAAAGATGAGCGTAAAGTAATTAGATTGGATCTCTGTTTTAATTTTATTAATTGGGTTAATTTTGTAATGCATTGAAAAGAGGAAGGAAGAAAAATGCCATGTGGTGAGCTCAGAGATCTGCACATGGCTTTCCTCTAATTTCTATGCTCCATGAAACTGTAAACTAAACCAAACCCAAGCCAGGGAAAAACTTGCAGAATAACTACAATCCCAAATTTCTTTACAAAACCCTAAACTCTTCATCTTAACAACACAATGGGTTTTTCTCCCTTTACTTCTTAACCATTTCTCCACACACTTTCTTTTCTAAAATTTCCTTTTTTTTTTCCTTCTCCATTTTTACATTCTCTTCTATCTTCTTTACATCTATTATTTCGCATTACCCATTTCTCTATTTCATCAATTCTTCATAAAGCTTCAACCTTTTTAATTTCTTTTACTCTTTCTAGTTTCAAGCCTTTGAAAGAGCCATAAAAACTTGACTTTTTTTTTTTTTTTTTTTTTTTTTTTTTTTTTTTTTTTTAAACTTTAGTAATTGATAATAATTGCCAAGCCAAGCCAAGCCCTTTCCCCTTTTCCTTTTTTGAGTCTATGAAGTTGAAAATCACATTTGAGGATCAAATGGCCACTACTCTTCCTTTGAGAACCCCATTATCCTGGTTTATTGCTCTAACTTTTTTTCTCCTCTGTTTGGGGTTTTTGGGGTTTAGATCTTTCTCATCTTTTTTACTTACTTCCATAGCTCTGATTATGTCTATGCTTTATTTCTCAATCTCCAAAAGAAATTCACTTCCTATTCAGAAATTTGTACAACAAGTTCAAGAAGAAGAAGAAGAAGAAGATCAGAAGAAACTGACCTTTTTTTCTGATCACTTGAAATCCTCGTCGGTGTCAGCTCCGACGACCGGAGATTTGCTGTCGGAGAGTGAATGTGCGGATGATAATTTCACGACCACCGAGGAATCTGAAGTGGAGTGGCCGTATTTTGACCACCGATCGTATAAACCGAACAACCCGGACCGGTCTGATGACGGTTCGATTTCCGACGAGGAAAGTTTGATCGAAATCGCTCTCCCGACCGGACATTACGTCAGCCATAAGTTTGATGACGTCGACGACGAGGACGAGGACGGCATGTCGTTTCGTTACCAGAAACTGTCGGATTTTCAAAAGAAGAATCTTGTGGAGGTGTTGGCTGAAATTAACGACATCAATGAGGAGGAGAATTTGATCGAGATCGACATATCGATGGGCTCCATTAAATATTCAAGGTTCGAAATTGAAGCTTAAAACAAAAATAAAATAAACAAAAATTAATATTAATAATAATAATAAAAAAAAAAAAAGGAGATTTACTGTAAATTGGTTTTTGATTTTTCTTTGTGATCTAAATTAGTTTTATTTTTGTGGGTTTCATGTTGTTAATCACTGTTTACAGTTTTTGCAATCAATAGATGAAGAGAAAAATTAAGGAAAAAAAAAAATCTGGGTTCCTTCTGTTACAAACTTTGGATACTTTTTCTTTTCTTTTTTGTCTTCCCTCAATTAAAAAGCAACCCCCTTATTCTGTTAATAGTTTGCTTTGTTTTCCCCTCTTAACTTAACACAATCATAGTGCTACATTTCATTTGCTTCTTTTTCTCTTTCTTTCTTTTTTCCCCCCTCCAAATTTTCCCTACTTTTTTCTTTTTATTTTGTGTTGAAGTTGAAATTTTTTCTCTTTTTATCATTGTGAGAACTGGGCACTAAAGATTGTGTTTAATTATCCATAATCTCTCTCGCATCATTAACGAGGGGTTTAGGTTCTTGTGGTTGTCTGATTTACTTTACTTCGCCTAAAAAAGAATAAGGGTTTAGAGTAGGGAGCACAGAGAGTGAGAGAGAAAAAGAGTTCTGATATGTGTGATGGTATTATTATATTTGATTAGTTCAACGTGAATTCAGAAGAAGATGGAAGAACTCTAATATAATCTTAATTTCACACTTATTAAAACGATTATGAAGTGTAATATAGATAATTAACATGTTATTAGTGCACTTTAAATAATAACAAAAGTAGTCCATTATTTTCAAAACTTGAAACAACATTGCAATTACTAAATTAAAGACACCCTAAAGAGAAACCTTTACTTTAGTACTATAAAGTTTGCTTGATCGATTAATATCCCTCATCTCATGTGGGTTGAAAGTTTCATTTCATTCACCCCCAAAATCCAAATGCATTCCATTTAATAAAAGAAAAAAAAAAGTTTATCAGATCATGTTTTACTTTCATTTTTTTTTACTATTGTTTTCGATATTATGAAATTGAGAGCATAATAGAGCACAAACAGATATAGAAAAAATATAATATATAAATATAATAATAATAATAATAATAAAATAAATAAATAAATAAAATAACTAAAAATATGAAAATTTGAAGTGGATTTCTCACCAAGCATGAATAATTATAAGACACATGGGGATTTGAATCAAAGGCCTCTTGGTTCTTAGCAGATACAGATGCCAGTTGAGCTAAGTTGATGTATTGGGATAATTTGGTAAATTCAAATTAATCTTGGTTAATCCTTGATCACTTACATTTTAGTTTCCAAATTAGTTTTTAGTTTCCTTTTAGTTATTGTTTTAGGATCCTATCGTACATGTAGAGGTTTTCTCTCTTGTAAACCACAACTTTTGATTAATAATAAACACTTTGATTTGATTCTTGGAGAAAGTTCTTCTTTTATCTCTCTAGGCTACATCAAATAGGTATCAGAGTGATTGTCTGGGCTAACGTTGACTGCCATGGTGAAAGACTGGAAAACTCTTGGTGACGCCGATCACAAGAGGAAACTTCGTGAATTATGCTCATTGCCAAACAACGCATACATCTAACTAGGGGGAACCCTTGAAATTCCAAGAAAAGAAAAAGTAACCAAAGTTTTTTCAAGATTTTGCAAGAATAGACTATTATCGATCAAAGAAGATATCCAAGAAAAAAAATTCAACAGTTGGTATAGGTAAGAAAATCAATTTACTTTAAAAAAAACAATGTAGTAATTCTTATTCAAGTGATTTAGAAAAAGAATTCCAATATACTAGTCTTACCCATGGCCAATCTTCTCAAAGAACCTATCATTATCCATAATGAAAATTTGATTCTAGTGATTCTAGTGACTCCAATGACATTTCTAAGGAAGTTTGAGATGGAATACGAAGGCGAAAATATTGAAAAAGGGCTCAACGATCCAACCAAACCCGTTTTTCAAGAAACCAACCGACAAGACTTCAAGAACCTCAAGGAATTCAAGACTTTCTAGCAAGAAACCAACATTTTAATCATCCCATTAGAATTAATAAAAACCAGCACTTGGGAAGAGATTTTGGAGGTCAATCACTGAGATATTTAATGGAAGATTCAGAATCTTCGGATGAAGGCTTTGTTGAGTGTCATGAAAACTTGAATATGGCTCAAAGAAGAAGATATTATGATCAAAGAACACCCCAGAATCATCCTACTACCAATTTGGAGGTTGAAACATTTTCAAGAAAATGAAAATATTCATATAAAAACATCTTTCAGAAGTATTTTTGCAAGGGAATGGATGAAATTTAGGTTCTTTTGGGGAATATTCAAGAAAAACATTGTTGAATGAGAAATTTGACGAATCACTAGTTGCCACATCATCAACGAAAGGCCGAGCCTATTGAAAAAATTATAAGTTGGATCGGACCGAGTAATTAAAGTCTCTTGGGCCTAACCCAATTCAAGCCCATGGTAGAATTTTGGGTCAAATTAAAGATTAAACCTAACCCAATTTGCGCCCAATAAAGCAATTGTGCCCAAGCCTATGTAAAGCCTATGAGAAACCTCTATAAATAGATGCCTTACCTCTTCATTTGGGAGAGGTTGGAGGAATCGAAGGAAAAAACCTTCTGATCTAAAGTCGAAAGTTTCAAGGATCTGAAGAATATAACTCCTCCAAAGTTTTGAAGATCAGAAGACACTAAAGATCTGAAGATCAGTAGACATATCAAAGCTCTGAAGAGCAGAAGACACTAAAACTCTGAAGATTAGAAGACATATTAAACCTCTGAAGATTTAAGCTTCCAAGATCTAAGACTCAAGCTCTCAAGTGCTGAAGACCGAAGCTTCTCAAGCTTTGAAGACTAAAGTTCTCAAATTCTGAAGAACTGAAGATTTGAACTATTTGAAGCTTTAAAGATTTCAAAAATCTGACTATATCTTCAAAACCTATAATTTGAAGATTCAATCTCCTCAAACCCAAGGGCCAAGTCTAAGCCCACATGTGAACTCTAGAAATAGAGAAGCTCTCCTCATTTGGAGGGGTTAGAAATTCTACATTCCAGAGAGCCTAGAAAGAATTCTCCAACAACTAGAGGACTCCTTGACTCTTAAAGCTGATCACACTTGAAGACTGAAGTCATTCAGAGATACAAACATTCTTCCAAGACTTCAACTCCAAGATCATCACTCACTTCGCTTCCACAAATCAAGCGTACCCATTCAACTGAGACAAAATAAGAGCATAAAGTACTAGAGATCGAACCACATCGCATCAAATCAACATCAATATCAACACCAACTCAAGTTCAACCCCACGAAACAAGTTTCTCCGGAAGCCTCGTGTGAACACTAATCCTCCAAGAAAATCATCAAGCCCAAAGGTCAATTATCCAAGAAGATCAACAAGTCCAAAGTTCGATCGTCCAAGAAGATCAACAAGTCCAAAGGCTGATCGTCCAAGAAGATCAATAATCCCAAAGGCCGATCGTCCAAGAAGATCATCAAGCCCAAAGGACGATCGTCCAAGAAGATCATCAAGCCCAAAGGCTGATCGTCCAAGAAGATCATCAAGCCCAAAGGCCAATCGTCCAAGAAGACCATCAAGCCTGAAGATCGATCCTCCAAGAAGATCAACAAGACCAAAGGTCGATCGGCTAAGAAAATCATCAAGCCCAACCATCAAAGAAGATCAACAAGCCCAAAGGCTGATCATTGTAACGACATAACTATACAATGATGCAAGCAAGGTTCAAGTCCCTGTCATGAACTTGTTATGCGTCATAAACTTGACATGCAAAATTTATGCGATGATGATATGTCATACTACTTCTAGATATGCGCTATTAACAAATGTTCTTGTAGTATGTTGTGCATTGTCACAGGTTTTCTTGCCTTGAAACCAAGTATAATTTCACTGCAAGTTTCTCGGTGTGATCCGAGGTCGAACACAGGGACTGTTTTAGTTTATTGTGTTGTGCTTGTGATATATGCGACCAGGAGTTTTTCAAATTAATAAATATTTTGTGTACAAGTAATTAAACATGCGATGAAGTAAAGAAAGCGGTAAAAATGCGATAATACATAAATTGCGTTAAAGTAAAATGTGACAAAGTAAATCTAAGCTAAGATGATACAAGATACAAGTTTCATGATAAAAGATACTGAGGTAAAGGCTGGCTATGAAGATTATTCAAAGATCGTGAAATGCGGTGACAAGTCTTATGTACGAAGCAGAAACAAAAAAGATAACTAATATAAACAGCGCAAGTTCCTTAATTGCGTTAAAGATATAAGTACTGTTTTGCTTTTCCCTTGGCGTACACCTCTCGGTGATCGGCCACGTTCCCACATCTCTGGGGTCAAAAAAGGATGAACGTAATAAATGCAAGGTTGTTTCCATCTTTGGAAGTATTACTCGGTTTAGTTAATGCATTCTTCTAGCCTTCTCTCGACAGATCAGAATGACATCTTCACTTCCGCTCTCACAGGTGAAGATGTCGTCTAGCATGCCTTAGCTAAACACATTTATCTCTTTAGCACAGATTAAGTTACTTGTTTAATCCATATTAATTACCAAGGTATTAAGAAAACTTCATGGAGAAATCGATTAATGGAGGAACGAAAGTAGACAGAAAAGTGGTAATGAAAGTGATCAAGACATTCAATAAAACTATTAAGCATCTGGTACATGATTTGTGAATGAAGAGATTAAGAAGATGAAATGCACTTGATGAAATAAAGTTAGAAACAAATACAAACAAGCGCCAACATCTTAGCGCTGATTTGGATGGAGATTTGCTTGCCGGTGTGGATGGAGTGAAAGAATGGATGAGCTTCCCTCTCAGGCTTGCTCAACCGGTAGCAGGGATCTAAGCACAGAGCTTCACGGTGAGGATCTGGTAGATTTGTACTGAGACTCGCCTCTCCGCCTTGTCTCTTCTCTTCTCGGATTTCTTCCGTCCAGTACTCAGCTTAGCCTCTCTCTCAATAATCCAACAGCAATTAGCCCTCGTATCAATTATACCCGTATCAAGTATATCTTCTCTGAATTCTATGAGGGTATTTATAGGTGAAAAAGCTTTGACTCTTGGCTTATGGACCCTACTTCTTGTCATGAAAATTCCGAAAATGGAAGAATAAATATTCCTTCTGTTATGCAATCAAACCGTTAAATCTGCACAACGGTTAGTTGTACACGTATCACAATTCTCTGCGTTTGCATTGCTTGGCTGCATCTTTCGATCGGTTGCTCGCATGCGATATTGTTTTTATTATCGCATGCGGTTGAAATTCAGCTCTGGATCGACTGTCGTATTGCGCCGTCATTGCGTTAATCATCTCTTCATTGTGATTTGACAGGCGCAATGTGACAGAGATGCGTTGTTCAGTTTCTCGTTAAGCCTTGATCGCAAGCGGTGACTTGGTTTCCTGCAAAACAGAGTAAAAATATCTTCTTCTACCATCTTGACGATGTCAGTGGGTGTAATTGCGATAATTTATATTTATTGTATTTGTGAGCTAATTTTCATACAATCGATGCATATTCCTTCTCTTTTGGCCACAATATCTAGATAAGGTAGCATAAATAACTTGTATTTCTACAAGTTATCACACCCCCAAATTTAGATATATGCTTGTTCTCAAGCATATCTTCTACTAAGGCAATAAAGCTAAATTCCTCTCCTATATTTTTGCATCGATTGGCTGCTCCGAATGTTATACTTAGGCACATTTCTTAACAATGCAATTCCCTTCTATTCTTGTTAATTCTTAACAAAGCCCTACTTTATTCTTCTATATAACAAAATTCTGCTCAAAGATGCATTTCTAGTTTTTTTTTTTTTTTTTTTTAAAAAAAAATAGAATGTTTATCTCTTCTTTGTCAAAACAACTCGATATATCTATATGCAGTGATCAAACTTTGCGTTATTTATTAGAGACTGTTGGTCATGGTTACACTCTTCATTTTGGTTTGTTCCCACGGGTGTCATGCGAACATCCAACTACGGTTGTGTGCCAATTTCAACTTTAACTCATGGTATTCAGAGGAGTTGCTCTTACACTTATTATTATTATTATTATTATTATTATTATTATTATTATTATTATTATTATTATTATTATTTATTTATTTATTTTTCATATTGCGTTGTTCTTGGAAACCCACCTTCATTGTGGCTTGCTTCTACAGGTGTCATACAAACATCCAACTACGAGCAGACTTCTTTCACAACTAAACTCTTATCAGGTTGGGAACAATTTTTGAAGTTTTCCCTTGCGCTGATATTGGAGTTTGGCATAATATATATATATATATATATATATATATATATTTTGGTAATCGCATTTTCTTGAAGATCGCATATTTTTTATCTTATCTGCTCAGACTTTCCCCACCCTAAAATTTAAAGATAAGCAAGGTTCTCATTGCGTTATTTGGATAGGCTAGACAAACACTTAGAGAAAAAAATTTTAAAAAGAAGGTTTGAGTAGAACTTTGAAAGATAAAAGGTAAAGTACTGCTAAACTAAGAATTAACTAAGTGTTAGTCAGAATTTACAAAGTATGGGAAATGTTTCTATGTATAAACATATATTACATCATGGCAGCGCAATGAGTAACACAAAAGTAAAAGATCAAAACATCGCAAATATTGACAAAGGATGATAAAGAAAAAGGCACAGGCAAAAAGGAGCGAATATGTACTCATTTATATTGAATATTAACAAAGTATACAAATAATTAAAAATTAACGCAATACAAAAATTGTTGCCTATACCAAGAATCAAAGAATTTCGTTAACTTAGAAAAAAAATAATGAATTGAATAAAAATATAGAATGGCTGCAAAAATTGTAAAGATTATTGTTGAGGAGCAGGAGAATCTGGAGGAGGATTTTGAGGTGGTACAGCAAGAGCTTCTTTAAAATTCAATTGTTGCCTGAGATGCGGAGGCATCATGGGATTATAAAGATAAGCTGTGAGAAAATTAAAGTATTCATGGTTGCGCTTTGCAATCTGTCTTTGGTGGCGATGGACTTTGTAAATATTGCGCTGAGTATTGATCAACGCCTCTCTTGACGTAATAGCACTGCGTTGTATATCATCAATTTGCTCCATTACCACATCAAACCTCTGGTTGAAGAAGGCTTATTGTTGTGCAAAGAGTTATTGTTGTTGGGAGAAGAGGGACCGCATTTTAGCTAACTCTGCAGCCAAGGAGGGGATAGAAAGTTGTGCCTGCGATGTCTCGCCAGCATCGTTTTGGGGTTGGGTAGAGGTGCCTTCACCCAAATCGTGTGGGTCATCAATATGCAATGATGGAATGGAAGGTTGTGGTGATAAAGCTGCAGGTGAGTAAATTGGTGGGTATGCGGTTGGAGAATTTGGAGTGAGGAGAAGGTTGGTAAAATGCTCATGGAGTGGAGAAGAAGGTTATGCGGGTGGGCTTAAAGGGCTTGGATGGCAGATTACTAAGGGTAAAGGGTCCAAAGGTTCTAGATCTTGTTTCTTCTTGGACTTTCCATTTTCCCTTATCATCTATGTGTTGTCTCTTTGGCCTGGGTTCTTGCGGCGTATTAAGATCGATTGTGGGACTTTTTAAGGATAACTCTGGGCAATACGGGGAGTCTTTGAGGAACAGCCTTAGGATTTTGATATTGATGAGGCCATGGACTTCTTCCATGGGTTCCTCCTTAATGCCTACGCCCAATGACAGGCACAGACTTGAAACAGTCTATGGAAAGAAGTATTGTCCTCTAATGTGCCCCACAAAGCCTCGAATTTGACTTACGATCAATCGGTCCACATCGATAGGATTGTCGCGTGCAATGCAATATGCGGCCATGACTCAATCCCTTGAAATGGTCTTGTCATGAGAAGTTGGGATCAACTGCTTTCTCACCAGATAAACCCAGAGACTTGCCTCCGGAAGCAGAGTCTTAGACGCTAGGGTCTTGATGCCTTTTAAAGAAACCGACCACTCATGCCCAGTTACGTTAATACTCACAGTGCATCTTCCAACTGTTGTTCCGTGGGATCATCAATGATTTTGTTACCCTGTGTATTCGGGTTATCCTTCATTTGGTATAGTTCATTGATGTCCTTTGTGTTGAAAGGCACCACTTGCCCTTTTATGGTCACCACATCCTTGGTGCCATGTAGCCATCCATGGTAAAAGTCACGCACCACCTTTGGAACAACAATGGCTGGACACTGGCAAAATGTATCCCAGCCATGCTCCATGATCACGCTCGTGATGAGGTCAGGTAGTGGCGTTGGCGCTGGGTAAAAGCCCATCTCCATCAACAAGTCGTCATTTTCTTTCTTTCTTTCTGGATGGACGTGCCTTTGCCAACGCGGGCTTGCTGCTTTCTGCGACCACTTTGCCCGTTTCTTTGGCCAATGCAAGGCGGGATTGTTGCCTTTGTTTTCTTTCCCATTCCTTGTGTTGTTCCTTCTTCTCTTGCTCGGCAAGTTCCTTACCCTTCTTCTGTTGTAAGCGCCTCCTATTAGCTTCGCACTTCTTTTCCTTCTCCTCTTCCAATCTCTTTTTCTTTTCTTCCTTCTTCTTTTTCTCTTCCTCTTCTTCTTTTCTTTCCTCTCTCTCAAACTCTTCTACAAACTGCTCGGAGTCCAGTAGTAGACGCTATTCCTCCTCGCTTCGCCTTATTTCTTCAAGCCTTGAGATCTCGTTATTGCTGCACATTTCCTCATCTTGCAGTCTTCTTCTGCGATTTCCTTCTACCATGATGAGCCTTGCGCGCTCCATTTTCTCCTGTTTCTTCTTCTCTTCCTTCATCCTCCTTTCCTTTTCTTCTATTGCGTTGATCAAAATTAAAGGGTCAACAGTAGACCCTTGCGGCGCATTCTCCTTGCGACGCCGCATCAGGTGGGTATTTTCTCCTTCTTCGCCCTCCTCCATCGCAACCAATTGCATTGTTTTAGGTTGTGCCGGCTCCATCAATTACGCTGTTTCCCCCCTGTCCTCCCTTACAGAGATTGATTCTTCATCATTTTCTGGGCTCGCAGCCCTCTGCTTCTTTTCTTCTTCCTTTTTTAGGCACATTTCTTCATGTCGACGCATTCTTCTTTCTTCCTTCTCTTTCTTCTTCCTCTCCTTCTTTTCTTCCTCATCTTCATCATCATCCTTTTTCTCTTTATTCTTTTTCTCCTTGCGATGATGAGATGACTCATCTTCTCCATTCTTCCTCCCTTTGCTTTTCTTCTTCTTCTTTTCCTCTTCAACTACTTCCGGTTGTGTCTCCATTGCAACCTCATCCATCGCAACTTCAGCCACCTCAACCTCCTCCACCACAACTTTGGAGGTTTTATCATAGGTTTCTGCATTGGTAATTACCTCAGGAGCCTCTACGGCCAGAGTGCCTCGTTCCATCTCTTCTTCGTTCACCACTGCCTCCTCCACCACCATTTCTTCAGCCACTGCCGCCTCTTCAGTCACCACCACCGTCACCTCTTTCGTGGACAGTGGTTGGTTTATAACCCATGCCTCGGATAATCCTTCTTCTTGCTCCAAATGACTCAGAATGTTGCCAAACACTTCCTTGTCATCACGCCTCTTCTTCTCACTCTCGGTTGAGACAGCTGGGGTTGGAAGAGGGGTACTTTTAGTGTTTTGCCCCCTCTTAAACAGAGGAGCCTGGACGGAAAATGGGTTTCTTCGGAATCTACCGACAATTCGTAGAACGGTATAGGGTTGGGTAGCAAGCCTGCGACTGACAGCAAGGAATGCTGCCTCTCGCATGACGATTTGGTCAAATGAAGGGGTTGATGGTGAGGCAGATTGGTTGGAAGCTAGGTCAACCATGGATGATAAGCTCGGGAGAACTAGAAAATCGTTGGGATTCTAGGGGAAGAAGAAAGCTCTATATGCTGGTGCTAGGATTTTTCAGAGTGTAAATGAGGTAAAAATCTCACAGACGGGGAAGTGTTTCTATTAATAGGTTGGGCCGCAGTGGGCCCAACGCGATTTTTGCGGCGACAGGACTCGAGAAGCTTAAAAGGCCCGTCGTTCGAACTTCCCTCATTTATGAATTTTCAGAAAAAACATCCTTTCATCTGCAGAGTCATTATTGCTTTGGGATACAAAACGATTGGACTTCTCAAATGCAAAAAGATTTTCTTTAATATTCTATTCGAAAGGACGTAATGTAAATATTAACGCAATGTGCTCACCGACGCAAAGGAATCTTCACAGAGGAAGGGCAACAATGCCTACACCCCCGCAACACACCGCTTAACTAACACATTTCTGGAGGATACCTCAACATAGTCCATTTAGCTAAGGATGGGCAAAGGACATATACGTGCGCAACACACCCCTCGATTTCAACGCATTTGAGATGGATGATCACAAAACACGTCTTACTTGGTTTAAGATGCGTCCATTATCGCCTTGCATACTAAATGTTGACTATTTCATTTCATTTTATTTATTTTATTATTATTATTTTTCATCAACACAAGTTGCTAAAACTTGCGACAATAAATTTCTCTTCATTTCTCAATCATTCACTAATTAAGGACCAACACATTAATTACAGAAAAGTTAAAAGAATTAAAAACGGTATAAAAAAATAAATGCAAAGGAAATAAATGAAGAATTAAATTCATAAAGTCGAGGTACGAATTAAATGCAGAAGTTGAGACAAAATTCAGAAATTCAATAAGACAAGAATTCAAAGAAAGCATTAAACATAGTTGTGAGATATGGACCGAAAGATGCGTTTCTTCGAATGAGCACAATCCACATCCCTACAGGCGGTCTAGCTTGCCTGCTCAATGTCCTAGGGACATTGTTCCTTTCCATTGGATCTTGGGGCTTCTGAGTTACTGGGCAATGTTCCTGGTGCTCTATTTCTCAACTCAGTTTCATGCTGGCTCACTTGGATCTCCAAGTTTCGAATTGAGGACGCCTGCGCTTGCATTACTGTGTCATTTTTATCCATGTATTGTTTCAGTAGGGCCTCCAATGAGCTTCTAGAGGTGTTTGATGATAAGAGTTTCTGGTTATGTGATTGCCTTGGTTGCCCTTGGTTCGAGTTATGGTGAAAAAGAGGATTTCCTCGACTGCCACTCTGATGGTTGATTGGCCCCCCTTGGTTAGGATTGCCTCCCAACAGAAGTTAGGATGGCTCCTCCAGCCAGGATTGAAGGTGTTGCTGAAGGGGTTGTTCTGGATGATGCATACTTGTTGGATATTCGATGGGCACGTTTCTACTACATAAGCCCCTCCATAATTAATGCAACTTATTTTGACCATTTAAGCCGGTGCAGCGGGTTGCACTGATTGTTGGGAGATGGCTCCTTGATTGATTGCCAATAGAGGTCATTGCGGCCATCTGAGCGGCCAGTGTGGTCATTGTCTCCGCAGGAACAATGGCAGTTTCATTCTTTCTTCTTTCGACGCCTCGGCCTCCATAGCCATCATCAATCCAGTCATCCATGTTCCGCGATATGCGGTCAAGGATGACTTTATCCTCAGTATACGTTTTTTCCATAAAACCTTCTGCCGCAGAGGCGTCAGCAACAGCCTGCGTCGATCTATTAAGGCCGTCATAAAAGGTCTCTATCAAAACGCAATCGGATATCCCGATATACAGGCAGTTTTTCACCAATCTTCTAAATCGCACCCAGGCGGTGCTCAAGGTCTCATTTTCTATTTGCTCAAAGTTTAAAACATCCTTTCATCGCCTTGCGTTGACGGCCGGTGGGAAGAACTTCTTCATGAATCACTCCACCAGTTGATCCCATGATTTGATCTCGTTCGGCTCTAGTGAGTGAGCCCACCTCTTGGCTTCGTCCCTCAAGGTGTAAGGGAACAGATACAGTCTAATACTTTTGGGGTTATGAGGTAATGAGAAGTTGCCGCACATTTCGACAAAGCTGGTCAAGTGGGCATGCGGGTCTTCACCTTGTAGACCCCCAAATTGCCCTACATTTTGGATCATTTGTAGCATGACCGACTTTATTTCGAACCTTGGATTCTCCTTAACAGTAGGCTTCAAAATCCCAGGCGAAAAATCATACAGTTTGGGTGCCACATAATTCGTTGCGGGGATTTTGCGATCAGCAGCCAAGAACACAGGATCTTGCACTGGCCAAACAACCTTTTGATTTACTACGGGAACCGCATTGTCTTTATTATCTACCATACTCGCTGCTTTTTTTCGCCTTATCCGATTCTGACGTGCCCGTGCGCGAAAGGTACGCTCGATCATAGGGTCAGCTTCGAATTCTGGTTCAGCACCAGTACTCATAAACCGTCAAGCTGCTCTCTGCATTGAACAGCCAGTACAACAAGATTTGTCTTGCAATACTACAAACACAGTAAAAAAATAAACCGTTAACCAATCCCCGGCAACGGCGCCTTAAACTTGTAACGACATAACTATACAATGATGCACGCAAGGTTCAAGTCCATGTCATGAACTTGTTATGCGTCATAAACTTGACATGCAAAATTTATTTGATGATGATATGTGATACTACTTTTAGATATGCGTTATTAACAAATATTCTTGTAGTATGCTGTACGTTGTCACAAGTTTCCTTGCATTGAAACCAAGTATAATTTCACCACAAGTTTCTCGGTGTGATCCGAGGTCGAACACAGGGACTGTTTTAGGTTATTGTGTTGTGCTTGTGATATATGCGACCAGGGGTTTTTCAAATTAATAAAGATTTTGTGTACAAGTAATTAAACATGCGATGAAGTAAAGAAAGCGGTAAAAATGCGATAATACATAAATTGCGTTAAAGTAAAATATGATAAAGTAAATCTAAGCTATGATGATACAAGATATAAGTTTCATGATACTAGATACTGAGGTCAAGGCTGGCTGTGAAGATTATGCAAAGATCGTGTAATGCGGTGACAAGTCTTATGTACAAAACAGAAACAGAAAAGATAACTAATATAAACAGCGCAAGTTCCTTAATTGCGTTAAAGATATAAGTACTGTTCCACTTTTCCCTTAGCATACACCTCTCGGTGATCGGCCACGTTCCCACATCTCTGTGTTGAAACAAGGATGAACGTAATGAATGCAAGGTTGCTTCCATCTCTGGAAGTATTACACGCTTTAGTTAACACATTCTTCTAATCTTCTCTCAACAGATCATAATGACATCTTCACTTCCGCTCTCACAGGCGAAGATGCCGTCTAGTATGCCTTAGCTAAACGTATTTATCTCTTTAGCATAGATTAAGTTACTTGTTTAATACATATTAATTACCAAGGTATTAAGAAAACTTCATGGAGAAATCGATTAATAGAGGAACGGAAGTAGACAGAAAAGTGGTAATGAAAGTGATCGAGACATTCAATAAAATTATTAAGTGTCTGATACATGATTTGTAAATGAAGAGATTAAGAAGATGAAATACACTTGATGAAATAGAGTTAGAAACAAATAAAAACAATCGCCAACATTTTAGCACCAATCTGGATGGAGATTTGCTTGTCGATGTGGATGGAGTGAAAGAATGGATGAGCTTCCCTCTCAGGCTTGCCCAACTGGTAGCAGGGATCTAAGCATAGAGCTTCACAGCGGGGATCTGGCAGATTTGTACTGAGACTTGCCTCTCCACCTTGTCTCTTTTCTTCTCAGATTTCTTCCGTTCAGTACTTAGCTCAACCTTTCTCTCAATAATCCAATAGCAATTAGCCCTCGTATCAATTATACCCGTATCAAGTATATGTTCTCTGAATTCTATGGGGGTATTTATAGGTGAAAAAGCTTTGACTTTTGGGTTATGGACCCTACTTCTTGTTATGCAAATTCCGAAGATGGAGAAATAAATATTCCTTCTGTTATGCAATCGGACCGTCAAATCTGCACAATGGTTAGTTGTACACGTATCACAATCCTCCGCGTTTGCATTGCTCGACTGCATCTTTCGTTCGGTTGCTCGCATGCGGTGTTGTTTTTATTTCCGCATGCAGTTGAAATTTAGTTCTGGATCGACTGTCGCATTGCACCGTCATTGCATTAATCCTCTCTTCATTGTGATTTGATGGGCGCAATGTGACAGAGATGCGTTGTTTAGTTTCTCGTTGAGCCTTCATCGCAAATGGTGACTTGGTTTCTTGCAAAACAGAGTAAAAAAATCTTCTTCTACTATCTTGACGATGTCAGTGGGCGTAATTGCGATAATTTATATTTATTGTATTTCTGAGTGACGCATATTCCTTCCCTTTTGGCCGCAATATCTAGATAAGGTAGCATAAGTAACTTGTATTTCTACAAGTTATCAATCATCCAAGAAGATCAACAAGCCCAAGGGCCATCATGCCAGAAGATCAACCAGCTTATAGACTATAGTTTATTTTGAAAGCATCAAAATACTATGTATTAGAGATTGTACTCACTTTCCACAAAATTAATAGAAATACAAAGTTCAAGTTCCACGAAATAATTTTCTCTTGAAATCTCGTGCAAATAGACATAATCATAATCTTCAAGATTTTTCAAGAAACCACCAAGAATTACATTTAGTCACTCAAGAAAATCAATAATTCATCCAAATGGGCAGTGAATTTGCACAAAAAATGAACGGAGTAGAAGAAAATAAAAAATCAATTGAAGATGAGTTGAATAAAGAGGTAGAAAGATCGAGGAGGAGCTTACATTGGAAGAAGAAAAAAATCGATGGGATTGACACAGAGTTTGCTTAATTCGAACTAGGTGATGCAGAATAATTAATCGATGAATTAAACGATGGAGGTGTTGAAGAAGATGAAACTACTGTATAAAATGTGTCCATTTGGTTAGATCAATTATGTAAGGCACACAACCAATCACAACTACCTATGCCGTAAGAGAATAGAGTAGAAATTAACCTTGACCACCAAGAAAGACAATAAGGGAATCAACAACAGTAATGGTATGTAAGAAATATCTAAGATTTACCAATAATCGTTGAAGAACAACCAAGATTAAGGTTATATCAGAGGAAATATGGCAGGATGTGAATTCTTCAAATGTGGAAGAAAATGATACCCATGAGTAACCTAATTCAAAGAAAATTGTAAAATGTTTTTCCTTCCTTCTAGTCTGCATATATTTTGATAATAATGGATTTCTTGAAAAACATAATTCTTGTGTTAATTCATGATAATTTTGTTGAAAAGTTTATTTCATTTCACAAGTCAAATCTTCAATTTATTGGCTTGACTCATGAGATTTGGTTGTTATTAGTGTTGAATGTGTTTAAATGTTTCCGTTTGAATGACTTACTTTTTTTTACTTTTACTTTTACTTTCATTTTCATTTTAAAACTCGAGGACGAGTTTTTTTTAAAAAATTTTTTTGAGAGATATAATATGATATAATAGGATTAGGATAATTTGGTAATTCAAATTAATCTTGTTAGTTGTTGACTAATTTACATTTTAGTTTCCTTTTAGTTATCCTTTGAGGATCCTATCTTACATTTAATTCTCTATGCATAGAGGATTCCTCTCTTGTAAACAACAACTTTTGATTAATAATAAGACTTTGATTTGATTTTTGGAGAAAGTTATCCTTTTATCTCTCTAGGCTACATCATAAACTCTTGTTGGCACTTCTCCCTATGTTTTTTTTTTTTTGTTTAACCATATATGTTTTTCTTTTCTATGTTACTATTTTTAGATCAAATTTAGTAGCAAAGCGATTACTTGCTTTTGTTGTAATATTCAATCCCTTCAATTTGAACCACTTATTCATGAAACTTAAGAATTAGAGTGAGTAAAATTTGTTTTAAAGAGACAACATGAAATCATTGAGTTCAAATTTTCTCTTCTATATGAGGTCACTAATTTTTCGTGGTTAAAAATCTTGTTGTAGATTTCATGTAGTAAAATTAAATCATTATAAAATATTTGTAAAATTATCAAGATGATATCATAGTCAAACAGGAAGAATAAGAATATCTTTTCAACTTTTAACACATAAATTAGGTTATCCGATTACTATTTAATTTTTTGTTTTTAATTTTTGGAAATTAGGTCTATAAACACCAATTCCACTTCTAAATTTCTTATTTAGAAAACCAACCGGCTTTTGAAGACATAAAAAATAGTTATTGAAGACTTATTTTTATTTTTAAAATTTGGATAAGAATTCAACTGTTTACTTAAGAAAAATGAAAATCATGGTAAGAAATAGAGATGAAATATACTTAATTTTTAAAAATAAAATACTAATTAAATTAGATAGTTAGCAAATAGGGTCATTAAATGTGTAGGTTACTTTTTGCAAATATTAGATGTTGTTTGGGTTTTGAGTTGAGATATGATGTTTGAAATTTAGATGTCTGTGAAGTTTATATATCTGTGGAGTTCATATGTTTGTGTTTGGTGTGTATAGTTATTTGGTCTGAGTTCAGATATCTGTATTTGAGGTGTATAGTTGAGTTCATATGTATGGGGCATCTTGTGCAATTTTTTGAACTCTAAACCCTAAACCCTAAATATGGATTGAAATTTTTGTTCTTTTAATTTTTAAAGTTTTTCTTTCTTTCTTTTTTTGTTTTTTGTTTTGTTTTTTTTTTTTTTTTTTTTTTTTTTTTTTTGTAATGAACAATGATCAATCCATTATATTTCCTGTAGGAACATAGTTAAATAAATGAAAAACCAAAGAGAAATTAAAACTTTTGATTCCTAATTTTTCTTCATGAATTTCATCATCATTGTCTTCTTTTTCTTTTTTCTCCTATTGGTGTTCCGTATTTTTACTTTATCATGAATTTTTATAATTGAATCTCCCGCATCATCTTAACCATCAATGTAACGCCACCACATTTCTCCAATAATTTCACTTCAATTCCTCTGAAATTGGAGGATCATCAGAGAACAAATCTCCATTTTTTTACTATTCTTACCAAAAAAATGTTCTAGGAAAAAAATCTCCATTTGATGGTTTTTGTTTTTTTTTTTGTTATGTGTTACATACTATGCAACTACATATATACTTTTCCAAATATTATTAACACTCATTTGATATGTGAATTCAATCAAATAAAAATATATTTTACAAATTCACTACACGAAGGTCAAACCTTCGAAAAACATTTAATAAACCTTTGATATATTTTTTCTCAAAGGTTATCTCAATCTTTGAAAAGTGTCGAAATAGATCCTGTTGAAAAAACTTTTTCAAAGGTTTACTAACCTTCGAAAAATATTATTTTTCAAAGGTTGATTAACTTTCAAAAATTATTATTTTTCAAAAGTTATATATATTCGATAATTGTCAAATTATTTATCAATAATTATCTATCTTTTTTGAAAGTTTTCATTAATTTTAAAGGCTTATCATGTTATTTTCAAAATTTTTAAAACCTTCATAAAAACTTATTTATCAACAATTGTATATCCTTCAAAAATTCTCTTACAAAACATTTTAGCACATTTATTGACAAATCTCGGAGGGTTGTTTTTATTAATTCATTTACATGTAGTACCCTAAATTACAAAGTATAAAAATAGAATAGAAAAAATAGACAATGACATGGATGGAAGTAAACTTATATGTTAAAAGGCTATCGAAATTCTATAACATTAAACTATAATTGATCAACTAGAAACAAATTTTTTACGCATCTCTGCCATCATTTTTTGAAATCTATCCTCAAAACGATTTTCTAATTCACTTATTTGATGCCTAAGTGTTTCTACCTCAACCTCTCTTTGTTGTTCAGATTCTTTTCTTTGTCATTTAGATTCTTGAAGTTGTTGTTCAGACTCATTAAGACGACGCTCAAGATCGCGTATAGTAGACGATGATCCAAACAACTCAGAAGAAGTAACACCTACTCCATAACTACGAACACGCCCGTATTTCTCCGGTTCAAATACTCGTACAAAAATCTCATCATTGTTCATGTCAAGTATACCATCAATCACTTGAGAAGCATATGATTTAAGTTCTGGCTACAAATATAAATTCACATATTATAATTCTAAATTCAAATGTTTACAACAAACAAAAACATGTCTTTTTTGAGATTTAAGAAGTACTTTTATCTCAAATGGGGAAGATGGAGATTCAAGAAGTATTTTTATTACATCTAACAACATCAAATTATTACTTTAAACTAATTTACAATTCAAAGAATAAAGGGAGAGAATGACAATAAAAGAAAAGTAAATAATGTATTTAAAAGTAGTTAAATAATATAAATATTCATCATGATTTTTCATTGTGTTTTTAGTTTAAAAAATTCAGAAAACTACTTGTTTAAAGGTATGTGCTCAATGGTCCATTGGTTGGTATTGTTCCACACAAGTCATTATTTGAGACATCCTTGATGAAACAAAGGAGACACAATCCATCATATACCAATCACATGATATGACATAAAACTTCAACCATGGATATATATCACCTAAATGAACTAATACACAACAGTGAAATTATACAGACTTACACAAGTTTAAGACTTGTAATTCCAGTAAGTTCTCTCGAGATTGATCCATTTAATCGGTTATCATTAAGGCGTCTACAAAACAGAATAAGAGTTCAGACAAAAGATTGTGAAAAGAAAGGGTCACAAGAGAGTATTCATTCAGATTTTACTTCCATCCAGAAAAAAAGAGAAAAGAATATCTCATTACTTCCTCCTTGAACCGATCCATAGAACACTACTTCGGCTGGTCCTGTCATGTATACATGGTTGTCTTGCTCGCTCCACTCTATCTGTAATGGTCCTCCAGGCAGATTGACGGTGCAATTCTGTCTCGAGATATTTGAAAATAATGTTAGGAAATTTAAAGGAAAGGATTGAAGTTTGCATGATCTTTGTTTTTCTCTGTTTAAATAACCATATTGTGTAATTATACTGATGAAACTAAATCATATTACTGATGTGGGGCTAAAATATACACATGATCTTCTTACCCGTCTAGCATGACCTTCAAGAACTGCTGCAAGAACGACCGTACAGGCTCCGGTTCCACAAGCAAGTGTTGCATCTGTAGTGTGATTGAGAAGTACATAAAGCAGGTTTGTAATGAAGTGATTCACTATTCATATACTTATAACTTAAATTTATCTTAAATTATATAAAATTCAAACCTGCACCACGCTCCCACACGCGCATTTTAAGGTGTGAATTGGAGAAGACTTGCACAAATTCTATATAAGCAGGGTAAAAAAAGCATCCCAGTGAACAAAAAAGTAAAAAGATTACATTCATAGAGAGGGAAGAGAACACCCTTTAAATGGTTAGGAAAAAACTACATTTGCACAAAGATATATACCTCAACCAGAAAAAGTTGAAATCCCAAACTTGCTAAAAAACCAACCTGTATTTGTTCGTGCTGGAAACATCTCACGATGTTCAAATTTTGGACCAATTGCAGCTAAATTTATGTCATCGACCTGCAGATTTTGTTCATGACCAGGCTAAGTCAGCACAAATAGTAACTCAAAACTCTATGAAGTTGCATTGCAGAGTTTAGAATGCTATAAGCTATATTAGATCAAAGGAGGGAAAAAATTACTTAAATGTCAAAGAAGCTGATCCATCACCAGAGGTTTCGTCATAACTTTGTATTGCTTCTTAATTTAATTGTACTCATTGGTTCATTGATGCTCTTACATCTATCATTACAATGTTGAACACATCTCAATCAATCAACAAAACTATGATATATTATGTATATATGGAGCCTACAAAGTACTCAGGATCTCTTGTACTTAATATTAAAGTGTAACTTATAGTTTTTAATCTACTAAATCACTTAAACAATATATACAACTTGCAAAGTGATTATATTTATGTAAAAGAAAAGAAAACAAAAGAGCAAGCCACTGTAATCCACGTTAGGAACTTTAAGAAGATTTAGAAGAGTGAATGGGATGTTGCAAAATATACATATTAAATAAATACCTGGTCAATTTTGTTGCCAGAAGTTACACAATGGGGATTTCCCATACTGACACAGGTCACGTTCCACGCAACTCCATCTACTTCAATGTCTGCCTTCACAACAGATTGGTCTGTAGTTGGTGCCAATCGGGTAGGCACATCTGATGCTTTGAGAATCGGTTCACCAGACATTTTACTTGAAATTCCATGTATGTTAAGATGGACATGGAACAAAAAAAAAAAATTCAGAAACCTACTTGTTTAAAGGCATGTGCTCAATGGTCCACTGGTTGGCATTGTTTCACACAAGTCATTGTTTGAGACATCTTTAAAACAAAGGAGACACAATCCATCATAAACCAATCACATGATATGGTACAAAACTTCAATCAGGGATGTATATCACCTAAATGAACTAATACACAACACGAAATTATACAAAGACTTACATAAGTTTAAGACTTGTAATTCTAGTAAGTTCTCTCGAGATTGGTCCATTTAATCAGTTATCATTAAGCCATCTGCAAAACAGAATAAGAGTTCAGACAAAAGATTGTGAAAAGAAAGGGTCACCGGAGAAAGCATTCATTCAGATTTTACCTCCATCCAGAAACAAAAAGATGTTAGCCATTAGTTTCACAATCCTAACATGTCACACCCCGCCCCATCATTAGTTCCTGCATCTATCGCTTAACTCCAGCGGCCCATCGTGTTGCTCAATCGTTTAGTAAACAATCTCGCTCTCAACGATCTCGCACATAGCTTATCGTTTAGCTACCGCACCCATCATTTATCTCCATCGTTTAGCGCTGACGCCTTATCGTCTAACACATCTGCCTATTGCTTAACGTCATCGTCCAGCGCCTGTGTCTATCGCCCAACGCTCACCGCTTAGTATTCCGCCTATCATGTAGTGCGTCTGCTCATCGTTTAGCGTAGCATGACTAAGCGCTATTGTCCAGCTTCTACGCTTATCGTCTAGCGCTTTCACTGATCATGCAGTACTTTGCCTATCGATCGCCTACCTCTTTGCTTAGCTCCGCGAATTGCTATACGATCACCTATCTCATCATTTAGCTTACTACATTGCTACACGATCGTCCAGTGCCCGCCTACACGATCGCCTACCTCATCGTGTAGCGTCGCTCACTTACTAGCCAATCATCTACCTCATCGTGTAGCTTTGCTCATTTGTTACACGATCGTTTACCCAATGCCTTGCACTCAACATTTCGCTTTCTCTGCTCTTGCTCATGCATACCCAACGCATGAGCAACTCTTGGCAACACCTCTTGCTAATACTTCGGCCAATCATGCGTCCAACCTTACAAACGCATGGTTGCCTTCTCACCTTCCAACCTTACAAACGCATGCGTCCAACATTACATCTACTAAAATAAAAATCTCCATTACAATTCACAGAGGAAATATAAGAGCTGCTTGCGAACCTAAAAGTGATGGAATGGCTCTGCTGAGCTACTTGCGAACCTAAGAGCTGAGATCAGAGCTTGAGCCTAAAAGTGAAGGAATGGCTCAGCGGAGCTGGAACAGAGCAAACGAAACAAAGCTTAGCAGCGAAACGAACAGCGTGAAGATGAAGAAGAACCATGAAATCAAAACAGCAAGATGAACGAAACGAAACGAAAACGAAATCAAAACAACACGAAGATGAACGAAACGAAATAAGCAAAAACAATGAAGCAGAACTGTAAACACAAGATGAAGAAGAATCACGAAATCAAAACAGCAAGATGAACGAAACAAAACGAAAACGAAATCAAAACAGCGCGAGAACGAAACGAAATAAGCAAAAACAATGAAATAGAACTGTAAACACAAGATGAAGAAGAACCATGAAATCAAAACAGCAAGATGAACGAAACGAAACGAAAACGAAATCAAAACAGCGCGAAGATGAACGAAACGAAATAAGCAAAAAAAATGAAGCAAACACAAGATGAAGAAGAACCACGAAATCAAAACAGCAAGATGATGTACGGATCTGAATGGCGACAAGCAAGATGAAGAAGAACCACAAAATCAAAACCCTAGATGTTTTTTTTTGTTTTCTTTTCTAAATTATTACAAATGCATATTTTGTAATAATTCCTAAAACTATAATCAATTTGACTATTCTTTTAGAATAAAAATAAATAAATATCACTTGCACATAACCTATCGTTTAGCTACTACGCCCATCGTTTACCTCTATCGTTTAGCGCTGACGTCTTATCGTCTAACGCATCTGCCTATCGCTTAACGTCATCACCAAGCACCTGCGTCTATCGCCCAACGCCCATCACTTAGTATTCTGCTTATCGTGTAGCGCGTCTACTCATCGTTTAGCGCAACACGGCTATCGTCTAGTGCTATCGTCCAGCTCTATCGTCTAGCACTTTCACTGATCGTGTAGTACTTTGCCTATCGTATAGCCCGATCGTCTAGCGTGTCACTCCTCATCGTTTAACGCCACACACATCTTCACGATTGTCTAATGCATCCGCCTATCACTTAATGTCACTGCCCAGCGTCTGTGTCTATCGTCCAACGTCCATCGCTTAGTATTCCATCTATCGTTTAGCGCATTTGCTCATCGTTTAGCATAGCACGACTATCGTCTAAAGCTATCGTCCAGCTTCTACGTTTATTGTCTAGCGTTTTTACTAATTATGCAATACTTTGCCTATCGTATAGCCCGATCGTCTAGTGCGTCACTCCTTATTGTTTAACGTCGTGCGCAACTTCACGATCGTCTAACGCATCTTCACGATCCTAACCTTTCTCGAAGGTTTTTATTAACCTTCAATAAAAGGTGCATATTTTTCAAAGGACTTATCAAAGCCTCCGATAAATGTATGTCTTTCTCAAATATTTTTATTACCCTTCAATAAAAAACTACATATTTCTCAAAGGTTTTTTCAAAACCTCCAATAAATATATATCTTTTTCAAAGGTTTTTATTAACCTTCGATAAAAAAGCACATATTTCTCAAAGAATTTTTCAATACCTTCAATAAATGTATATCTTTCTCAAAAGTTTTTATTAACCTTCAATAAAAGGTGCGTATTTTTCAAAGGACTTATCAAAGCCTCCGATTAATGTATGTATTTCTCAAAGGTTTTTATTACCCTTCGATAAAAACTAGTTTTTTCAAAATCTCCAATAAATATATATCTTTTTCAAAGGTTTTTATTAACCTTCAATAAAAAAGTACATATTTCTCAAAAGTTTTTCCAATACCTTCAATAAATGTATATCTTTCTCAAAGGTTTTTTATAACATCCGATAAAAGATTGTCGAAATAGCTCAATTTTCTTGTAATGATTTTTAAGTATAAATATTGCACTTGATGTAAACAAAATATTATTATTTATGTAATCAACAACTCGACAACATACTTAAACAGTCATCGGTCTTATAATAAAAAGTGGGTCGAAGTTGATTATCAAAGATGATTTTCACTGGAGTCTGAAGTTAGTCACATGAAGATGGTATTAGAGTTGGTAGCTAGAGTTTGTCGTTGGAGGGAGTTTTGTAACCTCGAAGTTGATCGTCGGAGTTGGTTGCGCGAAGGTGGTTGTCGAAGTTGATGAATGCTCTTCGTTAAGAGTTCCTTCAGTCCATGCACTCCAATTCTGTCTGGGAACTTGTAGATCAACCCGATAGAGTTAAACCCATAGGTTGCGAATGGATCTACAAGAGAAAACTGAGTGTAGATGGAAAGGTGCAAACTTTTAAGGCTTGACTAGTAGCAAAGGGTTATACACAGGTTGAGGGAGTGGACTATGAAGAAACTTTCTCACCTCTTACTATGATTAAGTTTATCCAAATTCTCTTATCTATTGCTACATATTATGACTATAAGATATGATAAATGGATGTCAAGGCTGTCTTTTTGAATGGTAATCTTAACGAAACCATCTACATGACCCAATCAGAGGATTCATTGAATGAGTTCAAGAGAAAAAGGTTTGCAAGCTTAATCGATCCATTTATGAATTGAAACAAGAATCTTCGACCTTGGAATATAAAGTTTGATGCTGCAATCAAATCTTATGGCTTTGATCAAAATGTTGATGAGCCTTGTGTTTAGAAGAAGATCATCAACAGTTCAGTAGCTTTTCTTGTGTAGTATGTGGCTGATATCCTACTTATGGGGAATGATGTAGGTTACCTAACTACCATTAAAGAATGGCTAGCTGCTCAATTCCAAATGAAATATTTCGGTGAAGCACAATTTATTCTAGGGATTCAAATTATAAAGGATCGAAAGAATAAATCACTACCCTTGTCTCAAGCATCCTATATTGACAAAGTGCTTGCCAAATATTCGATGCAAAATTCCAAGAAGGGTTTGTTACCTTTCAAACATGGAATTATCTTGTCTAAGGAACAGTGTCCTAAGACACCACAAGAGGTTGAGGAAATGAGACGGATTCCCTATGCATCTGCAGTGGGTAGCTTTATGTATGCCATATTGTGTTCTAGACCTGACATCTATCATGCAGTGGGAGTAGTCAATAAATATCAATCCAATTCAGAATTTGATCACTGGATAACAATTAAAGCTATTCTCAAGTATCTTAGGAGAACAAGAAACTATATGCTTGACGGTGCTAAGGATTTGATCCTTACAGGATACATTAACTCTGATTTTTCAGACTGATAAAAATTCAAGGAAATTCACATCAGGATCGATGTTCACTCTGAATGAAGGAGCTATAGTACGGCACAACATTAAGAAAGATTGTGTTGCAGATGCCACCATGGAGGCCAAGTATGTAGCTGTCTGTGAAATTGTTAAAGAAGTCGTTTGGCTAAAAAATTTTCTAACAGATTTGGAAGTTGTTCCAAATATGTGCTTGCCCATCATACATTATTGTGATACCAGTGGTGTTGCGACAAACTCCAAGGAGCCTCATAGCCACAAACATGGAAAATATATAGAGTGCAAGTATCATTTTATTAGAGAGGTAATGCAATGAGGATATGTGATCGTCACAAAGATTGCCTCAGAGCACAATATTGCTGAACAATTTACAAAGGCTTTCACGACTAAAGTTTTTGAGGGTCACCTGGAGGCTCTGGGTCTACGAGATATGAGTTGTCTAAACTAATGCAAGTGGGAGATTTTATTGGGTATATTGTATGCCTTAGTTTATTGTATTGTATATCGTATTGTATATTAATACTTTGCTTTTCATTGTATATTAATACTTTACTTTCCCACTCATCTTTTATTGTATTTTGATACATTTTACTAGCTTTCGACAAGTGGGAGATTGTTGGGATTGATGTCATATATCTAGTGTATCTCGTGGTTTGTAGTTTTGTTAACAAAAATTATTTATCTAAAAAATTAGAGGTATTTTATTTGACATTTAGACAACATTAATTTAATCCAATAAACTAATATCCAAGGCTATATGATGTCACTTGAACAAAAAGTTGTTGACATACATGTGGTTCATGTTCAAGTAACAACCTAAAAGGTCTATAGTAAATGGATGAAGGTTGGTACCTTATCCTAGTAATACAACATATACAACCCACTTTTTAATTATTACATGAGATGTAAGTATTATAAACAATATGAACCATATTGTTCACGTAAAGACATGTGAGTAGGGGTATCCTGTATAAAGGAGTTTATACATAAATCGGACCACGAAATAATTAGTTTCTCTTTATTACAATGTATTTGAAGAAACTAATATTTCACTAGGATGATCATAAGAGACTTGACCTTAATTCTGAGTGAGTTATGTACTTCCGTTTATGACGACAGTCTTTTGATCTGTATGGGTAAGAGAGGCCATGATAGCCGACTCAATAAGCTTACCATTTTGGAGATTTGTCAAATTAGAGAGATGGGAGCATAGCTACACAAGATGAAATTCACTCATTCCTATTCCTTGGGAAAGTAGATAAATTGCTCCCTTAATAGCTGGTTATGGGCCTTGAACAATGAGGCCTCAACCTCTCACTAGCCCGAGAGGTGTTAGTTTATAGTTGAACTATAAACCATTTGTTCATTAGAGGAATTGCTGGTACATAAGAAGTTAGATGTAACTATAGGGGTAAAACGGTATTTTGACCCAGCTATAGTTATGAGCATTTATGAAGGGTAATCGCTCTATTGATTGGTTATATCCATGGACACTGAAATATATCTATAGTGCAAAGAGTACAACTATTAGTCTTTAGTGGAGTGATCGGTAGTTAATGAATATTGATTTATTGGACTAAACTAAATGAATTTAATCAATTAATCTCGTATCATTGGAGCTTCTGATCTGTAGGTCATAAGGTCCCTTTGTTAGCTCACAAAAGGATAGTAATGAGGAATGATTTAAATTGTTCAAATCAAATGAGAGAATTTTATATTAATAAGATTAATATATAATGGTTAATTATAGATATGATTTATACTCTAAATTATGTAAGAGAGATATATTTGAATATTAAATTTATATGAATTGGATTCATAAAAAGATGTGCACATAAAAATATGTGATATTTATATGCTAATTAATTCTATATTGAATATGATTTAATATAGTTATTTAATTGATTAATTAATTTTTTATTAATTGATTAAGAAATAATGAAGATTAAAGGTTAGTATAAATATATTATATTTATGATAATTCAATAAATGTATATTAAATAGGATTTAATATATAGTTATTTAATTAATGTGTCAATTAATTAAATAAGGGTTATTTAATTAATTAGCACTAAGAGTATAAAATGAAATTCCTGGAGAAGAGGTTCACCTTTCTCCATATAAATATATCCTTATAGCCCATTTAGGGTAAGGACTTTTTACACAAGTGATAGGTCTTGTAAAAGACTCTTTTTTATATTAAAACCCTCAATTCTATCATATTTGTTTTCTTAAAATGTTTACTATTTTGAGGATTTTAGAGCATAATAGAGTCAAATTAACTAAAAGAGATCAAAGGAAGTGGAGAAAAGAAGGAAGAAAATATGAAGATGTGCAGATTTTTTGTCAACTGACATCTTTTGTGTGTCATTAAAAGCAGATTTTTGCTATTTGTTATTGTTTGTTTGACATCAAAACAGGATAGCGTCACGACGTTCTAGAGAATGACAGAAAGTAAGAAAATGTGTGCCACGCCTCTACGCAATTGAGTGTCGGACCAGCGTCAGCCTAGGGTCTCGACGCTGCGACCCTCTACAATACAAATACTGAAATTTTCCAAATTTCAAGAAAGAGAGAACTCGTTTTTTTAGAGAGATTCCACGAACCAAAGCACTTTTCCTTATAATTTCCTGAGAGATTCTGTCAATTTTTGTTCAATCTTTATTCATTTTAATGCCAACTTCAATGGATTTCTTCAAGAGTTCTCCAATTTATGGCTAGGTAAGTAATTTTCTTGGAAAATCTTTAGTCTAAGTTTTAATTCTTGATTTCTTTTGTATAATTTCTTGAATTTTCTACATCTTTGAATGTTCTTGGACTGAATTTGAATAAAAATTGATGGATGATAATTGACGCCTTGATTTTATTGATTTCTTGTATGTAAATCTCCCTTGGCACTATTGCATAATAGAGAGATAGGCCACAAAAATTTAGTTTTCTTGTGTGAATTTGGATTTTTTCCGAATTTAACTCTTGAATTTCTCAATTTAGAGCATTCATATAATCATTCTTGAAATTTACTCTAATGTGTTTCTTGAATGTCATATTCACAATAACCCTAGTTCTTTAAGCAATCTAAGAAAAAGACATGATAAATGTTATATGGAAGTATTTTTTACTTAGATTAGGACTAATTGGTATGATTCATGTTAATTGGCTATATAGGTCTTTAGGGACTTTCCCTATTAGATTATGAGATGTTGATTTTTCAAGCATGTGTTCAAGAACAATGTTAGAATTAAACTTAGTAACAAGATTTTCCAAAAATCTCTCTCTATCAATTCTTTACTAAAAAAAAATAGTTTGTTATACAATTCTTGCTACAATTGCTTTTATCTTCATTCTAGTTAGTTTTTTTAAAACAACCACCTCCCTCCCCTCGGTTTTATTGCTTCTGCATTTTGGAATTCAAATAGTCAATTTTTAGGCCAATTATTTGCGGTTCTCTTGGATTGACCTCTTATTTCCACTATTACTACGTGTTAGTTCTAAATGTAGCTAGAGTACAAATAAATTTCATTTGTTTTGGGTAGATAGAATTAACGACACCTACTTTACACCAAACAACAAGCCTCCACCTTCTCTCTAACTTTTCTCTAGAAATTCTCTACCCTTTTTATCCTCAAAATTTCTTGGAGACCACACTTCCAAGTGCTTTAGAATCCAAGAGGATAGCAAGGTAACTTTGTTGGTGATGTTCTCCTTCTTGGAGAAGTTCGAGATCGTTAATAATAGTGGAAGAGGAAAGCTAAAGGAATCAACAAATGTGAGTTTTGATTTCTTCTCTTCTTCATCTTTTCTAGCATGCTTATGTTTTTGTTTGAATGTTTATCCTCAAATGCATGTTTTATTTTACTCTTTTTGTTTTCATAAGACACGAATATCTAAATGCAAGGCATTCATACCTTTCGCGGGAATTCGATTCCTTCATATTAACTATTGATCACTGCACTAAAGACTGATAGTTGCACTCTTCACACTGTATAAATATTTTTGTGTCCATGGATATAACCAATCAACAGAGCAACGACCCTCATAAATGCTCATAACTACAGCTGGCTCAAAATACCGTTTTACCCTTACAATTACATCTAACTTCTTAAGTACCACTAATTCCTCTAATGAACAAATAGTTTAAAGTTCAACTATAAACTAACACCTCTCAAGCCAGTGAGAGGTTGAGATCTCATTGTTCAAGACTCGAAACTAGCTATTAAGAGAGCAATTTATCTACTTTCTCAAGGAATAACAATGAGTGAATTCCATCTTGGGTAGTTGTGTTTTCAGCTCCGAAATTAGATAAATCCTCAAAATGGTAAGCATATTGAGTCGGCTATCATGGCCACTCTCACTCATACAAATCAAAAAACTGCCGTCATAAATAGGAGTTCACAACTCACTCAGGATTAAGGTCAAGCCTCCTATAGTCATCCTAGTGAAATATTAGTTTTTTCAAGTAACGATGTTATAAAGAGAAACTAATTATTTCGTGGTTCGATCTTTGTATAAACTCCTTTATACAAGATACCCTCACTCACATATCTTTACATGAACAATATGGTTCATATTATTTGTAACACTTACATCTCATGTAACAATTACAAAGTGGGTAGTATCTGCTGTGTTATCAAGATAAGGCATCCAACCTTCGTTCATTTACTGCAGACATTTTAGGTTATTACTTGAACATGAACCACATGTATGTCAACCACATACTGTTCAAGTGACATCATATAACCTTGGATCTTAGTTTATTTGATTGAATTAATGTTGTATAAATGTCAAATAAAATACCTCTGATTTTGTTAGATAAATAATTTGTGTTAACAAAACTAAACCACGAGATACACTAGATTTTGAACATCAATCCCAACCATCTACCATTTGTCCAAAGCTAGGGAAATGTATCAAAATACAATAAAGTTGAGCTGGAAATTAAAGTATCAATATACAATGTAAGGTAAAGTACAAATCAATCTTTACACTATTCATCTCATCTCGTAATCTTCTTAGATTCATAGTCTTTAAATTAAGTGTTAAGGTTGTTTTGAGGTAAAACTTATCTAAACGTTCTTTAAATTTATATTACGATTCTAAGTTGATATATTTATATTATGTGTGAAAGCTCTAAGTAGTTTTAAAACTCTTAATTGAACATTTTATCAAATATTCCTAATGAACTAACCATTTTTATTCTGTTTTATTTTTGTTAGGGCTAAGCTTGTAGGAAAAATCATGTAAAAACTCAAGTATAATTCGGAAGATGGAAACATTTGTTGCTCAATTCAAATCCAAGGGCCTCAAGAGTAAGATCCACTCCCACAAATGTCAAATGGTATACTGTGCATATATAAAAATATGATTCCAGTTACAAATCTTGATTATTGTTGTATGTTGTTTAGAAATCATATTAGTTAGATGTCACATTAAATTGATTAACTGTAGTATTTATTTCTCTGAGTTTGTTAAAAAGTAGGTGACTCTTCAACTAATATAGTAGTGTTTGGCTGAAAATTGAATGATGGATTAGGCTTATATATGATGAATCAATGTTGAATGTGTCTAAATTTGGATTGCATCTAATCATGACTTTATTATTGGTTGGATGAGTTTAGTTCGAGGGATATAAGACTAGCACATTGGGGGGAAACTTAATTGGTAAGAGAGTTTCTTTTGAGGCAACTGTTTAGATTTAAGGTTCTTAGTTTTAATACTTCTCTTTTTGTTTGTAGATTTCAAGGAGTTGATGATAATATCCGATTAGGCTTTGACTTTGTTTATATGGTTATGAATTTCCTATCTTCTATATAACTTACAAATTAGATTGTTCACGTATGGACTTTGTTATGAATTTTGTAAACATTTTATGGTTGGTAGTATATATATGACAACTATGTTCAAGGATACATATGCACTTTGTTAGCTAGGTTGGTGAAAAGTTTTGGTTGATTGAAGATGTTTATTCAATATATGTGTTCTTTGTTTACTTGGTTAATAAAATGATCATCCTCTGTATCATTGTTGGACTTCAAAATAGGAAATTAAATAAGTAATTTCTAATAGTACAATTTAAAAAAAAAATGAGCTTAACAAGTAAAACGTGTCAAGCATTCCTTAAGTTGTCCATTTTTTGGTGTCAATAAAAAATTATATTTGACAATTAAAAACTGTGAAGTTGTGAAAAACTTGATCTATAATAAATGTCAAGAATTTAGGTACTTGACACTTAAAATAAGTCGACAAATCTCATATACTTGATAGTTATAACGTATCAAGTAACAATGATACTTAACAGCAAAAAAAAGTAAGTAATACAATTTTGTAGTAGTGAAATATCACATATTTATATGCATATATCCTTTTATGAATCTAATTCACATAAATTTAATATTTGAATCTCATTCAAATACATCTCTCTTATAATATATTTTAGATTATAGATCATATCGATCAGAATTCACTATACTTTATATTAATCATATAAATGTAAAATTTTTTAATTAATTTGAACAATTCAAATAAATTTTTTTTACTATCCGTAGCGAGCTGACAAGAGAACGTTATGGACCTACAAATTAGAAGCTCCAATGATATGAGATTAATCTAGTTAAACCTTTTTTAATTAAATCAATCAATATTCATTACCTACCGGTTGTTCCACTAAAGTTCGATCGCTGTATTCTTCACACCGTTAATGTATTTTTGTGTCCATAGATATAACCAATCAGCAGTGAGTCGACCAATCACAAATTACTCATAACTACATTTGGGTCAAAATACAATTTTACCCCTGTAGTAATATTTAACTTCTTAAGCACCACTAATTCCTCTAATGAACAAACAGTTTATAGTCCACCTATAATCTAACATCTCTCGGGCCAGTGAGAGGTTGATGCCTCATTGTTCAAGACTCGTAATCAGCTGTTAAGAGAGCAATTTATCTACTTTACCTGAGTGAGTTTCTTCTTGTGTATGTGTATTTCCAACTTCCTACTCGAACAAATCCCCAAAATGGTAGGTTTGTTGATTCGGCTAACACGATCATTCTCACCCATACAGATCAAAGGATTGCCCCCATAAATAGGAGTTCATAACTCACTCAAGATTAAGGTCAAATCACCTATGGTCATCCTAGTGAAATATTAGTTTTATTAGTTTCTTCAAGTAATGGTGTTATATGAAAAACCAATCATTCCGCGGTCCGGTCTTGTATAAACTTCTCTATACAGGATACCCCTACTCATATGTCTCCACATGAACAATATGATTCATATTGTCTATAACATTTACAACTCATCTAACAATTATAAAGTGGGTTGTATTCGTAGTGTTACTAGTATAAGGTATCCAATCTTATCTATTTACTGCAGACATTTTAGGTTATAACTTGAACATAAACCACTTGTATATCTACCACATATTGTTCAAGTGACATCACATAATGTTGAATCTTAATTTATTTGATTGAATTAATGCAGTCTGAATGTCAAAATAAAATACCTATTACTTTATTAAATGAATATTTTTTTCTTTCAAAATATAAACTACAAGATATATGAGATTTAGGACACTAAATCCAACATCTTAATCATTCCAAAAAGTAAGAAAAAAATCAAGTTCAAATGAAATAAGCAAATATTGAATTGACATTTTAGAAAGAGGTATTTTCTAATTATGAGCTTATTGAAATCATATGTTTTTATTTTGGAAGTTGTGATTTTCTTTTGGTTTTTATCAAAGTCTAACGATAGACTTCTTTTCTTGATACTAAAAGGAGTCTATAAATTATAGACTTCTATAACTTATAGGAGTATATCACTCACCGATAAACTTAAAAAATCGAGAATTTCAAGACTATAGCATATTTTCGTACCTGCAATGGATTTTGGACATTTGCTACATGCTAAAAGTAAATTTTGTATATTTGTAATTGTTTTTATTTTTACTATTTCTGGAATATTTTAACTTCATTATGCTATATATGCATAGGGCCCAAAAAAATGATTGTTTTTTTTAGGACAGCCCAAAAAAATTATTGTTCCTAGTTGAACCAATCATTTTAAGAATTTAAAACTAAAATCAAATTAAAAAGGTAAATTACCACCAATTTACTGCATTATAATTATGCAAAATACACAATATATAATCACTCCTCTTATTTTTATATTCGCCAACATTATCACTCATTAAACTCCTCTCTCATCACACCCTCTCCCTCCATCTATATTAACATTTTAGCCTTTTATTCCAAAAAGGCCAATATAACTCATAAAAAAGAAAATCCCATCACCTATCATCAAATCACCAACATGATTCACCATTTTCTCACTCACACGGAGCAAAAAAGTAGATATCCCCCAGTCGATCATTGCTCGGGGAATTACCCCCATAAACTAGAAGGCCCAATTCCTCTCCATTCCGGCCCACAGAAAACGCACACCAACCCCTCGGCCCAGGGTGATTCTCCATGCCCAGCCCATCTTCCACTCTACTCCACTCCAACGCCTCCGTGTCCAACACGTAAACCTCTCCCGCGAACTTCCCGGCCCCCAAGTGCCCCAGATCACTGGGGTCCACTTCCCCACCGTATATATACACGTACTTCCCAATCGCGCACGTGCAGAACACGCTCCTAGCCGTCGGCTTTTCCCCGCTAGTCTCAACTTGGGCCCATTGGTTTTGGGCCACATCGAAATAGTGAACGTCGTCCATTTCCATACCCGCGAATCCGTACACAACCCATATTTTATCTTGGGCCACAGCCAGGCCCGGCCCACCTCGACCCTTTAACCTTTCCCCTCCTGCCGGATACTCCATCCATTTTCCATCTACTGTATCGTAAGCCCACAAGTCGTTGAGGCGGCCGGAGTTCCCGCACCCACCGAAGATGTATACGCGGCGGTCGTCGGCCGTGGTGGAGTGGTAGCTCCGATGTGGTGGTCCGGAGTCGCTGCCGGAGAGGAGAGTCCATTTGCTGTTGGATGTGTCGAAGGAGTAGAGCTCGTTTAGCTCCGTGTGCTCTGAATCCCTACCGCCGAAGACGTAAATGATTCGGCCGACAGAGGCCATCGTGACGCCAACGCGTGGCGGAGGGACATCGCCGGAGACGACGGCGACCGTCCAGATGTGTTCGTGGAGGTCGAAGACGTGGAGTTTGTTGTCGACGGGGACTCGGGGGGAGAATTCGCCGCCGAAGGCGTAGGCCTTTTGGGCTACGATTGTGATGGCGTGAGAGCTTCTTGCGCCTGGGCCTGCGGTCTTTTGATCGATCTGCAAAGAATTTCTGGGAAATTTTGTGAAAAAATGGAATTGAAAATTGAATAGATAGTTATGATTAGATGAAGATACTGACCTTAGTCCATTTTCCATTCGTGGGAGCCATTTGTTGAGAGTCCAGAGAATTCAATCTTCTAATGCAATGGTGAGGGTCTGGCAGGGCATTCTTTGATAACTAATATATATATATATATTAGTTGTTAAAGTTCAAATAGGCATGATATTTCAATTTATGAGGTTTTATTCGACTATAGGTACTAGATTTAAATTATAATTTTTCTATTAAATTATAGTAACTAATTTTGTAATTGTCCTCTTAAAAAGAAAAGTAAAAGAGCACCGCCAGAATTAAAAAAGATTCCTTGAGAAAAAATCATTTTGAAAGAAGATGAAACATGAAAAGATGAAACATGAAAATGATGTTAGCATAAAAATACTTAGATGTAAAATTACATTTGTGTCCTCACTCATAAAATACAATAAATATAAATGTTCAACTTTTTTCCCAAAAAAAAAAAAAAAATCAACTCATTTGTATCTACTTTTACCTTAAAAAATTGAATGAAAATTATTTTTGGATTCGATGATCCAAACATTACAATTTTTTATAATAACATTTTTTTTATATATATTCTCATTATTTTCAGATTTTGAATTTTAAATTTTACAATGTAAAATTATTATCAAAATAGTTTAAACTCAATTCATGTTTTAAAAAAATATAAAATGTACTGCATAAAGGAAATTATGTTAAACGAAAAAACATTTGAAAATATTTACAAATATGACAAAATATCACAATCTTCTACGATAGATCGCGATAGATTACTATCTATATCTATCATGATAGATACAGATTATTGTCTATCACGGTCTATTACTGATAGACAGTGATATTTTACTATATTTATAAATATTTTGGTTCATTTTGCTATATTTGAAAACACACCATTATGTAATGTATTATAAATTATATAATATTGCAAAATTATAATTATATAATCTTTTTAACATAAATCATATTCATAAAAGAAATAATAGTTTATTGTCAATTAAGTATAAGCACTAACTACAACTAGTTTTATGAGTTATAATATATATAGTATCAAATATATTTTAAACAATTATTTAAATTAGAATCTAATATAGAAAAGTGTTATCAAATGTATATATGAAAACATATTCTCTACCAAACGAGTCCAGAATTTTGAGTTGATGTTGTATTACTTGAGATAGTTTTAAACAAAAGAAAAGAAAAAAAACTTTAGTTTATTAGAACTCAAAAATATTATTTAAGATAATATGTTACTTTTTAAAAATGAAGATAACTGAAAAAAATTCTTTATACGAAATTTTAACTAAATAATAATGTTCAAAGTATAAAAAATCGCAAACATGAACATAACTCGACTACCGTAAAAGTGTGGAATGAATTAAGGGAAAATAGACAACTGCCAACAAATGCTTAAACGACTTAAAATTAATATATATAGACATTTGTGATCCATTCCCTACGACTTCTTGAAATGGACAACAATATTTTATTATGTTCATAGATTACTATTCAAGATATGGGTACCTATTTAGTTCATGAGAAGTCTCAATCTTTGGACGTTTTCAAGTTTTTCAAAGCTGAAGTTCTATCAAATCTAATCATGGTGGTGAACAACGTCTAGGGCCCTTTGCCAAATACCTAAAGAAATGTGGAATTGTCTCGCAATATACCAAGCATGAATGGTGTGGTAGAAAGGCAAAACAGAACACTTAAGGATATGGTAATAAGTATGATTAGTCATTCTTCACTACCAGAATCCCTCTGAGATGAGGCGTTAAAAACTGCAGCATATATCCTTAATAGGGTACCTAATAAAGTAATAGCTAGAACCCCTGATGAGTTGTAAATAGGAAAGAAGCCTAATATTAGGCATTTTCACATCTAGGGTTGTCCAACTGAGGTCAGGCCTTATAGACCTAACGAAAGAAAATTGGACTCAAGAACTATTAGTTGCCATTTTGTTGGTATTCTGAGTACTCTTAGGATTTCAAGTTTTATGATTCCACTTCTAGATCATTGTTTGGGACAAGAAATGCTAAATTCCTCGAGGATGTTGAGTTTTTTTTGGGGGGAGGGGGAGATAACATAAGAAAAGTTGTCTTTGAAGAGGAATTAGTTTTTTTTTTCCTAATGTGATTATAAATGATGTTCAGGCTCCAATACCCGACTTCAAATTGAATCAATTATAGAACAAGACAACATTGAATTCCCCCTTGTTGAACCTAAATTTCAAACTCAACAACCTCAAGAAGTGCCACTAAGGAGATCCATATTATATATTCAAATAAATTAATTCTCCATATTATATAGTTTTTTTTAATCTCATTCAAATAAACTTTATAATAAATCATATATTAATTGTATCTAATATATATATATATTCCCTAAAAAATTTGAAAACTTCAAATTTTCTTTCAATCATAATTGATTCTTGTTGGTTCATAATGAACTAGTAAGGGGACCTTATGGACCTACAAATTATAAACTCCAAGGGTTCAAGATTAATTAATTAAACTCTTTAATGAAATTAACATTCATTTAATATTAACTACAAAACAAACTACTATAGACCCATAGTTGAACTTTTATGTACTATAGGAAAATTGTGTCCATAGATATAATCAATATAAACAAGTCGACTCTTCATGAATTATTCATAATTACAATTGGGTCAAAAGTGTTCATTTCACCCCAACAGTTATATCTTTTTTCTTAAATACCACTGATTTCTCTAATGAGCAATTTGTTTATGGTCTAACCATAAACTAAAGCCCTCTCGGGAAAGTGAGAGGGTGGGATCCTTTTATTCAAGACCCGAAATCAGCACTTAAGAGAACTACTCATCTACTTACCCTTATATGGGAAGGAGTAAATTCCATTTTGTGAAGTTATGTTCTCAGCTTCGTTATTTTTGAATCGACAACTCGAGCCACTCTCACCCATGCAAATCAAAGGACTGACCTCACACACAAAAGTTTATAACTCACTCAAGATTAAGATTAAGTCACACATGATCAACTTATGAAATATTAATCTCATCAATTAATGGATTTACAAAGAGAGATTAAATATTTCACGGTCCAATTTGATACAAACTTTTTGCATAGAATACCTCTACTCATATGTCTCCACATGAACAGTTTTGGATCAAACCATTTGTAACTATTACAAAGTGGATAGTATCCAAAGTGGGTAGTATCGATAGTGTCACCAGGATAAGACACCCAATCTTATCTATATACTATAGACCTTTAGGTTATTCTTGAACATGATCCACCCGTATGTCATCTTCATTCATGTTCAAGATTTTATACAATAGCCTTTGATTTTATGGTTTATTGGATAATATTAAGCAAAATAAGTAATTAACACAAAATAAAATAACAATTTATTTTATTAATTAATAAAGAGTTTATTTACAAAACTACGAACTTAATGACATAAACCCAAACGATCTCCCATTTGCACTAAAGCTAATGGGGACTTTACATAAATAAACTAGGGTATACTAACACACTATACATTTCCTACTTGTCCTAGATAAGATGATGCAGATCTCGTAGACTTAGACTTTCTAGATGATTCTAATACACTTTAGCCATGAGATCCTTTGTAAATGGATCAACACAGTTGTCTTCAGATGCAATTTTAGTGACCACTACGTCACCCCTCTGCACTATCTCTCTAATCAAGTTGTACTTTATCTTTATATGCTTTCCTCTCTTATGGCTTCTAGGTGCTTTAGTGTTAGCCATACACTACTATTATTGCAGTAAAGTTTGATGGGCAAGTTCATATTTAGAAAAACTTCCAAACCTATCAAGAACTTTTTGAACGAAATAACTTCCTTAGTTGCTTCACAAGCGCCTACATATTTAGCTTCCATTGTAGAGTTTACAATGCATCCTTGCTTGATGATACGTCATACTACAACTCTTCTACATAGATTGAACACTGATTTCGATGTGGATTTTCTAAATACCTTGTCAGACTGAAAATTAGAGTTCATGTATCATGTAAGGATCAAATCCTTAACTCCATATATAAGCATATAGTCCCTCGTTCTCCTAAGATACTTAAGGATCGTTTTTACTGAATTCTAGTGATCATATTCTAAATTGGATTGATATCTACTGGCAATCCTTAATACATAACAAATATCAGGTCTCATGCATAACATTACATACATGAGACTGCCTACAACAGAGGCATAAGGGACCCATCTTATTTTCTTGATTTCTTGAGGTGTCTTAGGACACTGTTCTTTAGACAAATAATTCTATGCCTGAAAGGTTAATTACCCTTCCTGGAATTCTTCATCGAATATCTAACAAGCATTTTGTCAATATAAGATGCCTGAGATAAGGCTAGGATTTTTTTCTTACGATTATTTATAATTTGAATTCCTAAAACAAACTATGCTTCTCCCAAATCTTTTTCCTGGATTGCGCAGCTAGCCAATTTTTTATGTTGAGAAAACCTACATCATTTCCAATGAATATGATATCATCCACATACAACACTAGAAAAGTTACATTCCTTTTGATGATTTTCTTATGACACTAGGTTCATCAATATTTTGTTCAAGACCATATGACTTGATATCATTGTCAAATCTAATATTCCAAGATCTTGATGCTTGTTTAAGCCCACAAATAGACCTATTAAGCTTCCAAACTTTTTGCTTTTGATTTCGATTTATGAACCCTTCTAGTTGGCTCATGTAACCCTTCAAGATTGCCATTAAGAGAAATTAAGAATAAATAAATACCAACAGACCCAACAAGGGAAAGAAACAAAAAAGGAAAAATACTAAAAAAGAAAAAACTAAGTGAGGAAAAGATACAAAAAAAAAAAAAAAATTGGCATAAATCCTAATTAACGTAACACTATCCCTCAAACTCAAGGTGGTAGAGTAACAACCAACTTGAGTTTGTGAAACAATTGACTGAAGCTGATGATAGAAACTGAAGAAAATCCCCGAATCAAATCACGACAGATTTGGGTTGGAAATAGAGACGCATGATGAACTAAAACATAGAGAACTTTTGGGCTGGAGATAAAACCTACGAAGAACTAAAATACAGAGACCTTCTAGGTTGGAGACAGAACCCATGAAGAATTAAAAATAGAAAACTTCTGCACTAGAGACAGAACTCATGAACTGCTGATTTGAAAATAGATTAGATACCTCAAAAGATTTAAAAAGGGACCCACGAACTAAAAATAGAGACAGAAACCCATGAACAAAATCAAACTAAAACTAGGCTTGACTGAACCAGACCAAATAAAAAAGAACCAAACCAATTAAAACTAAACTGGATCGATGTAAAAAATGTCTGGGTTAATAAATCGATGATCATGACCTGATGCACAAAAGACAGGGGCTTCAAGAGGACAACAACGTGGTTGGTCGACACTAATAGCAGAAACGAATTTGAGCGACGGAGTAGTTCAAATCTAGACAAGGGAACGAAACAAATTTAGGTAGGTGGGAAACCCAGATCGTCACAATTGAAATGGAGAGGGACAAGATAGTGCTTATTGGGATTTATACCCTAAAGCCTCATAATTTATTAGTTGATTAATTCAATTAGTAATTATACAATATTAGTTTATCCATTAACCGTAAAAATCCAAGGTTGTTATATGTAGTCTTCAATAGTATGTAGTTGACATACAAGGTGAATCATGCTCAAGAAATAATCTAAAGGTCTATAGTATATGGATAAGGTTGGGTACTTTGTCTTGGTGACACTACGAATACGACCTACTTTGTAATAGTTACAAGTGGTTTGATTCAAATCGTTCATGTGGAGACATATGAGTAGATGTATCATATACAAAGAGTTTGTATAAGGCCGGACTACGAAATATTTTCTCTCTCTTTATAAATCCGTTGATCGATAAGATTAATATTTCATAGGATGATAATGTGCGACTCAATCTTAAACTTGAGTGATTTTCGAATTGATGTTTGTGAGTTTAGTCATTTGATTTGCACGGGTGAGAGTTACCAAGTTGTTAACTCAATAAGCCAACCATTTTGAGAACTTGACTAAATGGGGAGTAGAGAAAATAACTTCACGAGATGGAATTCGCTCCTTCCTAGATAAGGCAAATAGATGAATAGTTCCCTTAAGTGCTGATGTAGGGTCTTGAGTAAGGGGCCCCACCTCTCACTAGTTGGAGAGAGACTTTGTTTATGGTTTGACTATAAATAAATTGTTCATTAGAGGACTCAATGGTACTTAAGAAAAAGAAGTAATTATAGAGGTAAAACAAATATTTGACCTAGTTGTAATTATGAACAACTCGTGAAAGATCGACTTGTTTATACTTATTATATCCATAGGCAAAACTTTTCCTATAGTGCATAAGAGTTCAACTATAAGTCTATAATGGTTTACCCTGTAGTTAATGAATGAAGGTTAATTTATTTAAAATGTTTAATTAATTAGTCTTGGATCATTAGAGTTTAATTAATTACTCCACGTATCAAATTTATTTTCTCCTTCCCTTTCTTTCTCTTCTCTTTCTCTTTCTTTTCTCTTTCTTTTCTCTTTCTTTCTTTCAATTTTTCCTTTTTTTCCCATTCTTTTTCACTACTATTATTATATATTACTATTATATAGATATTATTATTATTAGTATTAACATGATTATTATTATTATCATCATATTATTACTACTATTATAATCTTAATTATAATTATTATTATTACTACAATTACTACTATTGTTGGTGAGCACCACTATTATAATAATTACTCTAATCTTAATAATTTTATTACCATCATTAATTCATCGACGACGACGACCACGACGACCACGACAATGAAGACCACTACAACGACTATGACCACTATGACCACTACGACGACGACCACTACGACGACGACGACCACTACTGCGACTACGACGCTCAAGGGACTAACTATCAAACTCACTATTTTTGTCATATGTGCATTTGTTCCACTATGCTAATGTTTTATGGATCCTGGTGTTTTGTAAAAGAAACTTTTCATAAAGTTTTGCTAATTAATTAATAAAATCTTAGATATATTCTTAAAAAAAAAATCCAAAACTCATCTCATGATAGAAAAGTCTAGGTATGCATGTCGTAGCAGTCTGACCTTGTTATATAAGGGTCAGGTCGTTATAGTTTGGTATCAGAGCATTTAAGCCAAGTAGGCTCTACTGCATTAGAACATCACAATGTTTAATTGTTTTCTTGTTAAGTGATGCCCACAATTATGCGAAATACACTGGTAAGTGGAATTTTTAGACAAGTAATTTAGTAAATAATTTAGTAAGTGTAAGTATGAGTAAAAGAAGTAGGATTAGATTTTTTCTTTATTATGAAAGAATGAATGTACCAGATGCCACCACAACTAACTCCAACACGACAAGACAGACCTCGAAGTGAACCCACTAGGGTTCAAAATCAAGGAAATGGACAAATTCCTTACATGTTACTTACACCAGAAGAACTACAAATATTAATACAAAATATGAGTGGTAGCACAACTTTATCCACCATACCAATATCCAATGATACAAATGATTTGAAAATCATTCGAGAATTCAGGAAGTTCAATCCTTCAACATTTGATGGATTATCTATTGATCCAACTATACCAGAGAATTGGATAACAAAAATAAAAACTATCTTCCGCCCCATTAACACTGCAGACGAATAGAAAGTAAATTATGCCACCTTCATGTTAAGAGGTGATGCAAAGTTCTAGTGGGAATCCACACAAAGAACATGTCACACCTTGCCCCCAGACCACCTTCTTAGCTTGGGAGAGGGATGTGACTGCAGCAGTTATCAATCCTTGAGCTGACACTTACTGCCTAATGATTCTTGTGGAATAATTCTGATACCATACTATAACTTATACACAACGGAATAATTAAGTCGAGGAGATAAACTATAACAAATTAAGTAGGCCCATCTTTTATTACGATAGTGATATAACGTTTATACAACTTAAGGTCTTAACAACAAAGTTTACAACGACAATCGTAAAAACCCTCCGAAAGTGTAATTGTGGCACGTGGCAGATCTTGACCTTAGCATCACTTTGGAACTCCTCATCTTCCGCTACCTGAGGGGGGGATTAAGAAAATATTTTGAAGAGTGAGCTACTAAGCCCAGTGAGTGGTTCTTTTAAGACAGAAATCACTTTGAAAATCATCATATTTGGGAAATCAATCACATAATAATAATCACAGTGTACCCATGCATGATCATGGATTTATTCATGCAATGATTAACCTTTATTCCAAAATGCTACACGTGGCATGCATATCATATCATCAATCAATGCAATCACCTATGGAAACCTTCCTATGACCCCAATTCCCGCCAATGTGCACATCGACCATTTTATTTATCCCACTAGTCATGCTTTGGTACTTGACCATATTTTCCGCCGGTTGTCATCGACTATTATTTTCCGCCAACCGAAGCCGACCATTATTTCCCGCTGATTGAAGCTGACCAATTTTTCCCGCCAAGCACCTTTTGTTAAGCATGCTAACCACATCCCGGGCATAATCACAGTTTTCATAGTTACTACACAAACAATATCATGGCAATCATCATATCACCAAAAGCATGTATTTTGTATTTACAGATGCATATATTCCAATATAAGATTATAAAGCTAAGTGAATACTCATAATATGCATTTACTATCAACACTGTATAAACACACAATATTCTTTATTTATCAAAGCAACATAACACTCACGATATATCAGAACTATAATGCTATAACACTCACACTATGTGTTAATGATCAAAGCTATAACACTCACAACATATGCTAACTATCAAAACTACAACACTCACAACATATGTTAACTATCAAAACTATAACACTCAACATATGTTAACTATCAAAACTACTATATGACTCACAACATATGTTAACTATCAAAACTATAACACTCACAACATATGTTAACTATCAAAACTATAACACTCACAACATATGTTAACTATCAAAACTATAACACTCACAACATATGTTAACTATCAAAACTATAACACTTACACTATGTGTTAATTATCAAAGCTATAACACTCACCTTAATTGCTTAAGAGCATTTCTAATAGTTCTTTTTTCTACCTCAGGCTCCCTTTTTACCCCTAGAATCCAGATCCAACTTACAACTTAGATTACGCATAGTTCTAAACCTTCATCCAAACATCAAGACTGGCCCAGCTTACCTGATAGCTCAACCCCTCTGTCTTTTTCTCATTCTCCAGCCTAATTCCTTAGAGCTTCTTCTCCGGCAGCCTCCCTATAAAAACTAGACTCTCTTGTCTTTCAGATAGCTTTGGAATTACATTAAACGCTCGAGTAGATTGGGAGATCTCCTCGTCTCAATTTGATGCATTCTTCTTCACTCTCACTGTTCAATGCACTCTATTCTCCCCCTCTTTTTATGAATTTTATGATTTGTGATTTGAAAATGAAATCCCAAAGGCTCTATTTATAGGCGTCCAAACCTCCTATGGTGTTGACACCACCTACTTGGCTACATGGCCAAGTGGTTACTTCTCCCCTCATCAACGCAAACTTACCTCACTTTGGCTCAAGGTGTTCTTTCCATACGCATCCACCACAATTTCTTAGGGTTTAAGAATTTCTCTTAATAAGACACCTAATTTTGGTTGATGTTGGCCCTTGCGTCTTCAATCTTTGTTTGTATTCAATTTAGGGTTTTCAATGTATAATCTATAAGATCGTGGCCAAATTCAACGCATAAATGCCCGACCATTTGATGCACAGGTCGTTTCCTTCGATCGTGTGGGCGTGACGTTCGAATGAGACGTTCAAGCTGGTCTCGCTCTCTCCCACTTTCTCGCTGGTCTCGCTCTCTCTCACTTTCTCGCTCACAATCTCGCTCTCTCCACTCTCGCTCTCTCTAACTTTCTCGCTCAAACTCTCACTTTCTCTACTCTCGCTCTCTCCAACTTCCTCGCTCAAACTCTCGCTCTTCTCCAATCTCGCTCTCTCTCCCATTCTCTCGCTCAAATCAATCTCGCTCTCTCCCATTCTCTCGCTGGTGTCGCTCTCTCCACTCTCATTCTTTCCAATCTCGTTAGCTACTGTGAATATGGTTTATCTTTGTGCAACTTCCACACGAATTTTCCCAAATAATTTTCTATATTTTCCTCAGTTCTTCAATTCTTTCTTTACTATTCAAGATTTAAGTCTTCAAGGTTCTCTCTTCTTTTTATTCTTTTAGGGTCCTTTCTACTCGTACTCCAGGATCAAATATGGTTATCGTAACTATAATACCTAACCATTATAGTTTACATCCACTCTTACTAATTGTTGATCTATAGAAGGTGACAATTATTACAGTTATTATGACAATTGTAAAATTATTAGATTATTTACATAACATAGGATTTAACTTTCTCCTAATTAACCCCTTAATCACTTACTTAAGTAGGAAAATGGAGATCCGGGTTTCACAGAACAATCAAAGGTTCGACCTCGTGATAACAATTTAGATAGGCTTTTTACAATAAGTATTTTCCTTTGATAGTAAGATATCAAAAGGAAGTGGAATTTCTTAATCTTCATCAAGAGAACATATCGGTGGTGAAGTATGAATGGAAATTTGATCGCTTGTCTCACTTTGTTCGCAGGCTAGTGGACATAGAAGAGAAGAAGGTGGAATGGTTTATCTGGGGATTAAGAGAAGGAATCGGGGCACAGTTACTACTTTTCGACACAAAGAGTGTGCATTTGCCCTCGAGTCGGCCTTACTCATGGAAGAAGATCTTGCTGCCAAAACCTCAACTTTTGAACAAGGATACATGCCAAATCAAAAAAGGAAATTCAACCAATAAGGCTTCCAACGTTCACAACGACAAACTAAAAATTCCCAAGGCACTCAGAGCATACAATCACAACAGAAGAGCCAAACTTTCACATAATCTAAGTGCGAAAATTATGGAAAACACCACCAGGGGCAATGATTTCGGAGCTTAAGAGTGTGTTTCAACTGTGGCTAGATGGGTCACTATGCAAAGGCTTGCCCAAAGCTCGTCACCTATGTATCAACTACTCAGACCATCTAGCCTAGTAACAAGGTCACACAATAATAGAAAGGGCAAGTGTTTGCTGTTAAACGTCAAGAAGTGGAGAATGAAGATGCAATTGTTATAAGTACACTACCCATCCTCAGGTATTATGCTTTCATTTTATTTGATTCAGGCTCTAGTCCTTCATTCATCTCCACAACATCTGCACAACATGCTCAACTAAAATCAAAGCCCTTAGGCTACATTCTATCTGTAGCTATTCCTGCCGAAGTATCTATGCTAGTTAGCACAGTAATGGAAAACTCGAGTTGTCAGTGTCAGGACATAAACTACGGGTCACTCTTATCATCTTAGATATAAGTGATTTTGACATAATATTAGGTATAGACTGGTTAGCAGCAAACTATGCAAGCGCAGATTGCCATAATAAGGAGGTCATATTTACCTTCCCAATAGGAACCAAATTTAAATTTAAGAGTTCTAATACACAATCAGCCCTAAGAATAAATGCCTTAAAAACTAAGCATTTTCTCAACCATAGGCTTGGGCATATCTAGCAAGCGTGGTGGATTCACAAAACCAAAAGGATGATGTTAAGGTCATTCTAGTGATGAGAGAGTTTGAAGATTTATTCCCAAAAGAGCTTCCAAGTTTACCACTTAGTCGAAAAATAGAATTTTGTATAGACTTAATTCCAGGAGTTGAACCTGTATCTAAGGCACCATATAAAATGGCGCCTGCAGAGTTAAAAGAACTCAAAATATAATTACAAGAATTGTTGGACAAAGGATTTATACGCCCTAGCGTGTCTTCATGGGGAGCACCTATCTTATTTGTTAAGAAAAAGGACGGATCAATGCGTTTATGTATAGATTATCAGGAGTTGAATAAGTTGAAAATAAAGAATGAGTACTACCTATTCTCATGCATTGATGACCTATTTGATCAATTACAAGGAGCCTCAGTATTCTCCAAAATAGACTTATGGTCAGGATATCATCAATTACAAATCAAGGAGTCTGATATCCCCACGTCTGCTTTTCGAACAAAATATGGGCATTATGAATTTGTTTTGATGCCCTTTGGATTAACTAATGCCTCAGTAGCCTACATGGACTTTATGAATAGAATTTTTAAGGACTATCTTGATAACTTCGTGACCGTATTCATAGATCCTATTTTATTCCAAGTCTAATGTAGAACATGAAAAACATCTTAGGGATGTCCTTTCCACATTGAGAAATAAGAAACTGTATGCCAAATTCTCCAAGTGCGAGTTTTGGGTGCGACAAGTTGCCTACCTAGGACATATTGTAAGACAAAAAGGAATCTCGGTGGATCTTGCTAAGATCGAAATAATTAGCAAGTGGCCTTGCCCAACAACGACAGTGAGGTACAAAGCTTTCTTGGGTGAGCAAGATATTATACACGATTTGTGAAGAATTTCTCAAGTATAGCCTTACCCTTAACTAACCTCACCAAGAAAAGTAATCATTTTGTCTGGAACCAAGCATGAGAACAAAGCTTCCAAGAACTAAAGGAAAGATTGTCCACAACTCCCATTCTCACTATATCTGATGGATTAGGGGGTTTGACTGTCTACAGTGATGCATCAAAGAAGGGGTTTGGTTGTGTCTTGATGCAGCACGACAAGGTAATATCATATACTTCATGAAAACTTAAAAACCTTATGAATAAAACTATCTTGTTCATGACTTGGAGTTAGCTGCCATAGTCTTTGTTTTAAAGATATGAAGACATTACTTATATGGGGAAAAGATCCAAACCTATACAGATCATAAAAGCCTTAAGTACTTCTTTACCCAACAAAGATGGCTAGAATTGGTCAAAGGCTACGATTGTGAGATCCTATATCATCAAGGAAAAGCCAACATTGTGGCTGATGCTCTTAGCCGAAAGTCAGCTGACATAGCAGCTCTAAGTATCAACGCCAAACACATAATGCATGAATTGGAAAGAGTTGAGATCTCACTAATACCAGAAACCATCAGAACCCAAATAGCACAAGTAACTACAAGTCCTGCTTTAAGAAAAAGAATAATTGATGCACAACATGTTGGGGTTGATGCCCTAAATCTCATAGGGTCCTGTAGTTTATAAACACTTGTATGAACAAACATTTTGTGATTAATTTATGATATTTTATTCACATTGTCTATGAAATATTTGATATTTTAGTTGCATTAACCACAAACTAATAAAATAAGATCCATGGTTATCGTTGTAACTTAAACTGAAGGAACTCTTATCAAAGAGTACCTCTGAGCTGAAGCAAGATCGTTCCAAACTCATTGTGATAGAATTGTCGCATTCACAATCAAAGACTAGATATGCATTTAACAACAAATGACAGGCATGCTTTGAACTTTAACATCAACAAGAGAATAAGAAATATAACAATTGAAGAACCCTTCTTCACATAAAACTCGTTCTCATCCAAGGACTGCTTCTCTCGTTCTCGCCGAGAATGTCCAAGCTATCGTCCACCAAATTGTATACCCACGAATGGACTCCTCATGAACTTGGCAGAAAGGAAGATACCACTACTTGAAACCCTCGGTATTCTCAGTGTGAGAATCCAGGAGGTGTGGGCTTTGTTGGATTTGTAGAGGGAAAGAGGAAATGACGATTGTTTTCCACGATCAAGCAAGTGGGAGAAATCGGGTATCTATCGTATAAACGATGCTTGATCGTTTAGATTGAGGTACACAATCATTTGGTAAAAGGGGCGCGATCATATAGACGATCGTTTAGTGAACGTTCGAGCATGCGATCATTTAGAAAGAGCTAGACGATCATTTAGCAAATCCTATGCGATCGTTTAGTAAACCACATGTGTGTATACGATCATTTAGAAACGTTGAGCTGTCGAGTATGCTCTAGGTTTTCTATGAAAAATGAAAACAATTTTCATTTTATTCTTCAGTTACAAAACTGAATGCGACCTCCCACTATCTCATTCGGTTACGGAGAAAAAGATGGGCAACAATTATCCCATAATCATTTAATTAAAAAAATAAATATAATCATATTTTATTTATAACCTATGGTTTAATATCACATCATATGCAACATATGAACCATAGTCTTCTTCTCCTCCACTAGATATAAATCATATTTATATCATTTTCCTCCAATTAATGTATCTCATACATCATGTCAACTATATCATATATAATTGACCTGTTTAATTATATCATATAAAATAAAACTTCCTATTGTCAATTTGAACACTTCAAACTGACCCAAAAACTTATTTTCAACTTGAATCCATTGAGCTACCAAGGGGACCTTATGGACCTATGACTCGAAGCTCCAGTGGTACGTGAATAGCTAATAAACTCTTTAGCCACGAGATCCACTATCCGTTAACTGCCAGGCATTCCACAAAAGACCTTCAACTGCACTCTTCTCACCACAGATATATTCATGTGTCCATCGGATATAACCAATCAACAGTACGATAACCCTTCACAGATGCTCATAAGTAAATTTGGGCTAATTTATCGTTTTGTCCTTGTAGTTACATCTAACTCTTTAAGTACCACTAATCCCTCTAATGAACAATACAACATAGTCCTACTATGTATGGACACCTCTCAGGCCATGAGAAGATGTGTGGTGCTACATCGTTCAAGCCCTAGAATTAGCCCTTAAGGGAGCAATCTATCTACTTACCTCTGCTTCGGGGAATGAGTGAATTCCATCTTGTGTAGCTAAGTTTCCAGCTCCCAAATCAGACAAATCCCCAAAGTGGTAGGTTTGAGTTGGCGATCTGGCCACTCACACCCATGCAAATCAAAGGACTGCCCTCAAAGGTAAGAGTTCCCAACTCACTTAGGATTGAGGTCATGTTACCTATGGTCATCCTAGTGAAGCGAAGCCTCTGTCATGAACGACGTTATATAACGAGACTATAATACTTTGTGGTCTGGTCTTATACAAACTCCTTTGTATAGGACGCCTCCGCTCACATGTCTTCACATGAATGATAAGAATCAGACCATCTGTAGCAAGTCACAACACTTGTAACTATTCTACAAAGTAGGTCGCATCCGTAGCGTTACCAGAATAAAATTTCCCTCCTATATCCATATACTACAGACCATTTTGGTTATCACTTAAGGCATGATCCACCTGTATGTCTCTACATACATGCTTAAGTTACAAACGACAATCAAAGATCTTAGTTTATTGGTTTGTGGTAAAGCAATTAAAACATCCAATGCTCCATAGACAAGAGTGAAGAAAATATCATATATTATTACATCATAAGCGTTTATTCAAAACTGTGTTTACAAACTACAGAACCCAACTAGAGTTTAGGGCATCATCCCCAACATAAACATGTATGTGGAGACATACAAGTGGATCATGCTTTAAGTAATAACCTAAATGGTCTATAGTATATGGATAAGGCTGGGTACCTTATCCTTGTGACACTACGAGTATGGCCCGCTTTGTAGGTGTTACAAATATTGTAAAGTACTCCAAATGATCTGATCCTGATCACTTATGTATTAGACATGCGAGTGGGGATATTCTATACAAAGGAGTTTGTATAAGACTGGAAAACAAAATGCTTAGTCTCGTTATATAACATCTTTCATAATTGAGACTTTCATTTCACTAGGTTGACCATAGGTAACATGACCTTAATCCTGAATGAGTTGTGAACTCTTGCCTATGAGAGCGGTCCTTTGATTTGCACGGGTGAAAGTGGCCAGATCACCGACTCAACAAGCCTGCCATTTTACGGATTCATCTGATTGGGGAGTTGGGAACTCAACAACACAAGATGGAATTCACTTCTTTTCTGAAGCAAGGGTAAGTAGATAAATTGCTCCCTTAAGGGCTGATTCTGGGTCTTGAATAATGTGGTACCACACCCTCCCTTGGCCCGAGAGGATTTAGTCATAGTGGGACTATGATCTATTGTTCATTAGAGGGATCAATGATGCTTAAGAAGTTAGATGTAACTACAGGAGCAAAACGGTAATTTGGCCTAGCTGTACTTACGAGCGATTTGTGAAAGGTCATCATATTGTTGATTGGTTATATCCAATGGACACAAAAATATATCTGTAGTGCGAAGAGTGTAGCTATCGGTCTTTAGTGGAGTGCTCAACAGTTAAAGGATAGTGGATAATGTGATTAAAGCATTTAATCAGTTATTCGCATACCATTGGAGCTTCAAGCTACAGGCCCATAAGGTCCCCTTGGTAACTCAATGGATTTAAGTTAAGAATCAGTTTTTGGGATTAATTTGAAATGTTCAAGTTAATAAGAGGGAATTTGATTATATATGTTATAATTAATTTAATTCAGTTATATATAATATAGCTGATATAATGTATTTGATACATTATTGTTTGATTGGAGGAACTAATATTTGAATATAATTCAAATATATTTTCTATGAATAAGATTTATAGTTATTAAATTTAATATAAATATAATTTATATTAAATGTCATAAAATAGAGAAAAAGAACTATGGTTTATATATTGTATATGTTGCAATATTAAAACTATAGGTTACGAATATAATATGATAAGTTAGTTATCATATTTATTTATGATTTATTAATTATTTGATAATTAAATCCTTTTTCTCCATAACCACCCTTAGTGGGTATTTATTTGGTTTTATGGAAAAAGTGGGATAAAAATGAAAATTGTTTTCTAATCTTTCCACGAAAGAAACATACTTGATTAATGAGTGACAAGATATCAGATATACTATCGAGTTACTACACGATAGCATCAGAGAATATACCATACCTTTGTTATCTAAACGATCGTGTAACTTGTCTATGTGATAGACTTCGTCGTCCACTTAATCATCTTCCTCCTTAAACTAACCTTCCCTCTAACCAAAATAAGCCAGAGCCCACCACTCCTGGATTGTCACACCGAGAATAGCAAGGTAATCTAGTGGTAGTATACAATTGCTACATGTTGTTGTTTAAGGGTGTTTGTGTTGTTTGACACGTTCGTGAACAATCGAGGATTTACTTGAAGAACGATTCTTCAAATGTATAGTCTCTTGATCCTTAGTTTTTATTTTCAAAGCATGTTGTAATTTAAGTTTGTTGTATAATCTGTTTTGTATGATTGTAAACGTATGAGTTCATTCACAATGGGATTTGGATGATCCGTTTCCGCTCAAAGGTCCTGTGTAATTAGAGATCCTTCAATTGGTATCAGAGATCGGTTGTGTTCTGATTTCCAAATTTCATTGCTGTATTGAATTTTGTTTATAGTTTTAGTGGGTTTTAACTTTCTACAATGCATTTAAGTGTTAAATATTTGTGGATGTTGTTGATAGATGTTTTGGTATAATTGTCTCTGTTTATGCTTTCCATTTACTTTTACAAAAGTTAATTATAAGGGCCCCTGTATTTTTTGGGCTTAATAACTTACAATTGAGTATGTATTCTTTTGCGTTTTTGAGTCATTCGTGAAGAAGCTTCAAACACAAAGAGTTGTTGTTCACTTTGATGGAGAAGATGAAATGATTGTCACATTTGTAGCTCAAGCTGGACAATCGTTTAGATTTGGCTATGTGTTCGTGTAGAAATGTTCTACTTGATCGTGTAGTAGTTGCTAAAAGATCGCATAGCTAATGCCACGCGATCCTGTAAAGAGTTTACTCAATTGTGTTGCGTTGGCTACATGATTGCGTACAAGCTCGAGGGTAAACGATCCCATAGTATTTGATACTTGACACAAGACATGCACGCTAAACAATCGTGTAGGCTATCATGCTTATTGCATAGTCGTTAGCTACACGATCGCATGGCATGCATTACTCGAAGCGTGCTGCCCGATCGCGTGGACTTTCATGCTCATTGCATAGTCCTAAGCCATGGATCATTGCTAAACAATCGTTTACACTCAACGTGTGTTACTAGACGATCAAAGGATTTACTACACGATCAAGTGACGAGGCTTCAAGGCAGGTGGTTCAAGACCCGGTTCACCTGATCAAACCGGTTGACTCGAATCTTTTGTAATAATTTAGCTTTTATTTTTCGTATTCGAGACAAGTTATCACGATCCATCAACTTTAATTAAATGTGCATGTGATGTATATTTATTTTATATGTCATAATGTATGTCATATAGTTTTAAAACCCACCATAGGTTATGCATTTTTTTTCATGCATCATCTTTATATTATAAATGTTATAATATATTAGTATGCATGATTAAATTATATTAAAGCATGCTCATACATCATATAATATGAGAGTTATAATATATGCATGCATTAAAGCATATACATGCATTAATTATATTATAAGTATCATAATATAAGGTTGTATGTTTGCATGGAATGTATGCTTAGTACATTGCTAAGTTATATATATTAGTAATGAATAAACATTGTGTGAGGCATGACACCTAGGTTTATTTATAAAAGTTATAAATACCTTGTGAATGTCTAGCTTAGCAATGTGAATGGTTTTAATTGTTTCATTTTTTATAAGAGTTATAATTAATAACATTAGAATTAAAATCAAATAATAAAGAGTTACATGTACACCTTAGGCTTTAATCATGTTTTAAATATGTTTTAAAATTTGATTGAGATAGACTTAAGATCACGTTTCTAATAGGATTAGAAACCTAAGTTTATTTTTTTTAATTCGGTTTAATAGGATTAAATTGACTAATAAAAGATTAAATATTTAGTAAATGTATATATAAGGGACCTTTTGGCTAAGGCTGGTTCTATCTAGGTTGGGGTACTTAAGTCAATGGAAACGCCGCACCCCTACTTGAGAACCTACATGGAAAGGTGAATTAGATAGATTTGTTACATGAATGCAAATTTGATGACAGTCTGTTAAAGTGTTTAATAAGACTTGAATCAAACTTGTTTAATCATCAAAAGCAAGTGTTGTTTTTTAGCAAATTAAACAAACCACTTAGTTAAAATCAGTAGCCAGATTTTCTAAGTTAATGAATCCCTAGGTAGAACATTTAGTGGAAGGTAATTAGGGTATATGATATTTTATTATACCTCTACATGTTTCTCCCTGAAAAGTTCACACCGTGAGATCTATTCTCGGCCTCGAGGCACCCTGGGAATGTCCTCCTAAAGATAGCATTTGGGTAGGTCAATACCAAGGTGAATGGAGATAATGTTCATAGTAAGTAGGAGCGGGACGTGTGACAACATATCCCTCAGTTTCTCTCATTATTTTGGATAAAGTTTTAGTACATCGCCTCGTGGCACCCTGGGAGTGTCCCCCTAAAGGATGACTGTTTTCACTCTTTATCTGATCTCCAACAATGGATAGGGTTGCTTTAGTCTGTTGTCCTAATTGGCTCTTCCCTAAGGTTGGCTCATTAGGGCAGGACTCTAGGGCCTAAAATGAGGGCTTACACTTACACAGAATTGTTGAGGATGTTAACAAATTCTGGACCGAACAATGGTGATTGTTAGATTTAGTTACAAGGGTTGTTCTGTCTAATGGTTGAGATTTTCTCATTCTAGTGAAAGGACACTTGATCACCCTACAGTGACTTTTGTCCTGCCTCAATGGAGCATCATTGCAAAATTGATGTCACTTAGGGTATAATAGAACTATTTTGCTAAAACTTAATTGGTGTTAAAAGTTATTTAATGGAAGTAGACTCATTAAGTTTGTTCATTCTTTCAACAATTTTATTATGGCTATCGCTACTCTTTCACTTCTTATCGCTGATAAATTGACTGGTGAAAATTATGTTAGTTGGAAAAACACGATTAATACAATTTTAATCATCGATGACTTAATGTTCGTCCTTATGGAGGAGTATCCTTCTATTCCAGCTTCTAACGCTGCTCGAAACATTCGAGACGCGTATGAGCACTGGACACGGGCGAACGAAAAAGCTCGGGCGTATATCTTGGCCAACCTTAACGACGTTTTGCCCAAGAAGCACGAGCCCATGATCACTGTACATGAGATCGTGGAGTCCCTGAGGGGAATGTTCGGACAATCGTCCGCGCAACTCAAGCACGACGCTCTTAAGTACATCTTCAACTCACACATGAAGAAGGGAACATCTATTAAGGAACACGTTCTCAATATGATGGTCCACTTCAACATGGCAGAGATGAACGAGTCGAGCATCAATGAGGCCAGTTAGGTTAGCATAATTATGGAGTCATTACCAGAAAGCTTCATTCACTTCGTAAGTAACGCTGTTCTGAATAGGGTTGATTACAACCTTACAACTCTACTAAATGAGTTGCAAACTTTCCAATCTTTGCTAAAAAGCAAGAAAAAGAAGGTTGGTGAGACAAATGTTGCTTCATTATCCAAAAATTTCCATAAAGGTTCGACCTCAGGAACTGAGTCTGTACCTTCTTCTTATGGCACCAGCAAGTGGAAGAATAAGAAGGGTCATAAGAGGAAGGTGCCTGCTAACTCACAACCTGCTGCTCCATGGGGTAGGCAACCAATGAAGGTTGACAAGAGAAAGTGTTTCCATTGTAACTAGGATGGCCACTAGAAGCGAAACCGCCCACATTATTTGGTTGAGAAGAAGAGGCCAAATAAGGTAAATACATTTTACTAGTTTTGGAAACTTGTTTAGTGGAGAATGATGATTCTACCTGGATTATTGACTCTAGGGCCATTAACCATGTTTGTTCTTCATTTCAGGGAATTAGTTCCTGGTGGCAGCTTGGTGTTGGTGAGATGACAATTCGAGTTGGAACCGGGCACACCATCTCAGTTGTGGCAATAGGAGGTCTCCGGCTGACTTTACAGAATAGGTTTATCATTCTAAATGATGTTTATGTAGTTCTCGAGTTAAAGAGGAACTTAATTTCTGTAAAGTCTTTGTTTGAATGTAATTACACACTTACTTTTTCAGTTAATAAAGTGTTTATTTTGAAAAATAGTGTTAATATATCTTCGGCTCAACTGGAAAGTAATTTGTATGTGCTAAGGCCGTTAGCAACAAATTCCCTCCATAACATAGAGATGTTTAAAACTGTCGTAAATCAAAACAAACGACTAAAAATTTCTCCTAAAGAAAATGCCCAACTTTGGCACCTACATTTAAGGCACATTAATCTCAATAGAATTGAGAGGTTGGTAAAGAATGGATTTCTAAGCGAGTTAGAAGAAAATTCTTTACATGTGTGTGAGTCATGCCTTGAAGGCAAAATGACTAAAAGGTCTTTTACTGGAAAAGGTTATAGGGCCAAAGAGCCTCTAGAGTTAGTGCATTCATACCTTTGTGATCCGATGAATGTGTGAGCCAGGGGAGGCTATGAATACTTCATCACTTTTACTGATGACTATTCAAGGTATGGGTATGTTTATTTAATGCAACATAAGTCTGAGTCCTTTGAAAAGTTCAAAGAGTTCAAGGATGAAGTTGAAAATGCATTAAGTAAAACGATTAAAACACTTCGAATCGATCTAATCGAGGTGGAGAGTTTTTAGATTCTGAATTCCAGAACTATATGATAAAACATGAAATAGTTTTCCAACTCTCAGTACTTGGTACACCTCAATAGAATGGTGAATCAGAGAGGAGAAATCAAACCCTGTTGGACATGGTTCGGTCAATGATGAGTTACTCTTCCTTACCTGACTCGTTTTGGGATTTTGCAATAGAGATTGCAGCTTATATCTTGAACTGGTTCTCTCCAAGAGTGTTTCCAGAACACCTTTGGAGTTGTGGAATGGTCGTAAATCTACTTTATGTTATTTCCGCATCTGGGGTTGCCCAACATATGTGCTTGAGGCTAATCCTAAGAAACTAGAAGCACGTTCGAGGTTATGCCTATTTGTAGGCTACCCCAAAGGGACACGAGGGGGTTATTTTTATGATCCTAATGAAAACAAAGTGTTTGTATCGGCAAATCTACTTTTCTTGAGGAGGATCATATAAGGGAGCACCGACCTAGAAGCAAAATCGTATAGAATAAGCTTTCCAAAGAAACTACTAAGTCTTTAACAAGAGTTGTTGAAGAGCCTACTACCTCAACAAGAATTATTAAAGTAGGTTCATCTAGTAGGTTAAATCCACCTCAAGTGTTGAGGGAACCTCGATGTAGTGGGAGGGTTGCAAACCATCCTATTCGTTATATAGGTTTAACTAAAATCCTAGCTATGGTAGCTGATGGCGAGGTTGAGGACCCGTTGGCTTAGAAGAAGGCAACGAGGGATGTTGACAGAGATTAATGGGTCAAAGTCATGGAACTTAAAATGAAGTCTATGTACTTCAATTCAATTTGGGATCTTATAGATCAACCTAATAGGGTCATGGAACTTAAAATGAAGTCTATGTACTTCAATTCAATTTGGGATCTTATAGATCAACCTAATAGGGTTAAACCTATAGGTTGTAAATGGATCTACAGGAGGAAATAGGGTGCTGATGAAAAGGTGCAAACCTTCAAAGCTAAATTGGTGGTAAAGGGTTATACCCAAGTAAAAGAAGTCGACTATGAGAAGTCTTTCTTGCCTGTTGCCATGCTGAAGTCTATCTACATCCTCCTATCCATTGCCTCATATTATGATAAGAGATATGGGAAATGGATGTCAGGACTGCTTTTCTGAATGGCAATCTTGAGAAGATCATTTATATGGTGCAGCCCGAGGGATTCATAGTCCAAGGTCAAGAGAAACAATTTTGGAAGCTCAATCGGTCCATTTATGGACTAAAACAGGCATTTTGATCTTGGAACATAAGATTCGATAATGCGATCAAATCTTACGGCTTTGACCAAAACGTTGATGAGCCTTGTGTCTACAAGAAAATCATCAACAGTTGAGTAGTTTTCCTAGTGTTATATGTAGCCGATATCCTACTCATTGGGAATGGCGTAGGCTTACTGATTTTGGTTAAGAACTGGCTAGCGACCCTATTCCAAATGAAAGATTTGGGAGAGACTTAGTTTGCTCTTGGTATTCAGATTTTTTGGGATCGAAAGAACAAAATGCTAGCACTGTCTCAGGCATCGTACATTGACAAGATGTTGATCAAGTACTCGATGTAAAACTCCAAGAGGGGCCTATTCCTTTCAGGAATGGAGTTACATTTTCTAAAGAACAGTGTCCTAAGACACCTCAAGAAGTTGAGGAAATGAGACGGGTCCCCCATGCATCTGCCATAGGTAGGTTGATGTATGCAATGTTATGTACTAGACCTGACATCTTCTACGTCATGGGGATAGTCAGTAGATATCAGTCTAATCCAGGATATGGTCACTAGACAACAGTCAAAAACATCCTCAGGTATTTTTGGAGAACGAGGGACTACATGCTTGAATATGTTTCTAAGGATTTGTTCCTTACAAGATACATAGACTCTGATTTTCAAACTGATAGGGATTCTAGGAAATCCACTTGAGGATCAATGTTGACTCTTAATGGAGGAGTTGTAGTCGCACCAAGCAAGGGTGCATCGCAAACTCCACCATGGAGGTTGAGTATGTAGCGGCTTGTGAAGCTGCTAAGAAGGTTGTTTGGCTTAGGAAATTTCTGACTAATCTGGAAGTTGTTCCACATAGTCTAGGCCTATCACCTTTTATTGTGATAATAGGATGCTGTAGCGAATTCCTGTGAGCCTCGGATTCATAAGCGTAGCAAGAACATTGAGTGAAAATACCATCTCATCCGAGAGATTGTGCATCGAGGGGACGTGATTATCACAAAGATAACTTGGGAGCACAATGTTGCTGATCTGATTACGAAGGCTCTCATGACTACAATGTTTAAGGGTCACCTATAGAGTATGGATCTATGAGACAGACCACAGTTAGACTAGGGCAAGTGGGAGATCTTGTACTGGGCATTTGTGCCCTAGTTTATTTTTTTTGTACATGTAATTTTATTATCTTATACACCACACTAGCTTTAGGACAAATGGGAGATTGTTGGGGTTGATGCCCTAAATCTCGTAGGGTCCTGTAGTTTGTAAACACTTGTCTAAACAAACATTCTATGATTTATAATATATGATATTTTATTCACATTGTCTATGAAATATTTGATATTTTAGTTTCATTAACCACAAACCAATAAACTAAGATCCATGGTTATCATTGTAACTTAAACATGTATGTGAAGACATATAAGTGGATCATGCTTTAAGTGATAACCTAAATGGTCTATAGTATATGGATAAGGTTGGGTACCTTATCCTGGTGAGACTACAAGTACGGCCCACTTTGTAGGTGTTACAAATGTTGTAAAGTGCTATAAATGATCTGATCCTGATCACTCATGTATTAGACATGCAAGCGAGGATATTCTATATAAAGGAGTTTGTATAAGACTGGACCACGAAATGCTTAGTCTCGTTATATAACATCGTTCATAATTGTGACTTTGATTTCACTAAGATGACTATAGGTAACATGACCTTAAACCTGAATGAGTTGTGAACTCCTGACTATGAGGGCGGTTCTTTAATTTGCATGGGTGAGAATGGTCGTCGACTCAATAAGCCTACCATTTTGGAGATTCGTCTAATTGGAGAGCTAGGAACTCAATTACACAAGATGGAACTAACTTCTTCCTCAAAACAAAGGTCAGTAGATAAATTTCTCCCTCAAGGACTGATTTCGGATCTTGAACAATGTGGCGCCATAGCCTCTCTTAGCACGAGAGGGGTTTAGTCATAGTAAGACTATGATCTATTGTTCATTAGAGCGATCAATGGTACTTAAGGAGTTAAATATAACTACAGGAGCAAACCGATAATTTTGCCTAGTTATACTTATGAGCAATTTGTGAAGGGTCATTGTACTGTTGATTGGTTATATCCAATGGACACAGAAATATATCAGTAGTGCGAAGAGTGTAGTTGTCGGTCTTTAGTGAAGTGTCCGATAGTACAGTTGGAAATAGGGCCGGGGGGGCACCCCCTCCCCGCCCTCGTCCCTGCCAGGCGGGGATGAGGAATGGGGTCCCACGGGACCCCATTCCACGTTTCCCCGCAGGGATTCCCCTATTAGTTCCCTGTGGGGAATCCCCTACCACATTCAATTTAGGGTCTTTTTTTTTATTTTTAAGTTTGGGTTTGGTTTCTTGGGCTTAAACTTAGAATTTAGATATTTAATATTGGGCTTCAATCCAACACTATACATTATAAACATATATATTAATAAATTATTTTATATATTATTAATATATATTTATAAAAATATAAATATATCAAATTGGGGTCGGGGTGGGGATATCGTCTCCGTCCCCGCTCATCTCCATACGGGGCCCCAAAAATTTTCCTCGATTTAACCCCATCCCCAGTCAAACCGGGGATTCCCTGCCCCAATCGGGGTGGGTACCCACGGGGAATTTTATCAACCCTACTCGACAGTTAACGGATGGTGGATAATGTGATTAAAGAACTTAGTCAGTTATTCACCTACCGTTGGAGCTTTAAGCTACAGGTCCATAAGGTCCACTTGGTAGCTTAATGGATTAAGTTGAGAATCAGTTTTTTAGATTAATTTGAAATGTTCAAATTAATAAGAGGGAATTTGATTACATATGATATAATTAAATTAATTAAATTATATATGATATAATTGATATAATGTATTTGATACATTATTGTTTGATTGGAAGAACTAATATTTGTATGTGATTCAAATATATTTTCTATGAATAAAATTCATAGTTATTAAATTTAATATAAATATGATTTATATTAAATGCCATAAAATAGAAAAAAAGAACTATGGTTTATATATTGTTTATGATGTAATATTAAAACTATAGGTTATGAATGTAATATGATAAGTTAGTTATCATATTTATTTATGATATAGTAATTATTTGATAATTAAATTATTTTTCTCCATATCCACCCTTAGTGGGTAGTTATTTGGCTTTATGGAAAAAGTGGGATAAAAATGAAAATTGTTTTCTAATCTTTCCACGAAAGAAACAGACATGATTAACGAGTGACGAGATATCAGATATATTATCGAGTTACTACATGATAGTTTCAGAGAATATATGATACTTTGTTATCCAAATGATCGTGGAACTTGTCTATGCGATAGACTTCGTTGTCCACTCGATTGTCTTCCTCCTTAAACTTTAAATCTTCCCTCTAACAAAAATAAGCCAGAGCCCACCATTCCTTGATTTCTCACATCGAGAATACCAAGGTAATGTAATGGTAGTGTCCGGTTACTACTTATTGCTGTTCGAGGGTGTTCGTGTTGTTCGATGCATTCGTGAACGTTTGAGGGATTTACTTGAAGAACGGTTCTTCAATGGTATAGTCTCTTGATCCTTAATTTTTTTATTTTCAAAGCATCACGTAATTTATGTTTGTAGTATAATCTATTTTGTATGACTATAAACGTATGAGTTCATTCACAATGGGCTTTGGATGATTCGTTTCCACTTAAAGGTCTGTTATAATCAAAGATCCTTCACAACATACAGATAAATACCTAAACAAACAGCTACAGTCAAAGAATGGAGAAACCATTGAATTCTCTACAGCCTCAAACTTTGCATTTCTCTACCATGGACGTCTATGTGTACCAGATGATGAAGAAATCAAGAAAGAACTGCTGAAAGAAACACACGAGTCATGATTTTCAATACATCTTGAGAGTACCAAGATGTACCAAGACTTGAGAGCACATTACTGGTGGCGAAACATGAAAAGGGACATAGCCGACTATGTAAGTAAATGCTTGGTTTGTCAACAGGTGAAAGCTCTAAGGCAATGGCCACAAAGACTCCTCCAGCCTTTGAATGTTCCAGAGTGGAAATGGTAGCATATTTCCGTGGATTTCAACTTAGGACTCCTAAGAACTGTTGAAGGACACAATATGATTTAGGTAATTGTGGATCACTCACTAAGTCGACCCATTTCCTACCCTTCAAGACCACTCATACTACAAAAGCACTAACTCAAATGTACTAAAAAAAGATCATCTGATTGCATGGAGTCCCAGTATCCATTGTTTCAAACCGGGACACTCGTTTTGTCTCCAAGTTCTAGAAGAGTTTGCAGAAAACAATGGGCACACAACTAAAATTTAGCACAGCCTTCCATCCACAAAACTAATGGACAAACAGAACGAGTTAATTAAACCTTAGAAGACATGTTAAGAGCATGCACTTCAGATTTTACTAGAGCGTTGGATTTGAAATTGCACCTTATAGAGTTTACTTATTATAGTCATTAGGCGACAATTGGTATAGCTCCCTTTAAAGCCCTATATGGAAAGAAGTGCAGATCCCCCGTACACTAGGATGAACTAGGGGAGTGAACACTACTGGGACCTAAATTAGTGTAGCAAACAACAAAGGCAATTAAGTTATTTTTGAAAATAATGCGAACAACTCAAAGTAGGCAAAAGAGTTATCCTGATAACCGTCGAAAGGAGCTGGAATTCAAAGTATGAAAAAAGGCATTATGAATTTTGGACAGAAAGGCAAACTTAACTCTCGCTTAATTGGACCCTTTGAAGTACTGGAGCGAGTTGGTCAAGTAGCTTATTGATTGGTGTTACACCAATCCTTTCTACAATACATTTCATGTATCTGTTGGAAATGGTGTCTAAAATCTCCTTGTAATCTCATAGTCTTTAAACTCTATATGAACATATTGTTGTTAATAAATTAAGTGTTATTTTATAAACATATAATAAATCCAATAAACTAAGATTCGAGGTTATTTCCTGTAATTTAAACAAGTATGTAGAGACATACAAGTATATCTTGTTTAAATAATTACCTAAACGGTCTGTACTAGATGGATAAGGCTAGGTACCTTATCCTTGTAACACTATGGATACAACTTGCTTTGTAGGTGTTACAAGTGTTGTAAAGTGCTGCAAATGATCTGATCCTGATCATTCATGTCTACATGCAAGCAAGGGTATCGTATACAAAGAGTTTGAATAAGATCGGACCATGAAATGATTAGTCTCTTTATATAACGCCGTTAATAATAGAGACTTACATTTCACTAGGACCATAGGTGACATGACCTGAATCCTGAGTGAGTTGTGAACTCCTACTCATAAAGGCAGTCATTTGATTTGTATGGGTGACAGTGGCTAGATTGCCAACTCAACAAGCCTACCATTTTTTAAATTCGTCCGACTGGAGAGCTGGGAACTCAGCTACACAAGACAAAATTCACTCCTTCCCCGATAGGGCAAGTTGATAAATTGCTCCCTTGAGGGTTGATTCCGAGTCTTGAACATAGTGGCCACACCTTCTCCTGGCCCGAGAGGACTTGGTCATAGTGGAACTATGACTTATTGTTCATTAGAGAAATCAGTGTGTAACGACCCCACCCCCTAGGACTTAAGTTAGGCCGTTACTAAATACATGCATGCATGGAACTCAAAACGACACTCGATTATGGTGAAATAAATGTTAACTAAATAAGGTAAGTTCAAAAGACTTTCATTAAATTCAAATACTAAATCAATAGTAAGGTACCCATAAATCATAAAGGATAATAAATAAATTTGAAAAATGATTCTTAAAAGTAAGTTTTAAACATCAAAACTAAAAATTAAGAGAAACATGAAAAGAACTTTAAATCTCATGAGCGGATGCATAAAAACTAGTCCCAGTGGCTTGATTACGAATTCCACTTGTCCATCGCCGGTGCATCTCTATCCTTACCTGAAACAACAACATGAAAAAGAATGAGTATAAAATACTCAGCAAGTAACCCCACTACTGGGGTTAGGCTAGGCATCTATGTTCTCTAGATACCCACCTCTGGTGAAACATATAAACTACTCTAGTCCTCATGGGACACATACACACATGAAACAAAAAGAAGACTGAGTCCTATCCTATTGTAGTTAAGTATGCCCATTACCTTTGGTGAATCCCGAAGGAGACACAAACTGGTGAATCTTGAAGGAGACACAAACTTGTGAATCTCGAAGGAGACATAAACTGGTGAATCCCGAAGGAGACACAAACTAGTGAATCCCGAAGGAAACATAAACTGGTGAATCTCGAAGGAAACACAAAATCTAATGGGCATCTAACTAATCAGTAAGGACATTTGCACAGTCTTAACATCATAATCATCACTGTACGAATCTATGACATACATATAAACCTTAATATCATGGCTCTACAACATACACATATACCTCAACATCATGGTTCTACAACATACATTGATACCTTAACATCATTAGATCAAATACAACCATGGAAGCACATACCATCTCGTACTAGCATTCAAGTGTCTATGTGCATAAATAAATAATTTGGATCTCGTAACAGAACATACTTTAATCATGTTATACTATCAATCTTTCATGCTGTCATTCTACCATAACCTTCATTTAACATGCTAGCATACATCTAATGCCTAGCCCGTGTGCAGTTCCAGTAGTAAGATTATTTACCTTGATATTAGGTCGAACCAAAATCAATTGAATCTATGTAAAATTCTTGAATCCTTAATTAAGCCTAAACTTAAACCAAGCTTTAAAATTAATTGTAAAGGCCAAATTCCAAACACCTAAATATTACAAAATATTTCTAGATGACCTTACCTAAGGTGTGATCCAATTCGAATTCACCTTCTAAACCTCCAATTTTAAGCCCAAATAATTAGCAAACCAAACTCTTCTTCATCTTGAATGAAATTCTTGAATCAACCCCCTAATTATAATTTGAAATTAGGCTTACATGATTAAAGCTTGAATCAAATACATACTTCACTATCAATGTCTCAAATAAATTATCCATATGTAGCTTCGTCAAAAAATCACTTCCAAATGACTTTACCAAAATTTCTCAACAACCAAAATTAATCCACAAGAGGGTAATCAAAGCATAAAACTTACCAAAAATCGCTAAAACAAACTCCAATTTCACTGAACAACACCTCAATATATTCAAAAACTTGAATCCAAAGTTGAAACACAATGGCTATCAACCAATTGATGCCAAAAGTAAATGAGTATTCAAGAATCAATCGAAAACAAACCCAAACGGTAGAAATCTTACCCAAATCGATAGATCCAATGATGGCAAAAGCGAACGACGCTTGAGTAGTGGTGGACGGAGGTCATGAAGAAGAAACTGACACGGTGGCTTTGGGCGGCGTCGGACAGGCTCACGAACGTGAGGAAGAAAAGGGGGTGGGTTTGACTTTTTATAGAAAAAAACAACAACAACAACAACAATAATAATAATAAAACAAAAAAGGAAATAAATATAATTACATTTAATTCCTTTCCGTTTCAAAAGAAAACTAATTCTTGCCATTAATTTCCAATTTGAATAATTTCACGCCAACAATTAAATTCCTGCACTTACACTTGAAGTCCAAAATTCCAAAAATGCCCTTCAACTAATAACAATTACTGAAATTTCAAATAATAAAGTTACTGAAATTACATTATTACTAAAAAAATGTGCGGGGTGTTACATAGTGGTACTTAAGGAGTTAGATGTAACTACAGGGGCAAAATGGTATTTTGGCCCAACTGTACTTACGAGCAATTTGTGAAGGGTCATCGCGTTGTTGATTGGTTATATCCAATGGACATAGAAATATATTTGCAGTGCGAAGAGTGTAACTGTCAGTCATTAGTAGAGTGATCGGCAATTAACGGATGTTGGGTAATTTAATTAAAGAGTTCAATTAATTATCCAACTATCGTTGGAGCTTCTACAGGTCCATAAGGTTCCCACTGTAGCTCAACAGAGATTTAATCTTTGGATTAATTTGAAGTGTTCAAATTATTTGAGGGAATTAATTATATATGATATAATTAATTATAATGTATTTGATACATTATGAGAGAAATTTGAATATAATTCAAATACCAATTATATGAATGAGATTCATGTAATTAAATATAAATATGATTTATATTGAGAGGAATAAAATATTTTGATATGATCCAAATATCATTTATACGAATGAGATTCATATAAGTGAATTTAATATAAATGTGATTTATATTAAATGCCATGTATAATTAAAAGAGAATAAAAACTATAGTTTATGTTGTTTTTGATACAATATAAAACTATAGACTATATGTTATATTTGATGTAACATATAGTGTATATGTATAATAAGGTAGTTATTATATATTTTATTTTTTTAATTTATTTGGAATTAATAAAATGAAAGGAGTTACAACTCTCCCCTTATTCTCTCAATAACTAACTTGTGATAAAAGAAGTTGAGAGATCATCTTCTTCCAAGAATTCTAACAGAGATTCACCACCCCAAGAGAAAAGTTCTCTGAGAAATCTTTCATCTTATTCTCTCCTTCTTCCCGCTTTTGGTAGTGTCCATGTGTGAAGAAGGAGATCCACGAGGAAGGAGTTTTATTCTTCACTCGTACGAGGGATTACTTGAAGAAAGATTCTTCAAAGGTGAGGTTTCTTGAAACCTTTTTTTTTTTTTTTTTTTTTTTGTAAAATCATACTATAATTTATTGTTAAATTCATATCTCTTGTATGTTTACTGTAAATTTTGTATTCAATAATTAATTGAATTTGGACGATCTGCTTCCGCTCAAGGATCTCCTCATGTCGAGTTTCCTTCAGTATCTATGCTTTGAAAATACGTGTCCAATCCATCACACGTAGTGAACTATGAACCCCTACAAATAAGCAAAAACTTGGAGTACGAAGAGACTCCAGCTTGCATCCTAGCAAAAGAGAAAAAGTCACTTCGTAGTCGGGAAATAAGTTTAATAAAGGTTCTTTGGAGAAATCAGCAAGTAGAAGATGCTACATGGGAATGAGAAGAAGAAATGAGAGCCAAATACCCTTATCTATTTAGGAACCAAGAAACTTTTGAGGACGAAAGTTTTAAGGGGAAGAATGTAACAACCCACGTATGAATATAGAATTATAGGAAATTACAAGTTAAATTTTAATTTTGAATTAATTTTCTAAGATTAATTGGAGAAGACCAATTTTAAATTTAATATACTAAGGTTAAAATTGGTTCATAAATATCCTCAATCATTAAATAAACAACAAACAAGTATTAATTTAGTAATTAAACAATTATGTAAGTAAGAAAATATATAAGGAAAAAAATAAATATCTAGAAAGTTTGAGAAAATAAAATAAAATGAATTAATAAATTAATTTTCAATTTTTGAAGAAATATCTAGAATGAGAAAGACAAGGAAAAAAATAAAACAATAATAAAATATTAACAATAATATATATATTTCCTTTCCTTAATAAATATGTCACATCAAACTCAAATCTTTCATCTCTTCTCCAATTAATTAAATAAACCTAAAAATAAATTCATCAACTTTAAATCATTTCTTTCAAAAAATCCTAAATCCCAAAATTAAATTCTAACTTTCCAAATTAACTAGAATCCAAATTTACAAATCTTTTTAAGTACTCGATTTAATTACTTCCAAATAAATCAATTATTTTTTCCTAATTCTTTATTTAAATTTTGTATCCAGGTTCCAAAATTAAAGAGGATAAAATATTAAAACCACAATTTCCCTTTTTCCCTTTCAAATTTCACAAAACTCAAAATTTATTATACAAATAATTCAATTATCTCTTCTAATTAATTTAAAACTCATACTCAAAGAATCCACATTAACTAATAAAACTTCTTCAACAATTTGAGATAATTAACTTAAATTTTTCTAAAAAAAAAAATCGGGATGTTACATCCTTCCCACCTTTAGAACTTTCGTCCTCGAAAGTTCAAATCTCGAAAAGCTTTTGATACTTAATCCTCACCTCATCATCTCACTTTCGAATTGCTTCATCGATCCAAGTGAATAGTATTTCAAACTTTGATTGTCCATAAAGGTCTATACGTCCTTTCACATAACATCTCCAAATTTTCGAAGGAAAACCAATTGAAGTTGATCTCAAATGCTCGCAACCAAAGAATTCTTAACTTAGGAAGTCAAACCAACTTAGTCTTTGACCTCAAAATATTAATTTCCTTTATCCTATCAAAATAATAAAAACTTCATTAAATGATTTTATTTTCCTCCCACTTATCTTCGTTAAGGTCAATAAGTTAAAGGTTCTCTTTTTCAATTTTCAAGTGAAACATACTCTTTATACCAAAATATGTGATCACTTCCAACCCTTTTATAACCTACAATTCAACTTCAATCTTCATACTTTTATTAGGGTACTTTCCACAAGTTAACATTGCCTTTAAACTCCAAATTCTCATCCTTCATCTTAGTATAGCTAATTAAACTTAAGACTCTTCATCGCAATAAGACATAGGTAAAGTCAAAGTATCTTGAGATCAACAATTTGTTCCAACAACTTATTTCTCCCATTTTATACCAATTATAATTTCAACCACCTTACCTTCCTTTTCCAATTTATTTCACTTAAGTCTCCTAAGGAATTCCTTATACTATTGCTTTATGTTCCAACTAGTAATTCTTCTTCCTTTTAGAGGCATTACATGAAGAACCAAAACACCATACCTTACTCAATCCATCAACTCTGACACCATTAAATTGATTATGACCTATCAATTCTTTCAAAATTTCTCTTGAAATGTTTTGACCTCAATATCTAGTAATCTCTAAATAAATCACCATCTCTTCCTTGCCTCTTGCGTATCTTATAAAGCAACTTAAATCTCGTACTTAGGAATGTGTGCTTTGTGACAAAATTTCTTGTAGCATCACTAATTTTTATTCCATCAATGCAATACATAATACTATTCCTCAGTGAATTCCTAACTCGCTTACCTTATTCGATGGTTTAGACAAATATATCATTTTCTTTCTCATTATAAGTTCATAACACTTCATAAGTCTACAAAATTTCAATATCTATGGACACAAAAATATGTTAGTTTCTATCAGTTCTTCCATGAATTAACTAAAGCCAAATGGCCTTATTGTGATCCTTCTTCCCTTCCATAATACAAAAACTAATAGTTCTCTCATATTAACTTATTTGAGGTCATTAAACTAGCAATGACAATCATTCAGTACATAAAGCTTAGACATGAAGGCTTTCAAACACATTTTCCATAAAACATTTAATGAAAGGGCGTACCTGGCGATGATGAGGAATCCGTTCATGAGCCATAAGGACAATCTGGACTTACATAGTAAGTCAGTCTATAGAACCCAAAACATGGGCTCTGATACCAACTGTAACGACCCGACCCCCTAGGACTCAAGTTAAACACATGCATGCATGGAACTTAAAACGACATCTTTTTATAGTGAAATCAATGCTAAATAAATAAGTTAAACTCAAAAGATCTTCATTAAATTTAGATATTAAAAATAGACGATAGGGTACCCATAAATCATAAATGATAATAAATAGGTTTGAAAACAAATCTTAATAGTAAGTTTCAAACATCAAATTGAAAGTTGAAAAACATGGAAAGAAATCTAAATATCATGAGCGGAAGCATAAAACTGGTCCCTAGTGGCTCATTCAAGGATTCCTCTTGTCATTCGCTAGTGCGTCCTTGCCCTTACCTGAAACATAAACATGAGAAAGGGTGAGTATAAAATACTCAGTAAGTAACCCGACTCCTGAGGTCGGGCTAGGCATCTATGTCCTTTAGATACCTACCTCTAGTGGAACATAAAAATTTCTCTAGTCCTCATGGGACACATACATACATGCAAAGTTGGTTTCTATCCTATTGTAGTTAAGTATGCCCACTACCTCTGGTGAATCCCAAAGAAAACACAATATCTGGTGAATCCCGAAGGAAACACAATCCCAAAGGAAACACAATCTGGTGGATCCCGAAGGAAATATAATCTGGTGAATCCCGAAGGAAACACAATCTGGTAAATCCCGAAGGAAACACAATACCTAGTGGGTATCTAACTAATCAGTAAAGACACTATCACAATCTCAACATCACAATTATTACAATATGGTTTTATAACATATATATACACCTCAACATCATGGCTATACAGCATGCATATATGCCTCTATATCCTCATATCAAATACACCCTCAGTGAATCAAATATCACCTCTTACTAGCATGCAAGACTCTATGTGCACAAATAAATCTTTTAGATTCTCATACAAGAATATATATTGATCATACTATACTATCCATCTATCATGTTATCGTTTAGTCATAATATTCATTTATCATGCTAGCATATATCTAGTGTCTGGCCTGTGGGTAGTTCTAGTAGTAGGATTACTTACTTTGATATTAGGTTGAACCAAAAAGCAATTGAATCTTTATGAAATTCTTGAATCCTTAATCAAGCCAAATATTTGAGCAACTAACCCCTTCTAATCTCCACAATCTTTCAATTAAATCCTAGTACATAAACCAATTAAATCTCCACAAACTTAATCAAGCCAAATTTAACCAAAGTTTAATCACGCCAAAATTAGTAACAAAACTTAATAACTTAATTCTTATAAATTACATTCGAACTGAACATGTCATAAAGCCCTAAATCTTACCAAAATTCTTGCCGAAATCACCTTACTCTGCTTGACAGTACACTAACAACCTTTTAAACTCCTTCAAACTTTCAAATTCAACCTCTAAAATCACGATTGAAATGATAATTAAACACATTATTTATTGGGTATTCAAGATCCTCAACAAAACCATGAAAATCATTTAGATCTTACCCAAAACTACGAACCTCACGACGGCATTCGACAGAGGACAACGAATGGAAGAGAGAAGGACCAACGGTGAGCAGATCCGACGACATGAAGGTTGGAGCGGCGTGGTTGCAACTTGACGGAGGAAAGGATGTGGACGTCGACGGTGCAACTGCCGAAGTTCGTCTAAACCAGAGAGAAAGTGAGAAAGTGGGGGTTTGAAAATTCTATATTTCTTTTCTTTTTAATTCTCCGCCATCCAAATACATAAATTATATTTATCTATCTATCTATCTATCTATCTATCTATCTATCTATCTATCTATCTATCTATCTATCTATCTATATATATATATATATATATATATATATATATATATATTTCCTTAATAAATATGTCATATCAAACTCAAATCTTTCACCTCTTCTCCAATTAATTAAATAAACCTAAAAATAAATTCACCAACTTTAAATCACTTCTTTCCAAAAATTCTAAATCCCAAAATTAAATTCTAACTTTCCAAATTAACTTGAATCCAAATTTACAAATCTTTTTAAGTACTTGATTTAATTACTTCCAAATAAACCAATTATCTTTTCCTAATTCTTTACTTAAATTTTGGATCCAAGTTCCAAAATTAAAGAGAGTAAAATCTTAAAACCACAATTTCCTCTTTTCCCTTTCAAATTTCACAAAAACTCAAAATTTCTTATACAAATAATTCAATTATTCCTTCCAATTAATTTAAAACTCATACTCAAAGATGTTGGGTTTATGTCCTAAAAACTCACAGTTTGTAAAATGATAAACATTTTCTATTATCAATATACTTGTTATTGATCTCATAAATTGTATGAAAGTCTAAATCCAATAAACTAAGACCCATGACTATTGTATGAGTACTTGAACTTTATGTGGAGACATAAGAGTGGATCGGGTTCGAGTAAATAGTCAAAATAATCTATGGTACATGAATGAAGTTGGGTACCTTATTCTGGTAACACCATTGGATGCGGCCTACTCTGTAGTTGTTACAAAGAGTTGTAAAATGCTACATACGATGTGATCCTAATTCGTACATGTTATGACATGAGGAGTAGGGGCATCCTATACAATGAGTTTGTATAAGATCTGTACCAAGAAATAAGTCAATCTTACTTTATAACATTGTTTACTGTTTAAGGCTGACTATTTCACCTAGATGACCTAGGTAACTCGATCTTAATCCTGAGCTAACTATGGACTCCTGTTTATTCGGGATTGCCCTTAGATTTGCATAGTTGAGGGTTAGCTCAATAGCGCTGTCTCAATAAGACTCCCATTTCAAGGGTAAGATCGGATAGATAGCTGGAGAAATAGGGTGCAAGACGAAGTTCATGCCTACCCGATTTAGGGATAGGAGAAAGGTTGTTCTATCAAGTACTAAATCTAGGTCTTGAACAAGGGGCCCCACCCTCTCATTGGGCCGAGAGAATTTTGTTTGGTGATTTGATCACAAACCAGTTGTTCATTAGAGGATCAGTAAGGACTTGAGGAATAAGACGTAATCTCGGTGGTAAAACATATATTTGACCTAGTCATTATATGAAACCCGGATTTCCATTTTTCCTACTTAAGCAGGTGATGAAGGGATTAACTAGGTGAAAGTTAAATCCTATGGTGAAGAAAAAGGAAATTTCTAAGTGTTGAATATATTTTCCTTAAGTAGCTTTGAGTTAAGCTTAAATCCCTTAAAATTGACTAAGTGTTGGACTAGGCATTACTATGTGAGTAGCTTTGAGTTAAGCTTAAATCCTTGAAAATTGACTAAGTGTTGGACTAGGCATTGCTAGGCATTGGCCACAAGATCTTGGAAAGAGTACTTGGGCAAAGGGAAAATTTGGAAATTTGGCCAAGTATAGAATATTGTGTGGGATGCGTTGGAAGGAAGGGAAATTTGGAAATTTGGCTAAGTATAGAAAGTTGTGTTGATGCATTGGGAGGGAACTACAATGCTTTGGAAGAAGTTGTGTTGATGCGTTGGAAGGGACCAATGCGTTGGAAGAAGTTGTGTTGATGCATTGGAAGGGACCAATGCATTGGAAGAAGTTGTGTTGATGCATTGGAAGGGACCAATGTATTGGAAGAAGTTGTGTTGATACATTGGAAGGGTTGTTGGTGATGGCATACGGCTGAAGGAAGGAAAATGGAAATGATGTGTTGAACATCCAAGAGTTGGTGGACACATATGAAGGATGAACTCATGGAGGATGTCATCCGGACATGTGGCTTGTTAGGAAGAATTCTTAAGCCTTAAGTAAAGAAGGTGGCAGCATAAGAAGACATACAAAGGTAAGGGCCATGCGTTGGTGAAAGGAGAAGAAGACACATTGGGTTGTGCTGATGCAAGATTGTGTTGATGGTGTAAGGAAGAGACACTTGGTCATGCAGCCAAGTAGGAGGTGTCGGCCATGGAGCAGTCTTGGACGCCTATAAATAGGACCAAAGACTTCATTCTTCAGATCACAACTCAAAATACATTTAAGAAGAGTGGGAAAGTTGAGGAAACCTTGTGTTAGAGAAAAATCCATGCATTGGACATAGAAGTTCAAAGAGGACGCATTGGACAGTGAAGTCTGAAAAGCAGCACCAATTTGGAATGAGGAGTTCTCCCAGAATACTCGTTCGTTTGATGTGATTTCAAAGGCATCTGAAAGCTAAAGGAATCTAGTTTTCATGATTGGGCTGTAGGAGAAGAAGCTTCAAGGAATCGGGCTGGATAATGAGGAAACGACAGAAGGGTCGAGCTATCGGGTAAGTTGGGCCAGTCTTAATGTTTTGATGATTCCAGCTAAACCACAAAGAGTTCTGAGCTAATATTTTATGGTAAGCTTTCTGAGATATTTTAGAACATGTTTTTAGAAGGAAGTATCTTAAAATAAGGTCTAGAACTATGAGTAATCTAAGATTATATTTAAATCTGGAATTTAGGATTCAAAAGGAAAACTAAGGAAATCTAAGGAACTTCGAACAGGAAAGTTCCTAACCAACCAAGGTGAGTGGTTATTGTGTGTTGTATTGTTGATATAATTACTATATATAGATAAATATATATAGAGGATAATGTTAAATTAGAATGATCAGGGATATATGTTTATCCAATTACTATGCTTGTTAAGATATTGCTTGTATGTTTGTGATGGAAACTGGAATTGTACCCAGGATATATAGTTAGCATGCTTGAAAAGGTACTTGACGGGAAAATATAGTCGGCTTCGGTCAACGAAAAATTATAGTATGTGACGACCGGCAGGAAATATAGTCAAGTTACCTAAGCATAGCTAGCGGGAAAAAATAGTCGATGTGCACATTGGCGGGATAATAGGGTACAAGGAAAGTTTCCACAGGAATTGTTGTTGTCTTAGTATACATGTGAAAGTACTGGGGATGTTTATATTATGTGATAACCAGCAGTCAAGCTGGGGTTGGTTGTTTTAACTAGTGGTCGAGTTGGGGATTGTCCATCGGTTGGGCTGGAAAATAATAATGAACTTATGGTAATGGTCTTGTTGACTATAGCATTGCTTTCCCAAAAATATATTTCTGTTGACAAAGTTATTTGTTTATCTAAAGGCACCACTCACTAGGCTTTATAGCTCATGTTTTTCATGTGTTTTGTTTTAATCTCCCCCCCACCCCATGTAGCAGAAAGGTGAGGAGTTCAGTTACACTTCTGGAGGGTTTTACAGTTGTTGTTGTAAACTTTGTTGTTAAGTCTTTATGTTGTATAAACGTTACATTGTTGTAATATAAGATGGGCCTAATTAATCAGTTGATTGTTCAATTTGTACATTGGTATCTGAGTTATTTTTGCTTGATAACTACTGTCAATCATGCCCTTTCTTAGGCTCGAAGGGTGGTCTGGGCGGGGTGTGACACATTATTACGAACAACTTGTGAAGGGTCGACTTGCTGATTATGGTTAAATCATGTGGACATAATATATCTATAGTGAGGGAAGGTAACTATGGGCTTTAGTGGAATGACCCATTAGTTAACGAATGGAGATTAATCTGGTCTAATGAGTTTAGCCAATTAATCTCGGATCGTTGGAGCCCATGATCTGTAGGTCCTTGAGGTCCCCCTACTAACTCATAACAGACTAGCTCTAGAATAGCGTGATAAGTTAATTTGAAACGTTCAAATTAGAATTAAGGGAATTAGTAATTATATGAGATATAATTTTATGTTTAATTTTAGAATTAAATAGGATATGAGAATCTATATATTTAAATATGATTTAAATATATAAAGATGGATATGTGTTAAAATTAATTTAATATTTGATATTAAATTAATTAAGTTTTATTTAATAATTAATTTATGAAATTAATTAATTTTTTATTTTTTAAAATCAAATAGATTTTTAAATCAAAATTTTATTTTTGAATAAAATTGAAAAAAGAAAAAGAAAACAAAAACACAAATGGAAAACTGGATTTTTCCATTATCCATCACTTAACTAGCTCACTCATGTTGCATTATCTTGCCTTTGTCTTCTCCAAGCATGAGCTGCAACTCATCCAACTCTTCTCTTTGCATGATGATCTGTAATATAATGAGAAGATTGGAGTAAAAATCGGGCATGCAATCAAAAGGTTTTTGAGAGAAAAACTGGTTTGAAGAAAGGTTATTCAACCTTGTTGCACCAGTGAGCTTTTCTTCTTCATCCCTTGATTCAAGCTTGTTTTGAGTCCCACAACTCAATCTAGAGCACCAAGAGAATAGTGGGGAAGATCTTGAGGTGGTCTACAATAAGATATAGAGAAGATTGCAGCTAGAGATGGAGCTTTGAAGAAGTTCTTCAAGAGGTATGTCTTGTAACCCATTTTTCTACAGAAGCATGCTTTATATTATGCCAAAATTAATGAATTTGAATGCTTAGATGATCCTTGTTCTTTCGCTGCATTTGATACAATCCTAAAATTGGTATTAGAGCCTTAAATAAGCATTCAATTCGGTTTAATTTTGGTTTGGTGGGTGTTTTATTTGATAAATATGAAACTGATGCACTGATATGGTTTTCTGAGATTTGATTGTTTAATTCTCTTTAATTTCTCATTTAAATTTGTAATTGACTCTTGCTTGATAAGCTTTAATGTGTTCCCAAGAGTCTATAATTTATTTGAAGTCATTAGAGTAAAAATTAAGCTGTAATTCGAAGAAACAAGCGAAGAGGCCGAGTTGCAGTTCCAGAGAAAATCAGCCTCTATTCTTATCGTCGCTGCAGTTCCAGTTGCTAAACAATCATCTAGCTCCAGATGCTACACGATGTGAAGAAAAGCTAGACGATCGTATAGCAATGGGCGCTGCATTGTGATGTTGAACGCTAGACGATCGTGGGAGCTAAACGATGCGTTCAATTTGCTATACGATAGCATTGAGCGATCGTTTAGTTTTGGCGTGGGAACTAAACGATACGTTTAATTTACTATACAATCGTTTAGCAACAATGCGCGCTAAGCGATGCGATGAAGTGCTACACGATAGCGCTGAGCAATCGTTTAGATGCGGAGCTAAGCGATCGTATAGACGCGGTACTAAGCGATGTGTTGAAGTTTCTATGCGATGGAACTGAACAAATCGTTTACCTACGATGCTGAACGATGTGACGATTTCTAAACGATGGAGCTAAGTGATCGTTTAGCTACAATGTAGTGTTAGATGATTGTGTTAAGCGATCGTTTGGTCTATACGATAGAACTAAGTGATAGTGATGAAGAGCTATACGATAGCTTTGAACGATCACTTACTTTGATCATTTATCTTTGATCAGGAGCTAAACGATGTGTCGAGTTGCTATGCAATAGCACTACGCGATCATTTCCTCTATGTGGGAGCAAGGCAATACGTTGAATGCTATGTGATGGCATTAAACGATCGTTTACTTTTTTGCGTGCTAAATGATCAAGCATTTACTAAACGATTTGGCGAAATGCATGACGATGGTCGTCATTGCTAAACGATCTGACTTAGTGAGATTTTGAGAGAGAGCGAGAGAAGCCGGTTCGACCGGTTTTCTTGAGGTTTGGTCCGGTTCAGCTTCAAATGATTTGTGGTTGGTTCCGTTCAGACATGGCTGGTCCGGTTCGACGGTTCGGGTTCGGTTCAAGCTACTTGAGTTCGTTTTGGAGCGGTTCGAGTGGTTCAGAAGCAGTCTGGAAGCTGTTTTGTAATAATTAGGTTTTGTTTGCTTGTTTTTGCCAAAACTAAAACCATATCAGTCTATGTTTAATTATTTATGCATTTGATATATGTTATAATTAAATAAATCTTGTGTGTGCATATAGTATGTCATTTAGATTTAAAATCCCACCATAGGAAGCATGTAACATGCATTGAAAGTATGTTATAATTATTATAATATATAGTATGCATGTTAGGGTTTCTTGTATTTAATATAAATGTTATATTAAATTTGAATGCCTCATCTATGTTATGGATGTTTAGCATGTTTAAAGTTTTATAAGTTGTTATAAAATTGGAATAGACATTTAAAATCCATAAACAACACCTGTATGCTCACGTAGGTTGACCACCTGTTTTAATTGTTAAAACTTATAAAACCTAGGTTACAAACTCAACCGGTATATAATTCTGTCTAAGGCTGGGGGTTTGTAAGTTGACGGTTTACAGACCACCTCCTACCTGGGGATTATGGCCGAATAATTAAGTGTTGGTAACCAGTTTTATGAGCATACGTGAGTGATGTGACGTAATAAAATGGTTTATCACCTAGACATCATAGGTTAAAATCCAAGTATAAGAGTTATACTTGGATAAACCACATATACTTAGGTTGTTTTATTAGCTGAAAAAAAACCTAAGTATAAATCTACCCAAAATAGAACACTTCAGTGGTAGCTTAATAACTTCTATATGATAGAGTTATTAGAAAACTTTAGTGGGAAATTAATAACATATACGATACGTTATTTTTAGCTCTCACATCTCTAAGAGTTCACAATCCAAATTTAAGCTTGACTTTGGATTTAGTTACAATTTGTTAATTAGAATTTGTTTGAATTTTATCAGCATGTCGAATTCTAGAATACTCGCTTCCGATATACATAACAGTAAAATCAAATCAACAAACAAATTACTAGTGGTTGGTTATACCAAAAGAGTTTTAACAGAGGATTGTTCTCTATCTCCCAACTCATATAAAATTATGAATTATGTAGATGAGGATGCTGAATTCGAACAACAAGATAAATATGATTTACTTGTTATCAAAGCATGTTTAGTGGAAAACGATAAAATCTGGATAATTGATTCAAGTGCCGCTAATCATGTATGTACTATCTCACAAGAAACAAGTTCCTGGAGACAGTTGACAGAAGGTAAAACAATCTTTAAGGTAGGGACCGAGAAGATCGTTTCGGCCAAAGCAGTGAGAGATATGAAGTTATTTATAGAAGATAAGTACATTTATTTGAAAAATGTATATTATATTCCTTCTATGAAAAGGAATCTAATTTCTGTCTCCTTTTTGCTAGAACAAAATTATAAAGTTTATTTTGAAAATGGTGAAATGTTCATCAAAATGGGAAATAAACAGATTTGCTCTGCAAAATTAGAAAATAACTTGTACATGTTAAAACCAACTGAAGTCAAAACTGTTTTGAATATAGAGATATTTAAAACTGCTGGGACTCATAAGAAAAGGAAGATTTCTCCAAATGCCTATCTTTGGAACTTGAGACTGGGTCACATAAATCTCAACAGGATTGAGAGATTGGTTAAGAACGGTCTTTTAAACAAGTTGGAAGACAGTTCATTACCACCACGTGAGTCCTGTCTTGAGGGTAAAATGACAAAATGATCTTTTTCTGGAAAAGGTAGAGCTAAAGAACCCTTAAAGCTAATTCATTCAGACCTTTGTGGGCCTCTAAATATTAAAGTAAGAGGAGGGTATGAATATTTCATTACTTTTATAGATGATTATTCAAGGTATGGGCATGTTTACCTAATACACCAAAAGTCTGAAACTTTTGAAAAGTTCAAAGAGTATCAGGCTAATGTTGAAAACCAATTAGGTAAAAAGATTAAAACGCTTCGATCGGATCGAGATAGTGAGTATATGGACATAGAATTCCAAAACTATTTGATAAAATATGGAATTCAGTCTCAACTCACAGCCCCTGGCACACCTCAGCAGAACAGTGTGACAAAGAGGAGAAACATAACCTTGGTTGAATGATTCGTTCCATGATGAGTTACGCTCAGTTACCAAGTTCTTTTTGGGGACACACAGTTGGGACTGCCGTGTATATTTTGAAAATGATTCCCTCGAAAAGTGTTTCTAAAACACCTTACAAGCTCTGGAGAGGACATAAAGGAAATTTATATTATTTCAGAATTTGTGGTTGTCCAGCACATGTGGTGGTGCAAAATCCTAAAAAATTGGAACATTGTTCAAAAGTGTGCCTATTTGTAGGCTACCCAAAAGAAACTAAAGGTGGTCTCTTTTATGATCCTTAGGAAGATAAAGTATTTGTATCGATAAATGAAACCTTCCTAGAGGAAGATTATATAAAGAACCATCAACCTTGCAGTAAGCTAGTAATAGAAGAAATGTCTAGAGAAACGACAAATATATCAACAAGAGTTGTTGATCGAGCAGGTCCTTCAACAAGAGTTGTTGATAGAGTAGGTCCGTCAACAAGAGTTGTTGATGAAATTGATACATCGCATCCTTCTCAAGAGTTGAGAATGTCTCATTGTAGTGGGAGGATTGTGCAACAGCTTGACCGGTACATAGGTTTAATTGAAACTCAAGACATCATACTAGAGGATGGTTTAGAGGATCCATTGTCTTTTAATCAAGCAATGAATGATGTGGACAAAGACCAATAGATTAAAGCCATAGACCTTGAAATGGAATCCATGTATTTCAATTATATCTGGGATCTTGTAGATCAACCAGAAGGGGTAAAACCCATCGGTTGTAAGTGGATCTACAAGAGAAAATGAGACCAAGCTGGTAAGGTACATACCTACAAAGTTAGACTTGTGGCAGAAGGGTTTACCCAAAGAGAGGGGTTAGATTTTGAAGAAACCTTCTCTCTGGTTGCCATGATAAATTCTATTAGAATACTCTTGTCCATAGCCACATTTTATGATTATGAAATATGAAAAATGGATGTGAAGACAACTTTTCTGAATAGCTATCTTGAAGAGAGTATCTATATGTCTCAACCCAAAGGATTTATACAACAGGGTCAAGAGCAAAAAGTTTGCAAGCTTAATCGATCCATTTATGGATTAAAACAAGCTTCTAGATCCTGGAATATGGGATTTGATGTTGCGATCAAATCTTATGGTTTTGAACAAAATATTGACGAACCCTGTGTTTACAAGAAAATCGTCAACAAAATTGTCGCTTTTCTGGTGTTGTATGCTAACAATATTCTACTCATTGAGAATGAGGTAGAATATCTGGCTGACGTTAAGAGATGGCTGGCTTCACAATTCCAAATGAAAGATTTGAGAGAAGCATAATATGTTCTTGGAATCCAAATAGTTCGGAATCGCAAGAATAGAACATTGACATTATCTCAAGCATCTTATATAGACAAGATGTTGTCTAGGTATAAAATGCAAAATTCCAAGAAATAATCTTACCTTTCAGACATGGAATTCATTTGTCTAAGGAACAGAGTCCTAAGACACCTCAAGAGGTTGAGGAGATGAATCGAATTCCATAAGCATCTGCAGTTGAGAGTTTGATGTATGCAATGTTGTGTACTCGTCCTGACATATGCTATGCTGTAGGAATTATCAGAAGATTTCAGTCCAATCCTGGTCATGACCATTGGACTGCTATTAAAAACATTCTCAAGTATCTTCGGAGAACGAGAGATTATATGCTCGTGTATGGTCCTAAGGATCTAATCCATATTGGTTACACTGATTTTGACTTTCAGAATGATATTGATTCGAGGAAATCAACTTCGAGGTCAGTATTCACTCTGAACGGAGGAGCAGTTGTGTGGAGGAGCATCAAGCAGAGTTGTATTGTGGACTCCACAATGGAAGCTGAGTATGTAGCTACAAGCGAAGCAACAAAAGAAGCAGTATGGCTTAGAAAGTTCTTGACAGATCTGGAAGTAGTTCCTAACATGCACCTGCTTGTCACTCTCTATTGTGACAACAGTGGATCAGTTGCAAATTCAAAGGAACCACGAAGCCATAAAAGGGAAAAACATATCGAAAGTACCATCTCATCAGGGAGATTGTACACAGAGGAGATGTCATTGTCACTCAAATTGCTTCCCAAGACAACTTAGCTGATCCATTTACGAAGACCCTCTCAACTAAAGTATTTGAGGGTCACCTGGTAGGACTAGGTCTATGAGTTTTGTATCACTAGGGCAAGTGGGAGAATTGATGGGTATTATAATGCCCTTGTTTATTGTATTTGTACATTTTATTCTCTCCATATAAACTCAACATTGTATATATTTATATATATTGATCTACTGGAGTTTTAGTCCAAGTGGGAGTATTGTTGGGTTTTATGCCCTAAAAACTCGCAGTTTGTAAAATGATAAACATTTTCTATTATCAATATAATTTTTATTGATCTCATAAATTGTATGAAAGTCTATGTCCAATAAACTAAGACTCATGACTATTGTATGAGTACTTGAACATTATGTGGAGACATAAGAGTGAATCGGGCTCGAGTAAATAGTCAAAATGATCTATGGTACATGAATGAGGTTGGGTACCTTATTCTGGTAACACCATTGGATGTGGCCTACTCTGTAGTTGTTACAAAGAGTTGTAAAGTGCTACATACGATGTGATCCTAATTCGGACATGTTATGACATGAGGAGTGGGGGCGTCCTATGTAATGAGTTTGCATAAGATCCGGACCAAGAAATAAGTCGCTCTTACTTTATAACGTTGTTTACTTTTTAAAACTGACTATTTCACCTAGATGGCCTAGATAACTCGATCTTAATCCTGAGCTAACTATGAACTCCTTTTTATTCGAGATTGCCCTTAGATTTGCATAGTTGAGGGTTGGCTCAACAACGCTGGCTCAATAAGACTCCCATTTCAGGGGTAAGATCGTATAGATAGCTGGGGACATAAGGTGCAAGATGGAGTTCATGCCTACCTAATTTAGGGATAGGAGAAAGGTTGTTCTCTCAAGTACTGAATCCAGGTCTTGAATAAGGGGCCCCACCCTTATTCTAAAATTAATTTTAACACATATCCATCTTTATATATTTAAATCATATTTAAATATATAGATTATCCTATTCCGTTTAATTCTAAAATTAATTTATGAAATTAATTAATTTTTCATTTTTTAAAATCAAATAGATTTTTAAATCAAAATTTGATTTTTGAATAAAATTGAAAAAAGAAAAGAAAACAAAAACACAAATGGAAAAATGGATTTTTCCATTATCCATCACTTAACTAGCTCACTCATGTTGAATTATCTTGCCTTTGTCTTCTCCGAGCATGAGCTGCAGTTCATGTAGCTCTTCTCTTTGCATGATGATCTACAATATAATGAGAAGATTGGAGTAAAAATCGGGCATGTAATCAAAAGGTTTTTTAGAGAAAAACTGGTTTGAAGAAAGATTCTTCAACCTTGTTGCATCAGTGAGCTTTTCTTCTTCATCCCTTGATTCAAGCTTGTTTTGAGTCCTACAACTCAATCTAGAGACCAAGTGAATAGTGGGAAAGATCTTGAGGTGGTCTACAACAAGATATGAAGAAGATTGCAGTTGGAGATGGAGCTTTGAAGAAGTTCTTTAAGAGGTATGTCTTGTAACTCATTTTTCTGCAGAAGCATGCTTTATATTATGCCAAAATTAGTGAATTTGAATGCTTAAATGATCCTTGTTCTTCCGCTGCATTTGATGCAATCCTACAAAAGAATCCACATTAACCATTAAAACTTCTTCAACCGTAACAATTTGATTCCAAATTCCAAAGATTAGGAAACTAAACCTCAATAATTTGAGATAATTAACTTAAATTTTCCTTAAAAAAATCGAGATGTTACAATAAATCTATAAATAAGTAAGTTATACTCATCAAATTCCTTTACCCAATAGTCTTAACTAGTTTTAATCATAAGTGTTCTTTATGAAATCTATAGGACCAAACCATAAGGAATAATTAAGATCGCAATCGAGGTAAATAGTTTATCTCACCCTCTCTTTAATTATTTTATGGTAGTGTACCTTTGTTATGTTGCATTATTATGATATTATTGTTATGATGCATTACATGTTTAAAACTCATTTCTCTACAAGGGACTCCATGCATTATGTTTGTTCATGATTATGTTAAGATCAAGTTTTAATTAGGTGTAGGTTATGCTTTCAGGGCTAGCAGGGCATCTATGGTTGCACCCCTCTAGGCCCAATCTTACATTATGTTTATGTTAGGGACTAGCAGGGTATGTATGGTTGCACTCCTTTAGTCCAATCTTATGTCTATGTTAATAGTTGGTGTTGGATGCAACTTTGACCCTTCTGACTGCATGACCTACTAATCATCAGATGAGTTAGTTTCTGCTTAAGTCCACATCTTCCTACCAGGGCGGAGGAACTTACGTTGGAAGTGTAACTGACTACTCATGGAATGATAGTTTATTTTTTGGGTCCCAATCATATGTTTCCATGACATGCTGTATGTGATTGTGCATTTGGTCACTACCATAAATAAGAGTTACTTACTGGGTATATTATATACTCATCCTATTTTACAAACTTTGTATAAGTAAGGATACAACGTAGGTGGTGTGACTGGGACGTCGCTTAAGGGGTCAACTATAAACTCAACGTTTTATGGATCCTAGTGTTTTGTAAAAAAAACTTATAAAGTATTGCTACTTAATTAATAAAATTTTAGATATGTTCTTTTTAAAAAAGATTATCCAAAACTCATCTCATGATAGAAAAGTCCAAGTATGTATGTCGTAGTGGTTAGACCTTGTTATGTAAGGATCAAGTTGTTACACAAAATCTAAAAATTTTCATTTTAACCCTTGAAATTTGAATAGTTTGTACACAAAAGAAACTCTTGAATGCTTTTGTGCCAGAATCATAGATAAAAAAAACTCATGTACGTGGCTTTAGTAAACAATGAAACATATACATGAAGTAAATGTAGGGGTCGAGTTAGGATTAGTAAAAAAACTCTTAAATGTTCGAACAAATAATTGAGGGTATAAGGTTGAAAGAAGGAATATAGAAGATAGGCATGGTCCACATATATATTTTAAAAAAATTATTGTTATTATTAATAATTAAAAAAAATTGTGTTGCTTGATTAAACAAAATGAAATGCATACGTGAAGTAAATGTAGGAGTTGGGTTAGGATTGGTAAAAAAAAGTCATAAATAATTGAATAAATAATAGAGAGCCTAAGGTTGAAAGGAGGAAGAGAAAAATAGGCATGATCCACACGTCTTTTTCTAAAAAAATTGTTGTTGTTGTGCCTATATACTTAAAACAGATACAAATTTTTTCGTTTATGAATTTAATGACTCTATTATAGATTTTTTACATATCAACGTTAAAAATGACACTTTTAAAAAATTGGAGCGTAATTTAAATTAATTGGACTATTTCTTTATTATTTGACCTTAAAAATGAGGGATGATGATTAGAGTTGGATGACCAAGTAAAATAATAATTACAATAAATGAAATGAAATTAATAGATAAAATATTTGCGTCAACAATTTAGAGAAGAAGAAGAAAAAAAAAAAAGTCTACGTCAAGGCCAATTCAATGACTTTCGAGTCACTTGATATTCCCATGATACAATAGCACAACATTTGTTAAATGAAATTTTAAAATCTATTTAGTAGAAAATTTGAATTGAGAAATTTGAAAACAAGAATTTAATAAAAGTATCTCATATTTTTATATATGAATATGTGTTTAGTAGTCGGATAAAAGAGTAAATTATAATTTAAACTATATTTAATAGATGAAATTAGAAACAATTTATGACAACCGAACATATATAATGGAGAATGGGGTTATGCTACTGAAATCTTTAATAAAAAAAGAAATTTTTTTTTATCTCCTACAACTATAGAAGAGTCAACTTCTAATTTAATTTCTTTTAATGTTTAATTTGTATTTGAAAATCTAAATATATCTGAGTTGTATATGGTACAATTAATTTAATATACATAGATACATTATAATATATATTAGATGTATTTAAATAATAACACATATAATTAAAATATGGGTTGTACATGTGGATTAATATTTTATTAATCAACTTAATGGGTAAAAGCTCATTCCTAATTAATTAGGATTTAATGAGAACACTTATGAACTAGTATATAAAGAGACTATATGGCTATGGTCCTCGATATACCAAAACACTCAGTCTCTCTTTAATCCTATATAGAGAGATCTCATTTAAGTCGGAGTTTTGGTTGAAGAAGAAAATAGTCACCTTATAATTGCTGTCAATTTTGCAATGAAATTCGGTAGGTTATTTTTGACCTTTTAGTATGAATGATAATTATATCTATTCGATATAGATTTAAAGTAATTATGCGAATAAGTGGTATCAAAGTATGAATTTTATGTGGGGCGTTGGTTTATATTCGTTTTGAATTGGTATTATAATTCAATTTTGATTTTGATTACAGAATCTAAAGATTATTTTTTTGTTGTGGCATGAACACTGCCTAAAAAGCAAAACCCACAGATTGAATCGTTACCAAATGTTCAGATTTGGTCCATACTGTTTTCTCTCTCTCTCTTTTTTTTTTTTTTTTTTTTTGTTCTTTTAGCAAATCTGATGTGATTAAAAGAATTTTAAAAAAATAATAATATGCAGAGATTGTGCATATTGCTGAATTAAAAAAATTAAATAATACACAGAGATTAGCAATATGCACAAATTCTGCATTCATTGCCGGTAGTGCATCGAAATTCTTTCCAGGCGGCGGTGCGAGTTTCTTTCATCGGTGGTGGAAGCAAGGCTTTAACACCGATGGCCGGCAAGCTTGGACGCCGATTGGAGCACCAAATAGGTCAATTGCCAATTGATTTTTGTTTTGTTTTTTTTTTTAATGATATTGCTTGTTTGATCTTACCAATGGTTCATGATCTTGATAGTTGATAATTGAGTAAATATAAATCTAATTTTTAAATTAATTAGTTTGTGAATTTGAATCTAAATTTTCATTGAGGATTCAAGTTTAAATTAAATTAAATATATTGTGAATCCGAATTGGATCGACGATGTATGTATAGATCACTAGCAAGAAATATTTTGATTAATCATTTGTGGATTTAAGTTAAATTTGATTAATCATGTTGTGGATTCAAGATTAATTGATCATGTTGTGGATTAAATTTAAATTTTATTAATATTTTGGTGAATTTAAATTTAAATTTGATTGATAATGTGGTAAATTTAAATTAAAATCTTATTGATATTTTGGTGAATTTAGATTTATATTTGATTAATGATATTTGGTGAAATTCATATGTTTATGTTGATTTAATAGTAAATGTATGCAATTATCGGGTGAATTTATATAAAGACTATATGGTATTCTTCTTCTGTTATTTTTGTACAATAATATTATTATATTATTGTCTCTTATATTTTAGATTGAATTACTTAAAATAATATATTACCAAAGTAGTCTCTGTTATCTAGATTAATTCCATTATAAAATATAAGATGCGCATATTCATGAATTTATGTGGACAATTATCGATCGAAAGGAAGATAATTATTTGGCCAAATTGTGGATATGCATGTAGTAATGAGTATGTGACAATTATAAGGATTGCTTATGTGAAAAATAGTCGGTCCAAAGAAAGCTATTTTTTTTACAGAGTTTATTGTCAGTATTCTGATTACTACATTGACAGCACCATTTACGATTTGTTCTTGCCCAAAGGTTGAACATCAATGTTGTGCTAGGCATCTTGTTAAAGGGGCCCACCACATATATGAAATTATTTTGTTATATTTTAATTGTGAGTATATATTTTGTTGTTTATTGTTTCCATTAGTCTTACTCAAATATCTGAAAATTTGAGTTTAATCCCTGAGTTGAATGGATCGAACTTCAAGATTTGGAAGGAAAGCCTAGAAATATTTCTTAGGTGTATGGATTTTAACCTTGTATTAAAGATCGATAAACCTACTTCTACTAAGGAACAACTGAATATGACTAATATAGAGAAGTGAGAACGTTCAATACGCATGTGTCTGATAATCATTAGGCACTCCATTCTAGAGTCTTTTCAGTGCTCTATCACAAAAAATGAAAATGTCAATAAGTTCCTTGCTCAAATTGAGAAATATTTTGCTAAAAATGAAAAAGTAGAAGTAGTTTTTTAACTTCTTTAACTTTTATGAGGTATGAGGACAATGGAAACATAAGAGGGAGTACATTATGGAAATATCCAATCTCACAGGTAAATTAGAGGCACTTAATATCGAGATAAAGGAAAATTTACTCGTACATCTAATACTTATCTCTCTTCCTGCACAATTCGTTTAGTTTAAGATAAGCTATAATACTCAAAAAGATAAATGGAGTATTAATGAGCTTATCTCACAATGTGTGCAAGAAGAAGATAGGATTAAGAGAGAAAAGACACAAAATGTTGAATTGGCAACTGAATCTCGTGATAAGAAGAAAAAGAAATCTAGAGTGTTGCAGAAGAGACGTCTCAACAGAATAAGAGAAAGAAACAGGTTACTAAAAATCCTTGTTTTTTCTACAAAAAGGAAGGTCACTTCAAGAAAGATTGTCCCAAGTATGCCAAGTGGCATGTAAAGAAGGGTAAACTTCTTACTTGGATTTGTTCTGAAGTTAATTTAGCTTTTGCTACTACTCACATAAGTATATCAATGCAGGGTTGCCTGTGGAGCCGGCTGCCAAGTGATGTTGAAAGACTCATCTATGTAGTCGATGTCAAAGCAATTCCAGTTGAAGCTATTGGGAATTTTAGATTACATTTAAAAATTGGTTGTTATTTGGATTTGAATGCGACTTTTGTTGTACCGTCATTTAGACAGAATTTAGTTTCTACTTCTAGTTTGGAAAATTTGGTTTTTCTTGTTCTTTTGGGAACAATGAAGTTAGTCTTTTTCAAGAATCCAAGCTTATTAGTATCGGTCCTTTAATTGATAATCTGTATATGATTGATTCTTATACTTCATTTAACAAGATCCTATTATCTAATTCATGTTGTACAAAGCATAAATTAAATGAGAATTCCACTATGTTATGGCACACACATTTAGGTCACATCTCTAAACAGAGATGGAGTTCTTGATTCCCTTGATTTAAGTAACTTTGACTTTTTTATGGAATATATTAAGGGAAAACAGACAAACATAAGGAACTTACGTGCCAATAGATGCTTAGACAGCTTAAAACTAATACATATAGACATTTGTGATCCATTCTCTACGGCTTTTTGGAATGACAATAATATTTTATTATGTTCATAGATGACTATTCAAGATACGTGTACCTATATTTAGTTCATGAGAAGTCCCAAATTTTGGACATTTTCAAATCTTTCAAAGCTGAAGTTGAACTTCAACTTGGAAAGAAAATTAAGGTTGTCAAATAAGATCATGGTGGTGAATACTATGACAGATATGATAGATCATGTGAACAACATCTAGAGTCCTTTACCAAATACCTAAAGAAATGTGAAATTGTTCCACAATACACTATGCCAGGTAACATGAGTGGTGTGGCATAAAGGCGAAATGGAACACTTAAAGATATGGTAATAAGTATGATTAGTCATTCTTCTCTACCAGAATCCCTCTGAGATGAGGCATAAAAAATAGCAACATATATCCTTAATAGGGTACCTAATAAAGTAATAGCTAGAACCCATTATAAGCTGTAGACAGGAAAGAAGCTTAGTATTAGGCATCTTCACATCTAGGGTTGTCCAGCTGAGGTTATGCCTTACAGGCCTAACGAAAGAAAATTTGACTTAAGAACTATTAGTTGCCATTTTTGTACTAAATACAATTATATGGATATCATCCATATAATTAATATTTATATCATATTCAAATACTTAATTCCTCAAAAATTAAACTTTATATTATAATGTATCAAATACATTATATTAATTATATCACATATAACTAATTTAAATTAATTATATCATATATAATTATTTTCCTCAATTAATTTGAACAATTCAAATTAATCCAAAATTAATTCTCAATAATCCCTGTTGAGCTACAGATGGGACCTTATGGATCTGTCAATTGAAGCTTCAATGGTACTCGGATAATTAATTAAACTCCTTTAATTAAATTATCCAACATCCATTAACTACTGATAACTCCACTAAAGATTGACAACTGCACTCTTCGTACTACAAATATATTTCTATGTTCATTGAATATAACCAGTCAACAGTACAATGACCCTTCACAAATTGCTCATAAGTACAGTTAGGTCAAAATTATGTTTTGTCCATATAGTTACATCTAACTCCTTAAGTACCATTGATCCCTCTAATGAACAATAAGTCATGGTCCAACTATGACCAAACCTCTCTTAGGCTAAGAGAGGATGTGGCGCCATATTGTTCAAGCCTCGGAATCAGCCTTTAAGAGAGCAATTTATCTACTTACCTCAACAATAAGGAATGAGTGAATTCCATATTGTATAGCTATGTTCCCAGCTCCCCAATCAGACGAATCCTTAAAATGGTAGGCTTATTGAGTCAGCAATCTGACCACACTCACCTATACAAATCAAAGAACCGCCTTCATAAGCAGGAGTTCACAACTCACTTAAGATTCAGGTCATGTCACCTATGATCATCCTGGTTGAATGTAAGTCTCTACTATCAATAGCGTTATATAATGAGACTGTTCATTTCATGGTCCGGTCTCATAAAAATCCTTTTCTATAGAACACCTCCATTCACGTGTCTACACATGAATGATCAGGATTAGATCATTTGTAACACTTTAAAATAATTGTAACATCTACAAAGCGGTTCGAATTCGTAGTGTTACCAGGATAAGGTATCCAACCTTATCCATCTATTACAGAGCGGTTCGTATGTTTAAGCTAGAGAAGATAACCTTTGATGTTAGATTATTGGTTTTATGAGTTAACGCTACTAACTTTCAAATAAAATATCTAAGATTTTATTAAATAAATAAATCGTTCCTATATTACAATTACAAACTACAGGACTCACGAGATTTAGGGTATCAACCCCAACAATCACCCATTTGTCTTAAAACTAGTGGGATGTACATCATAAAAGGAACATTAATATAAAAGTACACAACTAGGGCCTTTGTAAATGGATCAACAACATTGTGCGTCGAAGCTATCTGCATGACGACCACGTCCCCTTGATGCATAATCTCTTAAATGAGATGACACTTCTGCTCTATGTTCTTTCCATGCTTGTGACTTCTAGGATCTTGGGAATTAGCTAGAACACCACTATTATCACAATAAAGGGGATTGACCTAGACATTTGAAACCACTTCCAGATCAATCAAGAACTTCTTGAGCCACACAACTTCCTTAGCAGTTTCATAAGCCACTACATACTTAGCCTCCATAATGGAGTCAACAATGCACCCTTGTTTGGTGCTCCTCCAGACTACTGCCCCTCTGATAAGAGTGAACACTGATCTTGATGTGAATTTCCTAGAATTCTTATCAATTTGGAAATCATGGTCTGTGTATACTGTGAGGATCAAATCCTTAGAAACATACACAAGCATATAATCCCTCATTCTCCAAAGATACTAGAGGATGTTTTTAACAATGTTCCATTGATCATATCCTGGATTAGACTGATATCTACTGACTATCTCCACTGCATAGCAGATGTCAGGTCTAGTACATAACATCACATACATCAGGCTACCAATAGTCGTTTCATAGGGGATTCATCTCATTTTCTCAACCTCTTAAGGTTTCTTAAAACATTGTTCCTTAGACAAGATAACTCCATGCCTAAAAGGGAGTAGATCTCTTTTAGAGTTCTGCATTGAAAACATGATAAACATCTTGTCAATATACGATGCCTGAGACAGGGCTAACATTTTGTTCCTTCGATCTCTAAAGATTTGAAGGCCCAGAACAAATTGTACATTTCCCAAATCTTTCATTTGGAATTGGATCTCTAGCCAATTCTTAATTTTAGTCAGCATACCTACATCATTCCCAATGAGTAGGATCTCATCTATATACAACACAAGAAAATCTACCAAACTGTTGATGATTTTCTTTAAACACAAGGCTTATCAACATTCTGATCAAAGACATAAGATCTGTTTGCAGTATCAAATCTGATATTTCAAGATCGAGAAGCTTGCTTCAATCCATAAATAGACTGACTAAGCTTACAAACCTTTTGCTCTTGACCTTGGGTTATGAATCTCTCAGGCTGCTCCATATAAATGGTCTCCTCACGATTATCATTTAGAAAAGCAGACTTGACATCCATTTTCTAAATCTCATTGTCATAATATGAGGCAATGGACAAGAGGATCTAGATAGACTTCAATATGGCAATAGGTGAGAAAGTATCCTCATAGTCAACTCCCTCAACTTGGGTATAACCCTTTGCCACAAGTCTAGCCTTGAAGGTTTGCACCTTCTCATCAACACCCCATTTTCTCTTGTAGATTTATTTACAACCTATAGGTTTTTCCCCATCATGTTGATCTATGACGCGTGGTTAATGCGATGAAATAATGGTGTAGAATGCGATGGTGGAATATGTGTTGTGCATGCAAGTTTTCTCAACAAGATCCAAGTATAAATTCTACTGAGTTTCCTGGTAAGCCCATGGTCGAATACAGAGACTAAGGAAACAGTATGCGATGGTAGTTTTCGATTACTTTGCGGTAATAAATAAATCAATGCATTGGTTGGTATGTTGTTTAAAGTATAAAGTTTATGCGGCAGATTTGAGAAAAGAGTTAATAATACGAAAGTACAATGAGTATGCAAGGGAACGGATTGAGAAGAGATTTAGCTAACACTTTCTAAGAATGCGTTCATGTTATACGATCATGCTACATACATACAACAGCAAGTCATCTCTCAATGCAAATGCTATAGCTTCTAGTTTTAGAACGCATGCGATGTATGTGATGATGTCTATAGGACTTGCATCCAAGCCTCTATTCTTTTCTATGCGATGATGAATGACACACATATACACAAGGCGACCACATACTACCATAACCTATCTCTAGGGTGCATGTGATGCATGTTGGCAAACAGAACTTATCTCTAAGTCTCTATCTCTTGCTTATGCAGATCTAATCTTGCTTTCTCAAGTCTAGATTCTAACCTAGCTCTCTCAAGTCTTAGACTCTTTCTTTAGACTCTCTCTCGAGTAGCTCTAAATGGGGATGGATGAAACATAAGACAAGATGATCGCATGCAATAAAGATCCTAAGTCATGTTAGTTAAGTACTTCTCAACCCATTCAAAAGTTTAGTTACTCATGCGTAATGTAAAGAGAGTGAATAGATGTAGAAATACAGGTTCCATTCTATAAATGAAATCGAAATACAAAATGACAATGTGAAATAAAGATAAGAAGCCTGATAGCAATTTCTTGCTTTCTAAGGCTTTTACACTGTTTTTCTCTACTTTGCTCAAAATATATTCTTGCTTTTACAAGAGTCGACCCTCTCTCTGTTTTCTACGCTCCCTAGCACTCTCTCGAGCTGACCAGGACGATCTTCCGGTGTCTTCTCTCTTATCTCGCTTCCGCCTTCTAAGTATAAGGAAACTATGAACAAAGGCTAACTATCTTTTATATGGCTCAGCTGGAATGAAAAACCAAACTCCTTCAATGAAGGTGGCCTTTGGTATTTATAGAGTTTCAGGGTGAAGAGCTTTTTCTATCAAATGATTGCACTGACTACGAGCAAGGGTCACACTTGAGGTAAACAATCACTTCTCAAATCAACCTCTTCACATAAAGAAAGCACGATTTGTTGGAATACAGAAACATGTAGCCGAAGAAACAGGGTCACTAAGTATTCTAATTCCTCAATTTTGACATCAAAATAAGCATGTTCATGGGGTATCAAGAGGGTTTTATCACATACCTTTGAAGATCCTCTTCAAACTCGAAATTCAGCTGCAATCTTCTCCAATTCTTGCTGTAGACTACCACTAGAGCTTCCCTACTATTCTCTATGAGCCTTAGATTGAGTTGTGGGACTTAAAACAAGCTTGAACTTAGGGAATTAGAGAAGAGGTATTTTTGGTTTTTCAGCTTGTTGAAGAACAACCTCTTCAACCTTCAAGACTTAGCAATTCAATAATTGTATGTCATTTTCCATTCAATCAAAAGTGGTTTTATTACATGACTCTCATGCAAATTGATCACTTGAAGTGATTCCAGTTACTCCTTAAATTTGGTGGTAGAATTATATGTAAGAAGGTGACTGGGCATCTTGCTTGAAAGTGAGAAAATCCCACATTGGGATTTTTCTCAATTTTCAATTTCCCTTTTGATTTTAAAATTGATTTACAAAATTAAAACTTTTTCCAATTTTAATTCTTTAATTAAAATTGAAATTTTATTAATTTTACAAAAAAGAATTTAATAATCAATTTTTCTAATAAAATTAATAATTAATAATTAATAATTAATTAAACAATTTAATTAATTCTATTAATTTAATATCAAATATTAAATTAATTTGTCACCAATTCCATTACCATGAATTCTCATTCATGATATTAATATTTAAATCATATTTAATTAATCGATTCTCCAATTACGTTTAATTCCAAAATTAAATGTGTAATTATATCACATGTAATTACTAATTTTCTTAATTTGAATTTGAACGTTTCAAATCAACTTATCACATTATTCTAATGCTAACTCCATTTGTGAGCTAGTAGAGGGACCTAGTGGACCTATAGATCATGGGCTCCAACAATCCGAGATTAATTGGCTAAACTCTTTATGCCGAATTAACCCTCATTCGTTAACTACCGGTCACTCCACTAAAGCCCAGTGGTTGCACTCCTCTCATTATAGATATATTGTGTCCACTCGATATAACCATAATGCTTAAGTTACCCTTCACTGGTTGTTCATAATAATGGTTGGGTCAAAAGACTGTTTTACCCTAGAGATTACCTCTTGTTTCTTAAGTCCCACTGATTCTCTAATGAATAATTGGTTTGTGATCCAATCAATAAACAGAATCCCTCTCAAGCCAATGAGAGGGTGAGGCCTCTTGTTCAAGACCCAGAGTCAGCACTTAAAGGAACAACCTCACTACTATCCCTAAAAATGAGTAGGAATGAATTCCGTCTAGCATCCTATGTCCCCAGCTATCTACCTAGTCTTACCCTTGAAATGAGAGGCTTATTGAGCTGGTGTTGATGAGCCAACCCTCACCTATACAAATCTAAGGATAATCCTGAATATACATGAGTTCATAGTTACCTCAGGATTAAGGTTAAGTTACCAAGGTCATCGCTATGAAATAGTCAACTTAAATAGTAAACAACGTTATAAAGTAATAGTGACTTATTTCTTGGTCTGATCTTATGCAAACTCATTGCACAAGATGCCCCCACTTCTCATGTCACCACATGAATGAATCAGGATCACTTCATTTGTAGCACGTTATAACTCCTTGTAACAACTATAGAGTACGCCACATCCAATAGTGTTACCAGAATAAGACACCCAACCTTATTCGTATATTATAGATCATTTTGACTTTTTATTCAAACCTGATCTACTTTTATGTCTCCACATAAAGTTCAAGTACTCATATAGTAGTCATGGATCTTGTAGTTTATTGGATTTATTTCTAAAATGAGATAAGCAATTTATATATTCAATAACAAGTTTATCGATTTACAGAATGAGTTTATTGTTTACAAACCACAAGTTTTAGAACATAAAACTCAACACAGTAATCATGCTTCAATTCTAGTTACTTTAGCTAACTCGAAAAGGAGTGTTGTCATGGCTTTTTTTTTCTTCTTTTTTTTCCTGATTTTCTCTCTCTCTCTCGTTTTTTTTATCTAATTTGAACCCTAACACATTTACATAACATTTCATGAAATAAAGTTGAAGCGTATAAGCTCTCCCCCCAAACATAAGGGAAGGCAATGTCCTCATTGACTATAGTATGAGAAAGGGTACAAAGACAAGGTAGGCACTTTGTATAGACTATAAAACAAAGGGCTAGGCTCTTCTACTGTGCTAAATTATGTGAACATGTAGAGGACTACCCTAAGGAGGTTTTGCACATAAAGACAAATTATGCTCTTAATTTTGTACACTTTAGGCTCGATAGCAAGGTATGTTAGAATGAGATATGCTTTAATTATCATCATCAAACACTACTTTAAAACAAAAGACTAGCATGCTTATTTACTTACATGAGCATTTATATTTTTGTTTAGAATTGCTTTTCCAAACTCTTAAATGAATGCACTTTAAATCTACCTAAATCTAACCTAAAAGCAAAAAAAGAAAAAAGAAAAAAGAAAAAAGAAAAAAAAACTACTGCAAAAATATACTGAAAATAATAAAAGAGAATTGAGAACTCCCTTATGAGCTTTCGAAACTCCACAATCATCATCTTCATCACCGATGGAGAAATAGGATACTCGATGACTGGTGTAGCTCATCAAATGGTGGTGGAGTGGTGATCTTGCTCACGAAATAGGAACCTTTGATATGTTGTCTTTCTTGGCTTCTTTTTCCACAGCTTGACATTTATTGCCCTCATATTCCTTATCATGCTCCACCATTCCTTCAAGTGTGGATTTTGTGTTGCTCGAGATGTGGAGGTGGCCAAAAAGACTATTAAAGGCCTACCAAGATTCTAATGACATTTATTCAAATCTTTGAATTGGATCGATGTGGTTGCATCCTTGCAAGTGCATTACCCCTCTAAATCTTCAAATTTCTTTTATTTTCACATTAGTTTCCTTCTAGACTCCTTTTGTACCTGAAACACTTAAAGTAGATCGTTAAAAAGTTCAGGAGACTCCATAAGTGCTTTAAGCTTTTCTCTGTTTAGAATATCAACATAATAATTTAACAACTTCAACTCTTAGGCAGGTCTCCAGGTTGAGGTGTTCCCAATGGTTAGCTTAAATACCTCTTCCTTAGACAAGGCCAACCTAGATAGTTTCCTCACATTATACCATTGGTTAATATGAAAAAACTCTTGAGATATCTCTTTATTTATCTTCTTTTTTTTTTCTATTTTGTTCCTTTTTTTGTTTTTTTTTTTCTAAACAAAATTTTTTTATAGAATTTCAGTAGCGAGATGGAGGTATTGTTCCTTCATTTTGCACCTAAGTCTTGATGATGGATGTGATTTAAGTCTTTGTTGAGGTGCTTTGATCACGGACGACGTTGATGACTTAAAATGTTATTTCATCAACTTAAACGATTGGCATATGCTTATGAACATATCTCTAGTTGCATCTTGCATATGTTCATCCTCTACGGTTGTCTCTTCTACTCCTTCCCTGAGTCTTTTAAATACTTTCTGCAAGCTACAATAAGTAAAAGTATCAATTAACCCAATAGTAGAATATGTTTTTCTTTCCTCAAGGCAATTTAATGCGACATGGCCCACGACAATAGTAAAAGTATCAATTAACCTAATAGTAGAATGTTGCTTGTTGGGAAGCTGTGGCCTCATGCCCCATGACAACTTCATTTTATTGTTCTTTTTCTTTATTTATTTTTTTCAAATGAGATTTCTATGATCTCTTCTCTGGATCCTTAATGCTTTCAAGTTTCGAAGTGCTTCTTGATTCATCTAAGAGCACTATAGATTCCTTTTCTAATCCACTTTCAAATGTCGTTGCTTCATCTTGTTCTTTTACTTCTTGATTCAAAGTCAATATGTTGCTGATCAAGGTTTCTTCTGTAGCGAACTTCAATCATTTGCATAATCTTTCGTCTAGATCTCAAAATTTTGTTGAGATGTTGTTTCACTTCCAGTCTTGATACCCATATTTGCCCTATATTCCTTGTAAAGCTCTTCAACTTGTTGAAACTTGTGCCTCTTGTTGGACATGTTTCTGATGCAATTTAAGCCTTGATTCAAAGCTATTAGCATCTAATTGGACAATTAATGAAGAGTTAGGGTACTCCCTCCATCCTTGCTTATGATCATTTGGGAAAGGATTTAACATGTTTTGACTACCTTCTTGCCCTAAATAAAACAAAGAGTCAGGATTATAAGGATAATCGTCAAACATATGTTTTCCGCTATAATAACATAGACAAATATGGACATCTTTCAAAAACATGATCTCCATAACAATTAAAACAAAATGTATCAAAAAGTCTGTATTTAGGAGTAATGAAGGTATTTTTCTCTCATATAACTTTTCTAGCATGTTGGCAAATTCTGCAAATTGTGTAGTCAATTTTGCAATGACATGTGGGTCCATTCTGTGGATCTTTTTGAACAATCAAGATCAAATTCAAAAGTAATAGGTTCTTTTTCTTATGCACTAAGCTCAACCTAAAAAAGAAAAGAAAAAAAAAATAAGAGTTTATAAGAAAGAGACAATGTGGTTGCAATCTAATCACAATTTCTAAAAAAGAAAAAGAAATTGAATTTGAAATAATCCCTGACAATGATGCCAAAAACTTGACCTACCAAACATGTATGAATGATAAGATGTCACACCCCGCCCCAGACTACTCTCTGAGCCTAGGAAAAGACATGACTGCAGCAGTTATCAACCCTTTTGTTGACACTTACTGCCTAATAACTTTTGTGGAAATAACTCTAATACCAATGAACAAATTCAATAACCAACTGATTAAGTCAAGGAGGCAAACAACAATAGATTAAGTAGGCCCATTTTATTACAAAAATGTAATATTTATACAACTCCAAGATTTATCTACAAGGTTTACAACAACAACTGTAAAACCCTCCAGAAGTGTAACTGTAGCTTGTAGCAGACCTTGACCTTAGCAGTACCCTGGAACTTCTCACCTTGCGTTACCTAGGAAGAAAAACATGAAATAACAGAATGAGCTTCACAAATCTCAGGGAGTGGTAAGCAACTTCTAGATTTTATTCAACTCATAAATAACAAGCATATCACAAATACGAGGTTACATCCAAACCTCAGCCTTGAATGAGTATGGTCTCAACTTCTATCTACGCACACAGTAGATAGCTAAACTGATAACTAACTAGAATGAGTATGTTGTCTACCTGCACACACGATAGATAGATAACTGTTACTAAATACAATGCTTACTCTTTATGTTTCCTTTGTCTCCTATGTGCACATAGCTCCTCGTGCATGGGCTCATAAGCTAGGCCCATCGGCCCTTTGACTATCCCATACGAGGTTCCTCCCACAAGCTCAGGAACTAGACCTCTCGGTCCCCTGACCATGCCATGAGGTTTTACTTTTGGGCTCAAGAACTAGGTCTATTGACCCTCTGACTATCCCGATCACATAATCTGATTCTCAATACTAGATACTCATTCATAACATAAGCATATACAATTTACTATAAAAGATATGCTTTAAGACTTAAAAGGAAAGTACCACTCACCTTTATGATGACATAGATTTTAGTCTAAGCTGCAAGTCCATGTTCCCGTTACCAGTTCCCTGGCAACGGCGCCATACACGATTTCTCAATCGGTTTCCTTTATCCTGTTGTAGAAATATGCAAAAAAGAATTTTAAGTCTTTATCATCATACAAGCTCATCATAAACTTGTAACGCATGTATGAATCTGAATGAATAAAATTGATCTTCTTATGTCATACAGCGCATGGATGATTGTGATGATATGCGATACTACTTTTAGATATGCATTATTAATGAATGTTCTTGTAGTATGCTGTGCATTGTTATAAGTTTCCTTGCGTTGAAACCAAGTATAATTTCACCGCAAGTTTCTCGGTGTGATTCGAGGTTGAACACAGGGATTGTTTTAGGTTGATTGCATTATATTCGTGATATATGCGACCGGGGGTTTTTCAATTTAATAAAAGTGTGGTTTGTACATTCGATAAAGTAAATTGTGCAGCAAAGTAAAGATAAGCGGTAAAAATGCGATAATAAAGTAAATTGCGATAAAAGTAAAGTGCGATAAAATAAACCTAAGCTATGATGATACAAGATACAGGTTACATGATACAAGATACCAAGGTTGAGATTGACTATGAAGAATATACAATGATCGTGTTATGCAGTGACAAGGCTTATGTGCGAAATAGAAAGAGAAAGGATAATTAATATAAACAACGCAAGTTTCTTAATTGCGTTAAAGATATAAGTATGGTTCCGCTTTCCCTTGGCGTACACCTCTCAGTGATCGGAAGCGTTTCCCACATCTCTGTGGTGAAATAGGGACAAATATAGTGAATGCAAGGTTGCTTCCATCTCTGGAAGTACTTCTTGCTTTAGTTAACGCATTCTTCTAACCTTCTCTCGACAGATCAGAATGGCATCTTCACTTCTGCTCTCACAGATAAAGATGTCGTTTAGCATGCTTTAGCTAAACATCTTATTTCTTTAGCACAGATTAAGTTATTTGTTTAATTCATATTAATCACCAAGGGATTAAGAAAACATCGTGGAGAAAGCGATTAATGGAGGAATGGAAATAGACAGATATGTGGAAATGAAAATGATCATGACATTTAATTATAAAATCAAGCGTCTAATACATGGTTGTGAATGATTTAGACTAAGAAGATGAAATACAAATGACGAATAAGAGTTAGAAACAGATACAGAAGAGTGTCAATGTCTTAACACTGATCTGGATGGAGAGATTGCTTGTCGGCGTAGATGGAGTGAATGGAAGGATGAGCTTCCCTCTCAAGCTTGTCAACTAGTAGAGTTGATCTAGGTACAAAGCTTCATGGCGGGGATTTGGAATGATTCGCCCTGAGATTCAACTCTCGACCTTATCTCTTCTCTTCCCAGATCTTCTCCGATCAGCACTCAGATCAGCCTCTCTCTCAATAACCTCGTATCAATTATTCCCTGTATCAAGTATATCTTTTCAGTGAATTCTTTGAGGATATTTATAGTGAAAGCTTTGACTCTCTGACTTGTGGTCCCCACTTTATTGTTATGGAAATTTTGAGAATGGTGGAATAAATATTCCTTCTATTATGCAATCAGTCCGTTGAAAATGCACAACGGTTAGTTGTACACGTGTCAAAATCCTCCGTGATTGCATTGCTCATTTGCATCTTCGATCGTGTGCCCGCATGCGGTGTTGTTTTTATTACCGCATGCGGTTGAAGTTCAGCTCTGGATCGATTGTCGCATGCACCGTCATTGCGTTAATTGTCTATTCATTCCGAACTGATGGGCGCAATGTGACGTAGGTACGTTAATCTTTCTCCCTTGAGCCATGAGCGCATACGGTGACTGGATATCCTGCAAAACAGACTTGAAATACTCTTTTCTACCTTCGCAATGATGTTAGTGGGTGTATTGTAATTATTGTATTTCTTAGCTAATTTCCATACAATTGATGCAACTTTACTCTCTTTTGGCCACAATATCTAAATAAAGCAGTATAATTAACTTGTATTTCTACAAGTTATCACACCCCCAAATTTAGATATATGCTTGTCCTCAAGCATATCTTCTACTAAGGCAAAAATGCTCAGTTCCTATTCTAATTTTTTGCGTCAGTTGGTTGCTCCGAATGCTCCACTTAGGCACATTACTTGACAACACAATTTCCTTCTATCCTTGCTAATTCATATCAAAGCCCTACTTTATTCTTCTATACTACAAATTTCTACTCAAAAATGCTTTTATAGTTTCAAAAAGAATGTTTACCTCTTCTTTTTCAAAACAGCTTGATGCGTCCGTATGCGGTGGTCAAACTTTGCATCGTTTATTAGAGACTATTAATCATGGTTACACTCTTCGTTTTTGGCTTGTTCCCATGGGTGTCATGCGAACATCCAACCACGGTTGTGTGCCAATTTCAACTTTAACTCATGAATTTCAGAGGAGTTGTCTCTTACATTCTTTTATTTTCTTTCTTTTCTTTGTCATATTGCGTTATTCTTGGAAACCCATCTTCGTTTTCGCTTGCTCCCACGGATGTCATGCGAACATCCAACTACGAGCAGGTTCCTTTTACAACTAACTCTTATCAGGTTGGGAATGTTTTTGGGTTTTCCCTTGCGCTGACATTGGAGTTGATATGAAAATCTTTTTTTTTTTTTTTTTGAAAATGATGAACGCATTTTTCTTAAAGACCGCATAATCTTGATCTCATCTGCTCAGACCTTCCCCACCCCCAAATTTAGAGATGCGCAAGGTTTTCATTGCGTTGTTTGGATAGAATAGACAAACACTTAGAAAAAAATTTCAAAAAGAAGGTTTGAGCAAAACTTTGAAGGGTAGAAGGTAAAGTACTACTAAACTAGAAATTAACTAAGTGTTCGTTAGAATTTACAAAGTATGGGAAATTTTTCTAAGTGTATGCATATTATACATCATGGCAGCACAATGAATAACGCAAAAGTAAAGATAAAAAACATCGCAAATATTGACACAGGATGATAAAGAAAAAGGCACAGGCAAATAGAGAGAATGGCTACTTAGTTGTATTGAAAATTTACTAAGTATACAAAGAATTAAAAATTAACGCAATACAAAAATTGTTGGCCTATACAAAGAATCAAAGAATTTCGTTAACTAATGAATTTGATTCAGACGGGTGCACGATTAAAAGTTAACATCGCACTTCCATTAACGCAAATACATTTTTGCTGAGGACGGGCAACAACGCATACATCCCCGCAACACACCCCTTAACTAAACACATTTCTGGAGGATCGGGTGCACGGTATTGCTACCAGCACAACATTACCTCGACATAGTGCATTTTGCTAAGGACGGGCAAAGGACACACGCGCGCGCAACACACCCCTCAACACAATGTAGTTGAGTGTAACGGATGCAAGGTATCTCTTGTTGTCTCACAATACACCCATCATTGCGTTACATACTGATTTTTATTTTTATTTTTCTATTTTTTTTCATCAACGCAAGTTGCTATGATTTGCAGTAATAAATTCTTCTCATTACTCAATCATTCACCAATTAAAGAATAACGCATTAAATACAGAAAAGTTAAAGGAATTAAAGCAAACACATAAATAAATGCAAGAGAGTTGATTGAAGAATAAATGCATAAAGTCATGAAACAAATCAAATGAAGTAGTAAAAGACAAAGTTCAGAAATTCATAAAGATAGAAATTAAAGAAAGCATTTAAACATAGATGTGAGATATGGATCGAAAGATGACTTTCTTTGAATGAGCGTAATCCACACCTCTGCAGGCGGTCCAGCTTGCGTGCCCAATGTCCTAAGGAAATTGTGCCTTTCCATGAGATCCTAGGGCTTCGGAGTTGTTGGGCAACGTATCAAGTGTTCAGTTTCTAAGCTCAGATGCCAGCTGGCTCACTTGAATCTCTAAGTTTCGAATTAAAGACACCTGCGCTTGCATCACTACGTCATTTCTGTCCATATATTGCTTAAGCAGGGTCTCCAATGAGGTTCCATAGGTGTTTGAAGATGAGGGTTGCTGATTATGCGATTGCCTTGGTTGCCCCTAATTCGAGTTATGGTGAAAAGAAGGAGGGTTCCCTCTGCCACTTTAATGGTTGCTAGGCCCCCCTTGGTTAGGATTCCCTCCCCAACCGAAGTTAGGATGGTTGAGGTTGTTTTGGATGGCGCATACTTGCTGGATATTCGATTGGCACATTTCTGCTACATGAGCCCCTCCATAATTAACGCAACTTATTGCAGCCACTTGAGCCGGCGCAACGAGTTGCGCTGATTGTTGGAGGATGGCTTCTTGATTGATTGCCATCGATTGGAGGATTGTGATCACTGTGGCCATCACCGTAGGGACAATGGCAGTGTCATTCTTTCTTCTTTCAGAGCCTCTGCCTTCATAACCATCATCAATCCAGTCATCCATGTTTCGCGATATGCGGTCAAGGATGACCTTGGTCTCGATATACGTCTTGTTCATAAAACCTCCTGCCGCGGAGGTGTCAGCGACAGCCTCCATCGATCTGTTCAGGCCATTGTAAAATGTCTCCATCAGAACGCAATCGGGTATCCCGATATGTGGGCAGTTCTTCACCAATCTTCAAAATCGCACCCAGACGGTGCTCAGGGTCTCATTGTCCATTTTCTCAAAGTTTAGCACATCCTTCTGTCACCTTGCATTGACGGCCGGTGGGAAGAACTTCTTCATAAATCACTCCACCAAATAATCCCATGATGTATCTTGTTTGGCTCTAGTGAGTGAGCCCACCTCTTGGCTTCATCCCTCAAGGTGTAAAGGAATAAATACAGTCTAATACCTTCAGGGGTAACGCCAGGTAATGAGAAGTTTCCGTACATTTCGACAAAACTGGTCAGGTGGGCATGCGGGTCTTCACTTTGCAAACCCTCAAATTGCCCTGTGTTATGGATCATTTGGAGCATGACCGGTTTTATTTTGAACCTTGCATTCTCCTCTACTATAGGCCTCGAAATCCAAGGCAAAAAATTGTACAGGTTGGGCACCACGTAGTTCCTTATGGGAATGTTGCGGTCAGTAGCAAGGAACATTAGATCTTGCGCTGGCCGTACCGTCCCTTGATTTCCTACGGGAGCCGCGTTGTCTATATTATTTTCCATATCAGCTGCTTTCTTTTGCCTTGCTCGATTTTGGCATGCCCTACGCGAAAGGTACGCTCGATCTCTGGGTCAGCTACAAGTTCTGGTTCAGTACCAGAGCTCATAAGTCGTCAGACTGCTCTCTGCGTTGAACAGCCAGTACAAAGAGATCTGTCCTGCAAAATACCACAAACACACTCAAACAATAACCGTTAACCAATCCCCGGCAACGGTGCCATAAACTTGATGACATAGATTTTAGTCTAAGCTGCAAGTCCATGTTCCTGTTACCAGTTCCCCGGCAACGGCGTCATAAACTTGACACGCAGAATTTTAAGTCTTTATCATCATACAAGCTCATCATAAACTTGTAACGCATGTATGAATATGAATGAATAAAATTAATCTTCTTATGTCATACAGCGCATGGATGATTGCGATGATATGCGATACTACTTCTAGATATGCGTTATTAATGAATGTTCTTGTAGTATGCTGTGCATTGTCACAAGTTTCCTTGCGTTGAAACCAAGTATAATTTCATCGTAAGTGTCTCGGTGTGATCTGAGGTCAAACACAGGGATTGTTTTAGGTTGATTGCGTTATATTCGTGATATATGCGACCGGGGGGTATTCAATTTTACTCTGACTTTTGGTCCCCACTTTATTGTTATGGAAATTCCGAGAATGGTGGAATAAATATTCCTTCTGTTATGCAATCAGTTTGTCGAAAATGCACAATAGTTATTTGTACACGTGTCAAAATCCTCCGTGATTACGTTGCTCATTTGCATCTTCGATCATGTGCCCGCATGTGGTGTTGTTTTTATTACCGCATGCAATTGAATTTCAGCTCTGGATCGATTGTCGCATGCGCCGTCATTGCGTTGATTGTCTATTCATTCCTGACTGATGGGCGCAATGCGACATAGGTGCGTTAATCTTTCTCTCTTGAGCCATGAGCGCATATGGTGACTGGATATCCTGCAAAAAAGACTTGAAATACTCTTTTCTACCATCACAATAGTGTTAGTGGGTGTATTGATGACAATTGATAATTATTGTATTTCTTAGTTAATTTCCATACCATTGACGCAACTTTACTCTCTTTTGGCCGCAATATCTAAATAAAGCAGTATAAATTACTTGTATTTCTACAAGTTATCACTTTGTCGTTTAGGAACCTTCTCTCTAGGAGTTCCTTGATCTTCCCGGGCTCCTCTTTTGTACCCTAAATTCTAGATTCAAATTAAAGGTCAGACTACTCATAGTTTTAGGCTTTATCTCGAGATACTTCCTTCTACAAACATGCTCTAGAATGTCTCAAGAAGTTTGCTCAAAATCTTAGCTCATAAATCCACGTGATTTGTTTGAAAACATAAAAAAATCAAGACTGGCCCAGCTTACCTGACAGCTCAATCCCTTTGTCTTGTCCTCACTTTCGAGCCCGATTCCTTGGAGCTTCTTCTTCGGTAGCCCTAACCTGAAAACTAGACTCTCCTAGATTTCAAATTGCTTTAGAATCACATGAAACGCACAAGTACTCTGGGAGAACTCCTCGTCCCAAATTGATGCTACTTTCTGTCCTTTCTGTCCGATAGCATCTCCCCTCTTGGAACCTTTTGACCAACGCATGGTCTTGCTACTAACGCATAGTCTCCTCCCAATACATGCTTCTTTATGTCCTTTAAAGAGAATTTGAGTTCTCATCTGAAGTCCTTGGCCCTATTTATATGCGTCCAAGATTGCTCTAAGGCCAACACCTCCTACTTGGCTGCATGTCCAAGTGTCTTTTCCCCACACTATTAACGCAATCTTGCATCAGCGCAACCCAAGGTGTTTTGCTCTCCTTTTACCAACGCATAGCCCTCAACTTTGCATGTCTTCTTATGCACCCACCTCATTTGCTGGGTTTCTTCCTAACAAGCCACATGTCCGGATGACGTCCTTGAATACATTCATCCTTCATATGCGTTCATCTAACTTCATATGCGTTCAACTAGGATAATGACCAACAATTCTTCAATGCATACTACTAGCCTTGTCCTATATGCCCATATGCCCTCGGATGTCCAACATGTAGCACATCACCAACACATAGCAACCCTTGGGTTAACTTGGTTCTCAACTCAATACCATCGCATCTCTTATAACCAACGCAACCCACCTCATTTACCTTGTTACCACAAGCCTTAACAATGCAAGGGAAAAATCACTATGCGTCCACCTTAGCTCGTTACATCACATAGCTTATACCTTATCAAGGCCGCCACATCCATCGTATCTATCGTATCTATCACCGCATGCCATCGCATCCATCGTTGTATGCCATTGCATACTACCAATGCATTCCTTCGGTCGCATGCCTCCATCGCATACTACCAATGCATTCATTCGGCCGTATGCCTCCATCGCATACTACCAACACATTCCTTTGTCTGCATACGCGCACACCATCGGCCGCATACCGTAGCCGTATCACCGTATGCCTTCGGCCGCACACTCACGCGTAGCAAGGCCAGTGTAGACCACCAACGCATAGCACCATTGCATGTCATCAACGCATAGCTCCGTCGCATGACATCAACGCATAGCACCGCGCGCATGTCATCAACGCATAGTACAGTCGCCTGACATTAATGCATAGCAGCGCGCGTATGTCATCACTGCATCCCTTCGGCCGCATACTCTCACGTCCAACGCATCCATCGCGTCCGCCTCCGTCGTCGTATGTCATCCATCGACGCATGCCTCGCATCGCATCATCGCATGCCCTCACATCACCACATGCCCTTGCACTGCATGCCCTCGTACCACCACAACCTACCAACGCATCTCCTTCGGCCGCATGGACGCATACCATCGTGTCCAATGCATCCATCGCACCCCATGCATTGATCTAACCTCCAAAGGTAGTGGCTACCGCATGCGTTATTCTTGGCCCTACTTCAATCTCTCTCTCCATGCCTAAGTAACCTCTCAAAACTTTATGGCCAACGTATGACACTACATCAACGCATAGTCCAACACTTAGTCATTTTCTCCTTAGCTTCCAACGTATGACAACTCTTGGCAATGCCTCTTACCAATATTTTGGCCAATCATGCGTCCAACCTTACAAAGGCATGGTTGCCTTCTCAACTTATGTGTTAATGTCTTCTAACTCTTAACGCATGGGTCCTTTTGACCTTACACTTAGCCAAATTTCATCAATTAAAGCTTAACTCAAAACTACTCAAGGAAAATCTATTCAACACTTAGAAATTTTCTTCACTTCAACATAGGATTTAACTTTCACTTAGTTAATTTCCTTAACCCCCTGCTTAAGTAGGAAAAATGGAAATCCAGGTTTCACATAAGAATGAGAATAGATATGGTTTAAGTACATGCATACACTGCTCATGAAGTAATAAATCTTGAAGTATTCCAAGAGTTGAATCCCACGAGACTATTTATGCAATTCAATTTTTCTAAAAAAGAGCTTTTTGATGGAAACCAATGGGTAACCAGTAGATAAGTGATTTCGAGGTTTAATTGTGATAAAAGAAATAAAGAATAATATTGCATAGGGATACAATTATGTTCCAACCATTCAAATTTTATATTGTAAGTGATGCGGCCGCATCATACCAAGATAGTGAAATATGCATGACCAGAAACCTACTCCTATTCGATCTGATGTCTAGTTCCTTTAGGAGGTCTAAGTATCTACTATCGATCTTTGATCTCCTTCCTACCAAAGACGATATCAAAGATGAAGCCAAAATGTAAGAAGTATTAGCCTCAGTAACCTTTTCCATTATTTCACTTTCTTCATAAACTTCCTTATCAGTTACAGAGCATTCGGCGTTGATTCCATCTCCATTCTCACCACCCCCCCCCCCCCCCCCCCCCCCCAACTTAATCAGCAAATTTCATAACGGCGATATCATCCAGTTCTTTGCTGCCAAAACTTATCCCTCGGCCTCAGATCCCTTCCTTGAACAAACTCAATGATTCCATCCCCTTCTTCATCCCAAAAAATTAATTAGAAAATTAGGTTAGTTCGAAGAGTATCAAAAACAAAAAGGGTTAAATGAAAAAGATATACCTCGATGGGCAATTGAAGAAGAATGGCAAAAGAGAGGAGAAATCAGTGCGGCATGAAAGAACCTGTGAAGGATAGGAGCACTGTTGTGAAGAAATCATGCAATTTCAAACACATTGGCAATAAGGAAGCAGCGTGAAAGGAAAAGGTGTGACTACGTGAAGGAACCAAGCTACAACGACAAGGACACAGCAACGGCGTGACTACGTGAAGGAATCGACGAGGCAAGGAGGTGGCAGCGACACTTTGTGTAGGAGCAGTGAGCTACGCATTTCGTCGTTTGAGAGCTGGGAGAAGAGGCACAAGCAGGAGGAAGCTCTTTCACGCGTGAAAATTTTGGGAAAGAGAAAAAATTGACGTAGCGTAAGGAATCGACGACGTAAACCAGAACCAACAGTGCGAAAAAATCATCAACGACATGAAGAGGAACCACCGATGTGAAGGGTTTGGGGTCACCTCCCCCAATTTTTCATCTCTTTAAATATATGAAACCCTAAAACAAATAAATCACAAATTAGTTGACATTTATGAGGCGCAAGTAAAAATGGAATGAGAAAATTCTGGAAATTTCTGCGAAACTCCGCTTTTTTTCATTATTCTTGATGTTTTTCATCAAATTTACATGTTATTTGACGTTTTTTTTTAAATAAAAATGTCAAATACTCAAAAGTTCCAAGCATCAAGTCATACGATTTTTGTAGTAGTGTATTATCTACTACTTATCAATGTTTTCAAAAACTAAACCTAATTTTGAAACACAAAAGTAGCTTATTATTATTATTATTATTATTTCTTTTTTTTATATATATACTTAGAATTTGGCTAAAGTTCAATTCTTTACTTAAAAAACATGCAAATCTCTATAAGAAATTGAGGAAACAAACCTAATTTTAAAAATAAAAAAACGAAATGGTTACCAAATATACCTTAAATATTCAATTGGAATCTATACACTTTTAAATATCATGTTTTAATCTAACTTTAGATAACTACTCGAGTCCTCATCATCCCTACTCATTTATTAAAACTATAATGAATTAAACATCTATATTAAGTATTTTAATCATAAAATTGTCAACTTCAACATATCTCAATGGAGTAAAATATGAACTTTTGATTGGGTGGTTAAAGGTGTGAATCTTTCATCTCTATTGGTTCTTTATAGCATTTTTATATATCAATTGAGCATAATTGAACAAGATAAAACCAAAATATTAAAAATGATAAAGAGAGGATAAATATAAAATTTTGAGTTAGTAAAATGAGATTTAAAGGTAATATAATAAAAGCATATCAAGTGGGTTGAGATATTAAACAATAATTGATCCCTTTTTTTTAGAATAATAATTGAACCACTTTTAGTAGGTTGCATCTGAGTGCTTTAATATTTGGGGGAGGATGGTGACTAACAGAAGCCGACAATAAGATCATACCGTCGCATAAATATTAGTTAGGTTTTGGATAAAATTAACTACATTAATTACACCACTGTTTATTAATTACTTGTTTTTTTTTTTTTTTTTAGATTTAGTTTGGAATCATTTTTATGTAGTAATTATAATCATACTTTTACTTTTTTGTTTTTAAGGAATATTTTATGAGATCTCATAAATAAAAGTTTTTTTTTTTCTTACTATTATCTCAATCTAAATATTGCATCAACTGATGATGTGTGACAAAAATTTAGGCTCTGATTGATAAATATTTATTTTTCTTTCTTTAAAAAAAAATTAAGTGTATTTTCTTTCATTTTTAACAATGATTTGCATCTTTCATAATGATTGAATTATTAGCTAAATTCAAAAAATAATAACAAGTTTTTTAAAACTATTATTTTAATTTTTCAAATTTTGGCTTGACTTTTTAAACAATAACATATGAAGAAATTTGAGAATATAATTATATAGGTTTAATTTTCTAAAACAAAAAACAGAAAACAAATATCATATCTGGTAACCATTTAGTTTTTTTTTTTTTTTTTTTTGAAATAAATCTATAGACACTATTTTCACCCCAAAATCTCTTCATTTATTATCTACCTTTTATCAATGGTTTAAAAAACTAACCCAAAATTTGAAATTAAAAAAGTAGGTTTTAAAAACTTGTTTTTGTTTTTTGAATTTGGCTAATAATCTTGACAAAGATGTAAATCATTATAAAAAATTTGGAACAAATAGATCTAATTTTTAAAAAATATAAATAAAAACGAAATAGTTATCAAATGAGGCTAAAATGATTACCAAATGGGTCTTAATTTTTCAATTTACCATTCAATTTTGCTAGATAAAAGTAGTTAAATATATATATATATATATATATATATTTAAAAAAATATTATCAACATTTGTTTCTATTGTATTTAATGAGTGAGGATACAAGTGTAATTTCACATGAGTCTGTCTTTTATGCTAACATCATTTGCATCCTGGTTCCAAAAAGAATTGATTTCTTGAGAAGGAGTCTTTTTCTTTTTCTTTTTCTTTTTTAAAAAAAAACATTTACATTTTGGCACTATTTTCTATTAAAACAATTACAAAATTGGTTCCTTGAAAAAAAAATAAATTTTAATTCATTTGATTTTAAACTTTAGAATTTAGTTCTAATGTTGGTCAGATCTTTACGTTTTCGGCGGTAGGGATTCAGAGCACAAGGAGCTAAACGAGCTCTACTCCTTCGGCACACCCAACAACAAATAGACGCTCCTCTCCGACGGCGACTCCGGACCACCGCAACGGAGCTACCACTAGACCATGGCCGACGATCGCCGCGTGTACATCTTCGGGGGGTGTGGGGATTCCGGTCGCTTCAACGACTTGTGGGCTTACGATCCAGTAGATGGAAAATGGATGGAGTATCCAACAGGAGGGGGAGGGTTAAAGGGCCGAGGTGGGCAGGGTCTGGCTGTGGCCCAAGATAAAATATGGGTCGTGTACGGATTTACGGGTATGGAAATGGACGACGTTCACTATTTTCATTTGGCCCAAAACAAATGGTCCCAAGTTGAGACTAGTGGGGAAAAGCCGACGGCTAAAGGCGTGTTCTTCATGTGTGCGATTGGGAAGTACGTGTATATATACGGTGGGGAAGTGGACCCCAGCGATCTGGGTCACTTGGGGCCGGGAAGTTCGCGGGAGAGGTTTACGCGTTGGACACGGAGGCGTTGGAGTGGAGGATGGGCTGGGCTTAGAGAGTCGTCCTGGGCCGAGGGGTTATTTTTAAGGACGTTCTACGCTATTAGCCTAATTAAATAGGCTAAGATTACAAAAATGTCTCACATCCACTTTTTTTTTTTTTTTTTTTATTTATTTTTTTATTTTTTTTAACGAATAGCCTAATAAGTTACAATATTTATTAAAGGTGGAAATAGAAAATTTGGGAGAAAAGAATAATATTAGTCTTCATATTTTTATCCATTAGCAACACCATTTTTATATACTTTGTGTAAAAGGACAAAAAATGGCACAACTAAAAAACTTATTAACAGAAAAGTATAACAAACTCCTAACAAACCATTTTTATATCTAATATCCCCCCTCAAGTTGGACGATACAAATTGATGATGCCCAACTTGCACAAAATGGAAAAGTAAGCTAGCGTAGGTAAAGCTTTTGTAAAGATATCAGCTAGTTGACTTTTGGATTTAACAGGTAGAAGCTTGATGGATCCATCAGCAAGTTTGTCTCTGACAAAATGATAATCAAGTTCTATATGTTTGGTTCTCTCATGGAAAGCTAGATTAGTAGCAAGATAGATGGGGGCTTGATTGTCACAAAAACATTAGAAGGTTGGATAATAGGTATACATAAATCATTGAGTAATGATGTCAACCAAATGAGTTAAAAAACTGTTGAAGCAAGGGCTCTATATTCTGCTTCAGCTGAAGAGCGGGAAACAACACTTTTCTTCTTAGATTTCTATGATATAAGTGTGTCACCTAAAAATATGCAGAAACCATATGTGGATTTTCTGGTATCAACACATGATGCCTAGTCACAATCTAAAAAAGCTTTCAATTGAAAGGTCTTTGTTGGAGATATAATAATGCCCTGTCCTGGTGAAGATTTCAAGTATTTCAACAAATGGTGTGCTGCTGCAAGATGTGTTTTGCACGGATAAGCTACAAATTGGCTAGATTGTTGACCACAAAGACTATATTCGGCCTCGTGATGGTTAAGTAAAGTAATTTGTCAATTAATCTTCTATAAGAGGATGAATCTTTCAACAAATAATCATCTGATTTTCTCAACTTGACATTAGGATCCATGGGTAAATACTGGTTTAGTACTTAATAAACCAGCTTCTTCCAATATTTGAAGTGTATAATGCCTCTAGGAGATGTATATGACTTTATATGATCTTGCAAGCCTAAGACCTAAAAAATATTTGAGAGAATCAAGGTCTTTTAGCTTGAAACACTTACGTTGTCTTAAGTTGACTGATTTGTTGTAAATTTGCTCTTGTGATGATTATATCATCAACATAAACAATAAAAGAAATGAAAGTGTCACCTTTTTCACGAACAAACAGAGAATAATCTGCTTTTGATGAGTGAAACCTAGTTCCACCAAAACATCTGAAAATTAGCAAACCATTGCATGAGGCTTGTATCAATCCATATATCGACTTCTTTAGTTTGCATACAAGTTTTTCATTATGATAAAAGTGTCCCTGAGGCTTGTAACCATGAGGTAAATCCATGTAAACTTCTTCAAATAGATCTCCATGGAGGAATGCATTATTAACATCTAATTGGATGAGATTCCAATTGTGAGAAACAACCATTGTAAGTAGAACTTGAACAGTAACTAATTATGCAACAAGTGAAAATGTTTCAATGAAGTCCAATCCCTCTTTGTTGAGTTTACCCCTTTGCAACAAGTCTTGCCTTGTATCTCAGCTTAATGTTTGATCTTATAGACCTATTTGCAGCCAATAGCATGCTTTTTTGGAGGCAAAACCACAACATCCTAAGTATAGTTGTCTTCTATGGCCTGAATCTCAAGTTGCATAGCTTTCTTCTAATGTTCAAAAGGGATGGCTTGGTGATAGAACTGAAGTTCATATTGAGATAACACATCTAAAGAGAAAGCTAAAAGAATTTGGGGAGAGTTCATATTGAGTAAGACTACAATGGTAATCTTGAAGATATGAGGGAGGCTTGGAAAATCGGTTTGGATTTCTTGGATCAAATGTATGAGAAGATGGGGTGGGTTGTGATATGTAAGTCTGTGCGTTAGGTAAAGAGGGCAAAGTGGGTAATGGAATAGGTTCTGTTTGAGTGTCATTTATAGCAGATTGGGGTGCAGGACTAGGTGAATGAGGTAAGGGTAGACTGCTATCAGTAGGATTATCAATTGATCTGGTATTGGGTGAAGAAATTTCGTTAGGTGTGCTGGATAAAAAAGGGGTTTGGTTATTGACTTTTGGACATTGTATAGGTTGGGAGGAAAAATCAACATCATCTGACTTGGAAAGTACAAGGCTGTGAAGAAAAGGTGGCTGTTCATTTTTGGGGGTAAGTTTATGAAAATGAAATATGGACTCATGGAAGACTACATCTCGAGATGTGAAGAACTCATTGTTTACAATGTCAAACAATTTATAAGCCCTCATACCAGATGGGTATCCAAAAAAAAAAAAAAAAAAAAAAAACAATAGGGGTTACTCTCGATTCAAATTTAGTTCTGCCATTTTGTAAAGTGGTTGCAAAGCATAAACATCCAAATGTCTTGAAGGGAGAATAGTTTGCTATTTTTCCATATAAGTGCTCATGTGGAGTTTTCCAGTTTAAAAAAGGTGAGGGAGTTCGATTGTGAAGGAACTCTTATACAAGAATACCTCTGAGGGAACCAGATCTTTCCAAAGACATTGTAACAAAACTACCACATTTACATTCCAACAAACAGATATGCATCATACTATAAATTATCAGCATGCTTAAAAATTAAATAAGAACAAGAGAACAAGAAAACTTACCAATTGAATAACTTTTCTCAATAGCAAAACTCGTTCTCTCCAACGGAACAAGTGCTCTCGCTTTTGCTGGAACGTTAAGCTATTGTTCAGCAACACCACCGGTCATCTACCACGATCGGTCTCCACATGAATAGAAGAAAGATGGGGACGACACCACCACTTGAAATCCTAGATATTCTCGGTGTGAGAATCCAAAGTGTGGGCTCTGTTCGGATTTGGTAGAGGGGAGGAGGATATGAAGATCGTATACAATGATCAAGCAAGTGGGAGAAGGCTGCGTCTATCGTATAGTCAAAATGCTTGATCATTTAGGTGAAGTACACGATCTTCTAGGAAATAGGCAGCGATCGTGTCACACCCCCTCCCAGATTACCCTTTTATTCTGGAAGAGGATATGATCGTGGTAGCTACTAGCCCTACTGCCAGCACTCACCACCCAAGCCTTCTAATCTAGATACCAACCTGTTCATCTGGATTAGTAATATACACAAACAGCTAAGACATTACTTTTATAGAAAAATATTCACAGGTGGCCCAAACATTCCTACAGAAACCCTAGTCCCTCACAAAACATGTGTACATAAACAGATTTTCAACCTAAGTCTTTTAATAAGTCGAGTCTTTCGGTGGCAAGTAGCAGCAGGATCAACCTTGAGGAAACTGGCCGCTACTTAAAAAGGGAAAACATAGAAATTCTGTGAGCTAAAAGCTCAATGAGTGACTATAGAATTGTAAAGCAACAAGCGTAGCATCACTATAAACACGTAAATATACCAATGAGTAAACTCAAGCAATTGTCTCTATATGTAGCTGTAAACCACTCACAGACATCATTAACATTATTATTCCCTAGTTGAGAACGAGCCTAAACGCTCTAGCTCCCAAACGTTTATTACCGACCAAGAGACCCATACTTTGGTCTCTCATTCATAACTGCCTATGTGCACGTGGCCACACTAAGTACCATCATATTTTAGGTACTTCTGCTCAGATACCTTCTAAAATTTATCCTTCAGTACAAGCTACTATGATACCTTCTCATATGTCCTTCGATATCAAATTGGCCAGATACCTTCTCAAATGTCCTTCGGTACCTAATTGGTTAGATACCTTCTCAACGTTCTTCGGTATCAAATGTGTATTTTGTAACATCAAATTAAGTTCCATTGCCTAGTATTTAAACAAGAGTTGTTCCATTGCCACTCATTTACACAGGAACTCATTCTCTCACAGCTTTCCTCTAGGAAGCATATAACAAAATCAGAAACATAGCTTTTGTAATGGTTACACAACATACCTTGGCCTGTGTTACACACATACAAGCCGGGAAATATGCATTAAGTTATTCTCCAACCATTTGTTGCTTGAGGAAGTATAAATACATCATTAATGTCACTGTGCTTTACTTGATCATATATGCATGAGTATTGGAAACCTTAAGTTTACTGAGTCATTCACCATTCATCAGGCTCTTATTGGTTTATACACTTCCCTTAGCTCTTCTTGGCCTGAAAAGATATAATTCCCAATTAAACTACTTAGACTTTCTAGTAAAATATCTCAAATAATTCATTTATTAAAGGACTTCCATCAATACCGACAGCTTTACTGGCAAGATCCCCCTGAGCGATGCTAGCGAGATCCTTTAGAGTGATACCAGCGAGGTTAAGCTTTTCCTGTGAAATTCTTAGCGATACTCACCTCAATTCCTAGCGAGATTTCCCTCTAGAGCGAGATCCTCCTTATAAAATCAGCAAGATTTCCTTTATAAACAAGATCCTTATGCCCAAATCTCGCTATAATTCTCCATGATGAACTGCTTGCTTGTTCTTCACAAGCAGTTATCTGCTTATGCACTAATTCTCTATTATAAAAAAATTCATAACTTAAAATCCAGAGCTCTTTTCAAGAAACTTCCTTCTATAAACTTGTTTAGATTTGAGTCACTTCCTTACCTTAAACTTTCAGCCCATAATTTCTTATAGTTTGGCTTAGAACTTCCAAACTTCACCTCGAGCCCTGATTAATCCGTGGTTCTGCCTCTTCTGCAAATTCTCCACTTTTGTTCTTCTCCTCTTGCAATCTTTCTTCAGCAGGACAACCTTGAAAACTAGATTCTCCCAACTTTCAAATGGCACCAAATTCGCTAAATTTTCTCTTTTCAATTGCCAAAACCATGCTTTTGAAGTTTCACTCCTCTTTTTAATCTTCTGCCACTTCCTGAGTTCAAAGAATAAATTGCCACATCACCCCACACTTAGTGCCTCCAACCAGACTAATGATTGAGTTTCCTCATTTGATATATTTTCCTTCCCTTCCTTCATAATACCTATAAACAATATTAATTTCTATTTAATAAATATGTAATATAACATTCCTTTGGCTAAACATGCTTATCTAGGGAACCTAAGTTCGTGGTCTACAATCATCTCCCCCTTAAAAGAAATTTCGTCCTCGAAATTTTACCTGATATGTCATTTGAAAAGTTGAGGGTATCTCTTCCTCATTGGCTCTTCAGATTCCCAGGTTGCTTCCTCGATCCCATGACTACGCCATAACACCTTCACCAAAGGAATCGTCTTATTTCTGAGTACCTGACAACAAATGCATATGGGACCTGTCTCATCTCCTTAACCTCTTGAGGCGTCTTAGGAAAAATGTCCTTAGACAAAGTGACTCCATGCCTAAACGGCAGTAGGCCTCTTTTGGAGTCTTGCATCAAGTACTTGAGCAACATCTTGTCAATGTAGGATGCTTGAGACAGTGCTAGCAATTTGTTCTTACGATCTCGAAAGATCTGTATACCTAGAACAAACTGAGCCTCTTCTAAATCTTTCATTTGAAATTGGGTTGCTAGTCAGTTCTTAACTACAGTCAGTAGACCTACATCATTCCCAATGAGTATGATATTGTCTACATACAACACTAGGAAAACTACTACACTGTTGACGATCTACTTGTAAACACAAGGCTCATCAATATTTTGGTCAAAGCCATACGATTTGATCATAGTATCAAACCGAATATTCCAAGATTGAGATGCTTGTTTCAACCCATAAGTGGACCGATTTAGTTTGCTAACTTTTTTCTCTTGACCTTGGTCAATGAATCCCTCGGGCTACACCATATAAGTGGTCTCCTCAAGATTGCCATTCAAAAAGGCTGTCTTGATGTCCATTTTCCAAATCTCATAATCATAATAAGCAACAATGGATAGGAGGATGCGGATCGAATTTAACATGGCAACAGGCGAGAAAGTCTCTTCATAGTCGACTCCCTCTACTTAGGTATAACCCTTTGCCACAAGTCGAGCCTTGAAAGTTTGCACATTCCCATCAGCACCCCGTTTCTCTTATAGATCCATTTACAACCTATAAGTCTTATCCAATCAGGCTGATCTATAAGATCCCATACTGAGTTGAAGTACATCGACTCCATCTCGAGATCCATGGCTTTGACCCATTCATCCCGGTCAACATCCTCCATTGCCTATCGATAGGACAACAAATCCTTAATGTCACTATCGGCTACCATAGCCAGGATTTTCGTGAAACCCAGATAGCGTACGGGCGGGTTCACAATCCTTCCACTAAATCGAGGTTCCCTCAACTCTTGAGGTGGAACCAACCTACTAGATGAACTATCATCAACAACTCTTACTGATGAAGCATGCCTTTCAACAACTCTTGTTGAAGTTCCAATAGTTTCGTTAGAATGCTCACATAACACGATCTTAATAAGTGGATTGTGCTTCCTAATATGATCCTCCTCCATGAAAGTAGTGTTCGTGGAAACAAACACCTTATTTTTTGAGGGATCATAAAATAACCCCCTTGTGTACCTTTGGGGTAGCCTACAAAGAGGAATAACCTTGATCGTGGTTCCAACTTCTTGGGATTAGCCTCAAGTACATGTGCTGGGCAACCCCATATGAGGAAGTGACGTAAACTAGCGTTACGCCCATTCTACAACTCCAAAGGTGTTCTTGCAACACTCTTGGAAGGAATACAGTTGAGTATATGTACTGCAATCTCCACTGGAAAACCCTAAAGCGAGTCCAGTAAGGAAGCGTAACTCATCATCAAATGAACCATGTCCAACAAGGTTCTGTTTCTCCTCTCTGCTACACCATTATGCTGAAGTGTACCCGGTGCTGAGAGTTGGAAACGATTCCATGTTCTATCAAATAGTCTTGGAACCCAAAATCCAAAAACTCTCCACCTCGATCTGATCGAAGTGTTTTAATCCGTCTATCCAATGCATTTTCAACTTTAGCCTTGAACTCTTTGAACTTTTCAAAGGATTCAGACTTCCGTTGCATCAGATAAACATACCCATACCTAGAGTAATCAACTGTAAAATTGATAAAATACTCCTAGCCTCCCCTAGCTTGCACATTCAAAGGACCACAAAGGTCGGAATGTACTAACTCTAAAGGCTCTTTGGCTCAATAACCTTTTCCAGTACAAGGTCACTTAGTCATCTTACCCTCAAGGTAAGATTCGCATCGATAAAGATTTTCTTCTAACTCATTTAGAAGGCCATTTTTCACCAATCTCTTAATCCTATTGAGATTGATGTGCCCTAATTGAAGGTGCCAAAGTTGGGCATTTTCTTTTGGAGAAATTCGTTGACGTTTAGACTGAGTTACGAAAGATTTAAACATCTCTATGTTATGAAGGGAACTTAAGGCTAACGGTCTTAGCACATATAAGTTATTTTTCAGTTTAGCTCTACAAATCTCAACTCCATCTTTATGAATAAACACTTTATCAACATTAAACGAAAGAGTATATTTACATTGTAACAGACACTTTACGGAAATTAAGTTCCTTTTCAACTTAGGAACTACAAAAACATCTTTTAAAACAAGAAATATAAAATGTAAAGTTAACTGGATTCCTCCCACTTCCACAGCTAAGAAGATGTGCTCGATGCCTACTCGCATCGTCATCTCACTAGCCTCTAGTTGTAACCAGGATCTAATCCCCTAAAAAAAAGAACGAACATGATTAGTGGTGCCCGAATCAATTATCCAAGCTGAATCATCATTCTCCACTAAACAAGTTTCTAGCACAAAGTAAATCATATTTACCTTTGTTCTCCTTGGCTGCCTTCCTTTCCTTTAGCCAGCGAGGACAATTCCTCTTCCAGTGTCCATCTTAGTTGCAGTGGAAACATGTTCCTTTTTCAACTGGCGGCAAATGCCTATTCCTCTGGGCGACAGGTGGTAGGTTAGCAGGTGCCTTCCCTTTCCCCTTACCACCCTTCTTCTTTTTCCCCTTTCCAAAGTTAGAAGTAGAATGTGCAGACTTCGTCCCTAAAGTCGAACCTCGATGGAACGTCTTTGAAGACGAGGCAACATTTGCCTCACCTCCCCTCTTCTCCTTACTTTTCAGTAAGGATTGATAGGTCTGTAACTTGTTGAGGAGAGTTGTAAGAGTATATTTTGTTAAGAATCGCATTGCTAACAAAGTGGAGGAAGCTCTTTGGCAATGAATGCAGGATTATGCTAACCTGACTGCCCTTATCCATTCTAGACCCATTCATCTCCACCACATTGAAGTGGACCATCATGTTAAGCACATGTTTATGAACAGAGGTGCCTTTCTCTATTCTGGAGTTGAAGATGTATTTCAGAGCATCATGTTTAAGCTGTCCAGACAGTTGATAATGGGTAGAAATACACGTTATTATAGCGCAAATAAGTAAAACAATGAAAGATTGCGACGGTAAAAATAAACAAAATCATGTCCAAAAGCGCTAAATTGAAGAAATTGCGATCGCATGCACCCATCGCATAAAAGTAGCTAATTTAGTTATTTTGTGCAGGAAAAATGCAATGGCGTAAGTAAAATTGCGATCCAAGGAATTAGACATTCGTGCACATGAAAGATTGTGATTGCAAAGTCATGCGATCGTATGTGATCGTGAGAAGTTGCTTAAGAAGGTGGCCACATAAAGACTGCGCATCAAGGTGACAACTTAATAAATCATGATGGGACAGAAAGTTGATGACGGTCGAATTCAAATTTAGTTGACAAGCCGTTAAACCGCACAGTAGCAAGTACACTCAACTTTCGGTGACCATTAATCGACACATCAGAGTAGGAGATTTAATGACCGCCCATCATTACAATCGTTAGAGAGAAAGGCTGCTTCACCTTGAGCTCTATAAATACCGAATGCCACCATTGCTATCGGGGATCGCCATATATACAAATTAGAGAGCCGTTAGTCTATTCACGTACATACTCATAATTAGCTTTAGAGGACGAAGACGAGCTAGGAGATGAAGAAGCCGAGAGATCATTCCCCGTTAGATCGAGAGGCTGTCGAAAAGCGCTACAAAGGGAGAGAGGGCCATCATTTGTGAGAGCAAAGATATTCATCTGGACAGAAATGGAGTGAAAAAGACAGTGTAAAAGGCCATGGGAAGTAAGACATTGCTACCAGGCTTCTTATCTCTATTTTTCATTACTCTTTTGTATTCAACGTTTTTTTTTTATAGGAAATGGAAATCTCATTTCACATTATGTTCAATCTCTCCATACTTCGCATGAGTAGCTAAATTTTCGAATGGGTTGAGAAGTACTTAGCTAACATGACCTAAGATTTACATTTTATGTGATCATCTTGTCTTATGTATACGTCATTCACCCTTTAGAGATACTTGAGAAAGTAGTCTAAAGATAAAATCTAGACTTGAGAGAGTCAGATTAGAATCTAGGCTTGAGAGAGTCAGATTAGAACCGAATAAGCAAGAAATAGAAACTTAGACATAAGTTCTTTCCTTATTTATAAATCGCATGCACCCTAGAAATAGGATATGATAATCTGTGGTCACATTGTTTTATGTGTGCATCATGCATCATCGAATAGACAAGAATAGAGGCTTAGACATAAGTCCTTTCGACTTTGTTGTATATATCGCATGCATCCTAGAAATAGGATTTATGGCATTTGCATTGAAAGATGACATGTTGTTGTTTGTGGGTAGCATGATCGCATAGCTTGTACGTAATCTTAAGAAGTGTTAGCTAAACCCCTTCTCAACCCGTTCACCGTATACTCATTGTAACTCTCGATTTCATCAACTCTTTGTTCGAACTCCTTCACATAGAAAATATTCTTTATCAAAACACCATCCAACTTATTTTTTTTTTCACCACCGCAAGAGAATCAAAATAGCTGTCGCATATTTACTCAGTAGTCCCTGTGTTCGACCTTGGACTTACTAGGAAACCTAGTGAGGCTTATACTTGGGTCTTATTAGGAAAACTTGCATGTGCAATGCATAACACATAACCAAAACTTCACATCATAATCGCATCACGTTTACAATGCATCAAGTTTTTGGCGCCGTTGCCGGGGACTACGACAGTACATATTGCGCTAACAGTAAACCTTTTGATTTCCTTTGCAACTTTTGACCTCTGTGCACTGTTACTTCTTTGTTAAGGGAAAAAGCAGGCGTCGCATGAACGAAGGACATGTTCCTGAGCCCAACTATGACCCAAAGATCGAAAGAATGTTCTGAAGAAGATAGAGAAACAACCGTCAACAACGAAAAGAAAGAACTCCAAGAATGGCAGAACAACTAAAAGAAAGAGCCGCAAATGCGAACAACATCATGGCAAACCCCAGTCTCCTGGCGAACGACCGTAATAGACCCATCCAGGACTATGCATCACCTAACCTATATGATTTCTCCCTAGGAATCATGAGGCTAGCTTTGGATGGATCGAGGTTTGAGATGAATCCGGTTATGTTACAGATGATCCAGACAGCCTGACAGTTTGGTGGAAGGTGTGGCGAGGATCTGCACGCCCATCTCTTTAAAATCTGTAACACTTTTATGTTCCCAAATATCTCAGCTGAAGAAGTTCTTCTAACGCTGTTCCCATTTTTGTTATGTGATCAAGCAAAGAAATGGGCATATTCCCTCGAACTAGGGGAGATAACTTTGTGGGAACAAGTTGTAGAGAAGTTCATGAAGAAATACTTTCGGGTCAAGATTCAGCAAGAAAAAGCTTGTTTTGGGAGCTACAAAGGTTGTACACTATCTCTTTTAGTTTACTTTTTTTTACTTTTGCATGCTAATTTTCATTTAATTAGAAACAATTAGAGTGTAATTAGATCTTATTCCACTGCATATGTCTCATGTTCTATCATGTGGTATCAAAGCTAACAGGGGGACCTAATGGACCTACGGATCATGGGCTCCAACAATCTGAGATTAACTGGTAAAACTTTTAACCTAATTAATCAACATTTGTTAACTAACGGGTCATTCCACTAAAGTCCCGTAGTTGCACTCCCCTCACTGTAGATATATTTCTGTCCATCTAATATAACCATAACTAGTAAGTCAATCTTTCATAAATTACTCGTGGTCTTGGCTTTTTATCCCCGAGAACACTTCTTGTTCCTTCAGTCCCACTGAACCTCTAAAGAATAATTGATTTGTGGTCCAACCAAAAAATCGAGTCCCTCTCAGCCTAGTGAGAGGGTGGGGCCCCTTGTTCTAATTCTGAAGTCAACATTTAAGGGAACAACCTATCTACTACCACTAGAGACGGGTAAGAGTGAAGTCTGTCTTGCACCCTATGTTCCCAGCTATTTACTCAGTCTTACCCTTGAAATGGAAGGATTATTGAGCCAGCGCTGTTGAGCTGCTCTCACTCATGTAGATCTAAGGATAATCTAGAATAAACAGGAGTTCATAGTTAGCTCAGGATTGAGATCGAGTTGCCTAGGTCATCAAATTTGAATTAGTCAGTTTTATATAGTAAACGGTGTTATAAAGCAAAAGTGACTAAGTAGGCTGCATCACATATTTCTATATGAATGATTTAGGATCACATCGTTTGTATTAACTACAAAGTAGGCCGCATCCATAATGTCCCCAGAGCAAGGCGCCCAACATTATCCCTATACTATAGACCATTTTAGGTACTCTAACTTGATCCATGTTTTATGTCATCACATAAAGTTCAAGTCTACATTAAATAGCCTCATGACCCTAGTTTATTGGATTCAAGATTACAATTTCAATAACAATTTTATCGAAAAACAAAACAGAATATGTTTATCAATTTACAAACTACGAGTTTTAGGACATAAAATCCAACAAACTCTCACTTGGACTAAAACTCCTAGTGGATTATCACAATGTTGAATTTAAGTAAAAAAAACATATGAGTACAACAAATATATGAATACAATAAACTAGGGCATATACCCAAAAGTTCTCCCACTTGTCCTAGTTTAAAAACTTCGTAGACCTAGACTCTGTAGGTGACCTTCAAACACTTTAGCCGTGAGGGCCTTTGTAAAAGGATCAGCAATGTTTTGCTCAAAAGATATCTGGGTCACTACAACGTCTCCACGATGTACAATGTCCCGTATAAGATGATATTTGCGCTCAATATGCTTGTCGCACTTATGGCTTTTTGGTTCTCTTGAATTTGCAACTGGACCACTATTATCACAATATAGGGTGATAGGCAGATGCATATTTGGAACGACTTCCAAATCTGTCAAGAATTTCCTCAACCATACTGCCTCCTTTGCTGCTTCACATACAACTATGTATTCAGCTTCCATTGTGGAGTCTGCAATACAGTTTTACTTCACACTTTTCCACACTACTACTCCTCCATTCAGAATAAACACTGATTCAGATGTAGATTTTCTTGCATCTTTATCGGTTTGAAAATCAAAGTCAGTGTGTCCAGTAAGGATCAAATCCTTAGTATCATACACGAGCATGTAGTTCCTCGTTCTCCTAAGATACTTGAAGATATTTTTAATGGCAGTCTAATGATCATATCTAGGATTGGACTGATACCTACTAACTATCCCTACTGAGTAGAATATGTCAGGTCTAGTACATAACATTGCATACATCAAGCTCCTACTGCAGAAGCATAGGGAATGCGTCTCATATCTTCAACCTTTTGAGGTGTCTTAGGACATTGATCCTTTGACAAATGAATTCCATATCTGTAAGGTAACAGACCTTTTTGGAATTCTGCATCTATATCTAGACAACATTTTGTCTATATAAGTTGCTTGAGAGATGGCTAATGTTCTGTTCTTGCGGTTCTGAATAATCTGAATCCCGAGAACATACTGTGCATTTCCTAATCTTTCATTTGGAACTATGTTGCTAGCCATTTCTTGATGTCAGTTAGGTAACGTACTTCATTCCCAATTAGTAGAATATCGTCAACATATAAAACTAAGAATGCCATAGTAGAATAGACGATCTTCTTGTAAACACAAGGCTCGTCAACATTCTGTTCAAAGCCATAAGATTTGATCGCAGTATCAAATCTTATATTCCAAGATCTAGAAGCTTGTTTCAACCCATAAATGGATTTTTGAAGCTTAAAAACCTTTTGTTCTTGACCCTATGCAATAAACTCCTCTGGTTGAGCCATATAGATACTCTCCTCAAGATCGCTATTTAGAAAGGTTATCTTGATATCCATCTACCAAATTTCATAGTCATAAAAGGTGGCAATGGATAAGAGTATTCTAATCGACTTAAGCATGGCAACGAGAGAGAAAGTTTCTTCATAGTCCACTCCCTCTCTCTGAGTATAACCCTTTGCCACAAGTTGAGCCTTAAAAGTTTGTACTTTACCGGCTTGGTCTCGTTTACTCTTGTAGATCCACTTACAACCAATTGGTTTTACATCATTTGGTTGATCTACAAGTTCCTAGACAGAATTGAATTACATAGACTCCATTTCGAGGTCATGGCTTTAACCCACTAATCACGGTTCACATCTTTTATTGCCTGTTTATAGGTTGATGGATCCTTTATGTCATCATCAGGTATGACAACTTGTGTTTCTGTTAAACCCAAGTAACAAACAGGCTGATGAATAACCCTCCCACTACGTCGAGGCATTCTCAACTCTTGAGAAGGATGTGACTGACCAGATGTACTTGTTTTATCTACTACTTTAGTAGATGAACTAGCTCTATCTGTAGCATCTTTGGAAATTTCATTCAATACTAGTCTACTGCGAGGTTGATGACTTCATATGTGGTCTTCCTCTAAGAATGTGACATTTTTCGATACAAATACCTTATTCTCTTGAGGATCGTAAAATAGACCACCTTTTGTTTCTTTTGGATAACCTACAAATAGGCATAGTTTTGAACGACGTTCCAATTTTTTAGGATTTTGCACCAACACATGTGTCGGGCATCCCCAAATCCTAAAGTGACGTAAACTGCCTTTACGCCCTTTCCATATCTCATAAGGTGTTTCTGAAACACTTTTAGAGGGAACGTTATTCAAAATATAGACAGCAGTTTCTAATGCATGTCCCCAAAAGGAATCAGGTAACTTAGCAAAGCTCATCATTGAGTGAACCATGTCCAACAAGGTCCTGTTTCTTCTTTCAGATACACCATTCTGCTGAGGCATATTAGGTGCAGAGAGTTGTGACTTGATTCCGTGTTCTATCATATAGTCCTGGAATCTTAAGTCCATGTACTCCCCACCTCAATCTGATCGTAGTGTCTTAATTGTTTTACCTAACTTGTTCTCAACCTCAACCTTATATTCTTTAAACTTTTCAAAAGAATCAGACTTGTGATGTATTAGATAAATATGACCATACCTTGAATAGTCATCAATAAAACTGATGAAATATTCATACCCACCTTGAGCTTTGACATTCATCGGTCCACAGAGGTCCGAATGTACGAGCTCTAAGGGTATTGTGGCTCTGAGACCTTTTCTAGTAAAAGATCTCTTTGTCATTTTTCCCTAAAGACAAGACTTACATGGAGGTAAAGAATTGTCTTCTAACTGATTTAGGAGTCCATTCTTAACCAATATCTCAATCCTTTTGAGATTTATGTGGCCAAGTCTGAAGTGCCATAGATAGGCATTAGAAGAAACTTTTTGTCTTTTATTTTGAGTTTCAACTGTTCTAAACATCTCAGTATTTAAGACAAATTTTGCTTTATTGGTCTTAACTTATATAAGTTGTTTCAAGTATAGCAGAGCAAATTTGAATACCTTTTCTGAAAGTAAATGCTTCGTTAATTTCAAAAGATATTTTATACATTTGTTCCAATATACATGTGATAGATATTAAATTCCATCTCATTTTAGGAGCATACAAAATTTTTTTAAGTATGATATATCTATTGTTGAAAAACAACTTCAAGTCTCCCACTGCTTTGGCCAAGATAATCCCTTATGTTCCAACTTTGAGGGTGATCTCGCCTTCTTCAAGCTTTTTCTAGGAACTTTCCTGAAAAAGAGAAGCAAATATGTTAGTGGCTCATGAATCCAAAATCCAGGTTGAGGTATCATACTCCACTAAACATGTTTCAACAACTAGTAAATCATATTTACCTTGTGCTTCTTTTTCTGCTTTTTTCTCAACAAGGTATTTCGGGCAGTTCCTTTTCCAGTGCCCGTTTTGGTTGCAGTGGAAACATTTTCCTTTTTCTGCAACTTTCTTTCCCTTGTTTTTCATGGGAGTCTTCTTCTTACCCTTCTTTTTCATTTGAACATTTTTGTTCTTTGGAGGTCCAGCTTTAGTTTTAGAGGATGATCCTTTTAATACTTTCTTTGTGGTGACAACATTTACCTCCACTTCTTTCCCCTTAGACTTTGTAAGAGTTCGAAAATGTTGGAGCTCGTTAAGAAGGGTTGTAAGATTAAACTTTATCTTATTCAGAGAAGCATTTGTTTGAAAAGGTATGAAGCTCTTCGAAAGAGACTCCATAATAAAGATAATCTGATTTGCCTCGTCGATGGCGTCACCATTTACTTCAGAAATATTGAAGTGGACCATTATGTCTAAGACATGTTCTCTAACAGAGGTCCCTTCCTTCATACGCTTATTGTAAATGTACTTAATTGTCTCGTGTCTTAGGATTGATGACGGTTGCTCGAACATCTCTTTTAATGAATCCATGATAGCCTTAGCTATGCCTAATGACGTAGAATTAGGTGAACACAATATGCGATGCATGTCTTAGGTTATGTGTTGGTTCTCATGTATCAATGGTCATGCGTTGGAATGGAAAATATGCGTTGATCTCATATGCAATGACCATGCATTCCTGTCACAAGTTTTCTTGTCCTCTCGCCAAGTATAACGCGAGCGCAAGTTTCTCAGGTGATCCGAGGTTGAACTCAGGGACTTGTAGCTAAAGGTATGCAGTGATGTGTTTGCGACGAATAAATAAAAGAATGATGGGGGTTGTAAGCTAAGCACTACTCCTACTCCTAACTAACAGATAAAGCGGTGGAAGTATAAATGAGAAGTAGAGACATGACAACTGTTGACGTGTAGTAAAAGCATGGAAAAATAGATAAAATGGTGAGGATGTCTTCATCGCAACCCTAAGCTTGACCGCAAGGGTAATGATGACGAAAAATTAGTTATCAATTACTAGACGATTGAATTAAGTGAATGCAATATGCGATGCATGTTCTTAATGTATGCATTGATTATCATGCATTGGTGGTCATGCGTTGGAATGAACTATGCATTAATGAATGTATGCAATGACCATGCGTTCCTGTTACAAGTTTTCTTGTGCTCACGCCAAGTATAACACGAACACAAGTTTCTCGGGTGATCTGAGGTCGAACTCAGGGACTTGTAGCTAGACGTATGTGGTAATGTGTATGCGGCGGTTGAATAAAAGAATGATGGAGGGGTTTTTATGCTAACACTACTCCTACTCCTAACTAACAAACAACGCAATGAGAATATGAATGAGATGTAGAGACAAGACAACTATTGACGGGAAGTAAATGGATGGAAAAATAGATAAAATGTGGAGATGTCTTCATCGCAACCCTTAAGAGTGACCATAAGGCTAACCTTAGCCACACAAGTCATGCGATCATGCTACACACACTTGAGCCTAATTCTAGGACGTATGCGATGTGTATGTAAAAGGGTCAAAATGACCGCATACTGTCACCACATCCTACTTCCTGGATGCAGCCATTGTCCTCTTCGTAGAGTGCATACGCTGTGTGATGGCAAACAAAGCTTATTCCTAAGTCTCCATTCTTGCTTATGCAAACTTAATCTAGCTCTTCCAAGCATCGATTCTAACCTAACTCTCCCGAGTCTTAGGTTCTTTCTTTAGACTCTCTCCCGAGTAGCTCTAAAGGTTTGATGGACGCATACATAAGACAAGGTAACCACATAAACTTGGCTGACGCAAGATTGTTCCTATCTCTAGTGAACAATAGCTTACATTGCTTAATGCGACCAACAACCTACCCTCCTGGGAAATTAGTTGTTGTTGACTTTACTCATAGACAAGCGTTGCGTCCGCCTATAGACAGGCGTTGCTACAGCTTCACACACTCACGCAACACACACCTCTCGGTGGTTTGCTACATGCTTCATATCTCTAATCCACATGACTAAGTATGCGATACTTTAGCAATCTCACTAAGTGATGCAATGAAAGTTAAGGATGCTAAGTAAATAAGATGGAGATGGAATCGAAGGAAACATAAAAATGCATTGAACACATAATGTATTAATTCCTTAATCCGAAAATGTAATACAATACAATATAAGAAAAGAAGAGAAAATAAAAGGACTAGCTGGAAGCAATGACTTGCTTCCAGTAGATGTGTGTCAAGGCTGCCGGTGGTGCCATGGATGGGCAATGGAGCTGACTCTCCCAAGATCTAGCTCCGGTCGAAGGCTCCGGTCGTCACTCGAAATGGATGAGGGAGATGAAGAACTCTCAAGCTTTCTTCTCACGCATTAGTCTGGATCGCAGGGATAACCGTGGATGATTTGAACTTCGGCTCACCGGGTTCTATATATAGGGCTTGGATCCCCGAAAGCATTAATGGATTACTTTAATTTTGACATTTGCAGTGCGTTAGTCCTTTCTGAATCTCTGCTGCTAACGGCGTGGTAGGTGAAATGTCAACGTCATCTTTTGATTTTCCCGAGACATGTGTTGATGCGTTCAATCCACCAACCTTGTGTAGCAGCAATCGTGCAGTGACCGCATTCGCTTAATACTGCAACTTTTACACGATGACCACAATCTCTTGATGATCGCAACTTCTATGCGATGGACGCATGCGGCTGATTACCGCAACACCCATGTGTTGATCGAATGCGTTCGCCTTTGCGATGGAGAGTTTCTCCGCATGCGGTCGTATATGCGGTAGTCGGGCTTCCACGTTTGCGTCCACCTCCTGCATTAGCTACAAAAATAGACAATTGAATGCATAATAACGTATAATAATGGGTTAGCCGAGATTCTCAATGCTGAATGCCGCAAACTCATTTTCTCATGAATTCCTAACATAATTGCCGCATATTCTGCTTAACAACCCTCATAATTCTAAATAAAAGGCCTAAGATGGCATGCATTTCTGCATGTCATCACACCCCCAAACTTAGAATCATGCTTGTCCTCAAGCACGCGTTATACGAAATTCTAACTCACCTTCCAGCTTTCCTTTGTGGTGACTAGCCTCTTATATCGTAATTTACTCATACCTCTAACCATCGCCGCAATGCTCTCCTCTACTTTGGTTGCTTCTTCAAAAAGATCTTTTCTAAGTTTATATCCGGCAAGCCTTTGCTCAAAAACTTTTTATCCATTCACTGCAACTTTGCGTTTAGCTTTTGAGAATGCATTCGTTCATAACACTTCAAAACTTTATAGTGACTTATTTGAATGTAGCATTAAATCTGGTTATGCTCTTTGTTTTGGCTTGCCCTCACGTGTGTCATACAGGCATCCAACTTCGGTTGCGTTCCATATTCAACTCAACTCTTGTCTTGCTTGATTTGGCTTGTGTCGGACAGAGGAGTTGCACTTATGCGTTGATCCTGGTGACTTACCTTCATTTTGGCCACCCCCACGTGTGTTGTGTGAACATCCAACTACGGGTAAGTGCCTTTCATAAATTAACTCTTATCAACATAGGTTTCCCCATTGCGTTGACAGTGGAGTTGTTATTCTTAAAATTCCTTTTTTTTTTTTTTTTTTTTGCATTGATGAAATGATCGCAATGTAATGAACGCAATTCTCCGAGACCGCTGCCACCCCCAAACTTAGAGGTTGGCAGCGTGATACCGGGCAAAAATGCATGTAATCATAGTGTTGAATCCTTAAACAATGTCGTATTGCATTGACGAAATATGTTAAATTGCATCTATTAAGCATAATTTCTATAATATTGTGGTCGCATGCGTCCAATGCATTAGAGCAGTTGATCTTTATATTTTTGTGCAGAATAATGCGTTAACACAATGCAAAGAATGTGATCATAGGAATACATTGGTCGAGCACAACTTCACCGCAAGACTTTGCGTTGATTGTGCTCGCAAACATTCGTCCAAGAAGAATCACCGCAACATGGTGGGCGCATCCGAACGAAAGGACAATTAAGATCGATGGGATAGAAAGCTGACGGCAGTCGGATCCAAATTAAGTTGACAGCCTAACAGTCACAAAGTACATCCAGCTTTATCGGTGACAATTATTCGACGTATCAGTCAGGAATTAAAGCTATCCCATCTATACAACCAGGAGAGAGAAGCCGCCTTTCACCTTTGATGCCTTATAAATACCAAGTGCATTCTTCAGAGAAGGGGTTAAGCAGTCGATTATTTCATCATTTTACAAGTTCACGTCTATGTCCATAATCTTCTTTCATTTTAAGGCGGATGCGAGGAAGAAAGTGTGCCGATAGATCGTTCCGGCAAGCTGGGGAAAGCATCGAAAGCTCCAAGACAAAGAGAGGGCCAACGCCCACGAAAGCGGGAATATTTATAGATCATAATAGAGATTTAGTGTAAAAAGCCTCGGTCAGCAAGGAATTGTTACCAGGCTCTCTACCTTTAATTTCCATTATCATTTTGTACTCAATTCAGTTATAAGAATGGAACGTCTTCCTCTATATCTGTTCACTCTCTATAATTCACGCATTAGTAGCTAAAACAGTTGAATGGGTTGAGAAGCATTTAGCTAGCACAACTAGAGAATCTTTATTCTTTGTGATTATCTTGTTTGTGTATGCTTCATTCGTCTATTAGAGATACTCGAGAGGGTAGTCTAAGGACAGGATCTAGACTTGGGAAGGTCAGGTCAGAATCTAGGTTTGGAAGAACCAGATTAGAACACATAAACGAGAGATAGGCACTTAGGAATGAGCACTATTTACTATCAACGCATCGCATGCATCTTAGCAATAAGATATGATTGTATGCAGTCAACTTGCTTTCATGCATTTTGCATCAATGCATAGGACAAGAGTAGAGACTTAGGGATAAGCTTTATGGACATTTTGCATTCAACACATGCATCCTAGACTTAGGAGCATCGCATTTACATTGGGAAATGACTTGCTATGCATGGTTGTAACATGATCGTAAGGTTTGACGCATTCCCGAGTAACGCCAGCTAAAGATCTTCTCAACCCGTTCATCGCATACTCATTGCATCTATCAACGTAACTCTCTTTCTCAAATCCGCCGCCTTTATTTACTCTTTTTTTAATCAGCGCAACAACACACCCACACTTTATTTATTTACTTGCTTACCAGGAAACTCAGAGGAATTTATACTTGAATTTCGCTGGGGAAACTTGAGTGCACAATGCAATCCATCAATGAATATCATCCATATTTCCACTTTATAAAATTCAAGCATCAAGGTTTTGGTGCCATTGCCGAGGACTTCGGCAAAATAGTTGTTAAAGGTAATTTTTGTGATTTCTTTGCAGAACTCTTAATCTCTAGCGAACTACGACTCGGAGATTGAGGGAACATTTTGAAGGAGACTAAGAGACCACCAACAGCAGCCACAATCCGATAAAGAAGAGATGACAGAGCAGCCTAGGAATGAAGCACCAAACAACAATAATGTCATGGCAAATATGATTTTGTTGGCAAACGATTGCAATAGGTCCATTAGGGACTATGCATCGCCAAACCTCTATGATTTCTCTCCGGGAATCATGAGGCTTACCTTAGAAGGAAGTAGATTTGAAATGAAACCGGTGATGCTGCAGATGATCCAGGCTACAGGTCATTTGGGAGGAAGGCGTGGTGAGGATTTGCACGCCCATCTCTGAAGTTTTATTTAAATCTGAAATACTTTTGTGTTCCCGAACATCTCTACTGAAGAAGTTCGACTAACATTGTTCCCATTTTCTCTCTATGATCAGGCTAGGAAATGGGCTTATTCGCTCGATCCAGGAGAGATCACTTCTTGGGAGCAGGTGGTGGAGAAGTTTATGAAGAAGTATTTTCCACCTACTGAAAACGCAAGATGAAGAAAGCTTATTACTAATTTTGAACAAGATATGGATAAATCGTTCAATGATTCTTGGGCGAGGTTTAAAAGGTTGGTCCAAGATTGTCCGCATAATGGGCTACCAGATTGCCTACAAATGGAAATTTTCTACCACTATTTGAATCCTGCTTCGCAGACCACTGCCAATTTTGCAGCAGCTGGTGGTCTGTTTGACAAGACTTATGATGAGGCGAAGAATATCCTGGACCGCATCTCCAAGAATTATGAAAACTGAAGGGAGAGTGACCAGAGATTAAGACTCAAGGATTCTGACGCAAATAACGGTGCTATTATCTCGTTACAAAACCAAATGACCACAATGATGAATTTGATTCAAGGAATGGCGATCAGCAGCCCAACGTCGCAAGATGGGCAAATCAATGCAATAAGTCAAAACACCACAAGGTGTACGACTTGCAATGATGGGCATGCGATGGAGGATTGCCTGCAAAATCCACAGTCTAAAGAATAACCCCTTTTCAAACACCTACAACCCCGGGTGGAAAAACCACCCGAATTTTGCTTAGAAGAATCAACAACAAAATTTTCAATCTATGGCGCAAAAAGAAGGGTCATAAGGATTCTTTCAATGCAGTAACGGTCAACAGAGAAACCAAGCAAGTAGCTCATAACAACCACCACAATCTTCTTCTCTAGAAAGCCTATTGAAGCAATACATAGAGAAAAACGAGACAGTGCTTCAAAGTCAGGCAACGTCCATCCGCAACCTTGAATTGCAAATGGGCCAGATTTCAAATGAGCTCAAAAGTAGACCACAAGGGGCGTTGCCAAATTCAACCGAGCTTCCACGCAACCCAGGGGGATCAGATAAGGAGCAATGTCAGGTTGTGACATTGTGCAGTGGAAAGACCGTGGGGGAAGAAGAAAGAACCAGAGTAGAACAACTTCCATCACAACTGAACTTGAGATTGTGGCAACGCAAGAAGAAGAAAAGGAAAATGAAGCGGTAGAACCTGAGGTTGCGTCAACCTCAAAGTCAAATGAAACGGGAACCGTGAAAATTCAATTACCACCCTTCCCTCAAAGGCTAAGGAAGAAGAAAAACGAAGAGGTACAGTACCAATGCTTCTTATCTATGCTAAAATAATTACATGTTAATATTCCTTTTAGTGAAGCGATTGAGGAAATGTCTGCCTACGCCAAATTTCTAAAGGACATGGTAACTAAGAAAATAGGTGTTGGAAAATTTTCCACAGTGGCATTAACGCAAAGTTCTAAATCTATTATCCCACCGAAGATGAGCGATCCTGGGAGCTTCACTATTCCTTGCTCCATAGGAGGACTCTATATTGGGCAAGCCCTGTGTGACTTGGGTGCTAGCATAAATTTGATGCCACGGTCAATCTTTCGACAATTAAATGTGGGGCAACTTGTGCCCACCTCCGTGACACTCTAATTTACATATAGATCTCTGGTTCATCTAGAAGGTAAGGTGAAGGATGTGCTGATCACGATTGATAAATTTATTTTGCCAACTGACTTCATCATCCTAGACTATAAGGCCGACAAAGATATGCCCATCATTTTGGGGCTACGTTTCCTATAAACGGGTCGTGCTAAATTGATGTGCACAAGGGAGAAATCACTTTGAGCATAAACGGACAGAAGCTCAAGTTTAATATAATTCGTGCCATGAAATTTCTTGATGAGGAAGACCTGCAAGATTCTGATGATAACCTGAATTTGATTGAAGAAGAAAAGTCTGATGAAGAGTGTGAAGAAGAGGATGCCAACGCATCCATAGCTACCTGCAATGCGATCGTAGCAAAGAAAAACAAAGAAGAAGGATCGATCGTAATGTATGAAGAAGAGCCAAAAGAAGAAAGAAAATAACGCAACCTTCTCTCGTGGAACCACCAACCCTTGAACTAAAAACCCTACCAACACATTTGAAGTACGCATTTCTAGGGCAGGAGGAGAAGCTACCAGTGATTATTTCCTCTGCACTCAACACAGATCAAGAGAATATGTCGATGAGCATTCTCAAGAAACATGTGCGAGCAATTGGCTGGACGCTCGCTAACATCAGAGGAATTAACCCCGCGTACTGTATGCACCACATTCGTCTTGAGGACAACCACAAAGAAACTATTGAAAATCAACACAGACTTAACCTTGCTATATAGGAAGTCGTCAAAAAGAAGATTATCAAGTGGCTGGATGCGGGCATTATCTATCCAATTGCAGATAGCACGTGGGTCAGCCCCGTGCAATGTGTGCTGAAGAAGGGTGGAATGACGGTAGTCCCCAATGAGAACAATGATTTAATACCGCAAAGAACCATCACTGGATGGTGCATCTGCATGGACTACCACAAATTGAATGTGGCCACAAAGAAAGATCACTTCCCTCTGCCATTCATTTATCAAATGCTAGACAGACTAGCAGGGAATGACTTTTATTGCTTTTTGGATGGATATGTCGGGTACAATCAAATCATGATAGCTTTTGAAGACCAAGACAAGACCATATTCACCGACCCATATGGGATATTCACTTTTCACCGCATGCCGTTTGGCCTCTACAATGCACCAAGCATGTTCCAAAGGTGCATGATGGTGATCTTTTCAGATTATCTCAAGGACTCAGTAGAAATATTTATGGATGACTTCTCCGTTTATGGAACACTTATGAAGTCTGCTTGGCCAATTTGGAGAAAATTTTGAAAATATGTGAAGAGACAAACCTGGTGCTCAACTGGGAAAAATGTCACTTCATGGTGAAAGAGGGTATAGTGTTGGGACACAAAGTCTCCCAAGAAGGGTTGGAGGTGGACAAAGCGAAGATCGACGCAATTGAAAAGCTTCCACCTCCAACCAGCGTGAAGGCTGTGCGGAGCTTCTTGGGGCATGCTGGATTTTACATTCGATTCATCAAGGACTTTTCTAAAATAGCACGACCACTGAGTGCGGTTTTAGAGGCAGACAGAAAGTTTGAATTTGATAACAATTGCCTCAATGCATTCTGAGTTTTAAAAGATGCGCTGATTATCGCGCCCATCTTGATTGCGCTAGATTGGACACTATCATTCGAGATCATGTGCGACGCAAACGGGCATGTGATGGGAGTCTTATTAGTGCAAAAGAAAAAAAAACTATTTTGCACCCCATCGCATATACGGGTAAAACTCTGAACCCTGCTCAACTTAATTATACCACCACTGAAAAAGAGCTCCTGGCTGTGATTTTTGGGTTGGAAAAATTTCGAGCATATCTATTGGGAACCAAGGTACTCATTCACACTGATCATTTGGCAATTAAATATTTGATGACAAAGAAGGACGCAAAGCCGAGGTTGATCAGATGGGTTCTCCTCCTTCAAGAATTTGATATCGAAATAATTGATCGGAAGGGGACAGAGAATCAAGTCGCAGATCACTTGTCCAGATTAGAAAATCCTGAGGTTGACCGTAATGAATCTGAAGTGAGTGCCGTGTTCCCGAATGAGCAGCTGTTTCGCATAGAAGAACTGCCTTGGTATGCGGACATCGTTAATTATTTAGTTTGTGAACAATTTCCTGAAGATTACACCTACCATCAACAGAAGAAGCTCAAGAATGAATGTAGACACTATTATTGGGATGAGCCGAATTTGTACAAAGGAGGTGCAGACCAAATCATTCGATTATGCATCCCAGATGTTGCTCAATAACGCATATTATCACAGTGCCACGATTCGCCATATGGAGGGCACTTTGGAGGACAACGTACTGCAGCCAAAGTTTTACAAAGTGGATTCTTCTGGCCTTAATTATTTAAGGATGCTGCTGACTACACAATGAAATGTGATCGGTGTCAATGCACCGACAACAATTCATGAAAGAATGCAATGCCAATGAATACTATCTTGGAGCTGGAACTATTTGACGTATGGGGGATTGATTTCATGGGACCATTCCCTCCTTAAAATGGTAAGCACTATATTCTATTAGTCATCGATTATGTCTCCAAGTGGGTAGAGGCAATTGCATGGGCCGCAAGTGATGCAGCAGTAGTCTCCCAGTTCCTGAAGAAAAATATTTTCACGCGTTTTGGCACCCCCTGTGCCATCATAAGTAATGAAGGATCACACTTTGTCAACCACAATATAAAGGAGCTGCTGCGCAAGTACAATATCCTCCACAAGGTGGCCACTGTATACCACCTGCAAACAAATGGCCAGGCTTAAGTGTCCAATAGTGAAATTAAATTGATACTTGAAAAGGTAGTAAAACCTTCGCGGAAGGATTGAGTAATGAAGCTTGATGATGCGTTGTGGGCATATCGGACCGCATTTAAAAAAACAATAGGTATGTCTCCTTATGCATTGGTATTTGGCAAGGTGTGTCATCTGCCTTTGGAGTTAGAGTATAAAGCATTGTGGGCGGTCAAGAAAATGAATTTCGATTTAAAGAAAGCAAGAGAAGCCGGAAATTGCAACTAGTCGAGCTAGAAGAATGAAGGATCAATGCATATGAGAATGCGAAGATTTATAAAGAGCACACCAAGCGTTGGCATGATAAATGCATATGCTCTAGAAACCTTCAAATCGGGCAGAAGGTCTTACTCTTTAATTCAAGATTGCGGCTCTTCCTAGGAAAATTAAAATCACGCTGGTTCAGTCCCTTCATCATCAAAGAAGTATTTCCACATGGTGCGGTGGAACTAATCACCGAGGATGGCAGTCGAACATTTAAAGTTAATGGACAGTGGATCAAAGCATATTGCGGAGGAGATTTTCAGCCAGAAACAGCCTCCACAAAGTTGAAAAACCCAGACTATCCCTTACTCAACTCTTGACCAATTAACTCTTCGTCATGTTACTACTAGCTCTATTTTACTTATTTTTCCCTTAAAAAAAAAAACTTGTTGTTTTGTTTTGAAATCATTTGACCCTCTCTTTATCTGTTTATAAGGATTAAGGCACAGGATTGCGGAGATAATACAAGAAGAAGCAAATATTCTGATTCCATCACCGCAATCCACTAGCAAAGATCGCCGCAAGGATGAATGCATCAATACTCAATGCAGACGACAACGCAAAATTTGGGGGTGTACTCTTCCTTATCTTTATTTCAAATTTTGCGCTATCACATTGCATGTTATTTTTCAAAGTTTATCACCGCATCCTCCCTGATTACTGCAATCATTTGCCGAGTAGATAAATTTAGTAGTTTACTTCATGTTATTCTTCACCAAGTATGATTTCAATGATGAAAAATATGCTTCTATCTCTTTCGTCTATACTAGAGTCAACTTAAATCTTAAGATAGTCACCTCATGAAATATTTCTAGAAGTTGGGGGTTTGCTAGCTTTCTTTCAAACTCTCTTTACAACGTATTCTATGACCATCGCATGACTTATTTTAATTTCTTTTGGCAATGAGGACATTGTCATATTTTAATTTTGGGAGTGAGGTATTTATGGTATTTATTTTTGACCTTGCTATAAAAAAAGAAAATAACAACTCCACTGTCAACGCAATGGGGAACCTCACTGTCAACGCAATGGGGAACCCATGTTGATAAGAGTTAAGTTATGAAAGGTACTTACCCTAGTTGGATGTCTGCATGACACACATGAGGGCAAGCCAAAATGAAAATAAGTCACCAGGATCAACGCATAAATAAATGACCGCAACTCCATTGCCAAGTTGGTATGAGTTTAGTCTGAGAAAGAGTGCATTGCTCGTAGTTGGATGTCCGCATGACACCCATGGGGGCAAGCCAAAATGAAGGTAAGGCACTCGGATCAGTGCAAGGTTAGAAAAATAGCAATGAAGAAAATTTTTGTGCAAGGAGAAATCATTTGACACCCCGATGGAAAATTTTCTTTTTGAAATAAATCATGCGATGTTCTGGAATTCAGTAAAGTCCTTTTGAAAGTTAAGCTTGCAATCCCTAAGTCTTAGAAGTATTTTAGGAAGAGATTTGAATAAGACTTAAGGAAATTCTGGCATATAGGATTTGAACGAAGTATCCTTGAGAAATCTAGGGAAAGCACTTTGCGGCTAACTTGCTAAAGGAATCTTTAGCTAATGCTTGAGGACAAGCATTGTTTAAATTTAGGGGTGTGATAACGGGCAAAAATGCACGTTATCATAGTGTTGAATCCTTAAACAATGTCGGATTGTGTTGATGAAATATGTTAAATTGCGTCCATTAAGCATAAATTCTATAATATTGCGGTTGCATGCGTCCAATGCATTAGAGTAGTTGATCTTTATATTTTTGTGCAGAATAATGCATTAACACAATTCAAAGAATGAGATCATAGAAATACATTGGTCGAGCGCAACTTCATCGCAAGACTTTGCGTTGATCATGCTCGCAAACCTTCACCCAAGAAGAATCACCGCAACATGGTGGACGCATCCGAACGAAAGTATAATTAAGATCGATGGGACGAAAAGCTGATGGCAGTCGAATCCAAATTAAGTTGACAGCCTATAACAGTCACAAAGTACATCTAGCTTTATCGGTGACAATTATCTGGCACATCAGTCAGGAATTAAAGCTGTCTCATCTATACAACCAAGAGAGAGAAGCCGCCTTTCACCTTTGATGCCCTATAAATACCAAGTGCATTCTTCAGAGAAGAGTTTAAGCAGTCGATTATTTCATCATTTTACAAGTTCGCATCTCTGTCCATAATCTTCTTTCAATTTAAGGCAGACGTGAGGAAGAAGGTGTGTCGATAGATCGTTCTGGCAAGCTGGGGAAAGCACCGGAAGCTCCAAGACAGAGAGAGGGTCGACGCCTGCAGAAGCGAAAATATTTGTAGATCAGAATTGAGATTTAGTGTAAAACGCCTCGGTCAGCAAGGAATTGCTACCAGGCTCTCTACCTTTAATTTCCATTATCATTTTGTACTCAATTCAGTTATAAGAATGGAACGTCTTCCTCTATATCTATTCACTCTCTGTAATTCACGCATGAGTAGCTAAAATAGTTAAATGGGTTGAGAAGCATTTAGCTAGCACAACTAGGAAATCTTCATTCTCTATGATTATCTTGTTTATTTGTGATACATGCGACCAGGAGTTTTTCAAATTAATAAAGGGGTTTTTTGTACAGGTATTTAAAAATGCGATAAAGTAAATTGCGATGAAAGTAAAGTTAAGCGATAAAAATGCGATAATAAAGTAAATTGCAGTAAAATTAAATTGCGATAAAATAAACCTAAGCTATGATGATATAAGATACAGGTTTCATGATACAAGATATTGAGGGTGAGATTGACTGTGAAGATTATACAAAGATCGTGTTATGCGGTGGCAAGTCTTGTGTGTGAAATAGAAAGAGAAAAGATAATTAGTGCAAACATCGCAAGTTCCTTAATTGCGTTAAAGGCATAAGTATGGCTCCACTTTTCCCTTGGCGTACACCTCTCGATGATTGGTCGCGTTCCCACATCTCTATGATGAAATAGAGACAAACGTAATGAACATAAGGTTGCTTCCATCTCTAGAAGTACTTCTTGCTTTAGTTAATGCATTCTTCTAACTTTCTCTCGACAGATCAGAATGGCATCTTCATTTCTACTCTCACAAGTGAAGATGCCGTCTAGCATGCTTTAGCTAAACATCTTTATTTCTTTAGCATAGATTAAGTTACTTGTTTAATTCATATTAATTACCAAGGTATTAAGAAAAATTAATGGAGAAAACGATTAATGGAAGAACGAAGATAGACAGGGAAGTGGTAATGGAAAGGATCAAGACATTTAATAACACTATTTAACGTCTGATACATGATTTGTGAATGAAGTGATTAAGAAGATAAAATACAGTTGATGAATAGAGTTAGAAACAAATACAAATAAGCGCCAACGTTTTGGCGCCGATCTGGATGGAGATTTCCTTGTTGATGTGGATGGATCGTGTGGAAGGTTGAGCTTCCTTCTCAGGCTTGCTCAATCGATAGCAGGGATCTAAGCACAGAGCTTCTCGGCGGGGATCTAGCCAAATCGCACCGAGACTCACCTTTTGGCCTTGTCTCTCTTCTTCTCAGACTTCTTCCGATCAGTACTCAGCTCAGCCTCTCTCTCAGTAATCTAGCATCAATTAGCCCTCATATCAAGTTTCCCATATCAAGTATCCCATATCAAGTATCCCTTCTCTGAAATCTATGGGGGTATTTATAGGTGAAAAGCTTTGACTCTTGCCTTGTGGACCTCACTTACTGTTATGGAAATTCTGAAGATGGTGGGATAATTATTCCTTTTGTTATGCAATCAGACCGTCAAATATGCACAATGGTTAGTTGTACACGTGTCACAATCCTCCACATTTGCGTCGCTCAGCTGCATCTTTCGATCGGGTGCTTGCATGCGGTGTTGTTTTTATTATCGCATGCGGTTGAAATTCAGTTCTAGATCGACTGTCGCATTGCGCCGTCATTGCATTGATCATTTCTTCATTGTGGTTTGATGGGCGCAATGTGATGGAGATGCGTTATTCAGTTTCTCGTTGAGCCTTGATCGCAAGCGGTGACTTGGTTTCATGCAAAACAGAATAGAAATATCCTCTTCTACCATCTTGATGATGTTAGTGGGTGTAATTGCGATAATTCATAATTATTGTATTTCTGAGCTAATTTTCATACAATCAACGCATATTCCTTCTCTTTTAGCCACAATATCTAGATAAGGCAGCATAAATAACTTGTATTTCTACAAGTTATCAGCAATTACACATTTCTACAAGAAATTTAAAGAAAAACAATGCCAAAACCATAAAATATCCACTTTAGTCCACATTTCATTCAACATTTGAAAGAAAGGAAAAAAATACCCACCAAAAGCAAGCTGATTTTTCTATAATTTTTGGTTTCCAAATTCTCCAAAAATTCCCTTTTTCTCACATTAACCTTGAACCTCCCTTTATTCTCTTTTCATTCCTTCATTCACCGGTTCCCACAACCCGGTTCTGAGTCTAAAGAATAGCAAGGAAACTCTAGTGGTGGTCTTATAGAATTCAGGTCGAGATTTAGCGAGAAAAAACTTTTTACGGGAGCTACAAAGGTTGTACACTATCCCTTTTAGTATACTATTTTTTTTTTTTTTTTTTTTACTTTTGCATGTTAATTTCCTTTTAATTAGAAGCAATTAGAGTGTAATTAGATCGTTATTCTGCTATATATGTCTCGTGTTCTATCATGTGGTATCAGAACTAATAGGGGACCTAATGGACCTACAGATCATGTGCTCTAACAATTCAAAATTAACCGGTAAAACTCTTTAACCTATTTAATCAACATTTGTTAACTAACGGGTCATTCCACTAAAGTCTCGTAGTTGCACTCCCCTCACTGTAGATATATTTCTATCCATCTGATATAACAATAACCAGTAAATCAATCTTTCATAGGTTGTTCGTGGTCTTGGCTGGGTCAAAATACCATTTTACCCCTGAGAACACTTCTTGTTCCTTTAGTCCCCCTGAACCTCTAAAGAACAATTGATTTGTGGTCCAACCAAAAAATCGAGTCCCTCTCAGCCTAGTGAGAGGGTGGGGCCCCTTGTTCTAATTCCGAAGTCAACACTTAAGGAAACAACCTATCTACTATCATTAGAGACGGGTAGGAGTGAAGTTCATCTTGCACCTTATGTCCCCAACTATTTACCCAGTCTTACCCCTGAAATGGGAGGCTTATTGAGCCAGCGCTGTTGAGCTGCTCTTAGCCATGAAGATCTTAGGATAATCTTGAAAAAATAGAAATTCATAGTTAGCTCAGGATTGAGATCGAGTTACCTAGGTCATCAAATTTCAATTAGTCAGTTTTATACAGTAAACGGTGTTATAAAGCAAAAGTGACTAAGTCGTGGTCCAGTCTTATACAAACTCATTGCATAGGATGCCCCTACTCACATATCTCTATAAGAACGATTCAGGATCACATCGTTTGTACTAACTATAAAGTAGGCCGCATCCATAGTGTCCCCAGAACAAGATGCCCAACCTTATCCCTATACTATAGACCATTTTAGGCTATATACTCGAACTTTATCCATGTTTTATGTCATCACATAAAGTTCAAGTTTACATTAAATAGCCTCAGGACCTTAGTTTATTGGATTCAAGATTACAATTTCAATAAAAATTTTATCGAAAAACAAAATAGAATATGTTTATCAATTTACAAACTACGAGTTTTAGGACATAAAATCCAACATAGCTTTTTGTCCCATCGTGATTTATTAAGCTTTCACCTTGATGCGCCATCTCTATGTGTCCACCTTCTTGAGCAGATCTTTGAGAACACATATGATCGCATAGCTTTGCGGTCGCAATCTTCTAATGCGTTCGGGCGCTGAATTCCTTGGATCGCAATTCTTCCTTGCGCTAATGCATTTTCCTTCACAAAATACGTAAATTAGCTACTTTAATGTGATGGGTGCATGCGATCGCAATGTTCTCAACTGAATGCTTTTGGGCACGATTTTACATATTTTTACCATTTCAATCCTATATTGTTTTACATCTTTGCGTTGTAATAATGTGTGTTTCTGCCAGTTATCAATGTCCTGGTCACAATTGATAAATTCATTCTACTGGCTGACTTCATCATTCTTGACTATGAGGTGGACAAAGATGTACCCATCATATTGGGACGACCATTTTTATCTACTGGTCGTGCTCAAATTGATGTGTACAAGGGAGAGATTACGATGAGTATGAATGGGAAGAAGCTCAGGTTTAACATCATTAAAGCCATGAAGTATCCAGAAGATGAAGACCTATCTGATTCTGATAATGAACACAACTGTAATGAAGAAGTGGAGTTCGAAGAAGAAGATGAAAGAGAGGATGCGACTTCATCCGTAGAAACCTGCAATTTGATCATGGAAATAGCAAACAAAGAAGAAAAATTGAATTTGAATGAAGAGAGAAAAACTCAAAAACCTTCCTTAGAACAACCACCTACCGTGGAAATGAAAACTCTGCCAAGCCATCTGAAGTATGTTTTCCTTGGGCAAAATGAAACCTTGCCGGTGATAATTTCCTCTGCACTACAAGAAGAACAAGAAAATGCACCGCTCAACATCCTGAAGAAGTACATAAAAGCAATTGGGTGGATGCTAGTACATATAAGAGGAATCAGCCCAACATACTGCATGCACAGAATACATCTCGAAGAAAACCAAAAAGGGTCTATCGAACCTCAACGTAGACTGAACCCTTTGATAAAGGAGGTTGTGAAAAAGGAGATAATTAAATGGTTGGACACAGGCATCATATACCCAATCGCCGATAGCACGTGGGTCAGGCCCGTGCAATGCGTGCCCAAGAAGGGAGGAATGACGGTAGTCCCAAACACAAACAATGAGTTAATACCAATGAGGACCGTCACTGGCTGGCAGATTTGCATGGACTACCGCAAGCTCAATGCGGCGACGAAGAAGGACCATTTCCCTTTGCCTTTTATTGACCAGATGCTAGACCGCCTAGCAGGAAATGATTACTTATGTTTTCTTGACGGGTATGTGGGCTACAACCAAATAATGATCGCTTCTGAAGACCAAGAGAGGACCACATTCACTTGCCCATACAGAATGTTTGCTTTTCACGCATGCCGTTCGGATTATGCAATGCATCGAGCACGTTTTAGAGGTGTATAATGGTTATCTTCTCCGAGTACCTCGAGGATTTAGTGGAAATTTTTATGGACGACTTCTCAGTTTATGGGCAAACGTATGAAGTCTATCTGAACAACTTGGAGAGGATACTGAGGAGATGTGAATAGACAAATCTTGTGCTGAATTGGGAGATATGCCATTTCATGGTGAACGAAGTAATTGTGCTCGGGCACAAGGTTTCCAAGGAAGGGCTGGAGGTGGATAAAGCAAAAATTGAGGCCATTGAAAAGCTTCCACTTCCTACAAATGTGAAGTCTGTAAGGAGTTTCCTGGGACATGTAGGATTCTACCGTCGTTTTATGAAGAATTTTTCGAAGATAGCTTGACCGTTGAGTGTGTTGCTAGAGGCTGACAGAACGTTTGAATTTGATTCACAATGTCTCAACACATTCAAAATACTGAAGAACGCATTAATTACCACGCGCTGTTTTGATCGCACCTAACTGGACGAAGCCATTCGAGCTAATGTGCGATGCTAGCGGTTATGCGATGGGGGTAGTGTTAGCACAGAAGAAAAAAACAATGCTATACCTCATCGCATATGCAAGTAGAACATTGAACCCTGCCCAAGCAAACTACACTACGACAGAAAATGAGCTTCTTGCGGTGATCTTTGCATTGGAAAAATTTAGAGCTTATTTACTGGGATCCAAAGTGATAGTTCACACGGACCACTCGACAATAAAATACTTAATGACAAAAAAAGATGCAAAGACGAGGCTAATCTGATGGGTACTCCTCCTCCAAGAATTCGACATGGAAATAATTGACCGCAAGGGGACAGAAAACCAGGTTGCAGACCACCTATCAAGATTAGAGAATTCGGAAGTAGACCGCATTTAGTAAGAGGTGTGCGACCTTTCCAGATGAGCAGCAGTTCAAACTTGAAGAATTACCATGGTACGCAGATGTTGTCAATTACCTGGTCTGTGAGCAATTTCCGGAAAATTACACAGCCCACCAAAAGAGGCGGCTTATGCATGAATGTAAATCCTACTATTGCGACGAGCCGAATCTTTACAAAAGGGGGTCAGAAAAAATCTTGCAACTATGTGTGCCAGAGACCGCTTATCAGTGCATACTTTCCCAATGCCATGATTCACCTTATGGTGGACACTTCGGAGGTCAACACAAAGCAGCAAGAGTGTTACAAAGTGGGTACTATTAGCCGACTCTATTCAAGGATGCGTGAGACTATTCTATGAAATGCGACAAGTGCCAACGCACGGGAAACATTTCATGGAAGAATGAGATGCCGATGAAAATTATATTAGAATTGGAACTCTTCGACGTGTGGGGCATAGACTTCATGGGACCATTTCCACCATCAAATGGTCACAAGTACATTCTGGTGGCCGTCGATTATGTCTCCAAGTGGGTTGAAGCGGTATCATGTGTCGCAAGCGATGTAATGACAGTCTCCAGATTCTTGTGAAGAAACATTTTCACTCATTTTGGCACCCCACGTGCTATAATAAATGATGAAGGCTCCCACTTTATCAATGGTGTCATCAATAAACTGCTGCTCAAGTACAATATCCACCATAAGGTTGCCACCGCATATCATCCACAGACAAACGGCCAAGCCGAGGTGTCAAATAGGGAAATCAAACTGATCCTAGAAAAGATGGTGAATCCTCCACACAAATATTGGGCCATGAAGCTTGACAATGCCTTGTGGGCATATAGGATTGCCTATAAAACACGTATAGGCATGTCCTCGTATGTGTTGGTGTTTGGGAATGCATGTCACTTACCGCTGGAATTAGAGCACAAGGCACTGTGGCAGTGAAGAAGCTCAATTGTGATTTAAGGACTGCAGGGGAGGAGAGAAAACTTCAGTTGCTCGAGCTAGACGAATGGAGAATTCAAGCATATGAAAATGCCAAGATCTATAAGGAACGTGCAAAGCATTGGCATGACAAACGACTATGCGAAAAGAATCTCTAGGTTGGACAGAAGGTCTTGCTATTAAACTCTAGGCTACGACTCTTTCCCAGAAGATTAAAGTTACGCTGGTTCGGACCATTTATAATTAAAGAAGTATTCCCGCACAGTGCGGTCGAATTAACTAATGAAGAAGGGACCAGTGCATTCAAGTTCAACGGGCAAAAAGTCAAGATGTATCACAGTGGAGACTTTCATCGCAAGAAAACCTTTGTGGACATGAGGAATCCTGATTGAAGAACAAATGAGCAGTCCCTACGCTATTATGTGAAACAAACTCATCAGGGATGCAATTTTTTTGAAATATCCTTTCGATATCTTTATTTCATGAACTTACTTTACCTTTTTGTACAAACACTACTCTTTGAAATTTCCAACTCTATTTTTCATACTTTTTACCCTCTTAATATTTAGCAACGATCGTAGTGAACGATTACAGTGGAGCTATGCAATAACCTAAAAGCACTCGACCAGAACGATCAACCCATCATAATCGAGGAACAATCCACCGCAAAGAAGGATGTGATCACAGATGATGCGGGCAACAGAACAAATTTGGGGGTTATATCTTTCTTTGACTCTTTTATTTCAATTTTGCACTTTATCGCATCTCATTTTAATATTGCTAACTTTTATCATCATATCCTCTTTAGTTTGATGCAATCATTAAATTTTGATTATTTTGTTTAGTCACCGCATTCTTCCTCGTACCAATTATGATTTCAATGATGAAATTCATGCCTTTATTTCTTACCGCATGTACTAGAGTCGACTTAATTTCAGGACAGTCAATTCATGAAACATTTCTAGAAGTTAGCGGTCCACCAGTTTTCTTTCAAAATGATTTTTACAAAATTTCCTAAGAGCATTGCATGAGTTATTTCAGTCTATCAGCAATGAGGACATTGTTATGTATAAATTTGGGGGTACTAGTATTTGTTTTCAACCTTCCTACTTTTAGAAATTTTAATCTGAAAAAAAATCATAACTTTGAGATCGGATTCTACTCGTAGTTGGATGTCCGCATGACACCTGTGGGGGCAAGTCAAAATGAAGGTCGAAATCATGATCAACGCATAAATCAAATGATCGCAACTTCGCTGCCAAATGGGCATGAGTTTAGACTGAGAAAGAATGCCTTGCTCGTAGTTGAACGCTCGCATGACCCCCGTGGGGGCTAGCCAAAATGAAGGCTTGGCACTTGGATCAGTGCAAGGTCACAAAAAGAATATCTAAATTGCGCAAGGATAAAAATCAGTTGGAAACACCCCGTTGGAGAAAGTTTTGAAATAAATCATGCGATGTCCTGGAAACTAAGTAAAATATTTTTTAAGGTTAAACTTGCGGTCCCTAAAAATTAGAAATATTTCAGGAAAAGATCAGGATAAAAATTAAGAAGGCATTGGTTCATGAAATTTTAATAAGGCACCTTGAGAAATCTAGGTAGGGTAAAGGCGGTTGACTCTTTAAAGAAAATATTTAGTTTATGCTTGAAGACAAGCATTGTTTTAAATTTAGGGGTGTGATAACGAGTAGAAATACACGTTATTATAGCGCAAATAAGTAAAACAATCAAAGATTGCGACGGTAAAAATAAACAAAATCATGTCCAAAAGCGCTAAATTGAAGAAATGCAATCACATGCACCCATCGCATAAAAGTAGCTAATTACTTATTTTGTGTAGGAAAAATGCGTTGGCGCAAGTAAAATTGCGATCCAAGGAATTAGGCATCCGCATGTATGAAAGATTGTGATCGCAAAGTCATGCGATCGTGAGAAGTTGATCTAGAAGGTGGCCACATAAAGACTGCGCATCAAGGTGACAACATAATAAATCATGATGGAACGGAAAGCTGATGACGATCGAATCCGAATTTAGTTGACAAGCCGTTAAAGACGCACTGTAGCAAGTACACTTAACTTTCAGTAACCATTAATTGGCACATCAGAGTAGGAGATTTAATGACCGCCCATCATTACAATCATTAGAGAGAAAGGCTACTTCACCTTGAGCTTTATAAATACCGAAGGCCACCATCGCTACCGAGGATCGCCATATATACAAGTGGTGATGAAAATTTTTTATTAGCCATCAAAGACTTGATGACTAAAATTAGGTGAACGCAATATGCGATACATGTCTTAGGTTATGCGTTGATTATCATGCGTCGGTGGTCATGCGTTGGAATGAACTATGCGTTAACGAATGTATGCGATGGCCATGCATTCCTGTCACAAGTTTTCTTGCGCTCACGCCAAGTATAACGCGAACACAAGTTTCTCGGGTGATCTGAGGTCGAACTCAGGGACTTATAACTAGACGTATGAGGTAATGTGTATGCGGTAGTTGAATAAAAGAATGATGGAGGGGTATAAGTTATAAACTACTCCTACTCCTAACTAACAGACAACGCAATGAGAAGTATGAATGAGAGGTAGAGACATGACAACTGTTGACGCATAGTAAATGGATGGAAAATAGATAAAATGTGGAGATGTCTTCATCGCAACCCTTAAGACTGACCGCAAGAGCAACCTCAGCCAACGCAAGCTATGCGATCATGCTACACACACTTGAGCCTATTTCTAGAACGTATGCTATGTGTATGCAAAAGGGTTGAGATAACCGCATACCGCCATCATATCCTACTTCTTGGACGCATGCAATGTCCTCTCCGTAGGGTTGTGTAATAGCAAACAGAGCTTATTCCTAAGTTCTCCATTCTTGCTTATGCATTCCAATTCGCTTTCTCAAGCCTTAGATTTGGATTTTAGACTACTCTTCCAAGCATGCCTAAATGATGAATGATGCACTCATAAGACAAGGTAACCATATAAACATGGCTGACGTAAGATTATTCCTATCTCTAGTGAATACTTGCTTACATTGCTTAATGTGACCAACCACTTACCCTCCCGGGCAGTTTGTTGTTGCTGATTTTACTCATGGACAAGGCATTGCGTCTACCTATAGACAGGCATTGTTACAACGTCACACTAAGCAAATAAGGTTTTCTCACACACTCGCACAACGCGCACCTTCCGGTGCTTTGTTACATGCTTCAGATCTCTAATCCACATGATTAAGTATGGGATACTCTAGCAATCTCACTAAGTGATGCAATGAAAGTTAAGGATGCTAAGTAAAGAAAGATGGAGATGGAGGCGATGGAAACATAGAAATGCATTGAATACATAATGTATTAATTCCTTAATCCAAAATGTAATACAATACAATATAAGAAAAGAAGAGAAAATGAAAGGACCAGCTGGAAGCAATTTCTTGCTTCCAGCAGATGTGTGTCAAGGCTGCCGGTGGTGCCATGGAAGGGCAATGGAGCTGACTCTCTCGAGATCTAACTCCAGCGAAGGCTCTGGTCGTCACTCGGGATGGAGGAAGAAGATGAAGAACTTTCAAGCTTTCTTTTCACGCGTTAGTCTGATCACAAGGATTCGCCCAAAGGTCGAAACTTGGATGATCTAAAATTTTGCTCATCGCTTCTATTTATAGAACTTGATTGCCGATAACATTTATGGACCTGATTCTGACATTCGCGTCGCATTAGTCCTTTCCTGAATCTCTGCTACTAACAGCGTGGTAGGTGAAATGTCAACATCATCTTTTGATTTTCCTGAGATATGCGTGATGCATCCATTCCACCAACCTTGCGGTCATCCCACTATTATGGTTTATCGTGTAACCGTAATCGTGCAGTGACTGCATTCGCTTGATTGCCGCAACTCTACACGATGACTGCAATTTCTTGACGATCGCAACCCTTATGCGATGGATGCATGTGGTCGATCACCGCAACACCCATGCGTTATGCATGCAGTTGTCTATGCACTAGCCCTGCTTCCACGTTTGCGTTCACTTCCTGCGTTAGCTACAGAAATAGACAATTGAACGCATAATAATGCATAATAGTAGGTTACCGGAGATTCTTCATGCTGAACAATGCAAACTCATTTTCTTATGAATTCCTAACATAATTGCCACATATTATGCTTGACAATCCCCATAATTCTAAATAAAAGGCCTAAGATGACGTGCATTTCTGCATGTGATCAACAAGTTAGAGAGTCGTTAGTCTGTTCACATACATACTCATACGTAGCTTTAGAGGATGGAGACGAGCTAAGAGACCAAGAAGCTGAGAGATCATTCCCGGTCAGATCGAGAGACTGCTGGCAAGCGCTACAAAGGGAGAGAGGGCCAACACTTGCGAGAGCAAGGATACTCATCTGGACAGAGTTGGAGTGAAAAAGACAGTGTAAAGACCACGGGAAGCAAGACATTGCTACCGGGCTTCTTATCTCTATTTTCCATTTCTTTTCTATATTTAGCATTTTATTTATAGAAAATGGAAATCTCACTTCACACTATGTTCAATCTCTCCATACTTCACATGAGTAGCTAAATTTCCAAATGGGTTGAGAAGTACTTAACTAGCATGACCTAAGATTTACATTCTATACGATCATCTTGTCTTATGTATACGTCATTCACCCTTTAGAGATACTTGAGAGAGTAGTCTAAAGATAGAATCTAGACTTCAGATAGTCAAATTAGAATCTAGGCTTGAGAGAGTCAGATTAGAACCACATAAACAAGAAATAGAAACTTATACATAAGTTTTATCGCTATTTACACATCGCATGCACCCTAGAAATAGGATATGACAGTATGCGGTCACCTTGTTTTATATGTGCATCATGCATCATCGCATAGACAAGAATAGAGACTTAGACATAAGTCCTATCGACTCGTATACATCGTATGCGTCCTAGATATAGGAATTATGGCATTTGCATTGAGAGATGACATACTGTTATTTATGGGTAGCATGATTGTATAGCTTGTACGTAATCTTAAGAAGTGTTAGCTAAACCCCTTCTCAACCCATTCACCGCATACTCATTGTAACTCTCGATTTCATCAACTCTTTGTTCGAACTCCGTCGCATAAGAAATATTCTTTATCAAAACACCATCCAACTTATTTGTTTTCACCACCGCAAGAGAATCAAAATAGTTGTCGCATATTTACTCAGTAATCCCTGTGTTCGACCTTGGACTTACTAAGAAACCTAGTGAGGCTTATACTTGGGTCTTATAAGGAAAACTTGCATGTGCAACGCATAACACATCACTGCAACTTCACATCATAATCGCATCACGTTTACAACGCATCAACGGTTATCCGAACATCCCCCGCAGAGAATCCATGATCTCACGGGTTGAGACCATGGGCTCATGCTTCTTGGCCAACACGTCACTAAGACTAGCCAAGATATAGGCTCAGGCCTTCTCGTTCACCTGTATCCATCACTCGTATGCCTCCCGAATGTTTCGAGCGGCGTTTGAAGTTAGAATAGAAGGACAAACCTCCGTAAGGGCAAACATGAGATCCCTGATGATGAGTATCGTCGTGATCAGATGTTTCCAACTCAAATAGTTGTCGCCTGTTAGTTTTTTAGTGCTAAGCAATGCAATTGTGGTTGTAGCCATTTTTAAACCGTTGTTGAAAAATGAATAAACTTTTATAAGAAGTTTCTAAACCACATTTTAACCAATTAGTTTTAGCAAAATAGTTACCAAGTACCCTAAGTGCTTAAGACTTCTATTTTGCAATGATGCCCCAGTGAGGCAGGACAAACGCCACTGGTGGGGTATCAGATGTCCCTTAACTAGGATGAGACACTCTCAACCATTAGGCAGAACCAACTCTTGGAACTCAATCTAACAGCCACCATTTGTTCGGTCCAGAACTGTTAACCCTTAACAATTTTGCGTAAGTGTAACCCCTCGTTTCGGCCCCAGAGTCCCACCCTAATGTGCCCACCATAGGGAAGAAGTAGATTAGGACAATAGACTAAGTAACCTTATCCTATACAGAAGATCAAATAAAGAAACGGGTAAAACTGCCATCCTATAGGGGGACACTCCCAGGGTGCCTTGAGGTGATGCGCAGAAACTTTATCCAACCTAACAAGAGAGACCGTGGGATATGCTGTCGCACTTCCCGCTCCCAATTACTATGAACATTCTCTCCATCCACCATGATATTGACCTAGCCAAACACCATCCTTTAGGGGGACATTCCCAGGGTGCCACGAGGCCGAGGATAGGTCTCACGGTGTGGACAATAAAGGGAGAAATGCGAGAAGTTTAAATGAAGCATAAAATGCCCAAGTACCTCCCACTGAATGTTCTACCTAGGGGTTCATTAACCTAGACAATCCAACTAGTGATTTTATTCTAAGTCATTTTTTAATCCGCTAAAAAACAACTTTTGTCTTTGAAATAAAACAAGTTCAAGTAGTCACATAAAACTCTTTAATGGACTGTTCTTAACCTTGCATGCATGCATCAAATCTATCTAATTCACCTTTCCAGGTAGGTTCCCAGGTAGGGGTGTTCCGTTTCCATCACCTTAAATACCCCAGCCTAGATAGAACCCGCCTTAGACAAAAGGTCCCTTATAGATAGATTTGCTACACTTTAACCTTTTATTTGTCAATTTAATCCTATTAAACTGATTAAAAGATTAAAGCCTAAGGTTGCTAATCATATTAGAACCGTGATCTTAAGTCTATCTCAACCAAATTTTAAAACACTTTTAAAACCATGATTTAAACCTAAGTTGACATGCATGTCTTTCTTATAGATTTTAGTTATAATTTCTTTATAACATTTATAATAGAAACAACTAAAACCATACATTGCCACATAACGAGGTATTTATAACGCTTATAAATTTAACCTATGTGTCATGCTTCATGCAATGTTCGGTGATTACTATACATAACTTTTGTATACAAGTAACAACCAAGCACACATGCTTTCCATACACCCTTATACTATAACAATTATAATATAAAGATGATGCATGTCAATGCTTTATGCATGCATAAATATAACTCTTATATTATATGATGCATGAGCATGCTTTTACATAATTTAAATCATGCTTCTCTAACTCATAACACCTATAATCAAGAGATGATGCATGACCAATGCATAACCTAGGGTGGAATTTTTCTATATGGCATACCATGTGACATATATATAAAACATACATCCTATGTATATTAACATAGATTAATGGATAAGGATGAACCACCTCAAAACCAAAATAAAAAACTCTATCTATTACATTTTTCCACCGAGCAAACCAGTTCATAGGCGAATTGGGTCTTGAACCGCTGGGCGAACCTTCCCATTGTTTAGTAAACACAGCTAGGTAAACAATCGTATAGTGCACAAGACGAAAATGCATGGATGCTAGACGATCATTTAGACGACGACGAATCCACGAACCCCGATTGTCTAGACGATAACTTAACACGCGATAGGAAAACGATTTACAACGCGATCGTGTAGTTAGTAACTAAGCGATGAAGTTTACTAAGCTACACGATTGTCTAGTGCACCCATGTAAAAAAGCTCCCGAGTATCCAATACTCAACGATCATCTATCCCATCATCTACATGACCCGACCAATGCTTGGTTGTCTTCATCTTCGAAGAACAGAAACGCTTGCTACGAAGATTCTTCACGAATGACTCACAGACTCAAACTCTTTGAAATTACATACTCGATAGCAGTTAGGAGTGCCCAAAAATGTAGGGGCCCTTACAATTAACTTGAACTGTAAAAGAATTTAACAAATCAGAGACTTCATCCCAGAAACTCCATTAATCCACACATCCACAAACGATTTAACAATTAAATAGAGAGCAGACATGCTTTTACCCAACGATAATGTAAATGCAATTCTTTGCATCAATGAATTTGGAATATGATAACTTGTAGAAATACAAGTTATTTATGCCACCTTATCTAGATATTACGGCCAAAAGTTAGTGAATATGCGCCGATTGTATGAAAATTAGCTTAGAATTACAATAATTATAAATGATCGCAATTACACCCACTAATGCCATAAAGATGGAAGACAAGTCGAGTTTTGCTTTGTTTTGCAAGAAACCAAATCACCGCTTGTGCTCAAGGCTCACGAGAAACTGATCAACACATCTTTGTCACATTGCGCTCGTCAATCAACAATGAAGAGATGATCACTGCAATGACGGCGCAATGCGACAGTCAATCCAGAGCTAACTTTCAACTACATGCGGTAATGAAAACAAACACCGCATGCAAATACTCGATTGAAAGATACAACTGAGCAACACAAAAGCAGAGGATTGAGACACGTGTACAATTAATAGTTGTACAAAATTGACGGTCTGATTGCATAATAGAAGGAATAATATCCCTCCATCTTCGGAATTACCATAACCATCAATGGGGACCACAAGGCTGGAGTCAAAGACCTGTACCTATAAATACGCCATAGATTTCAAAGAAAACTTCTGCTACTTGATACGGGGCTAAGTGCTGCTAAACTATTGAGAGAAAAGGCTGAGCTGAGTGCTTAAGTGAAGAAATTCGGGAAGAAGATGAGATAAGGCCGAGAGGTGAATCTCAGATCTATTATGCCAAATACCCGATCGGAAGCTTTGTGTATATATCTCTGCTACCGGTGGAACAAGCCTAAGAGGGAAGCTCTCCCTACCATCAAATCCATCGTATCCGGCAAGCAGATCTCCATTGAATCAGTGCAAAGACATTGGCACTTGTTTGTATCAGTTCTATCTCTTTCATCGTTGTATTTCACTTTCTCTTTATCTTTTCATTCCCACACCATGTATCAAACGTTTAATAGATATATTAAATGTTTTGATAGCTTTCATATACCATTCTCTGTCTATTTTCGTTTCTCCATTAATCATTTTCTCCATGATGTCCTTTTAATCCCTTGATAGTTAATATGAATCAAACAAGTACTTAATCTGTGTTAAAGGTATAAAATGCGTTTAGATAAGGCATGCTAGACAGCATCTTCACCCGTGAAAGCAGAAGTGAAGATGCCATTCTAATCTATCGAGAGAGGGTTAAAAGAATGCGTTAACTAAAGCGAGTAGAACTTCCAGACATGGAAGCAACCTTGTGTTCATTACATTAGTCTCTGTTTCACCACAGACATATGGGAGCGTGGCCGATCACTGAAAGTGTACACCAAGAGAAGAGCAGAACAATATTTCTAGCTTTATTGCAATTGAGGACTTGCGTTGTTTATATTATTTATCTTTCTCTTTCTATTTTGTTCATAAGACTCGTCGTCGCATTCCACGTCTTTGCGTAACTTTCACAGCTAGCCTTGACCCCAGCATCTTATAACATGAAGCCTGTATCTTGTATCATCTAGCTTAGGTTTATTGTATTTTATTTTATTATCGTATCTATACTACTTTACTTTATTTTATCACAATTTATATACCTGTACAAACACATTTTTAAAGATTGAAAACTTGGTCGCATATTTCATGAACATATCACAATAACCTAAAACTGTAATACCCTAACCCTAATTTGGAAGGCACGAGGAAATAGGATATTAAAAACAAGAAATATAATTAAATTATGAGGAATTTAAATGCGGGAAAACTAAGATAAATGAATTATGAAATAACACAATGGTTTAAGTATTGTCTACGTGCTGTGAAGGGCATTCGGTGATGGAAACATTGGACCAAACAATTATCCTACGCATGATGCCAAGCGAGAGTGAAGAGAAAATGGGAGAGAGCGACACCAGTGAGAGTGGAGGTAGCGAGAGAATGGGAGAGAGCGAGATTGGAGAAGAGCAAGAGTTTGAGTGAGAAAGTAGGAGGGAGCGAGAGTGGAGAGAGCGAGATCTGCTAGCGAGAAAGTGGAGAGAGCGAGAGCCATGAGAGCGAAGCTAGCGAGAAAGTGGGAGAGAGCGAGAGTCACGAGAGCAAAACCAGCGAGAAAGTCGGAGAGAGCGAGAGCCACAAGAGTGGAGAGAGCGAGATTAAACAGACGAATGCATTTTAAAGGGGCTAGACGCGTTCATTAATAGTTTGGATAATTAATTCGAAAATTAAGCAGTTGATGTGGCAAAGGGAGATTTCATGTAGGAAGACTTAAGAAAGTAGTGTACGGCTAAGATTACATGCAAATTAAGGTAATTTTGGTTGGAAAACTCAAAATTAGACAACTCAAAGCTCGGTTAGCCCAAGTTAGCGTGGGTAGCTTAAGGAGAAACAACTTATATGGTGAGTTGTCGCACAGAAAGGAGCTGGGAACAACTATAAATAGGAGGCCCCGACTGAAAGTTAAACTCATTTCAAAACAAATTCGAGTAGTAAAAATCCTATAGAGAGAGTGAGTTTTTAGTGAATAAGCTGCCGTTGGTCTGGAATGAAGGAAATTCGAAGGAGGTGCTGCTCAAATTCCAATTTGGTCTGAGTAGGGTAAGCTGGTAGTTCTTTAGGAAGTATTTTTAATTATATTTAAGAAGTAATATTAATTGAAAATTTTTCCTTGCAAACCACGATAATGACAGGGAACAAAATACGAAAGGGGAAACTGGCAAAACAGTGAGTGTTATGTTGCTTTGATAGATAGAGAATATTGTGAGTGTTACATCTTTTGATAAGTCAGTATGCATTGTGAGTGTTATAGCTTTATAGTTTCGATATATCATGAATATCACAGCTTTGAAGTATTAGGGTTTGATATTATCTCTCGTGAATATTACAACTTTGGAAGTATTAAGTCCACTATGAGTATTTACATAATTTTAATAGAGAAATGCATAGTAGGATGTATGATGGTCTTGTTAAGTACTGGGAGGTTTATGAAAGAAATGCATGCTCAGTACTATTTACGTGATCTAGTTTAATATATATCATCTGGGTACATATTACACAACTTTAATAAAACAATTTTAATAAATAGAGGTGTACTGTGAAATTATGTTAAGTAAAATATATTGTGGAGATTTACACCGATTGTTAATAAATGCATGAATATTTAATTAACCATACACATTGATATAGGAACAAATGCATAAGTAGGTGCAAGTTACATGTTTTAGTGATATGATGATTGCCATGATATTGTTTGTGCGTGACTATGGGAACTAAGATTATGCTTGCAATATAGTTAGCATGCTTAACAAAAGGTGCTTGGTGGGGAAAATAGTCGGCTTCGAGCGCGGGAAATATAGTCAAGTACCCAAGCATGACTAGCGGGATAAATAAAAATAGTCAGTGTGCACATTAGTGGGAATTGGGGGCATAGGAAGGTTTCCATAGATGATTGTATTGATTGATGATATGATATGCATGCTATGTGTAGCTTTTGGGATAAAGATTACTGGTTGCCTGACTATATCTTTGACTGCGCATGAGTTATAATACGAGTGTTGGCATGTGATTGATTTCCCGAAAATGATGATTTTCAAAGTGAATTTCATCTTAAAGAACCACTCACTGAGCTTAGTAGCTCACACTATTCCAAATGTTTTCTTAATTCCCCCCTTCCCCCCCAGGTAGCAAAGTAGAGCGTTCAAGGAAGAGTCCATCACCCACCACCACCAACTAAGAATTTGGTAAACTCTCGGGGCATGGCTTAGACCATGAATAGAAAGAAAATTTAATTATATGTATAGATAGTTAGAGGGAATGTTGTAAACATATTAATGTTTGTAATAAATATGGGGAGGGGGGGGGGGGATATCGAACATGAGTTTTGTCTTAGGATGCTATTAGTCACCCTCACACTCCCTTCCCGATCTTGGGGTTTAAGGCTTGGGAGGGGGTGTGACAAAAACAATCCCTGAGTTCGACCTCGGATCACACCAAGAAACTTGCGGTGGAATTACACTTGGTTCCACCATAAGGAAACTTGTGACAACGCATGACATACTACATGAATATCCATAATTAACGCATATCTAGCAGCAGTATTGCATCATTTCGAGAATGGAACATCATCAATCATACCTATCAGCGATTCGTCAATAGAATATCAGAAACCTGGCTCTAATACCAATTTAAGGAACTCTTATACAAGAGTGCATTTGGGTGAAAGCGGATCTTTCCAAAGACATTGTGACAGAATTACCACATTTACATTCAAACAAACAGATATGCATCATACTGTAAATTACCGGCATGCTTTAAGATTAAATAAGAACAAGAGAACAAGAAAACTTACCAATTAAAGAAATTTTCTCAACAAATCTCGTTCTCTCCAAGGGAACAGGTGCTCTCGCTCTTACTGAAACGTCAAGCTATCGTTCAGCAACACCATAGGTCGTTTACCACGAATGGTCTCCACACGAACAGAAGGAAGATGAAGATGACACCACTACTTGGAATCCTCGGTATTCTTGGTGTGAAAATCCAAAGAATGGGCTCTGTTTGGATTTGGTAGAGGAAAGGAGGATATGAAGATCGTATACAAGCAAGTAGAAGAAGGCTGCGTCTATCGTATAGACAAAATGCTTGATCGTTTAGGTGAAGTACACGATTGTGTAGGAAATAGGCAGCGATCGTCTATACGATCGTTTAGTAAATGCTTGTGCACCAAGCGATCATTTAGTAAAACATGGGAAATCGTTTAGAAGATGCGCGTGCATGTATGCGATCGTGTAGTAAAATTCAAGCTTGTATAGTCTCTCAATTTACTAAACGATAGGTAACACACTACTCTTGAGCGAATTCCATGATTTTTCGTAAAATGAAAATGATTTTATTTTATTCTTCAGTTATGAAAACTGATTGGAACCTCCCACTAACGCATGGTTACAGAGAAAATGGCGGCCAATTATCCTATAATTGTCAAAATAAAATAATAAATATAATCATATTATATTCATTAACCTATAGTTTAATATCACATATAAACCATAGTGTTTTCTCCTCTACTAGATATAAATCATATTTATATCCATTTTCCTTCAATTAATGTATCTCATACATAAAGTCAATCATATCATATATAATTAACGAGTTCAATTATATCATATAATTGAACTCCCTCTTGTCAATTTGAATATTTCAAACTGATCCAAAAACTGATTCTCAACTTGAATCCATTGAGCTACCAAAGGGACCTTATGGACCTATGGCTCAAAGCTCCAACGGTACGTGAATAGTTGACTAAACTCTTTAGCCACGAGATTCACCATTTGTTAACTACCAGGCATTCCATTAAAGATCAACAGCTGAACTCTCCTCACCACAAATATATTTCTATATCCATTGGATATAACCAATCAATAGTACGATAACCCTTCACATATGCTCGTAAGTACAGTTGGGCTAATTTATTGTTTTTCCCTTGTAGTTACATCTAAGTCCTTAAGTACCACCGATCCTTCTAATGAACAATACAACATAGTCCTACTCGGTACCACATCGTTCAAACCCCGGGATCAGCCCTTAAGGGAGTAATCTATCTACTTACCCCTACTTCAGGGAAGGAGTGAATTCCATCTTGTGTAGCTGAGTTCCTAGCTCCCAAATCAGACGAATCCCCATAGTGGTAGGTTTGAGTCGGCGACCTGGCCACTCGTACCCATGCAAATCAAAGGACTGCCCTCAAAGGCAGGAGTTCTTAACTCACTCAGGATTGAGGTCATGTTACTTATGGTCATCCTAGTGAAGTGAAGTCTCTATCATGAATGGCATTATATAACGAGACATTAACACTTCGTGGTCAGGTCTTATACAAACTCTTTGTATAGTATGCCCCAGCTCGCATGTCCCCACATGAATGATCAGGATCAGACCATCTGTAGCAAGTCACAACACTTGTAACTATTCTACAAAGTGGGCCGCATCCTGGTTTCCGTCCTATATCCATATACTACAAACCATTTTGGTTATCACTTAAGACATGATCCACTTGTATGTCACCACATACATGCTTAAGTTACATAATGATAACCAGGGATTTTAGTTGATTGGTTTGTGTTAAAGCAAATAAAACATCCAATGTTCAAAGATAAGAAGTGAAGAAAATATCATATATTATACATAACAAGCGTTCGTACAAAATTGTGTTTAACTATAGGACACGAGAGTTTAGGGTATCATCCCTAATAGATTGATGAGAAACACAGATGTTAATATGCATTCACTCCAAAAATTCAAGGGAACTCTAGACTGGAACAAGACAGCCTTGACAACATTCATTATATGTTGATGTTTTCTTTCAACAATGGAGTTTTGTTAGGGTCTTCCCACACATGAAAATTGGTGTTTAACACCTTTCTGAAGAAATAATTCAGTATAAGATAATTTGAGGCATTGTCTGAACGAAAAATTTTGATTTTCTTGTTATATTGAGTTTCTACATATGCAAAAAATTGTGGGATGATACAACTTACAACAGACTTCTTTTTCATAAAAAACACCCAAGTATATCTAATGTGGTCATCAACCAAGGTAAGAAAGTATTTGTAACCAACATATGAATGTGTAGAAATAGGTCCCCAAACATCAGCATGTATAGTATAAAAAATAGTAGATGTTTTGTGGTTATGAGATTCAAATGATAATCTCTTTTGATTTGCTAATGGACAGATTTCACATGGATGTGAGTGATGCAACTAAAAAGAATCAAGTGTCATTATGTTCTTTAAAGCTGATAAACGAGAGATAGAGGGATGTCTAAGCCTGAATGCCATATTTCTGATGAAGTGTGTGAAACAACAACTGATAATAAAAGAAGCCTACACAGAATCAACAACTTCATATGGTTTCTCTAGGAGGTACAATCCATCATGTAATTGGAGAGTAAATATGCATGCATTGATGACTTGAAATTGGTCGTATGCTGTGCATGCATGATGATGTGCTACAAGCTCATGTTGCCATAAACTTGTAATGCTAAATGTAATCTTATGCTATGTTAATGCTCATGCACATTTTTATGCGATACTACTTCTAGATATATGCGTGGTTAATTATATACTATGGAGTAATGCGTTGTCACAAGTTTCCTTGTGTTGAAACCAAGTATAATTCCAACGAAAGTTTCTCAGAGTAATCCGAGATCGAACACAAGGATTGTTTTCGTTAATGTGTTACTTTTGTGATACATGCGACTGGTTTTTACAATTAATAAGAATTGGGTTTGTACATGAATTTAAAGTTGCGGTAAAGTAAAGTTTTGTTAATAAACTAAATTGCGATGAAGATAAACCTAAGCTAATGTGATACAAGATACAAGATACATGGTATATATGATGTTGAGTTCGAGACTGACTGTGAAGTTTATACAAAGGATCGTGATGTGCAATGGCAAGTCTTTATGGATGAATCACAAGGAGAAAGAATAATTAGTACAAACATCGTAAGTTTGTTAATTGCGTTAAAGATGTAACTAAGGTTCCGCTTTCCCTTGGCATACACCTCTCGGTGATCGGCCGCGTTCCCATATCTCTATGGTGAAACAGGAATGAACGTGGTGAACGCAAGGTTGCTTCCATCTCTGGAAGTACTTCTTGCTTTATCTAATGCATTATTCCAACCCTCTCTCGATAGGCAGAATATCATATTCACTTCTGCTTTCACAGGTGAACATGCCGTCTAGCATGCCCTGACTAAACTTAATTATTTCCTTAACCCAATTAATTTACTTGCTTAATTCGTGCTAATTACCCATGGGATTAAGAAAACGTCATGGAGAAAATGAATTATGGATGAACAAAAATAGACATAGAAATGATAATGGAAATGATCATAACATTCAATACTAAGATTAAGCATCTGATACATGGTGTGAATGATAGACTAAGGAGATGAATACAAGTGATGATAAAGAGATAGAAACAAATACAGAAGAGTGTCAATGTCTCGACATAGATCTAGACGGTGGTTTTGCTTGCCGGCGTGTGGAATGGATGAACAGAAGAGCTTCCCTCTTAGGCTTGCTCGTCTGGTAGAGGTGACCTTCGTATAGAGCTTCGAAGGCGGGGATTGGAAGGATTCTTTGCCCGGAGACTCACCTTTCGGCCTTGTCTCTTAATTCTTCCTGGATCTACTCTGATTAGTCGCTCAACTAGTCTGTTAATCAGATCAGTATATACATTTTTTCTCTCGTATCCCATATATCTTTCAATGGAATTGTAGAAGCTCTTTATAGGCGAAGCTTTGACTCTTTGCATTGTGGTCCCCACTTTATTGTTAAAGTAGTTCCTAAAATTGTGGAGTGAATATTTCTTCTATTACGCAATCAATCCCATCAATAATACACGACGGTCAGTTGTACACGCGTCTAAATCCTTCGCAATTGTGTTGCTCTTTACATCTTCGATCGTTTGCCTGCATGTGGTGTTGTTTTTTATTACCGCATGCGTTGAAAATTGCGTTGATTGCAAAGCTCTTGATTGATTGTCGCATGCATCGTCATTGCATCGATCGTCTCTTCATTATTGATTGACGGGTGCAATGCAACGTAGATGCGTTGTTCCGTTTATCTTTAAGCCATGAATGCATGCGGTGACTTGATTTCCTACAAAATAGAACTGAAACATTCTTTTCTACCATCTCAATGGTGTCAGTGGGTGCATTGACAAAAATTTTTAATTCTCGCATTTCTTAACCAATTTCCATACTATCGATGCAACTTTTCTTCCTTTTGGCCGCAATATCTATATAAAACGGTATAAATAACTTGTATTTCTACAAGTTATAATGCATCTTATGATATGCATTCGTTCTCCATGCATTGTTGGTCATGCGTTGGACTAATGCGTTTAAGAATATATGTGATGACCATGCGTTCCTACCACAAGTTTTCTTGCTCTCTCGCCAAGTATAACGAGATTGCAAGTTTTTCAGGGCGATCCGAGGTCGAGCTAAGGGACTTGTAACTAAATGTTACGAAGTAATGTGTTTGCGGTGAAGAATAACAGAATAATGAAGTTAAAGGAATATATGCTACTCCTACTCCTAACTAAACAGATTAAGTAATGGAAGTATAACTACGATAGTTGGTAGAGACGCGACAACTGTTAACTTGTAATAAGATGCATGGAAAAATAGATAAAAATAGTGGAAGGGATAACTTCATCGTATCATAAACTTGATCACAAGGGTAACCACAGCTAGCACAAGTCATGCGATCATGCTATACACAAATATACAATTCCTATTTCTAGGACGCATGCGATGCCTCTACGATCTAACTCACATAAGACAAGGTGACCACATACCATCATATTTTATTTCTAAGGCGCATGCTTTGTGTAAATAGCAAGTAGAACTTATTCCTAGGCTTCTACTCTTGCTTATGTGATCCAATCTGACTCTCTCAAGCCTAGATTTGGTCTTTAGACTACTCTCTCAAGTATGTCCAAATGATAAATGATGCACTCATAAGACAAGATGATCACATAAAGCATGGTTGAACATAAGATAATTCCTATCTTTAGGAACACTGCTTACTTTGCTTAATGAGTTCCACTACTTACCCTCTCGGGCAGTTAGTCATTGCTGATCAGCTCATAGACAAGCATCGCGACCACTCATAGACAAGCATTGCTATAGTCTCACACTAAGCAAAGAGAATTTACTCACTATACTCGCGCAACGCACCTCTCAGTGGTTTACTACATGCTTCATATGTCTATGTCGCATGATTGAGTATGTGTTACTCTTGCAATCTTACTTAGTTTGATACAATGAAAGTAAATGGTGATAAAAAAGAAGTAAATGAAGATGGAATCGAAGGAAATAAAGAGATGCATTGATTACAAAATGTATTAATGTCTTATGCCAAAATGTAATACAATACAAAGATAGAAGAAAGATGGAAAGCTAGATGTAGGCAATCTCTTGCTTCCATTAGATGTATGTAAAGGCTGCCGATGGTGCCATGGAAGGGCAATGGAGTAGTCACTCTCGAGATCTATCTACGATAAAGCTCTGGTCGTCACTTGGAATGGGTGAATGAATGAAGAACTCTCAAAGAATGTCTTTTGATGCACTAATATATGATCACAAGGATCTGCCTTAAGGTAGAAGCTCAGATGCTTTGAATTTAGGCTCTAAGACTCTATTTATAGAGCTCAATCGCCGACAGCATTGATGGTTCCACTCTGAGTCTCTGTCACTAACGGCGTGATGGACCTGCTCTGAATCTCTGCTACTAACGGCGTGGTAGGTGAAATTTCAACATCATCATTTTGATACTTCCAAGGTATGCATTCATGATTGGTTTCTGAAGCATCATCGCATTTCACCACCCTTGCGATCACCCTTCTATCATGGTTATCACTCTGTAGCCACAACCTTCATGCGATGGATGCATGCGATTATCAATCGCAACATCCATGCGATGAACATACATGATCACCCTTGCGATGGTCTAGGATTCACCGCATGCGATCGGTTCCTGCGATAGCTACAAAAGATAGACATTTTGACGCAAAATAATGCATAATATTGGGTTAGCCGAGATCTTCAATGCTGATCGACACAAGCTCACTTTTCACATGAATTCTTAGTATAATCACTGCATATTCTACTTGTTAACCCTCATAATTCTAAATAAAAGGCTACAATAACTTACATTTCTACCAGTTATCATCTACCCCTGCCAATCGTCCTCAAAGTGGATTTTGCCTGAATATCATAACATTCATTTGAAAATTGTACAGACGAAGTATTATCAGACATAGAAGCATTGATAGATAATAAATTGTACAAAAATTCTGGTACAAAGAGCACATGATGAAGAGTTATGGATTCAAAGAGGACAACTTAGCCAACATGATGAACCGGTATTTGTGTTTTGTTAGGTAAAATAACATAACTAGAAAAAGGCTTCAAAACAACAAAGATATGTTTTTGAAAACATATGTGTGTGGATGCACCTGAGTCAATAATCCATTCACCAAAAGAATTATTGGAAGAATTTGTACCTGCTACATGGTTAATAGCATCATTGTCAACCTTAACAACAACTAATTTCAATTGAAGCATGGTAAGTATATTATGATATTGAGTAAGTGTTTCATTGTTAAGGTTGATGTTAGATCTAGATGTTGTTTGATTTGTGTTAGTGGCTTGATTTGTAGCAGATGAAAAATCACTAGGAAATTTGTGAACTTGGTTATTGTTGGGAATGGTGTTCTAATTCTCCTGGTAGTCGCGTAGTTTGTAAACTTTGTGAACATATTGTTATTTAATAAAATAAGTGTTATTTTATAAGCATTTACTCAATCTAATAAACTAATATCCGTGGTTATTTTATGTAACTTAAGCATGTATGTGGAGACATACAAGTAGATCATGCTTTTAGTGATAACTAAAACGGTTTGTACAATACGGATAAAGGAGGGATACCTTATCCTAGTGACACTACAGATACGACTTGCTTTGTAGATGTTACAAGTGTTGTAAAGTGCTACAAATGGTCTGATCCTAACCATACATGTGAAGACATGCGAGTGGGGGTATCCTATAAAAAGAGATTGTATAAGACTGGACCACGAAATGATTTGTCTCTTTATATAATGCCGTTGATAATTGTGACTTACATTTCACTAGGATGACCATAGGTAACATGACCTTAATCCTGAGTAAGTTGGGAACTCCTGCTGATGAAGGCGTTCCTTTGATTTGTATATGTGAGAGTGGCTAGATTGCCAACTCAAAAAATCTACCGTTTTGAGGATTCATCTAATTGAGGAGCTGGGAACTCAACTACAAAAGACGGAATTCACTCCTTCTCCGAAGCAAAGGTAAGTAGATAAATTGCTCTCTTAAGAGCTAATTTTGGGTCTTGAACTAGTGGCCACACCCTCTCTATGGAAGAGAGGACTCAGTCATGGTAGGACTATGACTTATTATTCATTAGAGGAATCAGTAATACTTAAAGAGTTAGATGCAACTACAAGGGCAAAATAGTAAATTGGTTCAGTTGTACTTACGAGCAATTTGTGAAGGGTCATCGCACTGTTGATTCGTTCTATGGACACAGAAATATATTTGTAGTGCGAAGAGTGCAACTTCTTACGACGCGGTCGAGTATCAAGCCTATACGATAGATTACTTCCTTCTGTTGCATATTTGATCGTCTACTTGATCGTTTACCTCCTCCATACCACTATCTAAAGTCATACAGAGCCTACAACTCTTGGATTCTAACACCAAGTATACCAAGGTAGCCTTTGTGGTAGTGTCTTGTTTCGTTCGAGGGTCGATGATTGAGTTGCACTTGATAGTGATCAAGGATTCTCTAGTTCGTGCTATTGGCTGTTCTAATCGTTGCGTTCGAGTTGCTGTTTGGACGTATTGCTGATTGATCGAGAGAAATACGTGAATAATGAGTTCTTTAAAGGTATTATACTCAATCTCTTGTTCGTTCTTTTAAGAAGCATGTTGTAATTTAGTCTTCATGCATAATCGTTTCTGTTAGATTGTAAATGTATGTGTTCTTTCTCAATGGCATTTGGAACGATCCGCTTCTACTCAATGGTTCTCTAATTTAGAGTTTCTTCAATTGGTATTAGAGCTAGGTTGTTCTGATATTCAAAATTCCATTGTTGTATTGAACTTCCTTTACAGTCTTGGTGGGTTTAAGTTTTCTACAATGCATTTAAGTGTTAAGTGTGTTGGTGGATGTGTTGATGGATGTATCAGGATGATTTCCTCTTTTTTAAAGGTTTCTTACATTTCAAGTGTTTATTTGTAAGGGCCCCTGCATTTTTTGGGCATAATTAACAAGCAATCGAGTCTGTTTTTAAGTTTTTTCTTTATTTGAGTTGTTCGTGATGAGGCTTTAAAGACGCATAGAGACGTTGTTCACTTTGAGGAAGAAGACCAAAGGTTAGTCGCACCCAGGCTAAAAGATTGTTTAGATTTGGCTAAATGATCTTGTAGAAAATTTCTACTCGATCGTATAGTATTTACTAAATAATCGCATGGCTGATGCTAAATGATCGAGTAAAGAGTTTACTCAATCATGTTGTGTTGGCTACTCGATCGCGTAGACGTTCGGGGTAAACAATCACTTAGAGTATATGATACTCGACGCATGGTTGGTGCGTGCACTAAACGATCGTAGGCCAGTATGCTTCATCACATAGTCACTGTGTCACACCCCCTCCCAGATTACCCACCTAATTTAGAAAGAGGTGTGAAGATGCTAAACATCACCTCTCCCGATGACATTTAGCATCTTACTAACCAACTTAACCTATGCTTAAATCTGAACAGTTACACAATACTTCTTTAGTACATTTAATTTCTATTCAACATACAAACCATGAATAAAGTTAGACACAACGAAAACAATTTTAGACATTACACAACAAAACAACTCCTCTTGTCCTCTACTCCCAAAACCATGACACGTAAGGTTCGTGATATGCAATCTATTTACAACAGTGCAAGGTCTACAGTGTAGCAGAAGACTCTTGTCGTGTTGGAGTAAACAGCTCAGCTTGTTTCCGGAACTTTAACGCTACCTGGTGGGGGAGGGGGGGAGGGAACATAAAACATTAAAAGCATGAGTTAATGCTCAGTGAGTGGCAATTTAATATAAACATAAGTTATTGCTTTCTAAATCATCAATAAAAGTAATTAAATCATTCAATAAAACATTGGCCAAGTACAAAAAGATTCAATAACATCATAAACACGTGCAAGTAAAACAGTGGCACGATCAACTCTCATAAGCACATTTTAAAGCATTCAATCATTATCATAAAACCACACCAACTCTGTATCCAAATACTCGTTTACAACGGCGGGTTACTTTTAACAAAGAATGCCCTCTGCGGTGTAAACCAAATCACAAGGTGATACGTGCACGCAGAACTGCCTCAAGGCTAAGCATAGATACACACCACAGGCCCAGGTTACTCTGGACTCCCCGGTATACTCTGGCCATATCTGAGCCCGGTGGTATCCCCGTGATAGCCTGGGTGGCGCTACAAGCACAGGTTCCTCTGGACTTCCCGGTATACTCTGGCCACATCTGACCCCGGTAGCCCCCTGATCGCCTGAGCAGTACTACTGAAACACATTCAAGTAGCACAGGAACATAACCATTTCACGGGTACAAGAATCAGTAGTTTAAAACCATTTCCACAACCATTCAACAACCTTGATTCCACCATCAAGAGGTTTTTATAAAAACCATACAAATCACAAGTATGTAAACTCTAATTTCAATCTACATTTTGATCAATCAAGATTGTATAAAACAATCGAGAGTTTAGAAATCATGCTATAAACATTTTGAAATATCAGCCAAGTAAAACAGATCATGCCATCACATTTCATAAATCATAACTTACTATAATATATAATTAGTTTCTATATCAAAACATTCGAAAGTAAACCACTCACTATCACTGGCACAAGCTCCTTGGGTTGTAAGCCTTTCCAAACTCATTTGACCTGAAATAAAGTCCCAAGGTTACTAGACACTCACAAGAGGTCAAATCAACCCTAAACAGCCCATAGTGATTCAATGTAACCACTTGAACTCATTTTAACACCTAAACATTCACATTTTGCTCCTTAAGTCCATTTTCCTCACATTACCCAAAACGACCCAAAAATCAGTTTTTAATCCAAAAGTATTCATTCTAGGGTCAAAATATCAAGAAAATCTTAATTGGGATTAAAAAATGCTCACTAACACCCAAAATGCTAAAAAACAAGCAATTGGGCACTAGAAATGGGCATGGGCATGGGCTGTGGGCGTGGGTGGGTGAGGCTAGATGTGGGTGGGCAGGGCTGGACGGGCTGAGGCATGCTGAGGGGCGCTGGTATGGAAGGAGGCGCTCTGGTGGGGCTGGCAGCCTTAGTGGTGTGGCTAGCCTGCTGCTACCCTATTCGAGAAAACACTGGTTTCATTTTAACCAACTTTTAACCCAACTTAAATCGATAATTTGCCTATACTTCCTTCATGAAATATGTTAAGAAACCTTTAAGCTAACTAACCTCAAAATTAAAGCTCTTAACTCGTATTCTAGAGCTCAGAATCTTTCCTGGACTACACCTTACTCGGATTTTCCAGTTTTCTGGACAATCTTCACTATCTTCACGATTTCTTCAGTTTTCCGATCCCAAATCTCTTAAGCAGCCCTAGAATAGACTCACAACTCAATAATATTTAATACGGTTTAAATATAGAAGCTTTTTCACGAGTATTTTGGGAGAACCATCACATTCTTCAGACCCTAAGTTTCTGGCCGAAGCTGCACACTTTTTACTCCAATCAAAGTCCTCCCCCCAGCTGCTTGTTTTCCCTACAACGTGGTTTTTTATTTATTTTCCTTATCCTTTGTAGCCTTGTAAGACTTATCAAGTTAAATAAATTTTAGATTTTAGCAAATTAATCCAAAAATATTGTTTTTTTCAAATCAAACAACTCCAACACCCCTCTCAGCCAACTTGCATTTTCTACAAAATTTGTTCTTCTTTCCTTGTAACCCTTAGCCAATAACAAATCATGTTCACTATACAAGTGCTCAATCATGAAAAATTGTTCCAATAATAACATGTATTAATGCATTTCTAAAAGAACTTGCATTTGTTAAGTAATTTTCAACTTTAATTCCAACACTTAGAATTAGAACTTTCTTAGGTCATACAATCCAAGTTATTTATTTAGGTACATAAGCTCACTTATCTAGGTTGATGCTAAGCATAAACAAGAGAAAAAGGGACAAGGGCTTATAAGTCAGTACCTACTTTTTGTGAATTTCGTCCTCGAAATTCAGCGGAAAGTCATCAAGAGAAAAAATGAGGATATTTGGCTCTAATTTTTTGTTCGCTTTCCAAAGTTGCATCTTCCACTGCATGGTTTCTCCACAACACTTTGACTAGTGGAATCGTCTTATTCCTCAATACCTGCTCCTTCCTATTTATGATCTGTACAGGTTCTTCCTCATAGGGTAAATTTTCCTTAAGTTGCAATGGTTGTGATTCTAGAACATGAGATGGGTCCGATATATATTTACGCAACATTGACATATGGAATACATCATGTATCCTAGAAAGCTTCATTGGCAATGCCAAATGGTAAGCTGATGGGCCTATGCATTCCAGAATTTCATATGGTCCTATATACCTCGGACTCAGTTTTCCTTTCTTACCAAAGCGTAGCATTCCTTTCCAAGGAGAAAGCTTCAGAAAAACTCTATCTCCCACCTAGAATTCCAAATCTCGACGACGTTTGTCAGCATAAATTTTCTGGTGATCCTAAGCTATCTTAAGTTTCTCCCTAATGATTTTAATAATATCAGTAGTGATTTGCACCAATTCTGTTCCGAACAACTTCCTCTCACCAACTTCGTCCAAACATACTGGGGTTCTACATTTCCTCCCATACAAAGCTTCATATGGAGCCATTTCAATATTGGAATGGTAACTGTTATTATATGAAAACTCCATTAGTGGAAGATGAGAATCCCAGTTGCCCTTAAACTACAGCACACAAGCTCAGAGCATGTCTTCCAAAGTCTATATAGTCCGTTTTGATTGCCCATCTCTCTGGGGATGGAATGCTGTGCTAAATTTAAGTTTAGTACCAAGGGCGTGTCACAAGCTTGGCCAAAATTTTGATGTGAATCTAGGATCTCGGTCAGAGACAATCGACACTGGTGCTCCATAACAATTAACAACCTCTGCTACATACATCTTAGCTAACTTATCCAAAGAATAAGTGACTTTAACTGGTAAAAATCTCACTGTCTTAGTTAATATGTCAATTATCACTCAGATGCCATCATGGCCATTCTGAGTGCGAGGAAGTCCAAATAAGAAGTCCATGGTAACATGGTTTAGAAGTCTAGCTGTGTTTTTGTCTGATAGGTTTAACCTACTGACAAATCATGCATTTTAATACATATCCGGCTATATCGCGTTTCATCCCTGGCCACCAGTAGAAATGTTTCAAAGTCCGATACATTTTAGTGCTACCTGGATGTATTGTATAGGTCGAGCTATGGAAAATCTCTTGCTTTATTTCCACCCTATTAGGAATACACACAGAGTTATATCTTATTACAGCTCCGTCGCTTCTTACATCATAGTCTTTCTGATGACCTTACTCCACTGTTTTTTGTATCTACTTCAACCTTTATAATTTTTTTGTGCCTCAATAATTTTGTCAATTAGGGTAGGCCTTACCTGAATTTGTGCCATTAAACCTCCCTGGTTATTTGTTGCTAACACTGCATCACAACCCTTTAGTTCATATAAAAGAGATGAACTAATAGCATTCGATGAAGCCTTTGCATATAATGTCTTCCTGCTCAATGCATCAGCTACCACATTAGCCTTGTGATGCTCGGATTTATGTGGTGGAAATATGGATGATATGCGTTAATGGATTGCATTGTGCACTCAAGTTTTCCAGCGGAATTCAAGTGTAAATTCCTCTAAGTTTCCTGGTAAGTCCAGAGTCGAACACAGAGACTTGTGAAAATAGTTGCGTTGGTGATTTTTATGAAGACTTGCAGTAACCAGTTAAATAAATAAATCGTTTGGTTTGTTGTTTGCGCTGATGAAAATAAATAACAAATGCGGCGGAGTTTGAAAAGAGTTTATAGACGGGAGATGCGATGAATATGCGATGAACGGGTTGAAAAGGGTTCAGCTAACACTCCCTAGAATGCGTTCATGCTTTGCGATCAAGCAACATGCATACAATAGAAAACCACCTCTCGGCATGAATGCTACGGCTTCTAATACTAGAACGCATGCGATGTATGTGCAAAGGTGTCTATAGGGCCTACACATAAACATTTAATTCTTGTCTATGCAATGATACACAAACAAGGTGACCATAAATCATCATACCTATTCCTAGGATGCATGCGATGCAAGTTGACAAACAGAGCTTATCTCTAAGTCCCTATCTCTTGTTTATGCAAGCCTAATCTTGCTCTTTCGAGTCCAGATTCTAACCTAGCTCTCTCGAGACATTAGGTTCTTTCTTTAGACTCTCTCTCGAGTAACTCCAAAGGGTAATTTACACAGCATAAAACAAGACAATCGCAAGCAATAAACTTCCTAGGTCATGTTAGCTTAGTTCTTCTCAACCCATTCAACTTGCTTAGCTACTCGTGCGTATTAAGAGAGTGAGCAAATGTAGAAATAGAACTTCCATTGAATAGATATGAAGGTGAAGTTTAAAATAACAATGCAAGTTAATAAAGATCCTGGTAGCAATTTCTTGCTGCCAGGCGTTTACACTATTTCTACTCGTGCTCTAAAGATAATCTCGCTCTCGTGAGAGTTGACCCACTCTCTGCTCTTACGCCCCAAGGTTCTCTCTCGAGTTTCCCTGGCCGATCTCCGACGCCACCACTCTTCTCTTGCTCTGCCTTAAAATAGAAAAGGAAACTATGAACAGAAGCAACTGGTTACTCGTCAACCGATCAACCCACTCTCTGAAGATTGAACTTGGTATTTATAGAGCATCCATGGTAAAAAATGGCTTCTCTCTCCTGATTGTACGAATGGGACAACTTTAATTCCTGACTGATGCGCCGGATAATTGTCACTGATAAAGCTGAATGTACTTCGTGACCGTTATCGATTGTCAACTTAATTTGGATTCGACTATCATCAGCTTTCTGTCCCATCGCTCGTAATTGTCCTTTCACCTGGATGTGCCTACCATGTTGCGCTGACCAATTTGTAGCGATTCTTCTTGGATGAATGTTTGCGAGCACAATCAACGCAAAGCCTTGCGGTGAACTTGTGCTCGACCAGTGAATTCCTATGATCGCCATCTTTGCATTGAATTAACGCATATTCTGCACAAAAATATAAAGATCAACTGTTCTAATGCGTTGGATGCATGCGACAGCAATATTATAGAGTTTATGCTTAATGGATGCAATTTAACATATTTCATCAATGCGACCCAACATTGTTTAAGAACTTAGCACTATGATAACGTGCATTTCTGCCCATTATCACCTTGCCTGGATGATGATCAATGGTACAGTCATAATCTTTGATCAGCTCTAACCACCTTCTTTGCCTCATATTTAACTCCTTCTGATCAAAGAAACACTTCAAGCTTTTATGATCTGTATGTATGCGACATTTTTCCCCATACAAATAATGTCGCCAAATCTTTAGCGCCAACACTACTGCTGCTAAATATAGATCATATGTTGGGTAATTACATTCGTGTTGTTTCAACTGTCTGGAAGCATAAGCTATCACTTTACCCTTTTGCATAATAACACGCCCTAAGCCTTGGTGAGAAGCATCACAGTAAACTTCGTACTCGACACTAGGTGTTGGAATGTTAAAATAGGTGCTGAAACCAATCTCCTTTTCAATTCTTGAAAACTCCATTCACAATTTTCTGTCCACAAAAATTTAGCATTCTTCTTGGTCAGAGTTGTTAATGGAAGTGCCAACTTTGAGAATCCCTCAATAAAATGGCAATAATAACCAGCTAAACCCAGAAAACTACGTACCTCAGTCACTGTCTTGGGTTGCTCCCACTTAAGTACTGCTTCTATTTTCTGTGGATCCACTGTAACACCTTTGGCTGAAATCACATGTCCAAGGAACATCACTTGCTCGAGCCAAAACTCGCATTTGCTGAACTTTGCATACGATTTCCTATCTCCCAATTTCTGCAACATCGTTCTCATGTGCTCAACATGTTCTTCCTTACTCTCAGAATAGATTAGTATATCATCAATAAACACAATTACAAACTGATCAAGATAAGGATGAAATATCCTGTTCATCAAATCCATGAATGTTGCAGGGGCATTCGTCAATTCAAAAGACATTACTAAAAACTCATAATGCCCATACCTTGTCCTGAACGCTGTCTTTGGAATATCTGATTCCTTAATTTTCAACTGATGGTACCCCGACCATAAGTCAATCTTGGAGAACACCGAGGCATCCTTTAGTTTATCAAGTAAATCATTAATCCATGGCAAAGGATACTTATTACGTATTGTTACCTTATTTAACTGTCGGTAATCAATCATAATCTTAGTGTACCATCCTTCTTCTTCACGAACAATACTGGAGCACCCCACGGAGAAACACTAGGTCTAATGTAACCTTTATCCACCAGTTCCTACAGCTGAGTTTTCAACTCTTTTAGTTCTATCGGTGCCATTCTATACGGTGCTTGGGAGATCGAAGCTATTCCAGGAACTAAATCAATAGAAAACTCTATCTCTCTATCAGGTGGTAATCCTGACAAATTGTCTGGAAAAACATCTTGGAATTCTTGCACCACTGGTATATCTTCTAATTTCAACTTCTTATCAATTTTTTTATCTATCACATGAGCCAGATAAGCAACACAACCCTTTCTTAACATCTTACCTACCTTTAGTACATAAATCACACATGCAGGTAGGATTCATCTATCGCCTTTAAAATTCATTTCGACTTTTCCTGGTTGTTTAAACACTACTTTTGATGACAATCTAAAGAGGCATGATATTTTGACAAAAAATTCATCCCTAGAATTATATCAAATTCCTGGATATCTAAGGGTATGAGGTCAGTAGACGATTCACTTCCATTAACACGTATTGTACATTCTTTATATACATCTTTAGCAACAAATGTTTCACCCAATGGCGTACTAATTAACAACTCTTATGGCAAACATTCTAACTTTTTATTAACACCCGCAGCAAACATTCATGACACAAAAGAATGCGTAGACCAGGGTCAATCAATACATGAGCCGGTTTATCAAAAAAAAAAAATAACGTACCAGTCACGACATCTGGTGTTTCATCAGCTTCATGTTGGGTCATTGCAAAAATTTTCCCTTGAGCACGGGAGCGACTTACTGGTGCCTTCTATTTGCACTGCTCGAACCCTCGCCTTTGGAAGCTGTTAGCATAGTTGGCTGATCAACTGTTTAAGTAGTATTGCCCTCTCGTAAAAACTTAGGACAATTTCTGCAGAAATATCTAGGTTGTCCACAGTTGAAGCATACATCATTCTTTCCTAAGCATGGACCTCAGTGACCTTTGCCACAGTCTGCACAACTAGGTCTCCTCTCAACATCTGCGAAGCACCACTGGTTGGTCTCACCTGTGAACCTACTGTGCACTTAAATGGTCATTTTGAATTATTAACAGATGAAAATCCTCCTCCTTTACCTAATTTAGAACTAAAAGAACCATTGTATCTCGATTTAAAGCTTCCCTTGTTTGAAACTCTTGGGGTAAACCTCCTACTGAATCTGTCATGTTGTTGGCCCAAGGAGGTACCTGCGCGAGCATTCGTTGTAGTTTCTCGCTCTATCCTCTTCTCAGAGATACTACCTCTCAAATCTCATTGCTGTTTCAACTAATTGAGCAAAGTCATTCCACCCAGCACTTGCAGTAACGGGTGTACGAATATCTTCCCTCAAGCCATCCTCAAATCTTCTGCATTTGTCCCTCTCATCCTTAATTACTGATATAGCATATTTGGATATTTCTCTATATTTTTTCTCATATTCTGCCATTGACATCGTTCCTTGCACTAACTTAAAAAATTCATTCTATTTCATATTACGAAATGACCTTGGATAGAACTTGTCATAGAAGAAGCTTTTGAATTCCTCCTAGCTGATCTGTATATCTCCGTGGCGTAACTGAGTCATATGCCACCAGTCATTTGCCGCTTCTTGAAGTAAAAAGGTGGTAAGTCCCACCTTTCTATCATTTGGGCATCTCATCACACCAAAACACTTTTCTACCATTTCTATCCATTTCTCAACATCTGCAAGATCAGCTGTCCCTGAAAATGTTATGGCACCCAAGGACTTCAAACGTTTTATCCCATAGTTCTTCTCAGGATTATCTTGCATGACCCTCACACTGGCTGCAAGTTCCTGAGCAAACCTAGCCATCATCTGTTTCCCAAAATTCATCTCTGCCTGGGGTTGATTAGTTCCAGATTCTGATTCCTCAGTTCTACTTATAGCACCACCAGAAGCTTTATTAGTTTCGTCAACCGGCTATTCCTTCCTCCTGTCACGATGAGTCATAATCCCTAAATTACAATATGTGACATCATATTCAGTAAAAATCATGAACATCCTGCTACATGCAAGCCTAAGACACGCTGTGTAACGACCCGAGTTTAGAAAGGGTACATGAATGAACCGATATCACATCTGAATGAGAGGGATCCTGAGGACATGAAAGTATGGTTAAGAAAGGTTTAAAAGAATTGAAAGTTACTACCTATACCAACAAGGTGCACCTTCCTTTTCGGTGGCTCAATCATAAGAACCAAAGTTTAGCGTGCTTAGTTTGGAGCAATTGGTTTGTGGGGACAACTTTCACTTCTAGAAGAATTCAAGGCAAGTGAGGATGACGTAGCCAGGTCGCAAGGGACGCAGGGAAATGCCGGGGCAATCAGGTGCCAAATCCGGATTCTGAATCATGGTCCGAATCCTGGTTCGAATCTTGGACCTAGGGCGTTACATGCTGACTCTCTAACAGATAAACCTTAGGTCTCCCAAAACCATGCTCTGATACCAAGCTGTCACACCCCCTCCCAAATTACCCACCTTATCTAGAAAGAGGTGTGAAGATGCTAAACATCACCTCCTCCAATGACATTTAGCATCTTACTAACAAACTTAACATGTGCTTAAATCTGAATAGTTACACAATAATTCTTTAGTACATTTAATTTCTATTCAACATATTCCATATTACAGTATCCACAAACAAGATTCAGAAACTTTATATCTCCTGTTATATACAAACCGTGAATAATGTTTAGACACAACGGGAACACTTTTAGACATTACACAACAAAACAACTCCTCTTTCCCCTACTCCCAAAACCATGACACGTAAGGTTTGTGATATGCAATCTATTTACAACAATGCAAGGCCTACAGTGTAGCAGAAGACTCTTGTCGTGTGACAGTAAATAGCTCAGCTTGTTTCTAGAACTTTAACGCTACCTAGGGGGATATAAAACATCAAAAGCGTGAGCTAATGCTCAATGAGTGGTAATTTAATATAAACATAAGTTATTGCTTTCTAAATCATCAATAAAAGTAATTCAATAATTCAATAAAACATTGGCCAAGTACAAAAGATTCAATAGCATCTCAAACACGTGCTAGTAAAACAGTGGCATGATCAACTCTCATAAGCACATTTTAAAGCATTCAATTGTTACCAGAAAACCACATCAACTCTGTACCCAAATACTCGTTTACAATGGCGGGTTACTTTGGACAATGAATGTCCTCGTGGTGTAAACCAAATCACAAGGTCTTACGTGCACGCATACCTGCCTCAAGACTAAGCATAGATACACACCACAGGCTCAGGTTACTCTGGACTCCCCGGTATACTCTGGCCCCATCTGACCCTGGTGGTAGCCCCCTGATAGCCTGGGTGGTGCTATAGGTGCAGGTTCCTCTGGACTTCCCAGTATACTCTGGCCAAATCTAACCTTGGTAGCCCCCTGATCGCCTGAGCAGTACTACTAAAACACATTCAAGTAGCACGGGGACATAACCATCTCACGGGTACAAGAATCATTAGTTTGAAACCATTTCCACAACCATTCAACAACCTTGATTCCACCATCAAGAGGTTTTCATAAAAACCATACTCAAACGGGCGGGGGCTCTTTATTTGCTTGCAATGCCGGGCTCGGGCTGTTACCATCAGCACCAAATAACTTGTAAGCCTTTGTCCCTTTTTTCTTGTTTATGCTTAGCATCAACCTAGATAAGTGAGCTTATGTACCTAAATAAATAACTTGAATTGTATGACCTAAGAAAGTTCTAATTCTAAGTGTTGGAATTATAGTTGGAAATTACTTAACAAATGCATGTTCTTTTAGAAATGTATTAATACATGTTATTATTGGAACAATTTTTCATGATTGGGCACTTGTATAGTGAAAATGATTTGTTATTGGCTAAGGGTTACAAGGAAAGAAGAACAAATTTTGTAGGAAATGCAAGTTGGCCGAGAGGCGATTTGAAGTTGTTTGATTTGAATAAAAAACATTTTTGTATTAATTTGCTAAAATCTAAAATTAATTTAACTTGATAAGTCTTGCAAGGCTACAAAGGATAAGGAAAATAAATAAAAAGCCACGTAGTAGGGCAAACAAGCAATTGGGTGGAGGACTTTGATTGGAGGAAAAAGTGTGCAGCTTCGGCCAAGAACTTAGGGTCTGAAGAATGTGATGATTCTCCCAAAATACTCGTGCAAAAGCTTCCATATTCATTTTGAATTGCAACACATGATGGTATGATCAGAATTCTTACAAATGTAAGGTATGTTCCATAACTCAAAAGAAATCTAATTTCTCTAGGTGAATTAGATAGATCAAGTTATTCTTATAAATCTGAGAATGGAATTATGAAGGTCCCAATATCTTCCCTACTATTGTCTTGGTGCTCAGAGACAAACTCACTGTGGCTAAATTACAAATTTGGTCCTTATGATTTTGTGAAAGCTAGAATTTATTCTATATAGTATTAAAAGTTATAATTTAGTTCTTATAGTTTAATAAAACCTCATAAATAATCCCTATGGTTTGATAAAATCCTCATAAATAGTCTCTAGTACTCAAATTCTAACTTCCTCCAAACCATAGGAATCAAATTTACAATTTAAGCTGGATATTTTTAGACCAAATTAAAGCTTATTGAGTTGTGAGTCTACTCTAGGGCTTCTCAAGAGATTTGAGATTAGAAAATTGAAGAAATCGTGAAGATGGTGAAGGTTGCCCGAAAAACTGGAAAATCCAAGTAAGGTGTAGTCCAGAAGAGATTCTGAGCTCTGGAATATGAGCTAAGAGCTGTAATTTTGAGGTTAGTTAGCTTAAAGGTTTCGTAGCATATTTCATCAAGGAAGTATGTGCAAATATTTGCTTTAAGTTGGGTTAAAAGTTGGTTAAAGTGAAGCCAGTGTTTTCTCGAACAGGGTAGCAGCAGGTCAGCCACCCACTAAGGCTGCCAGCCCCACCAGCGCGCCTCCTTCCCTACCAGCGCCCCTCAGCACACCTCAGCCCGTCCAGCCCTGCCTACCCACATCTAACCTCGCCTACCCATGCCCACAGCCCGCGCCCACGCCCATTTCTAGTGCCCAATTGCTTGTTTTTTAGCATTTGGGTGTTGGTGAGCATTTTTGAATCCCAATGAAGATTTTCTTGATATTTTGACCCTAGATGAATAATTTTGGATTAAAAACTGATTTTTGGGCCGTTTTGGGTAATGTGAGGAAAATGGACTTAAGGAGCAAAATTTGAATGTTTAGGTGTTAAAATGAGTTCAAGTGGTTACATTGAATCACTATGGGCTGTTTAGGGTTGATTTGACCTCTTGTGAGTGTCTAGTAACCTTGGGACTTTATTTCAGGTCAAATTGAGGTTAGAAAGGCTTACAACCCAAGGAGCTTGTGCCAGTGATAGTGAGTGGTTTACTTTCGAATGTTTTGATATAGAAACTAATTATATATTATAGTAAGTTATGATTTATGAAATGTGATGGCATGATCTGTTTTACTTGGTTGATATTTCAAAATGTTTAAAGCATGATTTCTAAACTCTCGATGGTTTTATACAATCTTGATTTATCAAAATGTAGTTTGAAATCAGAGTTTACATACTTGTGATTTGTATGGTTTTTATAAAAACGTCTTGATGGTGGAATCAAGGTTGTTGAATGGTTGTGAAAATGGTTTCAAACTACTGATTCTTGTACCCGTGAGATGGTTATGTTCCCGTGCTACTTGAATGTGTTTCAATAGTACTGCACAGGCGATCAGGGGGTACCAGGGTCAGATGTGGCCACAGTATACTGAGAAGTCCAGAGGAACCTGCACTTGTAGTGCCACCCAGGCTATCAGGAGGCTACCACCAGGGTCAGATGTGGCCAGAGTATACCAGGGAGTCCAGAGTAACCTGGGCCTGTGGTATGTATCTATGCTTAGCCTTGAGGCAGCTCTGCGTGCACGTATGACTTTTTGATTTGGTTTATACCACGGTGGGCATTCTTTTTCCAGAGTAACTCGCCTTTGTAAACAAGTATTTGGGTACAAAGTTGGTATGGTTTTTTTATAACGACTGAATGCTTTATAATGTACTTATGAGAGTTGATCATGCCACTGTTTTACTAGCACGTGTTCGATATGTTGTTGAATCTTTTGTACTTGGCCAATATTTTATTGAATGATTTAATTACTTTTATTGATGATTTAAAAAGCGATAACTTATGTTTATATTAAATTACCACTCACTGGGCATTAGCTCATCTTTTCGATGTTTTATATTTTCCCCCCCAGGTAGAGTTAAAGTTCCGGAAACAAGTTGAGCTGTTTATTGCCACAAAACAAGAGTCTCCTTCTACACCGTAGGCCTTGCATTTTTATAAATAGATTGCATATCACGAACCTTATGTGTCATGGTTTTGGGAGTATGGCTCAAGAGGAGTTGTTTTGTTGTGTAATGTCTAAAAGTGTTTTCGTTGTGTCTAAACTTTATTCATGGTTTGTATATAACAGAAGATAGAAAGTTTATGAAACTTGTTTGTGGATATCGTAATATGGAATATGTTGAATAGAAATTAAATGTACTAAAGGATTATTGTGTAACTATTCAAATTTAAGCACAGGTTAAGTTAGTTAGTAAGATGCTAAATGTCATGTGGTGGGGGGGGTGGGGGGAGGAGTTATCTTTAGCATCTTCACACGTCTTTCTAGATTAGATGGGTAATCTGGGAGGCGGTGTGACACACTGGCTACTCGACCACTTGGTATGAGATACTAGACGCTTGCTCCTCGATTGTTTAGACGATCATGCTTTATCGTATAGTCGTCATCTACTCGATCATTTAGGCATGTGTTGCTTGATGTTCGTTGCCCAATCACATGGCCTTCATTCTTCATCACATATTCCAAAGGCAACATCACTCAACGATCACAAGGAGTTGCTACACGACGACCTGAAGAGGCTTCACCCGGACGGTTCAAGACCTGGTTCGCCCGTTTGAACCGTTTGACTCGATGATCTATGTAATAGTTAGCTTTATTTTTGGTTTTTGAGGCATATTATCCCAGTCCATCAATTTTTATTTAATGTACAGGAGATGTATGTTTGTTTATATGCCATAATGTATGACACATAAATTTAAAACCCACCATAGGTTATTCATTTAATTCATGCATCATCTTTATATTATAAGTGTTATAATATAGTAGATTGCATTATTTAAATTACATTAAAGCATGCTCATGCATCATATAATATAAGAGTTATAATATATGCATGCATTAAGCATATCCATGCATCATCTTTATATTATAAGTATTATAGTATAGGGGTGTATGAAAGCATGTATGTTTGGTTCATTACAAGTTATATAAGAGTTATATAAAGTAGTCATGAATGAACATTGCATGAAGCATGACACTTAGGTTTATTTATAAGAGTTATAAATGCCTTGTGAATTTCTAGTTTTGCATTGTATTTGATTTTGATTGTTTCATTTTTTTATAAGAGTTATGATTAATGAATTTAGAATTAAAATCAATAAGAAAGAGTTGCATGCAAACTTAGGCTTAATCATGTTTTAAAAGAGTTTTAAAATTTGATTGAGATAGACCTAAGATCACGACTCTAATGAGATTATAAACCTAAGTTTAATCTTTTAAATTGATTTAATAGGATTAAATTGATTTGAATAAAAGATTAAATTTATAACAAATCTATCTATAAGGAACCTTTTGACTAAGGCGGGTTCTGGCTAGGTTGGGGTATTTAAACTGAAGGAAACAGAACACCCCTACCTGGGAATCTACTTGGAAAGATGAATTAGATAGATTTGCTACAAGCATGTAACAGTTAATTAAAGTTCGTTAAAATGTTTAATGAATGATGATCAAAAGTTATTTAACTTTCCAAAGTAAGTGTTACTTTTGGGCAAACCTAAACAGACACTTAGAAAAATAACTAGTCGTGTTTTTTATAAGTAAACTAAACCCCAGGATGTTAAAATACTTAGTGGGAGGAAAAGATATATATGATATGTAAATTTTGTGAAACCCGGATTTCCATTTTTCCTACTTAAGCAGGTGAAAGTTAAACTCTATGTTGAAGAGAAGGAAATTTCTAAGTGTTGAATAGATTTTCCTTGAGTAGTTTTGAGTTAAGCCTTAATTGAGGGAATTTGACTAAGTTTAAGGTCAAAAGGACCTATGCGTTAAGTGTTAAGAGACATTAATGCATAAGTTGAGAAGACAACCATGCGTTTGTAAGGTTGGACATATGATTGGCTGAAGTATTGGCAAGAGGCATTACGAAGAGTAACCATGCGTTGGAAGCCAAGGAGAAAAATAACTAAGTATTTGACAATGCATTAGTGTGTTCCATGCGTTGGCCATTAGACTTTGAGAGGTTAGTAGTGCATGCAGCAGCCAAGGTCTTGAAGAGTTTAGAACAACACATGCGACAGCCTCAAGTTGCGCATCCAAGGGCGCTGGACGTTGGATGTGATGGATGCGTTGGACGCGATGGATGCGTTGGATCTGATGGATGCAATGGATAAAGGCATGCGGCGATAGAGACAGGCGCGATGGATGCGTTGGACACGAGAGTATGCAGCCGATGGTTTGTGGTCGAAAGGATGCGCTGGTAGCATGCGGCGATGGATGGCATGTGGAGATGGGGGTATGCGTCAACGGTATGCGGTAGTAACTATGTGTTGGCATCATGCAACGGTGCTATGCATTGTGCAGCTAAAGGTATGCGTCGATGGTATACGGCAAGCACTATGCTTTGGTGTCACACGGTGATACAATGCATCGATTCTTTGCGGCCAAAGGAATGGGTTTGGTAGATTGTGGTGATGCGAGGGCATGCGATGATGCAATGGTATGTCGCGATGAATGCGATGGACGTGATGGACGTGGCAGTGCTATGCAATGGTAAGCAGCGATGGATGCGATGGATGCGGCAGTGCAATACTATGTGTTGGTAATGTGCTATGCGTTGTTGATGTGCTATACGTTGGTGATGTACTATGCGTTGGTGATGTGCTATGCGTTGGTGATGTACTATGCATTGGTGATGTGCTACGCGTTGGACATCCGAGGGCATGTGGGCGTATAGGACAAGGCTAGTAGTATGCGTTGAAGGAGTGTTGGTCATTATCCTAGTTGAACGCATATGAAGTTGGATGAATGCATATGAAGGATGGACGCATTCAAGGACGTCATCCAGACATGTGGCTTGTTAGGAAGAAACCTTAGGCCTTAAGCAAATGAAGTGGATGCATAAGAAGACATGCAAACTTGAGGGTCATGCGTTGGCAAAATTGATGACAATTATAAGGCGGCTATTGTCTTCCTCAACCAAAACTCTTAATGCCCTAAGTGGGATCTTTCTAGGTGGGATTAAAGAGAGACTGAATGTTTTGGTATATTGGGACCATAACCCTAAGGTCTCTTTATATACTAGTTTCATTAGGTACCCATTAAATCCTAATTAACTAGGAATGGACTTATACTAAGTCCATAATCAATTAGGAATCTAGAGAGTTAATTAATTATATCACATAATATTTGCTCAATCTAATAAAATAACCCAATGTGATAAATTATTAATCCACATACATAGCTCATACTTTAATTATACGTATCATTATTTAAATACGTCTAACAATCTCCCACTTGGGCTATGTTTGTATACTTAATGTAATTAAATCACATAAATCTTAAGCGTGCATAAACAGGTTATTTCAATAATAGAATTTTTCTTTAGTTCAATTTGGTCCATTTTTTGTATTAGCATGGAATCAAGGCGACTTTCGTAACTATCCTCATAATTAAACATTCCTTGATCACTAATTCCAATACATTCAATGACATAGATCAAGTATAGATGGATAACAGGGAAACTACATGCAAAAGCGATCTAGATCGTGCCTGTTTCCAACTGGTCCAAATTCCTTAGTGAGGTCATTCTTAAAAACTTTAAACTAAACCGTATTTGCTAAACCACATGCATGATAAACAAGTTCAGATAATAAAACATAAACCATCAACTATGTTCTATATAGAAACCAAATTAAGGTCAATAACATCCTCAATAACAAACTCCCCTTAAACCATGAAATCAAAAAAGTGACTAACACCTATGTGAGCAACATGCACACGAAAAGCTTTAGGTGGTAAACCTTTAGTCAATGGATCTGCCACCATAGAATTTGTTTCAATGCGTTCTATCAAAATTTGACCATTTTGAACTCTTTCTTTAACAACCAGATACTTTAAGCCTACATGGTTTGTCTTTATATTGCTTCTGTTGTTGTTGGAATACATCCTGCCGACTTATTATCACAAAATAACTTTAGTGGTCTTTCTATGCCAACCATCATCCGCAACACAATGACAAAATTTTGCAACCATATTCCATGATTGGACACCTCATAACATGCTATAAATCCGCAATCATGGTAGAAGAGACAATCAATGTTTGTTTAACACTTTTCCTGGATACAATTCCTCCAACCAACATGAAAATATAGCCTGAAGCGGATTGCAAAGTGTCTTAGCATCCAACATAATCGAAATCAGAATACCCAATGATCTCCAAAACTTCTGATCTCCGACAATTAAGCATATAATCTTTTATTCTCTGTAAATACCTCATAACCCGTTTGACTGCTTTCAATTGATCCATCCATGGATTGCTCAAATATTTACCTTGTTGGGCTTGATGCCCTAAATCTCATGAGTCATGTAGTTTGTAATTGTAATTTACAGAAAATTTATTTATTTAATAAAATCTGAGATAATTTATTTGACATTTAGTAGCATTAACCCACAAAACCAATAAAATAACATCCAAGGTTATCTTTTGTAGCTTAAACATGTATGTAGAGACATACAGGTGGATCATGTTTAAGTGATAACCTAAATGATCTATAGTAGGTGGATAAGGTTAGATACCTTATCCTAGTGACACTATAAATATGACCCGCATTGTAGATGTTACAATTGTTGTAAAGTGCTACAAATGATTTGATCTTGACCATTCACGTGGAGACATGTGAGCGGGGTGTTCTATACAAAAGAGTTTGCATAAGATTAGACCACAAAATAAATAGTCCCATTGTATAATGCCATTAATAGTAGAGACTTATATTTCACCAGGATTACCATAGGTGGCATGACCTAAATCTTGAGTTAGTTGTGAACTCCTGCCAATGAAGGCGGTCCTTTGATTATGGCCAGATTGTCGATTCAATAAGCATACCATTTTGGGGATTCATCTGATTGGGGAGCGGAACATAGCTACACAAGATAGAATTCACACCTTCCCTAATGTCGAGGTAAGTAGATAAATTGCTCCCTGAAGGGCTAATTCTGGGGCTTGAACAATGTGGCCCCACACCCACTCTTGGTCCAAGAGAAGTTTAGTCATAATTGGACTATGACTTATTGTTTATTAAAGGAATCAGTGGTACTTAAGGAGTTAGATGTAACTATAGGGACAAAAAGGTAATTTTGGCCCAGCTATATTTACGAGCAATTTGTGAAGGGTCATCACACTGTTGATTGGTTATATCCAATGGACACAAAAATATATCTATAGTGCGAAGAGTGCAACTTTCGGTCTTTAGTGGAGTGACCGGTAGTTAATGAATGTTGGATGATTTAATTAAAGGAGTTTAATTAATTATCCTAGTACCATTGGAGCTTCAATCTACAGATCCATAAAATCCCCTCTATAGCTCAACAGGGATTATTGAGAATTAATTTTGGATTCATTTGAATTATTCAAATTAATTGAGGGAATTAATTATATATGATATAATTAATTTAAATTAATTATATGTGTATAATTAATATAATGTATTTGATACATTATAATATAAAGTTTATTTTGAGAGGAATTAAGTATTTGAATATAATTCAAATATTAATTATATAAATGAGATTCATATAATTATATTTAGTATAAATGTGATTTATATTAAATCCCAAGCATTATTGAGAGAAATAAAAACTATAGGTTATATTGTATTTGATACAATATGAAAACTATATGTTATGTGTTATATTTAATATAACATATAGTTTAATATTTATTATATGATAAGCTGGTCATCATAGTTTAATCTATACTCGGCCTTGAGGCACCTTTACTTGTGTTCCCCTACGGGTGATGTTTGTATAAGTCAATACCAAGGTGAATGGAAAGAGTGTTTAGAGTAAGTGGGAGCGGGACGTATGTCAACACATCCCACAATCTCTTTTATTAGTTTGTAGAAAATTTTCATGCTCGGCCTCGAGACACCTTTGCTTGTGTCCGTCTACAGATGACATTTTCATGACTCTATACTCAAACTCTAAACATGGATAGAGTTGATTTAGTTTTTTCCCCAATCAATTTTTTTCCTATGATTAGTTCATTGGGGCAGAACTCTAAATCTAAAATGAGGGGTTACACTTACAAGAAAATGTTAAGCTAGTCCAAATAATGGTGACTAGTATTTACAGGTACAAGGAGTTGTTCTGTATATTGGTTGAGATGGTCTCATTTCAATGAAGGAGTACCTAATCACCCTATGATGGTTTTTACCTTGCTTCACTGAAACATCATTGCAAAACAAATGTCACGTAAGGTACATGAAATTATTTTGCCAAATTTGATTGATTTTTCTAACTGAGTAATGCATGAATACTAATAGAAATAAATTGTATGTTTAAGAAAATTTACAAAATGACTTCCACTACATTAAACATGCTCACCGTCGATAAGCTAACAGATGATAATTACATCATCTAAAAGAACCAATTAATATAGTTTTAATTATCGATGACCTAAGATTTGTCCTGGTGGAGGAATGTCCTCCAATACTACCTCAAAATGTCACTTGAAACGTTTGAGAGGCATACAAGCATTGGGTACGGGGAAATGAAAAGGCCCGGGCATATATCTTGGCAAGCCTTTATGAAGCCTTGGCCAAGAAGCATGAGCCCATGCTCACTACCTATGAGATCATGGAGTTCCTACGGAGAATGTTTGGATACTCGTCTACTCAGCCCAGGCATTACGCTTTTCTAATTCATCTTCAATGCCCTTATGCAAGAAGGGGCATTTGTTCGAGAACATGTACTCAACATGATGGTCAACTTTAATGTGGCGGAGATGAATGGGTCTATCGCTGATGAGGCCAGTCAGGTTAGCTTTATCATGAAAACTACCTGAAAGTTTCTTGTAGTTCTTATAGCAATGCTATCATGAACAGGATTGACTACAACCTGACCACCTTACTCAATGAGTTGCAGACTTTTCAGTCCTTGATGAAAGTCAAGGGACAGAAGGGACAGGCAAATGTTGCCTTGTTCTCTAAGAAGTTCTTCAGAGGTTCGACCTCTGCAACTAAGTTTGTACCTTCCTCTTTTGGCACCAGAAAGTGGAAGAAGAAGAAAGGTGGAAAGATGAAAGCTAACCTACCAGCTACTGCTTAGAAGGGCAAGAAGGACAAGGCTGCAAAGGGAATCTATTTCCATTGCAACTAAAAGGGACACTGGAAGAGGAACTGTCCCAAATACTTGGTAGAAAAGAAGAAGGCCAAACAAGGTAAATATGATTTACTTGTTTTGGAGACATATTTAGTGGAGAATGATGATTCAACCTGGATAATAGATTTAGGCACCACTAACCATGTTTATTCTTCATTTCAGGAAATTAGTACTTGGTGGAAACTGGAGTTGGGGAGATGACGATGCATGTAGGAACTGGGCACATTGTCTCAGCTACTGTAGTGGGAGGACTTCGACTTTGTTTACAGAAATCATATATTATGTTAGATAATGTATATGTGGTTCCAAGTTTGAAAATGAATCTTATTTCTATAAAGTGCTTGCTTTAACATAACTACTCTTTATCATTTAATGTAAATAAAGTGTTTGTTTACAAAAATATAGTATATATTTGTTCTGTAAATCTCAAAGATAATCATTATGTGCTAAGATCGTTAGCAACTAAAGCTCTCCTTAATATTGAACTATTTAAAACTACAATAACTTAAAATAAAAGACAAAATTTTTCCTAAGAAAAATACCCATCTTTGGTACCTAAGACTAGGACACATAAATCTCAATAGGATGGAGAGACTGGTCAAGAATGAACTTCTAAGCGAGTTAGAAGAAAATTCTTTATCTGTATGTGAGTCATGCCTTAAAGGCAAAATGACTCAAAGATATTTTATTGGAAAAGTTCACAAAGCCAAAGAACCCTTGGAACTTGTATATTCAAACCTTTGTGTTCCAATGAATGTTAAGGCAAAAGGAGGGTTTGAATATTTCATTACTTTTACATATGATTATTCTAGGTATGGGTATGTTTATTTAATGCAACATAAGTTTGAAGCCCTTGAAAAGTTCAAGGAGTACAAGGCTGAGGTTGAAAATGCATTAAATAAAACGATTAAAACATTTCGATCTGATCGAGGTGGAGAGTATTTGGATCTAAAATTTCAAGATTATTTGATAGAGCATGGAATTGTATCCCAACTCTCAGTACCTGGTGCACCTTAACAGAATGGTGTATCATAAAGGAGAAATTGAACCCTGTTGAACATGGTTTGGTCTATGATGAGTTATGCTTCCTTACCTGACTCGTTTTGGGTTATACAATATAGATTGCAACTTACATCAATTTTGTTCCTTATAAAAGTATTACTAAAACACCTTTGGATTTTTGGAATGGTCGTAAAGGTAGTTTATGCCATTTCAAGATCTGGGGTTGCCCAACAAATATGCTTGAGGAAAATCCTAAGACATTGGAACCTTGTTAAAAAATTGTGACTATTTGTAGGTTACCCTAAAGGAACGAGAGATAGTTACTTCTATGATCCTAAGGATAAAGTGTTTTTGTCGAAAAATGCTATCTTTTTAGAAGAGGACCATATAAAGAAGCATAAGCCCGACAGTAAGATCGTGTTGAATGAGTTTTCCAGTGAAGCTACTGAACCTTCAACAATAGTTGTTGAAGAGCCCAACACCTCAACAAAAGTTGTTGAAGTTGGTTCACCTAGTAGGTCACATCCACCTCAAGCGTTGAGGGAACCTCGACGTAGTGGGAGGGTTGCAAACCCGCCTATTCGTTAGCTAACGAAGATGAATGGATCAAAGCTATGAATCTCAAAATGGAGTCTATGTATAATTAGTTTGGGATCTTGTAGATTGATAACAGGTAGAAATGCACGTTATTACAGCACAAAGATATAAAATAATGAAGGATTGCGATGGTAAAAATATATAAAATTGCATCCAAAAGCATTAAGTTTAGAATATTACGATTGCATGCATCCATCGCATTCAAGCAGCTAACTTGTGTATTTTGTGCAGATAATGCGTTGGCGCAAGGCAGAATTGTGATCCAAGGAAATTGGCATCCGAGTGCACTAAGAGATTGCGACTGCAAGACTATGCGATCGTTTGCGTTCGCAAAAATCTGCTCAAGAAGGTGGCTGCATAGAGCCGACGCATCAAGGTGAAAGCTTAATAAATCACGATGGTGCAAAAAGCTGATGACCGTCGATTCCGAATTAAGTTGACAAGCCGGTAACGATATTGTAGCAAGTACACTCAACTTTTCGATGACAATTATTCAGCGCATCAGACAGAGAATTAATGACATCCCATCAATGCAATCATTTGATAGAAAAAGCTCTTCACCTTGAAGCTCTATAAATACCAAAGGCCACCTTCATTGAAGGAGTTCGGTTTTTCATTCCAGCTGAGCCATATAGAAGATAGTTAGCCTTTGTTCATAGTTTCCTTATACTTAGAAGGCAGAAGCGAGATAAGAGAGAAGACGTCGAAAGATCATCCTGGTCAGATCGAGAGAGTGCTAGGGAGTGTGGAAAACAGAGAGAGGGCCGACTCTTGTGAAAGCAAGAATATATTTTGAGCAAAGTAGAGAAAACCAGTGTAAAAGCCTTAGGAAGCAAGAAATTGCTATCAGGCTCCTTATCTTTATTTCACATTGTCATTCTATATTTCAATTCCATTTATAGAATGGAACCTGCATTTCTACATCTATTCACTCTCTTTACATTACGCATGAGTAACTAAACTTTTGAATGGGTTGAGAAGTACTTAACTAACATGACTTAGGATCTTCATTGCATGCGATCGTCTTGTCTTATGTTTCATCCATCACCCCTTTAGAGCTACTCGAGAGAGAGTCTAAAGAAAGAGTCTAAGACTTGAGAGAGCTAGGTTAGAATCTAGACTTGAGAAAGCAAGATTAGATCTGCATAAGCAAAAGATAGGGACTTAGAGATAAGTTCTGTTTGCCAACATGCATTGCATGCACCCTAGAGATAGGTTATGGTAGTATGTGGTCACCTTGTGTATATGTGTGTCATTCATCATCGCATAGAAAAGAATAGAGGCTTAGATGCAAGTCCTATAGACATCATCGCATACATCGCATGCGTTCTAAAACTAGAAGCTATAGCATTTGCATTGAGAGATGACTTGCTGTTGTATGTATGTAGCATGATCGAATAACATGAACGCATTCTTAGGAAGTGTTAGCTAAATCCCTTCTCAATCCGTTCCCTTGCATACTCATTGTACTTTCATATTATTAACTCTTTTCTCAAATCTGCCGCATAAACTTTATACTTTAAACAACATACCAACCAATGCATTGATTTATTTATTACCGCAAAGTAATCGAAAACTACCATCGCATACTGTTTCCTTAGTCCCTGTATTCGACCATGGGCTTACCAGGCAACTCAGTAGGATTTATACTTGGATCTTGTCGAGAAAACTTGTATGCACAACACATATTCCACCATCGCATTCTACACCATTATTTCATCGCATTGACTACGCATCATAGATCAACTTGATGGGAAAAAACCTATAGGTTGTAAGTAGATCTACAAGAGAAAATGGGGTGTTGATGATAAGGTGCAAACCTTCAAGACTAGACTTGTGGCAAAGGGTTATACCCAAGTTGAGGGAGTCGACTATGAGGAGACTTTCTCACCTGTTGCCATATTAAAGTCTATCTGGATACTCTTGTCCATTGTCTCATATTATGACAATGAGATTTAGAAAATGGATGTCAAGTCTGCTTTTCTAAATGATAATCGTGAGGAGACCATTTATATGGAGCAGCCTGAGAGATTCATAACCCAAGGTCAAGAGCAAAAGGTTTGTAAGCTTAGTCGGTCTATTTATGGATTGAAGCAAGCTTCTTGATCTTGAAATATCAAATTTGATACTGCAAACAGATCTTATGTCTTTGATCAGAATGTTGATGAGGCTTGTGTTTAAAGAAAATCATCAACAGTTTGGTCGATTTTCTTGTGTTGTATGTAGATGATATCCTACTCATTGGGAATGATGTATGTATGCTGACTGAAATTAAGAATTGGCTAGAGATCCAATTCCAAATGAAAGATTTGGGAAAGGTGCAATTTGTTCTGGGCCTTCAAATCTTTAGAGATCGAAGGAACAAAATGTTAGCCCTGTCTCAGTCATCGTATATTGACAAGATGCTTGTCATGTTTTCAATGCAGAACTCTAAAAGAGATCTACTCCCTTTTAGGCATGGAGTTATCTTGTCTAAGGAACAATGTTTTAAGAAACCTTAAGAGATTGATATAATTAATTTGAGAAGTGAAATTAGTAATTACATGTGATATAATTACACATTTAATTTTGGAATTAAACGTAATTGGAGAATCGATTAATTAAATATGATTTAAATATTAATATCATGAATAAGAATTCATGGTAATGGAATTGGTGACAAATTAATTTAATATTTGATATTAAATTAATAGAATTAATTAAATTATTTAATTAATTATTGATTATTAATTTTATTAGAAAAATTGATTATTAAATTCTTTTTTTGTAAACTTAATAAAATTTCAATTTTAATTAAAGAATTAAAATTGGAAAAAGTTTTGATTTTGAAAATCAATTTTAAAATCAAAAGGGAAATTGAAAATTGAGAAAAATCCCAATGTGGGATTTTCTCACTTTCAAGCAAGACGGCCAGCCATCTTCTTACATATAATTCTACCACCAAATTTAAGGAGTAACTGGAATCACTTCAAGTGATTAGTTTGCATGAGAGTCATGTAATAAAACCACTTTTGATTGAGTGGAAAAGGACATACAATTATTGAATTGCTAAGTCTTGAAGGTTGAAGAGGTTGTTCTTCAACAAGCTGAAAAACCAAAAAAACCTCTCCTCCAATTCCCTAAGTTCAAGCTTGTTTTAAGTCCCACAACTCAATCTAAGGCTCATGGAGTATAGTAGGAAAGCTCTAGTGGTGGTCTACAACAAGAATTGGAGAAGATTGTAGCTAAATTTCGAGTTTGAAGAGTATCTTCAAAGGTATGTGATAAAACCCTCTTGATACCCCATGAACATGCTTATTTTGATGTCAAAATTGAGGAATTAGAATGCTTAGTGACCCTGTTTCTTCGGCTACATGTTTCTGTATTCCAACAAACCGTGCTTTCTTTATGTGAAGAGGTTGATTTGAGAAGTGATTGTTTACCTCAAGTGTGACCCTTGCTCGTAGTCAGATGTTCGTAGGTAACTCATGGGGGCAATCTAGAATGAAGATGAGGGTGACATTGAGGATTGTTCCTAGAGAAATAGAAAAAAAATGAAAAAAAAAAAAGTGAACGCTTGAAAAATTGAAGCCTTAAGGCCCAGGGTACTTTCTATTTAGGTATGGAGCTTTGGCAAAACTTGTGAATTATTAGGGATCTCACTAGGTTTCATGATTTCTAGCTAGGTTACTATGACATGTAGGTTAAATAGTTGAGGGATGTTAAGCCTATTTGCAAATGAAACTTTTGTGAAGGCCCCTAATGCGCACCTAAAATGTGTGTATTTTACCTTTGATTTAAGATAGTTATTAACATGATTTTATAAGATTTGATGTATTTACTAGTGATATTTAGGTTTTATGTTCGAGGGTTGAAATATACTCAAAAGGAGAAAAAAATGACCAAAATAAGCCTAAAAAAGTCAAAACCGAGCAATGGATCAAAGAGAGTGAAGAAAAAAGTTGAAAAAGATCAAATTTCAGATAGGCAGAGCAACGTAATGCATAGTGTTGCAACGCCACCCCTTTACACTTGAAGGTAGTAGCTATGATTAGGCGCAACATTGCAATGCTTCACTAGAGCATTGCTACGCTAGGCTAGTGTCACAATGCTCCTATCGAACGTAACATTATGCTAAGGGAAAAATTAGACCAGCTTTGCAACGCTGCTTCCGAGTGTTGCAATGCCATCTTTCCTAAAATAAAAAATTCCTACATTTTTTGAAAATTTCTTCTATTTATCGTTTCGACCTTCATATCGTTTCGACCTCCACATTAAATCTTGATGCTAGAGAGATCGAAGATTGTTTGAAGGCCAAATTCATCACGTGAATGCGATCGAATGCCTGATAACTTCTTCTTTCCCTCTTGTTTTTTGGAGTCTTTTCTATATTTTTGAATTCTTGATTTGGTTTTGTCTATAGAAGCTATGTAAGGCTAAATTTCTCATAGTTGTAGGGGTAGATGAATTCTTAGGTTTAAATTGTTGAACACTTTGCTTCTTGAATGTTAATTTATATTTACGCTTTCTAGCATGACCGTCTTAATTCTTTTGAATGTTTGATTAACATTTGAAAGATTTTATGATTTGAATCTTGCTTGAACAAGTAGGCTTTAGATTAGATCATACATGCTAGACTATCGTTTGAACACACAATTGTAGTCGGATAACAGTAAAGACTGTTAATGAAGGAACATAAAGTCATGCTTCTTAATTTAGTTTCACGATGTTAACTATCCATTAAATTGGCATGAGAAAAGTTTGTTTGCAAAAGATTCAATCTAGATAAAAGAATTTTAGATCTAGGTGTTATGTTAATTACCTAAAGAGTTAAGCAATTGTGTTTAATAATATCTTTGATGAAATCTATTTTCTAAAACATCTCTTAGTTGGTAATTCTTCATATTCGATCACTTTTATTGCTTTCTTAGTTAGTTACATTATCTTATCACGAGTCAATCCCTAAATAAATTGGAACGATCTCTGAATAGCTAAAAGAATGTCAATTTGATTCCTAGATGACGATACTCGACCTTTTATGCCATTTTCATTTACTATAACTTGATCGCGTTTACTTGCGCCCCACATCGGCCCTTTGGGAATTGAACAAGTAAGGCACCAGAGTTTGAAACCTCTCTTGAAAGTTGTCTACTTTGCATTTACTTTTGACTAAACATGTTAATTAACTTTTTGTATCTATTCTATATACATATATATATATATATATTTTTTTTGCTTGAGAACAAACAAAGATTTAAGTTTGAGGTTGTAATTCATGTCAAAAAGTGCACAATTTTACTATATTTTTTGGTACATTCTTAAGTAAAAGTAGAACTTGATGTAATATTTTGACCCCGGGATGACTTAAGTTGAGTAAAATGAGCAAACACATGCCTTTAATTTATAAAAAGTTGATTTAGAGTAATTTGGGCTAATTATATGAGCTTTTATATTGATTTTTTTTAACTATTTTGGCAGACTTCTGTCTAGTGCGACCGCAACATCAGAACTGATGCACCCAAATCAATACTTTTGGTTCAATGGTATATTTTTATCTGATGCGCCTGCAGCAAAATGATGTGTCAGCATCAGAAAACACTAATTTTCCATATTCATGCCTATTCAATTCCGGTTGCTATTTCCTTGATCGAAGCTTTTATTCCATGCCTAATATTGATGAAAACAATATCTAGCCATATTCCTTTTTACTTGCATGCTGTAAATTTATGATTATGCATAACATTTATACTATGTAATTTTGATTCTGTGAAAATAAATTTTGGATCGATATCCATCCTTTCGCTCAAGGACCTTCAAATGTTCCTTCAATTGGTATCAGAGCACGATTTTGATCCCTAATTTTTATTGTTCATGTTTTTAATTTTACAAAATTGGTGAGTAGCATTCTATATATGTTCATATGATAAATGTTTATGAATGTGAATGGTTTACGACGAGTATTACCCACTTTGTAAATATTACAATTGTCCCAAGGCATCTTTGAGTTGTATTTATTTTCTTGTAATTCTCTCTCTTTTTTTTTTTTTTACATGTTGAACATCATATTGTAGCTATGATTATTGCTGTAATAAAGTTCATTATTTTATCATTTATCGTGAGTTAAATTCTCTAATGAGTTCAATTATGTGAATACCCTAGGATTTTATGGCTCAATGCTTATGATTTATACATCTTTGACTTTTGCATTTCCTTTGTCGAGTTTATGGATAAATATTGTTATGTTAAATTAATCACTTAATTTAGCAATCTAGTGGAGTCTTAATGCTGAGAAGGTTAGGATATAAACTGATGTCACAAAAGAATATGATACTAGGAACCTAGGAATAGGAGGGTCACTCGCCTTAGGAATAAGGGACATTGTAGGATAAAGAATCTATGTTTGAATTAATCTAAGATTCAAATACCCATGGGAACATTTGATAGTATTTACTTAGATCTCCTAAAGGAACTGGACTCCATATTGAATAGGAGTAGGTTTCTTTTCATGCATATTTCACTGTCTTGGTATGATGCAGCTGTTGGGATTGATGCCCTAAATCTCGTAGGGTCCTATAGTTTGTAATTGTATTGTACAAACATCTTATTTATCTAATTAAAGATGTGATGTTATATTTGACATTTAGTTGCATTAAACCCACAAACCAATAAACTAACATTCAAGGTTATCTTGTATCTTAAACATGTATGTAGAGACATACGGGTGGATCATGTTTAAGTGATAACCTAAATGGTCTATAGTAGATAGATAAGGCTGGATATCTTATCTTAATGACACTATGAGTATGACCCACTTTGTAAACATTATAATTTTTGTAAAGTACTACAAATGATCTGATCCTGATCATTCTTGTGGAGACATGTGAGCGGGGGATTTTGTACAAAAGAATTTGTATAAGACCAGACCACAAAATGACTAGTCTCATTATATAACGTTGTTCATAATAGAGACTTACAATTCACGAGGATTACTGTAGGTAACATGATATGAATCCTGAGTGAGTTGTGCTTATGAAGGCAGCCATTTCATTTGTATGGGTGACAATGGCTAGATCACCGACTCAATAAGCCTACCATTTTGGAGATTCGTCTGATTGGGGAGCTGAGAACACATCTACACAAGACAAAATTCACTCTTTCCCCAACATTGGGAAATGTAGATAAATTTCTCCCTTAAGGGCTGATTTAGGGGCTTGAACAATGTGACACCACACCCTCTCTTGGCTCGAGAGAAGTTTGGTCATAGTTGGACTATGATTTATTTTTCATTAGAGGGATCAGTGGTACTTATGGAGTTAGATGTAACTACAGGGGCAAAAACGATAATTTTGGCCTAGCTGTCTTTACGAGCAATTTGTGAAGGGTCATCGTACTATTGACTGGTTATATCCAATGGACACAGAAATATATATGTAATGCGAAGAGTGCAGCTGTCGATCTTTAATGGAGTGCTCGACAGTTAATGGATGTTGAATAATTTAATTAATTATTCAAGTACTATTAGAGCTTCAATCTATAGGTCCATGAAGTCCCCTCTGTAGCTCAACAAGGACTAAATGAGAATCAATTTTGGATTAATTTGAATTGTTCAAAATAATTGAGGGAATTAATTATATGTGATATAATTTATTCTACTTAATTATATTTGATATAATTACTATAATGTATTTGATACATTATTTGAGAGGAAATAAATATTTGAATTTGATTCATATATTAATTATGTGAATTGGATTCATATAATTATATTTACTATAAATAGTATTTATGTTAAATATCATGCATTGTTGAGAGAATGAAAACTATAGGTTTTATTCTATTTGATATAATATTAAACTATAGCTATTATGTTATATTAGACATAACATACAGTTTAATATATTTATATATTAAATTATTTTAATTTATTTTGAAAATGGTTTTGGGAGGGAGTTGTAACCTCCTTTCCCTCATTTCTCTCTATTTTAGTGCATGTGTGGATGGAGTGCTTAATAGACTTACATAATTTCTGAAAAGAGATAGAAGTTTTTCTCTGGAAAAATGGTTTTTCCTCTCAATCACTTGCTTTCTTCCAAAAACCTAAGAGCCCTCAACTTCTTAGTGATTCTCATCCCATTGGAGAATACAAGAGGCTCTTTTCGTGGTGGTGACCATTTGGATCCAGTTTGTTCTTGACAAATCCAAAAAGGAAATACGTGAAGAAGGATTCTTCAAAATCCAAAAAGGAAATACGTGAAGAAGGATTCTTCAAGGATAAGTTTTTTCTCACCCTAATTCTTTCATTTCATTTTTATTTGCATGAAGTAAATTTATGATTATGCATAAAATTTGTACTTTATAATTTTGATTATGTGAAAATTAATTTTGGATCAATCTCCACGCTTTTGCTCAAAGACTTTCAAAGGTTCCTTTAGTGGCCACATCACTTACAACATAGAACTCGAAAGGTTGGGACATAATTGTATCCCTGTTCAACATTATTGTTGACTACTTTGATCACCATTAAACCTCATAATCACTTATTTACTACTTACCCATTGGTTTGCATAGAAAATCTATTTCTTAGAAAAATCAATTGCATAAATAGTCTCATGGGATTTGACTCTTGAAATACTTCAATATGTATTACTTCATCGACAATGTATGCTTGTACTTAGACCATATCTATTCTCATCCTTATCACTCATACACGTTTGGTTGGTCAGATTATGGTTAGATTATAATGATTAGTATAGGAATTTATTGTACTATGCCTAACTGATAGAAATGAGATAAGATCTCAACTCTGTGCATTAGGTACAATTTGGATGAAATTGTGCTGTAATAGGAGAAACTTGACCGTGTCAAACTTAGTACATGTTAAGTACTTTATGAAACATAAACGTTACACTGGTACCTGACTCCACTAAAAATATGCAATAGAGATTGCAATTTTGAACATTATTCCCTCCAAAAATGTTTGAGAAAAAATTTTGGATTATGGAAGTGTTGCAAAACTGGTTTACGACATTTCAGTATTTGGGTAAGTTGAGATGTTTGTATCAAAACAAACCCTTGGCGAAATTAATGTTTGAAAATACACCTAAATGTAGATAGTCCTTGTGCATTTTAAAATGGTTTTAATTGGATAGTCCAAAATAAAATAATATATTTTTGTGACAAATATTTTTTTTATTTGGAAAGTAAAAAAAATGAAAGGCTCTCGACTTGTAAAAGGTTTAGTTTAGTTTTGTTGATGAACTAGTTCCAAGTAAAACCACTTAATAGTTAACAAGTGGTATTAACCATTTATTTTCATTTTGAACGTCAATTTCTAATTTTCAACTAGATAAGTCTTCATTGTAGTGGGAGAGTTATGAGATAACTCAACTTTTACAAAGGCTTACTTGAAGTCTATATTGTCATATTAGATGACAAGATAAAAACTTATAAATCTCAAAATAGTGAGAGCATTATGAGATGATTCAGTCTCTGTTGTGGCTTATTGAAAGTCAAAGTTTTCATAATGGATGACAAGAAATGAAGTAAGTTGACAAAAAGATATTATGTCAAGAGTCATTAATCTTGGTTAGTTTATGTAGATTTTCATTGATGGGGTCACACTCAAAGACTATGATTTGACTTACAAAAGTGAGACTTGAAAGTGTAGTCCTTGGAGATAGAGATCTAAAAAGTAAGACTTTTGGTATAAGGTGAAAAACCAATGCTAGAACTATTGGATGAAAATAGACTCTAAGTCAATTTTCTCATTAGTTAACTTAATAGAGTCTTTATTCATTATTTGATTCATTGTTGCATATGAGATATGTAAAAATGAATAATCTCTTTTATGAAAATAAGTTCAATGCATCTACATAAATTCGAGCACATTTTCAATTATTAAATTGCAATAGGTTTCCAAAATTGTGATGTTTATTTGAAAAATGAATTTCACAATTAGGATCTTTGAGAATAAGGTTTTGATATAGTATCACAATCCATAACTTTGAACGATGATAATATTCTTGTATTGACAAGAAAATGAAAAGTGGGTATTTATCTATTTTATATTGATATTTACTCATTATAAATGAAGTAAATATCAGTATGAAAATTTAACTATTTAACCAATTTTAAATAATTGATTTGAAATGATTTTGTATATTAATGTCCACATATAGTTGTTAAGGACATGATATTAAATTTGTCTCATGCATCTTACATTTACAAAGTAGTTGTTAATGTTTGATGCAAAAGTTTCAAATGGAATGGTAGAGTACTATTCTATAATGAAGTTGATATATCTAAAGGAAAATTTTCCTAAGACACCTAGTGTAGAGGGGATGTCAATCTTACATGACACTTAATTAATATTTAATATACAATTGGTTAGTTATATCGGCTAAGTCAATGGTATGACCATTGAGTTTGATTAAAACTTATGAATAATGAGACATTGGTGCAAAAAGTTTAAGATTTGATCTTTTACAAGATACATTATCTCATATAGGGTTTAGAGAAATCCATGTTTTATCTTAAGAGTTGTCATTTGGACTACAAGGCAACATTTTCCTTGGGAAGCAATAATTTGCGTAGTTATCCTTAAATATTTGAAAGTTGTTCTAGATATAAATTAGCTATCCACTTTAGGAGATAATGCGATGCATGGACTAAAGCTGAGGATATATGTATACACCAAGTTGTAGGAATAAAAACAAAATGAGAGAGACATCATGGTGGTGATCAGATGGTATTTGCTAACATAACAATGAGAAACACATTCATTTTAATAGAAAATACATAACATTACATATGCATTCAATACAAACAAAAGCATTCTTTTAAAATAAAAATGCACTACTGACGCTTGATAACGTAGGAATCGTGGAATTTCACGAAGTGTTGCAGAGAAGCCAACGAAGGAAGCATGCATTTGGACTCATCTAATGTAAGACGATACATTTCATTTGTGCATTTAATGTCAAATTTCAACTTGCAGTATGGGTAACCTGACAGGTGGCATCTGAACAATTCAGAATGGCAGGCAACTACAGCAGGGCATGGAAATTAATGCTATCAAACAACAAGTTGCTGAGCCGAGGTGCCTATAAAAGGAGAAACTACCCACCTAAAAAACAGTTAAATACTCACATTTAGGAGTAGGCCGTTAGAATCTCTGTATAAATTTAGTTCCTCGGCCTCTTGCAAGAAGAAGAGGAGCCTGACCGCCATATCCACGTTGATTACAAAGGTTCTACTAGAGCTAGAGCTCGAGAGAGACGACCTTTAGCATGTCCCCACAAAAAATAAAGCCAAAGGGAACAAAACATTGATCCTAGTGGCTTAACAGTTTCCTTTCCCTTAATTAGCATTTTCTTCCATTATTTGTCTTGATTAAACTTGGATTCTGTAGAAATACTTCCTTAATATTAATTCAATCATAATTTCATCCATTTCCACAACCTTTTACTTACTTTCCTTCATCATGAGTAGCTAAATCCATTGATTTGCTAAGTTACATGTGTGTGAGTCCAACTTGCTTGATGTTTACTTAAACATTTTATGCTTGAATCCATCTGATCAATCAATTTGAGTAGAAATAGTTAACCGCTTGAGAGAGTAAGTGATTGTGGAACATGTTAAGTAGGAAGATTGAGTAGCTTTAAAGAGAAAGTTAATCACGTTGATTTGACAAGTGTGGCAAACGCATCGAAAGATGTTGAAAGACTTAAGTAGAGAATAGAACCAGGATGCATCAAGCATGTATACTTAAAGATTACCAGATAGTCTTCCCAATCCCATCTTATTCCATTGATTTTATATAAGCTTGATGTCTGTTAATGAGGAATCATCACATTGCATTCCAATGCATCATACATTCTGTCAACGCATCCCCCCTCTCTAACCTCTTTCTCTTGCATGCACGTTGTTTTAGTTAGTTTATAATAACACACATACATTTACTAGAATCATGACTACGAAAGAGCATTTAACCATCCTGTTTTAGTACTAACTAATCCTCGCATTCGACCCTAAGCTTGCTAGGAAACATGAGCTAGGTTTGTACTTGGATATACCTCAAGAAAACTTGCATGCAACTAAGAGCTTTGCATGAAATATTGAACTCTATCACCTAATGCATTGTCTCAAGATAAATAAGATAGCCAAATGTGCAACAAGTTTTTGGTGCCATTGCCGAGGACTAGGCGACGTAGCTAGTCGTGATTTGGTTTACTGAATCTTTTTGCAGGACTCACAATCAACGGAGTATTATAAGTTGAGCCCCAGCTTGTAAACATTTTAAGAGCATAGAAGACACTTTTGAGCCCAATAACAACCCTGAGATTGAAAGAATCTTTTGTCAAAGAATCAGAGCTAATAGAAGGCGGAGGCAAAGGCAGAAACGAATGGCTAACGATCAAAATAACCAACACTTGCTATTTTGATGGAAAACAATAGCATGCAGCCAATGCGTGAATATGCTTCACCTATTCTATATGACTTTGTGCCTGGGATTATATATCCAACCCCTGATGGGACGAGATTTGAAATGAAATTTGTAATGTTACAAATGTTACAAACTGTAGCGCAAATTGGTGTAACGTGCGGGGAGGATCCCTACACACACTTAAAGCTTTTCCTGGAGACATGCAACTCATTTGTGATCCTTAGAATCACATCTGAAGCCATAAGACTATCTCTATTTCCATATTCACTAAGAGATGACGCAAAGTGATCAATTGCTTGATTTTGACTTTTTTGGCTATATTTTTTCGTCCTTTTTGCTTGAATTTAATCCAATTCTATTGTGATGATTCTAAAATGCTCTTGAGACTACTTTACCTATAAAATAGACATATTAAACAAATTGATAGTATAAAATTGAGTGAGTTATGTACTAAAATGTAGTTCTTTTCAAGACCTATCAGAAAGAAATGGCTGAGCTCCTTCAAAATTGCCTATCACCCTCAAACGAATGGGCAAGCAGAAGTTTCCAACAGGGAAATTAAGTCAATCCTGGAGAAAGTTGTCAATGCATTGAGAAAAGATTGGCCCAAAGGTTGGATGAGGCACTTTGGGCATATCGCACCACATATAAAACGTTAATTGGAATGTCCCCATATGCCCTCGTGTTTGGGAAAGCTGATGACATAAAAATGGATTCCTTTGTTATGCATGCACTGTGATGATGAAAGAATGCGATACTACGTCTAAGTATATGTGTTGTTAATGATATGTTCATAGTATGCGATATAGTAGTGATTGTCACAAGTTTCCTTGCGCTGAAACCAAGTATAATTCCAATGCAAGTTTCTCAGAATAATCCGAGGTCGAACACAGGGATTGTTTTCATTAATGCATTACTTTTGTGATATATGCGACCGGTTTAACAATGAATAAAGAGTTAGGTTTATACAGGAACGTAAATTGCAATGAAACAAAATTGCGTTGATAAAATAAAATCCTAAACTAATATGATACAAGATATAAGATACATGATACACGATACTGAGTTCGAGAACTGACTGTGAAGTTGTACAAAGAATCTATGTATGCGATGGAAAGTCTTTATGAATGAAGCAGAAAGAGAAAGAGTAAATGGTAAAAACAATGCAAGTTTGTCAATTGCGTTAAAGATGCAACTAAGGTTCCGCTTTCCCTTGGCGTACACCTCTTAATGATCGGTCGCGTTCCCATATCTCTATGGTGAAACAAGGATGAACGTGATGAACGCAAGGTTGTTTCCATCTCTAGAACTACTTCTCACTTTAGTTAATGCATTCTTCTAACCCTCTCTCGATAGGTGAAATAACATCTTCACTTCTGCTCTTAAAGGTGAAGATGCCGTCGAGCATGCCTTAGCTAAGCTTAAATATTTCCTTAACACAATTAACTCACTCGCTTAATTCTTTCTATTTACCCAGGGAATTAGGAAGACATCATGGAGAAAATGGATTATGGATGAATAGAAATAGATAGAGAGATGACAATTGTAATTATCACAACATTTAATTATAGAATTAAGCGTCTGATACATGGTGTGAATGAAAGATTAAGGGAGATGAATACAAATGATGAAATAGAGATTAGAAATAAATACAGAAAGAGTGTCAACATCTTGAACAGATTTCAATTGGAGGTTTTGCTTGCCGGGTGTGGAAGTAATGGAGAGGAGAGCTTCCTTTTCAGGCTTGCTCTCCTGGAAGAAATGACCTTCGCATAGAGCTTCAACAGCGGGGATTGGAAGGATTCCTTGCTTGGAGACTCACCTCTTGGCCTTGTCTCGTGATTATCTCGGATCTACACTGGACAGTCGCTTCAGACCAATCTCTCTCTCAGAATCGATATATGCACCTCTCTATGTATTCATGTATATTTTTCAGTGAATTTATAGAAGCTATTTATAGGTAAAGCTTGGCTCCTTGGCTTCGTGGTCCCCACTTTATGGTTATGGTAGTTCATGAAATGGCGGAGTGAATATTCCTTCTGTTATGCAATCAACCCGTCAGAAATGCACAACTGAAAGTTGTACATTTGTCAGAACCCTCTGCAAATGCGTTGCTCTTTACATCTTCGACCGATCGCCGCATGCGGTGTTGTTTTTTATTACCACATGCGGTTGAATTTGCGTTGATCGCTAAGCTCTTGATCGATTGTCGCATGCGCCATCATTGCGTCGATCATCTCTTCATTCCTGAATGATGAGCGCAATGCAATGTAGATGCGTTGTTTATTTTATCTTTGAACCATGAACGCATGCGGTGACTGATTTCCTACAAAACAAAAATTGAAATATTTTATTCTACCATCTCAATGGTGTTAGTGGGTGTATTGATGACATTTTATAATTCTCGCATTTGTTAGCCAAATTCTATACTATCGACGCAACTTTTCTTTCTTTTAGCCGCAATATCTAAATAAAACAGTATAAATAACTTGTATTTCTACAAGTTATCAAAAGCCTATCACTTGGCACTGAAGTTAGAACATAAAGCATTTTGGTCAGTCAAAAGCTTAACTTGGATTTGGAAGTTGTTGAAGACGCTAGGAAATTATAACTAAACCGAATTAAATGAATGAAGGCTCAACGTCCATGAAAACGTGAAAATCTACAAAGAGAAGTCAAAGTGTTGGCATGATCAATACATCAGTAAGAAAATTTTGTTTGTTGGACAAAAGGTCTTTCTCTTTAATTCCCTTCTACATCTATTTCCAGGGAAGTTAAAGTCTCGATGGTCCAGACCTTTCGTTGTAAAACAAAGCTTTCCTCAAGGTGCGGTAGAACTAACTGAAGAAGATGGATCAAACCCTTTCACGGTTAATGGACAAAGGGTAAAACCTTACTTTGAAGGAGAAGGTAAGTGTAGCAAGACATCCATTGACTTGCGTGAGCTTGTCTGATGCTTGCATCAGAGCTGTCCCTACATCGAAAACGGAAAACTACATTCCAAAGATGCTTCCTTTACTATACTTTATTTCTGATTTCTTTAATTTGCTTTCTTTAAATTCTCTAGTTTGTTATCTTGTTTGGTTTGGAAATTGATTTTGTTATTTTGAAAATAAATTACTTTGAGTTTGCTTGCATCAAAAGAAAAATCAAAACCACGACTAACACATAAGTGTTATCTTAAACTTAGAACCAACACATGGCTATGTTGAAGTAAAATTAGTCATTAAATTGGGGGGGATACAACTCGAGTGGTGTATTGCCCCATACATGTCTTTTCAGTTGCGCATTTAATGCACAGACTTGGGGGCACGTGCGGAGTGACACATGTTGCTCCAACCTCTTTCTATTTCCTTGCGTCTGTCTCTATTTAAACAAGCCCTCTCCTACTTCTTCTTCTTCTTCTACCTCTCGTTTTTCAACCAGACCCCGAGCATCCCCTTTCGTTCTTGATTTTCCATTCTGATGACAAAGCTCTCTGGCTCTTTCACTCTCTCTTCGTCGAAACGATGTTAGTGCTTTGGATTCGCAAAACACCTCGATGAGCTTCGCTGGAGACAACCAATAAGCTCTTTCTCTTCCCCTTCTCATTCACCTTCATATTCTACATCCCTTTCAACAACCATCAAGTCCACTGCCTCTAGCAAGACAAAGCCAAAAATTATTTTCCTCTCCATTAAAAAAACACTATCCAAACCACAACCCAGGAGTCCATTCATATTCTTAAGAAACCAACACCAACAAAACCCCCTTTTATCTTTGTGAGCCCCCTTGAAACCTAAAGCTTCTATCACCCAAAACCCTAAAAACCCTAAGCCCTTAACTTATTCTAAGCCACTGTGACAACCTGTGTCGAAGGCATCTGCCACCAAACCTGCCGCAAAACCCTACAAACAATCAGCTCCTCTACCTGGCATCCCAAACATCACACCATCCATTCTGACGCAAGACCCCATCTCCAAGCATCTATAAACTGTTCCATCTCTTGCCATACATCTGGCAGTTCCCCTTTCCGTAGAACCTCTAGCCACCATGTTCCTAATTGAGGATGAAACCTAACCCAACGTATCGTCACCTTACTCCCCACATACCCCTACCGAACCTAGCAATCTTACCCCACCTCTGCCATAAATGCAACCATTTCCTCGAGATGATTTTCAATAAGGCGTAATTGAGTTGGCTAGAAGGGATGAATAAGAAGTCTTTGGAGACATCCTATCTAGCCTCAAAAAGAGGCAAGGATTACAAAGTGTAGAGCAGACGATGCGTCTTGAGGTGGTGAATGTGTTAAGCAACATCGAGGAGATGTTGGCTCAAACATAAGAGGAATTGGACAAAGCTAATCGATGGACCATGACTTTGGACCAAGAAATGACTGAAGAAGAGGAGGAAAAGTTGTCGCAAGGGTCTGTTCCTACAACAGATGACCCTGACAGGTCCACAACATGCCAAAATGATGTAAATGAAGGGTCCGCGGTCTAGTCAGTGAAGAGAAGAATATCAATCCTAGTTGAAGAGGAAAGTAGTGAAGAGATGGAGGAATAAGTTGCAACTGGTGCTGTGGTTGCAACATTAGAGGAAAGTTTAGGTGAGTTAAACGACCTGGAATGCATGCTTGAGAAGTATGTGCCAGCCAAAAGTGGGTAGAGGAAAGGAGCTCTCCAGAAAGAGTTGGAAAAGGAGGTAAAGGTGTTGGCCAAGGAAAAAGGAGATAAAGGTGTTGGCCAAGGAAGCCGCCACCTATGAGGCCAAAAAGAAAAAGCAAGGGAGGAAGCGCCAGTTCACAAACATCTTAGTGGAAAAGGTTTCTTCCCTGAATGCCACCATTTGCTAGAATTCAGAGCCGAAACAGTCGATGATATGAGCTAGCGTCAACTCTGTGTCAGCCTAACAAGAATCTGGCCTATTCTTGTTCGAGCCGTTTATAGCAGTGAATTTAATGAACAAAAGGACGTGACATTGGTGGAAGTCACTCTAGTTCGTTTCTTTCCCCAAATTATCAATGAAGTGCTCAACACAACAAACAACCCAGAGGCTGAAGTAAACTGCATCATTTAGCAACCCACTCCAATCACTTGGAGAATGCGACCCGAGTCATAGCAAAGCCCAAAAGAAACTTGCAAATCTCATGAACGGGCATTATGACCTTAGCTAACAGAGACTTACTTCCCGACACATACCTATGGCTTTACGTTGTCAAGAACAGAATCATGCCTACCATGCATGATGAAACAGTGTCAAGGAAATGAGTGTTGGCCACATACTGCATCATGCAATGCATCCCACTTGACATTGGACTAATCATAGAAGAACAAATCAAGAGCGTCAAGGAAAAACCACGTGGCTAGTTATATTTTCTGTGGTTGATTTGCATACTACGTGAGTATGCTGGCATCATTATGGAGGATGACTTTTAAGACGTTGAATGCACTAATGGAATTAATTCTAATTTGGCATTTGTTGAGAGGATCGTTGCATCAACTAAACCTTCCACCAAAACCCAAAACCTCCAAGTCTCAGCCTTCAAGACACGAAAGGAAAAGAAGACGCATTGACATATCAGAAGAGGTGCAAAGCGATGAAGCCTTCATTATTGAAGAATTTGAGGTTGAGGTTGCGTTAGAAAATGATGAGTCTGAATTTGTGGAAACCTTCCTCGATCCCCTGAAGAAGTTGAACACAGGAAAAACCTTAACTTTCCTTCTCCCCCTCAAGACCTTCAAACCCAACTCTTACCTCATGTCTATAAGCCATCAAGTCTAGAAACCCATGATGAAACACAAAGGGACCTGATTGGTGAGACAGTAAGCCCACCACATTTGACTCACCACTCCCTGCCAACCACATTTAACCCCCTTACTACTACTATGAACCAATTAGGCTTAGAAACAAATATGTGATAAATTCGCAAAGTCCAGTTGGTGAGATGCATGAATGCTTGCAACAGACACCTAAGCTTCATTCCAACTTTCCAATACCCTTCGCCGCCTACTCTAACATGGTTGACCTCAAACAGTTAATCGAAGCTCAACTAATACCAATAGTCGTATCGTTTGAAGCGCTTCATCTATAACAAGCAACACTTCAATGCCAGAATGTTGCATTGATGGATTATTTGCACCAATAAACACAGAGAAATCAAGACCATTTTGACTTCACCGTGCAATACATCAATCAAGTCTCGATGGGGATATTTGCCCCTCTTCCACTACCGCAGCATCTACGCTATCCTCTCAAGTTTATAGATGAAGACCTTGCTCCTGAACACAGGGATGATGCAGCGCCTCGTGATTAAATTTGGGGGTGTTGGGTTTATTTCTTTTTGTAATTTCAATTGTTGCTTTTGTATGTTTTGATCATATTATTATTTTAATGTAATTCTTTCTTTTATGAATGCATTATCAATATTTATCAATATTTTTCAACATGTGTTTGTACTAAAATTCCTTTATGTTGTCTTAATTGTTCTTTTGTCTTGCTTCTTGCCTTGATATCTCGATGACTATACAAATGTTTAATGACTCAAAGAATCTTTTGATTGATGTTAGAATTAAGCTTAGGAACTTCTTTAAGTGAAACATATCTTGACTTTCCATGCGTGCAAGCCTCACCTCCAATCACTTTTTGAAATTTTTCTAAGCCATTCTTATAGTTCTCTTTCAACAATGGGACCTTGCTGACCTCCAAAATTTGGGGAGGAGGTTCGAGTTGATGCTTTCACTTTTATAAAAGAATATTTTTCATAATTTCATATAAAAATGAAATAAGTAAATAAAAGTAACCAAAAAATAACAAACTCCGCTATCGGCGCAAGGGAAAACCAACCTGATATGAGTTTAATTGTAAATGATACACTTACTCGTAGTTGGATGTTTGCATGACACCCGTGGGGGCAAGCCAAAACGAAGGTAGGTAACCAAGACCAACATAGAATATAACATAAGAAAACATCCCAAACTTCAATGTCTAAGCCTAAGGAAAAATAAAATATATAGCTTAGACCAGAGTTTAGTCATGAAGAGTATTTGTGTGAAAAAGTATTTGGAGGATTTTTCTGGTTTTGATGTGAAAGGGTAGAGAGAACGTTTCTCTTACAAAAACTCAAATTGCATCAAAATCATTTCTCAAAAAAATTTATTCATTTTGTTCGTCAACAACATGCAACCCAATTTGATGAGAAATTGACACCATAACCTCAATATTTTGGGTGGAATAAAAGGTGTTTAAAGTGGAAAAAATCCACTAAGTATTTTTTTTCATTTTATAAATTGAATTCACAATTCAATTTGCAAAATTTTGAAATCAAAATTTCAAAATTAAAAATGAAAATTTAATTTTATATAAAATATTAATTAAATAATTAATATTATATAAAATTCATTAATTTTTAAACAAAATTAATTCTATAATTAAATTTGTATAAATTTAATTCTTAACAATTAATTATATTGATTTAATATCAAATATTAAATTAGATAAACACCAAACCTCAAACATGTATCCCTATTATTGTAATTAATATCTAAATCATATTTAAATATTATCAAATTCTCCAATTTCGTTAATTTGATAATTGAACATTTTAAATTTTCTCATAAATTTATTCTAAGGTTTAATCCGTTTGTGAGCAAGTAGAGGGACCTAATGAACCTATAGATCATGGGCACCAACGATCTGAGATTAATCAGCTAAACTCTTTAACCCAATTAACCAACATTATTAATTACCAGGTCATTCCACTAAAGCCCAATAGTTGTGCTCCTCTCACTTTAGATATATTTTTGTCCACTTGATATAACCATAATCAGTAAGTCAATCCTAATAGAGTTGACATTCAATATGCAGAAGAGAATTGGATCTTAAACACTCTAATTACATTAATTTTACTAGATTATCATGCAAGTTCAGGAAAATATCAGAAATAGGGTTAAGGTGAACAACATTTGAAGAATCCCTTTGAAATTCCAATCTACCGCGAATTTCTTTTTCAATCTTTATAGTAGACCACCACAAGAGTCTTCTCTACTAATCTCAAGTCTTAGATCTGGTGGTGGAACCCAAATTGAGAGAGAAATTTGGTGTGGTTTTGAGAGTTAGAATGAAGGAAATTTTTTTAAAGAATTTTCACTTTTTAAAATCAAATTGCATGAATCATTTCTCTTCAAATTAACTTGTATATATATAATTTGAACATGCAAAATGATTTAATTGTGGCATTGACACTCAATATTCCACTCAATTAGTGGATTAGGTATTTGAATTAGTGAATAAATCCAGCTTTTCCCACTAATCTCATTTATATTAATTTTAAATGAAATTTCAAATTATTTTCATAAAGTGAAAAATAAATTTAATTTAATTTATTTATAATTAAATTAATTATATATTTTGAAATTTATAAATTCAAAATGTTAAATAAATAAATATTAATTAATTAAACAATTTAATTAATTAAATTATTAAAACACCTAATTCAAACATGAATCGTTATTCATGTTATTAATATTTAAATAAAGTTTAAATATTTTCAACTCTCCAAAATTCGTTTAATTTATTGATTAAACATTAATTATATCAAATATAATGATCCAAACCCTAAATCAAATTTGAACATTTCAAATCCTCTCAACAAACTATTCTAAGGTTTAATCCTTTTACGAGCTAGTAAAAGGACCTAATGGACCTATAGATCATGAGCTCCAACGATTTGAGATTAATGGGCTAAACTCTTTAGACTAAATTAATAAATATTGGTTAACGACCGAGACACTTCACTATAGCTCAGTAGTTGCACTCTCCTCACCGTAGATATATTTCTGTCCACTTGATTTAACCATAATCAATAAGCCAATCCTTCACAAGTCGTTTGTATTTATAGCTAGGTCAAAATTACTGTTTTACCCCTATAATACATCTTGCTCCTTAATCTCCACTGATCCTCTAATGAACAATTGGTTTATGGTCCTACCAATAAACTGAGCTCCTCTTAGCCATAGAGAGGGTGAGGCCCCTTTGTTCAAGACTAGAAGTCAGTACTTAAGAGAACAACCTATTTGCTAATCCTAAGATGAGTAGGAGTGAATTTCATCTTGCAAGACTATCTATCTGGTCTTATCTCTAAAATGGAAGGCTTATTGAGTGGTGATGTTGAGTCACTCTTATCCATGTAGATTAAAGGATAATCCTAAATAAACAGAAGTTCGTAGTTAGCTAAGGATTGAGATAGAGTTACTTCAGTCATCGAATTGAAATAGCCCGTTTTAACAGTAAATGGTCGTTATAAAGAAAAGTGACTATTTCGTGGTCCAGTCTTATGCAAACATCTTTTTTCCCTACTCGCATATCTCCACATGAATGACTCTAGGATCACATCGTTTGTATCAATATACAAAGCAGGCCACAACTATAGTATCCCCAGGATAAGGTACCCAACCTTATCCATATAGTTATAGACCATTTTGGCTATATACTCAAACTTGATCAATTTTATGTCTCTATATAAAGTTTAAGTATTCATGTAATAACCTTAGGTTCATTAGTTTATTGGATTTAGGAATCTATAAATGCAATTTATATGTCCAATAACAACTTTATTGAAAACAATCTCAATGACACCTTTATTGTAAATAGAAATATGTTTAAAGTTTACAAATTGCGAGTTTTAGGAGATATCAACAAAACCTTCATCAGTTGTTTATAATAATGGCTGGGTCAAAAGCTATTTTACCCCTGAGATTTCATCTTGTTCCTTAAGTCCCACTAATCCTCTAATGAACAATTGGTTTGTGATCCAATCTTGCACTCTATGTTCCCAGCTATGTCCCTTAAAGCAGGTAAGAGTGAATTTCGTCTTGCACTCTATGTCCCCAGTTATCTACCCGATGTTACCTCTGAAATGGGGGACTTATTGAGTTGGCGTTGTTGGGTCAACCTTCACCCATGAAAATTTAAGGATAATCCCAAATAACAGAAGTTCATAATTAGCTCAGGATTAAGGTCAAGTTACCTATGTCATCGTTTTGAAATAGTCAGTCTTAAATAGTAAACAACATTATAAAGTAAGAGTAACTTATTTCTTGGTTCGGTCATGTACAAACTCTTTGCACAGGATGCTTCCACTCGCATGCCTCCACATGAACGATTCAGGATTACATCATTTGTACTAAATACAAAGTGGGTCGCATACAATAGTGTCCCCAAAATAAGGTACCCAACCTTATCCGTGTACTTTAGAATGTTTTGGCTATCTACTCGAACTTGATCCACTCTTATGTCTCCACATAAAGTCCAAGTACTCATGTAATAGCCATGGATCTTAGTTTATTGGATTTAGGTTCCTTCTAAAATGAAATGAGCAATTCATACTTTATTTAATAAATCTCAATAACATCTTTATTTATAATAGAATAAGTTTAATTGCTTACAAACCATGAGTTCTAGGACATAAAACCCAACAACTTGCTCGTAGTTCGATGTCTGCATGACATCCATGGGGGCAAGCCAAAACGAAGGTGAGTTACCTTAAATGGCGCATGAAAGAACATTAAGCAATAACAAACTACAAAAAGAGCTTTTATAAAGAGCGAACCTTTTAACGCATGTTTGAATTTGAAAGATAAGAATGTTTAGAAAAGCAAAAGTATTTTTGAAGAATGTGCTTGTCGCATAAAAGATTGGGGATATATTTCTTTGGGAAGGAAGAAAAGGTACACTACTATATGTTGATCTCAAACTCTTAAGTTGGAAAACATGATGAGGGGTTGAGCTGGTGCGTTGAGACTGAATGAGTTTGTTTAGGGATTATTTTTGGAATGCTTGAGGATAACCATTATTCAAAATTTGGTGATGTGATAACTTGTAGAAATACAAGTTATTGTTCTCTTAAAGTTGGAAGAACTAGGGTCAAATAAGGAGAAACACATTCATTTTAGTAGAAAAACACATAAAATTACATATATGCGTTCAATACAAACAAAAGCATTCTTTTAAAGAAAAATGCACTACTAGCGCTTGATAACGTAGGAATCGTGAAATTTCACATAAGTGTTGCAGAGAAGCCAACGCAAGAAGCATGCGTTGGGACCCATCTAACGCAAGACGATACATTTCGCTCATGCATTTAACGTTAAATCTCAATTTGTTGTATGGGTATCCTGACAGGTAGCATCTGAACAAATCAGAATGGTAGGCGGCTATAGTAGGGCATGAAAATTAATGCTATTAAATCATAAGTTGTTGAGCCGAGATGCCTATAAAAGGAGAAGTTGTCCACATGAAAAACAGTTAGACATTCACACTTAGGAGTAGGCCGTTAGAATTTCTGTATAAACTTAGTTCCTCAGCCACCTGCAAGAAGAAGAGAAGCCTACCTGCCATTTCCACCGCTGATTATAGAGGCTCTGCTAGAGTTAGATCTCGAGAGAGATGACCTACAACACGTCCTTACCTCAGTCATAGCAACAAGCACCAAAAATCAAGCCAAAGGGAGCAAGACATTAACCCCGGCGGCTTGACACTTTCCTTTCCCTTACTTAGCATTTTCTTCCCTTATTTGTCTTGATTGAACTGGGATTCTGTAGAAATACTTCATTGATATTAATTCAATCATGATTTCATCCATTTTCATAACCTTTTACTTACATTTCTTCATCATGAGTAGCTAAACCCATTGTGGATTGGGTGGAACTAAATGTTAATCGGCTAAGTTACATGTGCGTGAGTCCAACTTGCTTAATGTTTACTTAAAAAGTTTTATGTTTAAATTCATCTGATCAATCAATTTGAGTATAAATAGTTAACTACTTGAGAGAGTAAGTGATTGTGGAATGCATTAAGTAAGAACATTAAGTAGCTTTAAGTAAACATGTATGTGGTTGCATAAAAAGATCTGAAGTTATTTATGTAACTTAAATATGTATGTGGTTGACATATAGGTGGATCATATTTAAGTAATAATTGAAATGACCTGTAGTATATGGATAAGGTTGGGTGTTTTATCCCAGTGACATGATGGATATGGTTCACTTTGTAATTATTACGATAGTTGTGAAATGTTATAAACGATTTGATTCTAATCATTCATGTGGAGACATGTGAGTAGGGGTATCCTATACAAAGAGTTTATATAAGACTGATTCGTAAAATGATTAATCTCTCTTTATAACACCGTTGATTGAAAAGGTTTCCAAATCCCGAGATGTCGTAAACTTCTCTTACGACCTTTCCATAATTCAAAATATGTTTCAAATTTTTTTTCATGGAACTTGGTTCAAAAGATAAGTTGCAGTCTACACTGTATATCCCAGAATAAGTTAGGTAATTAAGCATAAATCATCATTGACCGATCCATGTCTAATAGAGTTATATTACTCCTTTTTGATACATCATTTTGTTTAGGTGTCCAGGTGCTGAGAGTTGAGATGTGATTCCATATTTTATCAAATAGTTCCATAATTTCAAATCCATATACTCTCTACCTCGATCTGACCGAAATGTTTTAATATTTTTACCTAATAAATTATCAACTTCAGCCTTGTATTCCTTGGACTTTTCAGGTAAATATACCCATATCTTGAACACTCATCTATAAAAGTAATGAAATATTCATACCTCCTCTTGTTGTAACATTCATCAAACCAAAAAGGTCTGAATGTACAAGTTTTGAGGATTCTTTTGCTCTATAACCTTTTCTAGTAAAAAGTATGTTTGTCATTTTTCCTTCAAGACAAGACTCACATGTAAAACCCGAACCCTATTTTCTCTACTTAAGTATGATAATTAGTATGTTAATTAAAAATAAGTGAAGGCTAATATTATGTTTGTAGGGAAAGCTTGAAGTTGGTTAAAGGAGAAAGAAAAGTTCTAAGTGTTAAGAAATAAGGCTCTTGGGTAGCAAGGCATTGATGACATTTGGTAAAGGAATTTTGGCTAAGTATAGTAGCCTTGCATTGGAATCCTTGGTGTGTTGGCTAGATGTGCAACAATCTTATATTACGAGGTTGGTTTGCCCACATGAGAAGCGTGAGGTTAAGTGTTGGTCGAGGGGATGCCATGCGTTAGCATGGGTGATGCGTCAGCTAAGCCCATGTGAGATTAGATGGGCAAGGATGGGCACAATATAACAAGATGCCTAGGCGTTGGGGCTGTCGAATGTGTTGGGTAGGTGAGGCATTGGCACAAATGATGAAAGAAAGTTGGCCGCAAGCATCAAGGCAAAGGCCACGTGCCAGCCACCATGCTAGGCGATGGCGCAAGGGGATGTTAGCATGCGTTGGCCGGATGTGTGGTGAGGGTAAGTAGAAACATGCATTAGCCATTAGCCCAAGTGATGGGCGCAAGATGCACCAAGGCATGCACTGACTAGTTGGTGTGTGTGTTGAATGTTGCCATGTGTTAATAAATGTTGAAGAGTAGGGCTCTGCATTGGTGATTAAAAGGGAGTTTTTCAGCTTAATCAACACCTTTAATGGGTAACCCATCAAGATTAGAAAAGTTAAACCCACCTAGTGGACAAGCTGGCAGCCTGAGGTTAAAAGAAAGGCAAACAAGTTTTAGTATAAAAAGAAAGTCTTAGTTTCAAAGCTTGGTTTGAGCTTTTACCTGTGATATTAAAGTGATTCCAGAGCCAACTGAAAGCTTGAAAAGTATAGTTGAAGCTCTAGGGCTACCAGAAGGAAACTCCTAAGGATTCAGGTTGAAATTTGAAGAAAACTTTAAGAAGGTTAAGTTCTTAGATGAACCTTGGCCAGTGGTGAAAATTGAAGGCTTTCAGCCAAACCAAGGGGAATTTAGAGCTCAAGTTTAAGGTAAGCAAGTTAAGACATTTTTAAACACGTTTGTAGTAGGAAAATTTCAAAAATAAGGTCTGGAAAATTAATTATTTGAGCTTAAAGTTCAATCTCAAAGTTTGGTTAAACAAGTAGGCAGCTGCAACCATTAAGCAAGAAAACAACTCAACCTAAGGCGTGCACGAGGGGATTGTTAAGTGCAAGGCATGCACTGGGCTGAATGAGAGGATGCGCTGGTGTGTGTTAGACTGTGCGGGGGTGTGCTGAAGCCATGAGCATAAAGAGAGGCGTTATATGGGCGTTGGCATGCGGCTGGATGAGCACCTAGGACATGCGTTGGTTCATGAGTTGATGAGTGTTGGTCGTATAGGCTAGTGCCATCGCCCAAGGTTTTCTAAGTGTTGAACGCATAAAGGAAGGTATGCGTTGAGCTGAAATGTGATGTTTTAAGTTAAATGTTAAGCTAGTTTGTGTGAGTTAGTCTCACAAGGAGGCCTAGAGCATTGGCTTAACATGTTGTTCATGTCCATAGGGTTAACACCAATAGGAAAAGCTTATCAACCCTAGGAGGAATGCCCAAGGCTGGGAGTGACAAAGATTAAGTGTTTTCTAAATGTTTTAGTAAACTCATGTTTTATTTAAAGTTGAAATGCATGCTAGCTTATTTTTAAAGAATGTTACCAAGCAAACTAGCTCTTTTAACACATGTCTATCTTTAATATTAACGCATGTTTGAGTATTTATGCTCCTAATGCTCAAGAAGCATGCATTAGAAATCATGTTTATATGTTAAAAATGTCAAGCTTATCTTTCATGATACTATGCTTTCAAAGGTACATATTTTTAATGAATAAGTTTTATGTTGATTAAGTTAAGCTCAATGTTGAAGGACTTGAGAAGGTATCTGAGTAGTAGTACCTAAGGTATGATGGTACTTAGTTCTTACCAATGCACATAGGTAGAGTTGACGTTGGTTGTGTTGAGAATACTCCACACTAACTAAGGTTTGACGTTGAGGGATTGAGCAAAAAGGGTTCTCTCTCAACCAAAGATCATGTTAAGCTATGATTTAAGCTATGTTATGTTTTAAAAAGTTATAAGTATGAGTTTTCTTGGCAGTTTCAGTTTTAAGCATGATGTTTATCATTTATTAGTCACTCACTAGGCTAGTAACTCACTCGTTTTTTTTCTGTTTAATGTCTTCCTCATCCTCAGGTAGTGGTCATCTCTATTTTGTTTTCTGTCCTAAAACTCGTGGTTTGTAAACAATAAACTCATTTTGTAAATCAATAAAGTTGTTATTGAAGTTTGATTCAATAAAGTTGTATTGAATATATGAATTGTTTATTTTGTTTTACAATAAATCCAATAAAGTAAAAGATCCATGACTATTACATGAGTACTTGAACTTTATGTGGAGACATAAGAGTAGATTAGGTTCGAGTAAATCGTCTAAATGATCTATAGTATATGAATAAGATTGGGTGCCTTATTCTGGTAACACTATCAGATGCGGCCCACGCTGTAGTTGTTACAAAGAGTTGTAAAGTACTATAAATGAAGTGATCCTGATTTGTTCATGTGGTGACATGAGGAGTGGGGGCATCATGTGCAATGAGTTTGCATAAGATCGGACCAAGAAATAAGTCACTCTTACTTTATAACGCCGTTTACTGTTTAAGACTGACTATTTTAAAACGATGACCTAGGTAACTTAACCTTAATCCTGAGCTAACTATGAACTCCTATTTATTCAGGATTATCCTTAGATTTGCATAGGTGAGGGTTGGCTCAACAACGCTGGCTCAATAAGCCTCCCATTTCAGGTGTAAGAGTGGGTAGATAGCTGGGGACATAGGTTGTAAGATGGAATTCACTCCTACCTGCTTTTAGGGATATTAGAGAGGTTGTTCCCTTAACTGCTGACTCCGGGTCTTGAACAAGGGGCCCTACTCTCTCATTGGCCCGAGAGAGACTCAGTTTGGTGTTTGGATCACAGACTAATTGTTCATTAGAGAATCAATGGGACTTAAGAAATAAGAGGTAATCTCGGGGGTAAAATAACCTTTTGACCCAACTGTTATTACGAACAACCTATAGACGGTTAACTTACTAATCATGGTTATATCGAGTGGACATAATATATCTATAGTGAGAGGAGTACAACTCTGGGCTTTAGTAGCCAGTAGTTAACGAATGGTGGTTCATTCGGTGTAAAGAGTTTAATCAATTAATCTCGGATTGTTGGGCCCATGATCTGTAGGTCCATTAGGTCCCCTTATTAACTCACAAACGAATAAGCCTTAGAATAGTATGATAAGTTTATTTGAAACGTTCAAATAAGAATTAAAGGAATTAGTAATTTTATGTGATATAATTACATATTTAATTTTGGAGAACTAAACGAAATTGGATAATCGATTACTATTTAAATATGATTTAAATATTAATTCCATGGTATTGGTGGTAAATTAATTTAATATTTGAAATTAGAATTAAAGGAATTAGTAATTTTATGTAATATAATTACACATTTAATTTTGGAGAATTAAACGAAATTGGATTATCGATTACTATTTAAATATGATTTAAATATTAATTCCATGGTATTGGTGGTAAATTAATTTAATATTTGATATTAAATTGATTAGAATTAATTAATTTTTTTAATTAATTATTTATTATTAATTTTATTAGAAAAATTAATTACTGAATAAATAAAGTCAAAATTAAAAAGAAAATTGGAAAATGGAAAAACCCACCAAAAGTGGGGTATTTCCACTTTCTAACAAAGCACCTTATTCACTTCTCACTACCAAAAATTGGAGTTGAAACTGACAGAATTTGATGCAATTGGAGTTGAAGCTGGCAGAATTTGATGCAATTGGATTGCATGATATTCTCGGATATATCACATAAGCTTCAGCTGAAAGACTCCCATGCAATTAACTGAATTTGCTGAGAAATTTTGGAGGTCGAAGAAGGTTTTCAACCTTGGTAAACCAGTGACCTCCTCTCCATTTTCCCTAATTTAAGTTGTTTTAAGTCTCACAACTCAATATAAGACTCCAAGAGAATAGTAGAGAAGACCTTGTGGTGGTTCACAACCAAATGAAAAGGAGATTGCAGCTGAAGATCAAGATTCAAGAGGTTATTCAAAGGTATGTGTTGAAACCCTCTTAATTCTCTGTGAACATGTTTATTTTGATGTCAAAATTAATGGATTAGAATGCTTAATAATCCTACTTTCTTCTGTTGTGTGTTTTTGTATTCTAACAATCTCCCTAAAGGTTAACTGCATTGTTGCTCTGCAACTTAAGGACGCCAGTCAAATTCAAGTAAAAGAGAAGTTTAGGTGGTTACTTGTAATGTTTGTACGTATGTGTGTTTATGCTAAGGACTAAGTGTTGGGACCCACTGAACTTTGTTCTATATGTATGATGTGATTATGTTGATGTTGAACCCTAGAGATTGTTAAAGTTGTTTAAAATTCTAAAAGCTTATTGAATGTTAAGTAATATTTCCAGGGTTTTGGAAGTAGGTTAGGGAAGTCAGTAGGCAGCAAGTGCCACATAGGGTTGGTAACTGCTGCCATCACAATCTTATCTGGATTAAGAGGGTAATTCGGGAGGGGGTGTAACAAGTTGGTATCAGAGAATAAGGTTTTTGGAGTAAGAGAGAGTTCATGCATTAGTCCAGGTCCCTATTGTGAGTCTCTAACAGGTTCAAATAAAAATCCCACTTTGAAATTTTCTCATTTTCTTCACTTTCCATTTAATTTTGAAACTATTTACAAAATTAAATTTCAATTTTAGTTTTTAATCTTAAAATTAAAACTGAAATTTAATTTTACAAAAATTAATACAAAGTTACTTTTTATAATAAAACTAATAATAATTAATTAAACAATTTAATTAATTCAACACTAATTTCATCATCATGAACCTCTATTAGTGGATTTAATATTTAAATCATATTTAAATATTAACCAATTCTCCAATTTCGTTTAATTCCAAGATTAAACATGTAATTATATCACTTAAATCCCTTAATTTGTATTTGAACGATTCAAATTAACTTATCACACTAATCTAAGACTTATCCAGTTGTGAGCTAGTTGGGGGACCTAATGGACCTACAGATCATGAACTCCAACGATTTGAGATTAATTAGTTAAATTTTTTACACCAAATTAACCCTCATTCGTTAAGTACCGGGTCACTCCACTAAAGCCCGTACTTGCACTCCCCTCACTGTAGATATATTGTGTCCACTCGATATAACTATGATTAGTAAGTTAACCTTTCACATGTTGTTCTAATAACGGCTAGGTCAAAAGGTTTTTTACCCCCAAGATTACATCTTGTTCCTTAAGTCCTACTAATCCTCTAATGAACAATTGATTTTTGATCCGATCATCAAACCGAGTCCCTCTCGGTCCAATGAGAGGGCGGGGCCCCTTGATCAAGACTCGGAGTCAACATTAAGGAAACAACCTCTTTACTATCCCTAAAAGTGGATAGGAGTGAATTCCATCTTGCACCCTATGTTCCCAACTATCTACACGGTCTTACCCCTGAAATGGGAGGCTTATTGAGTCGGCGTGGTTGAACCAACCTTCACCTATGCAAGTCTAAGGATAATCTCGAATAAACAGGAGTTCATAGTTAGCTCAGGATTAAGGTCAAGTTACATAGTTCATCATTTTGAAATAGTCAGTCTTAAATAGTAAACAACGTTATAAAATCAGAGTGACTTATTTCTTGGTCTGATCTTGCGTAAACTCATTACATAGGACGCCCCCACTTCTCATGTCACTACATGTACAAATCAGGATCACTTCGTCTTTAGCACTTTACAACTCCTTGTAACAACTATAGAGTGGGCCGCATTCGATAGTTTTACCAGAATAAGACACTCAAAATTATTCATATACTATAGATCATTTATGTTGGGATTGATGCCCTAAATCTCGTAAGGTCCTATAGTTTGTAAACATTATATGAACAAACTCTTATGTGATTAATTAAATATATGATATTTTATTCACTTTGTCTATAAAATATGTGATATTTTAGTTGATTAAGCACAAACCAATAAACTAACTCCAAGGTTATCATTGTAACTTTAACATGTATGTGGAGACATACAGGTGGATCATGTTTAAGTGATAACCTAAATTTTCTATAATAGATGGATAAGTTTGGGTGCCTTATCCTGGTGACACTACGAATATGACTTGCTTTGTAGGTGTTATAATTGTTGTAAAGTGTTACAAATGATCTTATCCTGATCATTCAGGTATTAGACATGTGAGTAGGGATATTCTATACAAAGGAGTTTGTATAAGACTGGATCACAAAATGTTTAATCTCATTATATAACATCGTTCATAATAGACACTTACATTTCACTACGATGACCATAAGTAACATGACCTGAATCTTGAATGAGTTGTGAACTCCTCCCTATGAAGGTGGTCCTTTGGTTTGTATGGGTGAGAGTGACTAGATCACTGAATCAACAATCCTACCATTTTGGGAATTCGTCTGATTGAAGAGCTGGGAACGCAGCTACACACGATGAAGTTCACTCCTTCCCCGAAGCAGGGGTAAGTAAATAAATTACTCCCTTAAGGGCTGATTCCAGGTCTTGAACAATGTGGTGCCACACTCTTTTCTGGCCCGAAAGTTGTTTAGTCATAGTAGAACTATGATCTATTGTTCGTTAGAGGAATTAGTGATACATAAGGAGTCAAATATAACTATAGAGGCAAAATGGTAATTTGTCCTAGCTGTACTTACGAGCAATTTTTAAAGGGTCATCATACTGTTAATTGGTTATATCCAATGAACATAGAAATATGTTTATAGTGCGAAGAGTGTAGCTGTCGGTCTTTAGTGGAGTGGCAACAGTTAACGAATAGTGGATAATGTAATTAAAGAGTTTAGTTAATTATTCATGTACCACTGGAGCTTCAAGCTACAGGTCCATAAAGTTTCCTTAGTAGCTCAAAAGAATTTAGTTGAAATCAGCTTTTGGGTTAATTTGAATTGTTCAAATTAATAGAGGGATTTAATACATATGATATATTTAAATTGTTTCAATTATATATGATATAATTGTCATAATTTATTGTTTACATTGTAATTTAATGGGAGGAAATAAATATTTGAATGAGATTCAAATATTTTTTCTATGAATATAATTCATAGTTGTTAAATTTAATATAAATATGATTTATATTAAATACCATAAAATAGAGAAAAGAAACTATAGTTTATATTGTATGTGATATAATATTAAAACTATAGGTTATATGTTACATTTGATATAACATATAATTTAATATAAATATAATATGATAAGTTAGTTATCATATTTATTTATATTATTTTATTATTATTTTAATAATAACTTCCCCATTTTTTTTCTCCAACCCCCTAAGTGGGTGGTTATTAATTTTATGGAAGAGGAATAAAAGAACAGTGGTTTTTTCTTCTTCCTCAAGGTTACGTTTTTGCTAAACAATTGAGAGATTTGCAGAAAAGTTCTATGTGTTCTTGATTTCTTGAGAGCTTTCTCAATCTTCTTCTTCCTCCACCCAAACTATCCCTCCAAACAAAAATAGTCAGAGCCCACCTTTCCTGGGTTCTCACCCACAGAATACCAAGGTCTCTTTGTGGTTGTCTGGTTTGTTTAGTACGAGAAAATCTTGAAGAAGGTCTTCAGAAGTTGTTGGTTCGTGACTGTTCGAGGGAATTTACGTGAAGGAAAAGGTCTTCAAAGGTAATGTATCTTGAAATACTTTTTCTTGTAAAAAGCATGTTGTAGTTTAATGTAAATGCATATCTATTTGTATGGTTGCTGTAAATTAAGTATTCCATAATTAATGAAATTTGGACGATCTGCTTCCGCTCAAGGATCTCCTCAGTCGAGTTTCTTCAATTGATATCAGAGCTAGGTTGTTGGTTTCTGATTCCAAATTCTATTCTTGTATTGAATTCGTTTACAGTACTGCTGGGTTTTATTATTTACATTGCATTTATGTGACAAATGTTTGTGGATAAATTTTTTATGGATGTTTTCGGGATAGAAATCTCAGTTTTAAGGTTTTCTTTATTTTACAAAGTTGGTTTGTAAAGGGCCCCATCATTTTTTGGCAATAAATTGCAATCGAGTCTGTAAATTTCTTTAATTTCGAGTCGTACGTGAAGCTTCAAAGAAGAAGGATTGCAGTGCATCGATGGAGAAGACGAAACAATGGTTACCGCATCATGTAGCAAGAGCTAAACGATCGGATAGCTTTTGTTATGCGATTGTGTAGAGTTTGCTACACGATCGTGTATCATTTGCTAAAGGATCGCATAACTAATGCTACGCGATCATGTAGAGTTTGCTACACAATCGTGTTGTGTCGACTGCATGATCATTTAGACACTCGCTTGCTGGACGATCACATAGTATTGGATACTCGACGAATTCTTGTGTGTTAAATGATGTGTAGACTATCATGCTCATCGCATAGTCATTAGCTACACGATCGCATAGTATATAATACTCGACGATGGATGTTTACTAAATGATCGCATAGACTTTCATGCTCATAACATTGTCATTAGCTATGCGATCGCATATACTCGACGCCTCACTGCTGAATGATGGGGCGTTTGCTACACGATCAGCTACAAGGGTTCTTTGTGGAGTGGTTCAAGGCAAGTGGTTCAAGACCCGGATCACTTGTTCCGAACTGGTTGACTCAATTGTTGTAATAGTTAGCCTTTTAATTTTCGTTTTAGAGAGTTTCTATCCCAGTCCATCAATTTTTAATATAAATATACATGTGATGTATGTTTTTAATATATGCCATAATGTATGTCATATAGCTATAAAAACCATCATAGGTTATGCATTTATTTTCATGCATCATTTTATATTATAAGTGTTATAATATATTAGTATGCATGATTTAAATTACATAAAGCATGCTCATGCATCATATAATATAAGAGTTATAGTATATGTATGCATACATTATAGCATATCCATGCATCATTTATATTATAAGTGTTATAATATAAGGTTGAATGGTTGTATGGAATGTATGCTATAGAATAGTTCATTATTTAGTTATATAAATGTTATATATTAGTAATGAATGAATATTACATGAAGCATGAAACTACCTTAGGTTAAATTATAAATGTTATAATTAACTTATGTATGTCTTCCATGTGATGGTTGGTTTTAATTGTTTCATTTACTTATAATTGTTATAATAAATGAAATTAGAATTAAAATCAATAATAAAGAGTTTCATGAAAACCATAGGCTATAATCATTTTTTTTTTAAAAAAATTGTTTTAAAATTTGATTGAGATAGATGTAAGATCACGGTTCTAATGATATTAGAAATCTAAGTTTAATCTTTTAAATCAGTTTAATAGGATTAAATTGATTCCTAATAAAAGATTAAATATGTAACAAATGTATATATTAGGGACCTTTTGTCTAAGGCTAGTTCTGGCTAGGCTGGGGTGCTTAAGTCAATGGAAACATCGCACCCCTACGTGGAAAGGTGAATTAGATAAATGTTTTACATGCATGCAAGTTTGATGAAAGTCTATTAAAAAATTCAATGACACTTGAATCAAAATTGTTTAATCATCAAAGAAAAGAGTTGTTTTTTAGCAAATTAAACAAACACTTAGATAAAATTAGTAGTCAGATTTTCCTAAGTTAATTAACCCTAGGTAGAACACTCAATGGAGGAAAATGGGTATATGATACTTCAATTTTAACTCTGCACATTTCTCCCTAAAAGTTCACATCGTGAGATATACTCTAGGCCTCGAACCACCATGGGTGTCCCCCTACGGGTGGCATTTGGGTAGGTCAGAACCAAGGTAAATGGAGAGAGTGTTTATAGTAAGTGGGAGTGGGATGTGTGATAACATATCCTTCGGTCTCTCTCATTAGGTTGAATAAAGTTTCATGCATCGCCTCGAGGCATCGTGGGTGTCCCCCCAAAAGATGGTAGTATTGCATGATGCTTTATTTGATCTCCAGAAATGGATAGGGTTGCTTTAGTCTCTTATTCCAATAAGCTTTTCCCTAAGGTTGGCTCATTGGGCCGGGACTCTAGAACCTAAAATGAAGGGCTACACTTACACAACATTATTAAGGATGTTAACAAATTCTGGATCGAATAATGGTGACTATTAGTTACAGTTACAAGGAGTTGTTTTTGTCTAATGATTGATAATGTCTCATTTCAGTGAACGAGCACTTGATCACCCTACAGTGACTTTTGTCCTGCCTCACTGAAGCATCATTGAAAAATAGATGTCACTTAGGGTACACTAGAAAATTGTGCTAAAACATGATTGGTTTTCTAGAAGTGGTTTAGTGCAGGTAGACTAAATTAAGTTTGTTCTTTTTCAACAACTTAAAATGGTTACCACTACATTTAGTTTGCTTACCAACGATAAACTAACTGGCGAGAACTACGTTAGTTGGAAAAATACGATCAACACGATTTTATTCATCAATGACCTACGTTTCATCCTAATGGAGGAGTGTCCTCCCACTCCACCTTCTACTGCTCCCTGAAATGTTTTGGAAGCATATGAGCATTGGACAAGGGCAAACGAGAAGGCCCGAGCATATATCTTGGTAAGCCTTAACAAAGTCTTGGCCAAGAAGCATGAGCCCATGCTCACCGCTTGTGAGATCATTGAGTCCCTGTGAGGAATGTTCGGACTAGAGGAAACTCGACATGAGAAGATCCTTGAGTGGAAACGAATCGTCCAAATTCCATTAGTTATTGAATAAAAAATTTACAGTAAACATACAAATAGATAAGCATTCAAGATTAAATTACAACATACGTTTACAAAGAAAACAGGTTTCAAGAAACCTCATCTTTGAAGAACCTTTCTTCTAGTAATCCCTCGTACGAGCCACGAACAAAACTCCTTCCTTGCAAATCTCCTTGTTCATGCACATAAACTACCAAGCGATAACCCTCTATATCTGCTTTTGGGATTAAAGAATTCAAGCAGGTGTTGTGGGCTTTGCTTGAATCCTTGAAAGAGGGAAGAAGAAGAAGAGGATGAGAAGGAATTTTTATTTAAACAACCTTTCTTTTTCAGATAACTTTTCTCTGTAATTGTGAATCAATTAAAGAAGATGATTCCCTCAACTTCTTTTATCACTTGTTAGTTTTCTTTGAGAGAATGTGGGGAGGGAGTTATAACTTCTTCTCTTTTATTAATTTAAAATAAATTAATAAAATAGAATATATAATAACTACTTCATTGTATATATACAAATGTTATATCAAATATAACATATAGCCTATAGTTTTATATTGCATCAAATACAACATAAACTATAGATTTTATTCTCTCTTAACTATACATGACATTTAATAGAAATCACATTTATATTAAATCCACTTATATGAATCTCATTCATATAAATGATATTTGGATCATATCCAAATATTTTATTCCTCTCAATATAAATCATATTTATATTTAATTACATGGATCTCATTCATATAATTGGTATTTGAATCATATTCAAATTCCTCTCATAATGTATCAAATACATTATAATTAATTATATCATATATAATCAATCCCCTCAATTAATTTGAACACTTCAAAATAATCCAAAGGTTAGATCCATGTTGAGCTACAGTGGGGACCTTATAGACCTGTAAATTGAAGCTTCAATGGTACTCAGATAAATAGTTAAACTCTTTAATTAAATTACCCAACATCCATTAACTGTCGATCACTCCACTAAAGACCGACAACTGCACTCTTTGCACTATAGATAAATTTCTGTGTCCATTAGATATAAACAATCAACGATGCAATGAACCTTCACAAATTGCTCGTAAATACAGCTGGGCCAAAATACAGTTTTGCCCTTGTAGTTACATCTAGCTCCTTAAGTACCACTGATTTCTCTGATGAACAATAAGTCGTAGCCACACTATAACCAAGTCCTCTTAGGCCAGGAGAGGGTGTGGCCACTATGTTCAAGACTTGAAATCAGCCCTTAAGGGAGCAATTTATCTACTTGCCCCTGCATCGAGGAAAGCATGAATTCCATCTTGTGTGGCTGAGTTTCCAGCTCCCCGGTCAAATGAATCCTCAAAATGGTAGGCTTGTTGAGTTGGAAATTTGGCCGCTTTCACCCATACAAATCAAAGGACCACCTTTATGAGTAGGAGTTCACAACTTACTCAGGATTCAGGCCATATCACCTATGGTCATCCTAGTTAAATGAAAGTCTCCACTATTAACGGCGTTATACAAAAAGACTAAACATTTCGTGGTCTGGTCTTATACAAACTCTTTGTATATGATACCCCTGCTTGCATGTCTCCACATGAATAATCAGGATCAAATCATTTGTAGCACTTTACAACAATTGTTGTTGGGATTGGTATCCTAATTCTCCCAGAGTCTCATTGTTTTGTAAAGATAAAATAAGTATTATTTAATTCTGGCATTTACTCATATCCAATAAACAAAGCTCCTTGGTTATCTTATTTGAACTTTAGCCTGTATATGTGATATACAAGTGGACCATGCCTTAAGTGATAACTTAAATAGGTTTGTAGTATAAAGATTAAGGTGGGATACCCATCCTAGTGACACTACGGACCCGCTTTGTAGAGGTTTGTAAGTGTTGTAAACTACTACAGATGGATGATCCTGACCATTCACGTAGAGATGTGCGAGCGGGGGTATCCTATACAAAGAGTTTGTATAAGACCTGGACCACAAGATGTCACACCCCCTCCCAAATTACCCTCTTAATTTGAAACAGGATATGACCGTGGTAGTTACTAGCCCTACTGCCAGCACTTACCACCTTAGCCTTCCAATCTAAATGCCAACCTGTTAAACATTAATAATGTATGCATATAGTATGCCTCCCTAAGGTTCTACATAATATTATATAAACACATGCATACAGCCATGACATAACATCTAAGGGAAAAATATCCACCGATGGGCCCAAACAACTTTAACAAAGCCCTAGTCCCTCTCAAAACATGTGTACATAAACAAATCATCAACCTAAGTCTTCTTAATAAGCCGAGCCTTTCAGTGGCAAGCAGCAACAGGATCAACCTTGAGGAATCTGACCGCTACCTGAAAAAGGGAAACACAGAAAATCTGTGAGCTAGTAGCCCAGTGAGTGACTATAAATTCATATTACATCATGCACTACATCACTATAACATGTAAGTATACCGATGAATATCTCAAGCAACTTTCTCTAAATATAGCGTAAAACCATTCTTGTACATCATTAAACATCATTATTCCTTAGTTGAGAACGAGCCTACAATGCTCTAGCTCCCAACGTCTATTACTGGCCAAGATACCCATACTTCGGCCTTCTTTTGGTGGTGTATGGCCTAGGAGGCCCATAATTCGGCCTCTCATTCAGAACTACCTACATGCACGTGGAGTTTTCTAAGTACCATCAATACGTTAAGTACTATTACCCAGATACCTTCTCTGTGTCCTTCAGTATTAGGTTATTTCGTAGCATCTAATTAAGTTTCATTGCACATCATTTACACAAGAACTCATTGTATCATAGCCTTCCTCTAGGAAGCATATTTCAACATTAGAATCTTAACATTTGTAATGATTTCACAACATACCTTGGCCTGTGTTAAACAGATATAAGCCAGGGTAGATACGTTAAGCTATTCATTAACCATTTGTTGCTTGAGGGAGTATAAATTCACCATTAACATCACTGTAACTTACTTGGCCTTATATGCATAAATATTGAAAACATTAAGTTCACTTAATGACTCACAGCTCGTGAGGGCTCTTAACGGTTTATATGTCTCTCCTAGCTCTTCTTGGCCTGAAAGAACATAATTCTCAGTTAAACTACTTAGAATTCTTAGCAAAATACCTCAAATAGTTTATTTACTAATGGAGCTTTCATCAACAAAGACAACATTACTAGCGAGATGATCATCATGAGTGAATTCATCCTTCATGAGCGAGATCCTCCTCTTGATCGAGATTAAGCTTTTCCAAGCAAACTTTCGTCCTAGCGATACTCACCTTACCAATGAGATTCAGCCCAAATTCCAGCGATATTTCATTCTTGAGCGAGATCTTCATCACAAAATTAGCGATATTATCATCCTGAGCGAGATCATTATGCCCTTTATCTTGCTCTCACTCTCTACGATGAGCTGTTTGCTTGTTCTTCCCAAGCAGCTGTCTGCTTTTGCACAGATTCTCTGTTTCAACATCAAAAATGAACTCAAAATCCAGAACTCTTTTTAAGAAACTTCCTTCTACACACTTTTTTAGAATTGAGTTAACTTTCTTACCTTAAAATTTCAGCTGACACTTCCTTATGGTTTGGCCTGGAGCTTCCAATCTTTACCTCAGGCTCCGATTAATCTGAGATTCTGCCTCTTCTGAAAATTCTTCACTTTTTGTTCTTCTCCTCCTACAGTCTTTCTCTAACAAGACAACCTCGAAAACTAAATTCTCCTAGCTTTCAAATGGCACCAATTTCACTAAATTTGCTCATGCCAATTGCCGAAACCATGCTTTTGAAGTTTTCCTTTCTTTTAATCTTCCTGCCGCCTTCCGAGTTCAAGGATAAAACCACCACGTCACCCCCACATTTAGTGCCTCTAGCCAAAGCCAATAAATGAGCTTTCTAATTTAATATGTTTTTCTTTTTCTTTCTCCACAACTCCTATAAATAAACATAGATTTCCAATTGTTAAGTATTTAATATAACATTCCCTTGACTAGACATGCTTATAAAGTTCGGGGTTTACACGAGATAACTAGACTCTGTATATAACATCGTTCATACTAGAGACTTGAATCTCACCTAAACGACCATAGGTGACACAACCTCAATCCTGAGTGATTTGGGAACTCCTGCCTTTGAAGGCGGTCCTTTGATTAGTATGGGTGAGAGTGGCCAAATTGCCAAATCAACATGCCTACCTTTTTGGGGACTTGTCTGATGTGGGAGCTGGGAACTCAATCCACAAGATGGAATTCACTTCTTTCCCGAAGCAGAGATAAGTAGAAAGATTGCTCCCTTAAGGGTTGATTCCGGGGCTTGAACATAGTGGCCACAACTTCTCCTTGGAAGAGAAGACTCGGTCATAGTAGAACTATGACTTATGTTTATTAGAGGGATCAGTGGTACTTAAGGAGACAGATGTAACAACAGAGGCATACGATTATTGGCCCTGCTGTACTTACGAGCGATCTGTGAAGGGTTGTCGCACTGATGATTGGTTAAGATGTACACGTAATATATTTATGGTAAGGAGAGTTCAGCTGTCGATCTTTACCGAAGTGCCTGGCAGTTAACGGATGGTGGATCCCGTGACTAAAGAGTTTAGTCAGTTATTCACGTACCGTTGGAGCTTTGAGCTACAGGTTCATGAGATCCCTTTCGTAGCTCAATGGATTTAGTTGAGGATCAGTTCTTGGTGTTGATTTGAAATGTTCAAATTGACAAGAGGTATTTTTATTATATGTGATATAATCAGTATGATGTATGAGATACATCTAGTGGAGGATTGATGTAACTGAGATTTACATTAAGTACCATGGAATAGAAAAAGAACTATGGTTTATATGTTTCATTAGATGAAATATTAAAACTATAGGTTATAAATATAATATCATAAGTTGGTTATCGTTTATATTTATAATTATATTAATTATTAGATAATTAATTTTTTTTGCTTTTAATAACCAAAGTAGTGGGTGGTTATTGGATTCATGGTAACCGTGAATTTAAAAGAAAAATGGTTTTCCTATTTTGAAAGAGATTGAAAAAATGATTGAAAAAGTTTTTAAAATTTTTCTCTCAGCGCAAAGGATCTCACGGTGGTTGTCAAATAAATACAGATTTACTAAATGATAGCTAGGCGAGCTAAATGATCATGCAGTATTTACTTAACGATCGTATAGTTTTGCTAGACGATCGCTTGCCCTAAGTAAATGATTGTGTAGTGTCTGTAGGCAACAGACCGAGCTAAACGATGAGCTAAATGATCGCATAGAATTTGCTAGATGATCGCTTAGCTTTATCTAAACGATTGGGCATTGACCTATATGATAGGTCTCTGCCATCTCCCACTTGCCCAGTTGTGTACACGATCGGTGTTTCCTCCATTCGTCTGCCTCATACCAAGTCTGCACAGAGCCCACTCTTTAGATTCTCACACTGAGAATACCAAGGTAGCCTTGTTGGTGGTGTCAGACTCAACTCGACACCATTGAGGTTTTTCAGAGGCCATTCGTGGTGTTGTGGAGAAGTTCGCGCTGTTGCAGAGGAGTTCATGACCGAGGCGATCGTTGAGGACAAATGTGAAGTGTTCATTGCTGTGTTGCGGTCGTGTAGATCGAGCGTCTGTGGTCGCTGTTGTTCGAGCGATCGCGCAACGGAGTGTGGAGACGAGGCTTCAAATGTTCATACAGTTTTCCTTGTTCATTTATTGTTCATGCTGTAATTTCTGCATTTTATTTGTGTAACCGTTTGTATTCAAGCCAACTGTAAAGGTATTATTCATTTATGAGTGTGATTTGGAATAATCTTATTTTGCTGCTCATGGAAATCTCGCTTCCGATTTCCTTCACTTGTAACACCTACAAAGCGGGTCGTATACATAGTGTCACCAGAATAAGGTACCCAACCCTTATCCATCTACTACAGACCATTTAGATTATTATTTAAACAAGATCCACTTGTATGTCTCTACATACTTGTTTAAATTACATGAAATAACCTCATATCTTAATTTATTGGATTGAGTATATTCTTATAAAATAATACTTATTTTATTAACAATAATATGTTTATACAGAGTTTACAAACTACGAGATGACAAGGAGATTTAGGACACCATTCCCAAAACGGACAAGCGTTTGCACAGCTCAGGCATGATGTTCTTAAATACATCTTCAATGCCCGTATGCAAGGGTGGGCATTTGTTCAAGAACACGTTCTCAACATGATGATCCACTTCAATGCGGCAGAGATGAACGGGTGAAGCATTGATGAGGCCAGCCAGGTTAGCATCATTCTGGAATCTTTACCAGAAAGTTTCCTGTACTTCCATAGCAATGTTGTTTTGAATAAGATTGACTACAACCTGACTACCCTGCTCAACGAACTGCAGACTTTCCAATCGTTGTTAAAAATAAAGGAGAAGAAGGGTGAAGCAAATGTTGCTTCATCTTCTAAAAAGTTCCACAAAGGTTCGACCTCAAGAATTAAGTCTGTACCTTCTTCTTCCGGCACCAAAAAGCGGAAGAAGAAGAAGGGTGGCAAGGGGAAGGCTCCTAACCCAGGAGTTTTTGCTCCAAGGGGTAGACAACTTGTTAGGGTTGATAAGGAAAAATGTTTCCATTGTAACCAGGATGGACACTGGAAGAGGAACTGTCCCAGATATTTGGTAGAAAATAAGAAAGCCAAACAAGGTAAATGTGATTTACTTGTCTTGGAAACTTGTTTAGTGGAGAATGATGATTCTGCTTGGATTATTGACTATGAGGCCACTAATAATGTTTGTTCTTCATTTCAGGAAATTAGTTCCTGGCGGCAACTTGATGCTGGTGAGATGACGATGCGATTTGGAACCAAGCACGTCATCTCATTTGTGGAATGGGAGGTCTCTGGTTAACATTACAGAACAAATTTCTCATTTTGAATGACGTATATGTTGTTCCTGTTTAAAAATGAACTTAGTTTATGTAAAGTGTCTATTAGACCAATTTTATTGATCAAACTTTTCTTATAAAAATTTTTTTAATACAAAGAATGGTGTTGATACATGTTCTGCTTAACTAGAAAACAATTTGTATGTGCTAAGGCCGTTAGCAACAAATGCCCTCCATAACATAGAGATGTTTAAAACTGTTGTAACTCAACATAAAAGACTTAGAATTTCTCCTAAAGAAAATGTCCAACTTTAGCAACTAAGACTAGGACACATTAATCTCAATAGGATTGAGAGGTTGGTGAAGAATGGACTTCTAAACTAGTTAGAAGAAAATTCATTACCTGTGTGTGAGTCATGCCTTGAAAGCAAAATGTCTAAAAGGCCTTTTACTGGAAAAGGTCATAGGGCCAAAGAACCTCTAGAGCTAGTGCATCCAGACCTTTGTGGTGCGATGAATGTAAAAGCTGGGGAGGTAATAAATATTTCATCACTTTCACTAATGATTATTCAAGATATGAGTACATTTATTTAATACAACATAAGTCGGAATCTTTTGAAAAGTTCACAGAATTCAAGACTGAAGTTGAAAATGCTTTAAATAGAACGATAAAAACATTTCAATCTGATCGAGGTGGAAAGTTTATGGATTTAACTTTCAAGAACTATTTGATAGAATGTGGAATAATATCCCAACTCTCACCACCTGGTATATCTTAGCAAAATGGTGTATCAGAAATGAGAAATCGAACTCTGTTGGACATGGTTCGATCTATGATGAGTTACGCTTTCTTACTTGACTCATTTTGGGGTTATGTAGTGGAGACTACAACATATATCTTGAACTATGTTCCCTCTAAGATTGTTGCTAGAACACCTTTGGATTTATGGAACGGTCGTAAAGCTAGTTTACGTCATTTCAAAATCTGGGGTTGTCCAGCATATGTGCTTGAGGTTAATCCTAACAAATTGGAACCATGTTTGAGGTTATGCCTATTTGTAGGCTACCACAAGGGATCAAGAGGTGGTTATGTCTTTAATCCTAAAGAAAACAAAGTATTTGTATCTACAAATGCAACTTTTCTTGAGGAAGACTACATAAGGAAGCACAGATGTAAAACCCACACCTTACTTCCCCTTTTCATTATATTTATTGTTTAACTAAGAAAAATGTTGGATTGAATGTCTAAGTTCGATTGGATTTATGCATTTTTTAGGTAAAGGAAAAGTTTGAAGGGGGAAAATGTTTAAGTATGGGAACTTAACTCTAGGCTACTTATTGATCTAGCCTTAAGAAGAGAATTTATGGCTAAGTGTTGGTTGTATCGAGGGGTGCTTGAACATCGAATGGGCACAAGGCAAGCATCGAGTAAATGTAGTTGAGCGTCAAGTACAAGTGACCGAGAAAGGGTCGAGCGATGAGTATAAGGAAACGAGGAAGGATCGAGTGTCGAGTATAAGTGATCGAGGAAGGGGTCGAGCATCGAGGGTAAGCGAGGAAGGGTCGTGCGTCGAGTACGAGTGATCGAGTAAGGAACGTGCATCGAGCGAGTTCCTAGTACCGAATTTCCCATCGAGTATTTGACAAAGAGCCACGAAATCTTTCATCAAGTAAGGACCTTCCTCCATCGAGTTTTCCCAGCGAGGACCGAGTTACTCAAAACGCTTAGTTTTAAACACTCAGTTTTAAATTTCTCTTTTAGTTTCCTAGACAGATGGCTTAATCTCGACCCTTAATCTCCACTAATGGTTGAGGTGGCTTAAGGAGACTTCACGCAAAGTATTGGACGGTAGTATAAAAAGGGAGGAGAACTTCTAAGGCTCGTTTTGGGATTATTCGCTCGAGCAAACAAGACAAACTTGGTACCATTAGAAACCTCTGTGAGTCTTGTTTTTGAAATCGAGCCTTTGGAAGAGAGTTCTTGAAGGAGAAAGAGTTGGAAAAGGTAGGAAGAGGTGAAGCTTCATTTTTCGGGCATTTTCGAGCACTCGATGAAGAAACATAGATCTAGATCAAACCACATGTAATTTCAAGCTAAAAATTTAAGGAAGCTTTGTGGTCTAGGGCCACTGGGGAAGATTTAAAGCTCCAGATCAAACCAGAAGAGTTTGATGTTGAAAATTTGAGGCAACTACTTACTAAACAAGGGTTTGGCACCCCAAAAACCCTACTAAGTACTAGGTGTGGGCGTTAGAAAGGAGGCGACCTGCTGAAGTTTAATCCCTTTAAATTCGACTAAGTACCTGACACCCTAAGGTAAGTCATGAAGTTTTGAAAGTGAATTGAATAAATGCGAGCTTAATTATGAAAGAAAGTCTAAAAAGGGAAACCATGACTAGTAACTAAAGTAACTTGATATGTTCACAGGGTTGTCATTAGTAAGAGAAGTTCATCGATCTTAAAAGGATTTCCTAAAGACTATGAGTGACTCTAATGTTTACAAACGTTTATGAATGATATAACGAGTCATGCTTTTACTAAAATTCACTTATTGATAACCAGCCTCAAACGTTTACCTAGCTATTTACTTTACCGATGTTTACGAATGCTTGGTAGACTAATAACTTATAGAGTGTGGATAGTTATGGTCCAGGCATGATATTCTCAAGTAATTAATGTCTAGTGCTTATGAAGTATGTTGTCCTAAACAAAACCTGAATGATTAGCATATGCTACTAGGGAAAGTTAGGTCTATAAGACAAGCTACACGTGAGGTTTATGTGAAGGACTCCTAATAAAGTATGTTTAGCTCAACACCTCGAAGTGGTCACCGAGCTTAGAGACAATTGCTGATAGGACCTTAGCTCCGTACACGTAGGATCATTATGACTGGGAAGGTGATGGACAGAGGATCCACACCCCAAGAGATGAATTCAAGTTTTAGTAAAACTTGTAAATGAAGAATGCTATGCATTGAGTTGGTTCCGTATTAACAAGAACTATAAAAAGGGATAAACTATGCCATTCAATGATAATTGTTGATAAGTTTATATGTTTCAAGAAATTAAGCTTCATGAGATTGCTTAGCATTTTCCTCAAGTATGTACTTGTTTGATCGCATGTCAAGGTAATATGATAACCTTATTTCATATAAAGCATTCTATCTTGAACCATGCATTCTAAAGACTATAGCTAAGTTTCCACAAATGCTAAGCTTAAAACTACTTTCTGAAAGATTCATAATATATATGATGTTAAAGCATGATATGTTTTTAGTAAGTCGGATACTGAAATCATGGAAGGTGTCCAGGAAGTACCTAAGGTGTTGACGGTACTTAGTAACTCCACATGCACGTAGAAAGTTTTGGAGAAGAGGCCGAAGTATGGGTCTCCTAGGCCATATTTCAGTAACCGAGGTCGAAGTATGGGTCTCTTGGCGTGATACAGATGTTGGGAGCTTGAGCGATGAATGCTCGTTCTCAACTAAGATTCAGGAAGTATTCATAAAACATTATTACGTTTTATGCTTCAAGTGTTATCAAGTTGTTCGATGAGTTACAATTAAAGACATAAGTAATGGTCAGAAGTGACACATCTCGACTAATGTTATAGTGGAAATTTGGCCAGAGGGTCCCTCCTCCGACCAAGCTAGGGTTTAATAAGCTTATGCTCAAGAGCGGACCAGAGGAGTCGCTCCTTTGTAAAGATATCTAATGTGAAAGCTGAAGCCTAAGGGCCACCTAGGGCGGATGCCTAAGATGCTATGTTATGTTTAAATTCTAGTAGGGAAGTTTTATGTAATTACTTACTTGACTAATTTCTTGGTTTTCAGCTACGCTTTTCAGTTCATGATCTTTTTGTTAAGCATGATTGATATGTATGCCTTTTACATTTCAAAGGTTAGTCACTCACTAGGCTTCTAACTCACCCTGTTTAAATGTCTTCTCCACATGTAGTGGTCACTCCCTAGAAGACGACTCTGCTATTGCTCTGCCACTCAAGACCAAAATGTTATAAAGTCCAAGTGTGAGTTATGTATTAAGTAGTACGCATGTATTATGTCATGTAGGGACTAGTTGAGTGTGTTGGGCTTATTGCTTTTGTAAAGTGTATAAGTTGTATTATTGAAGAGTATTGTAGAACTCTGTTAATGATTGTCATTTGTCGTAAGTTGATGGTTGAGTATATATATGCATTTAAAGATTCTAAGTCAGGTCAAGCAGGTTAGTAGGTAGTAAGTACCAGTAACAAGGTTGGTAACTGCTGCGGTCACATCTCCTTGCAAGATTAAAGGGTAATCTGAGAGGGGGTGTGAAAACAGTCCCAGAAGTAAAATTGTGTTGAATGAGATTTACAAAGAAACTACTGATTATTCAACAAGAGTTGTTGAAGTAGGTTCATCTAATAGGTCAAATCCACCTCAAGTGTTGAGGGAACCTCGATGTAGCGGGAGGGTTGCGAACCCATCTATTCACTATGTGGGGTTAACTTAAATCCTAGCTATGGTAGCTGATGGTGAAGTTGAGGATCCATTGTCTTACAAGAAGACAATGGAGGATGTTGACAGAGATGAATGGATCAAAGCCATGGATCTCGAAATGAAGTCTATGTACTTGAATTTAGTATGGGATCTTGTAGATCGGCCTCATAGGGTTAAACCTATAGGTTGTAAATGGATGTACAAGAGGAAATGGGGTGCTAATGGGAAGGTACAGACCTTCAAGGCTAGACTAATGGCAAAGGGCTATACCCAAGTAGAAGAAGTCGACTATGAGGAGACTTTCTTGCCTGTTGCCATGTTGAAGTCTATCAAAATCCTCCTATCCATTGGCTCATATTCTGACTATGAGATATGGAAAATGGATGTCAAGATTGCTTTTCTAAATGGTAATCTTGAGGAGACCATTTATATGGTGTAGCCCGAGGGATTCATAATCCAAGGTTAAGAGAAAAAGGTTTGCAAGCTTAATCGGTCCATTTATGGACTGAAATAAGCATATCAATTTTGGAACATAAGGTTTGATACTACGATCACATGGCTATGATCAAAACGTGGATGAGTCTTGTGTATATAAAAAGATCATCAACAGTTTAGTAGCTTTTATAATGTTATATGTAGAGGATATCCTATTCATTGGGAATGATGTAGGTTTACTGACTACAGTTAAGAACTGGCTAGCGACCCAATTCCAAATGAAAGATTTGGGAGAGGCTCAGTTTGTTCTTGGTATTCAGATTTTTTGAGATCGAAAGAAGAAAATGCTAGCACTGTCTCAGGCGTCGTATATTGACAAGATGCTTGTCAAATATTCAATGCAAAACTCTAAGAGGGGCTTATTGCCTTTCAGACACGAAGTTACTTTGTCTAAGGAACAGTGTCCTAAGACACCTCAAGAGGTTGACGATATGACACGGATTCCCTATGCATGTGTCGTGGGTAGTTTGATGTATGCAATGTTATGTAGTAGACCTGACATCTGCTTTTCAAACTGATAGGGATTTTAGGAAATCCACATTAGGATCAATGTTCACTTTTAACAAAGGGGCAGTAGTATGGCGAAGCACCAAATAGGGGTGCATCGCAAGCTCCACCATGGAGGCTGAGTATGTAGCGGCTTGTAAAGCTGCTAAGGAAGCCATTTGGCTCAGGAAATTTTTGACTGATCTGGAAGTTGTTCTAGACATGTCAAAGCCCATCACACTTTATTGTGATAATAGTGGTGTTTTGGCTAATTCTCGAGAGCCTAGGAGTCATAAGCGTGGCAAGCACATAGAACGAAAAAATCATATCATTTGAGAGATTGTGCATTGACTTGATTGTCACGAAGTTAGCTTCGGAGCATAACGTTCTGATCCGTTTACGAAGGCCTTCACGACTATAGTGTTTGTGGGTTACCTATAGAGTATGGGTCTATGGGACAGACCATAGCTGAACTAAGGCAAGTGGAACATATTGTACTGAGCGTGTTATGCCCTTGTTTATTGTTTGTGTACTTTGTAATTTGTTTATATTGTAAACATTGTATGAATAAACTCTTATGTGATTAATAAAATATATGATATTTTATTCACTTTGTTTATAAAATATGTGATGTTTTAGTTGCATTGACCACAAACCAACAAATTAACATCCAAGGTTATCATTGAAACATAAACATGTATGTGGAGACATACAGGTGGATCATGTTTAAGTGATAACCTAAATTGTCCGTAATAGATGGATAAGGCTGGGTATCTTATCATAGTGACACTACGAGTATTGTCTGCTTTGTAGGTATTACAATTGTTGTAAAGTGCTATAAATGATCTGATCCTGATCATTCATGTATTAGACATGCACGCGGGGATATTCTATACAAAGAAGTTTGTATAAGACCAGACCACAAAATGTGTAGTCTTATTATATAACACCGTTTATAATAGAGACTTACATTTCACTAGGATGACCATAGGTAACATGACCTGAATCTTGAGTGAGTTGTGAACTTCTGCCTATGAAGGTGGTCCTTTGGTTTGTACGAGTGAGAGTGGCCAAATCGCTGTCTCAACAATCCTACCATTTTGGAGATTCATCTGATTGGGGAGATGGGAACACAACTACACAAGATGGAATCCACTCCTTCCCCGAAGTAGGGGTAAATAGATAAATTGCTTCCTTAAGGGCTGATTCTGGGTCCTGAACAATGTGGCGCCACACCCTCCCCTGGCTCAAAAGGGCTTTAGTCATAGTAGAACTATGATATATTGTTTGTTAGAGGAATCAGTGGTACTTAAGGAGTTAGATGGAACTATAGGGGAAAAATGGTAATTTGGCCTAGCTTTACTTACGAGCAATTTGTGAAAGATCATCGTACTGTTGATTGGTTATATCCAATAGACACAGAAATATATCTGTAGTGTGAAAAGTGCAGCTGTCGGTCTTTAGTGGAGTGCCCAACAGTTAACAGATGGTGGATAATGTAACTAAAGAGTTTAGTTAATTATTCATGTACTGTTGGAGCTTCAAGCTACAAGTCCATAAGGTCCCTTTGGTAGCTCAAAAAAATTTAGCTGAGAATCATTTTTTTGGTTAATTTGAATCATTCAAATTAATAGAGGGATTTAATTATATATGATGTAATTAAATTGTTTCAATTATATATGATATAATTGTCATAATTTATTTTTTACATTATAGTTTAATGGGAAGAAATAAATATTTGAATGAGATTCAAATATGTTTTCTATGAATATGATTCATAGTTGTTAAATTTAATATAAATATGATTTATATTAAATACCATAAAATAGAGAAAAGAAATTATAGTTTATATTATATGTGATACAATATTAAAACTATAAGTTATATGTTATATTTAATATAACATATAATTTAATATAAATATAATATGATAAGTTAGTTATCAAATTTATTTATATTATTTGAATAATAACTTCCCCATCTTTTCTCTCCAACCATCTAAGTGGGTTGTTATTAATTTTATGGAAGAAGAATAAAAGAAAATGATTTTCTCTTCTTCCTTAAGGTAACGTTTTTGCTAAACACTTGAGAGATTTGCAGAAAAGTTATGTGTGTTCTTGATTTCTTGAGAGCTTTCTCAATCTTCTTCTTCCTCCACCCAAACTATCCCTCCTGACCAAAATAGTCAAAGCCCACCACTCCTGGGTTCTCACTCTGAGAATACCAAGGTCTCTTTGTGGTTATGTTCGGTTTGTTTAGTATATGAAAATCTTAAAAGGTCTTCAAGAAGTTGTTGGTTCGTGACTGTTCGAGGGAGGTTACGTGAAGGAAAATGTCTTCAAAGGTAATGTATCTTGAATCCCTTTTTCTTGTAAAAAGCATGTTGTAGTTTAACGTAAAGGCATATCTATTTGTATGATTGCTGTAAATTAAGTATTCGACAATTAATGAAATTTGGACAATCCGCTTTTGCTCAAGGATCTCCTTAGCGAGTTCCTTCAATTTACACTATTTACTCGAACCTGATCCACTCGTATGTCTCCACATAAGGTTTAAGTACTCATGTAATAGTCATGGATCTTTTAGTTTAATGGGTTTATTTCTAAAACAAAATAAGCAATTCATGTATTCAATACAACTTTATTGAATCAAATTTCAATAACAACTTTATTGAATTTATGAGAATAAGTTTATTGTTTACAAACCACGAGTTTTAGGACATAAAACCCAACATCATGAGCATTACAGGAATTGTGAGGTAGTTATTGACAACCAAATTTTATGGATGGATCTGATTCCATTAGAATTACTTGAGTTTGGTGCTATTTTAAGCATGAATTTTCTAAGCAAGTATCACGGTTTTGTTGATTTTCTTAAGAAAGAGGTAATGTTTTGAAGATCAGGAGAATAAGAGGTAATGTTTGTAGGAAGCAAAATACTTCTCCCTAGCAGTTTGATAACGACAGTTAAAGTTAGGAAATTGCTGAGCAAAGTTTGTGTTGCCTATCTGACACATGTGGTTGTTTCACAGGATAAAAAGTTGAAGCCTGAAAATGTGTTCGTTGTATATGAGTTTCTTGATGTTTTCCCTGAAGAGTTGTTAGGATTGCCACATGATAGGGAAGTCGAGTTTACTATTGACCTAATTTTAGTTACAACACCTACTTCACAGGTACTGTACAGGATGGCACCATCCAATTTAAAAGAGTTGAAGATGTAGTTACAGGCGTTAGTTGTTAAGTGGTACATTAGACCCAATGTGTCACTATGGGGAGCGTTGGTTTTATTTGTAAAGAAAAAAGATGGCACTCTAAGGTTATGTATAGATTATAGGCAGTTAAACAAAGTAACGATCAGGAATAAGTATCCTTTACCCCGTATAGATGATCTTTTTGATCAGTTAAAGGGAGCTACAATGTTCTCTGAGATAGATTTGACATCAGGATACCATCAGTCAAAAGTAAAAGAGGCAGATGTTCCAAAGATTGCTTTCCGGACTAGATATGGGCATTATAAGTTTTGTAATGCCATTCGGTTTGACGAATGCCCTTGAGGTAGTCATGGACCTTATGAATAGGATATTCCATCCCTATCTGGATTAGTTTGTAATAGTCTTTATTGATGATACTTGGGTGTATTCAAGTAGCAGGGAGAAGCACGTGGAACGTCTATGGATAATACTTCAGATGTTATGAGAAAAGAAGTTGTATGCTAAATTTATTAAGTGTGATTTCTAGCTAGATCAAGTTGTATTTCTAGGACATGTAGTATCTATAGTAGAGTTACTCTAGATCCCCAAAAGATAGAATCTATAGTGAATTGGGAACGACCAACTATGGTATCTAAGGTACGTAGTTTCCTAGGTTTAGCAGGTTACTATAGGCTGTGGAAGGCTTTTCTAGAATAGCCATTCCATTGACTAATATGACCAGAAAAGATGTGAAGTTTGAGTTGTCTCCTAAATATGAGCGTAGTTTTCAAGGGTTGAAGCAAAGATTAGTATTAGCCTCAGTACTTACATTTCCTACTTCATGTAAAGAGTTCGAGATTTATTATGACATGTCCCGTCACGGACTAGGATGTGCTTTAATGCAGGAAGGTAGAGTGATAGCCTATGCTTCTAGATAGTTAAAGAAGCATGAGTGTAATTACCCTACTCTGATATGGAGTTAAATGCAGTTAGCACTGATGCTATGGAGGCATCACCTGTTTGGCAAACGTTGCCATATATTAACTGATCACAAGAGTTTAAAGTATATATTTGATCAAAAAGAGTTGAACTTGAGATAGAGATGATGGTTAGAGCTGATCAAGGATTCAGATTGTACTATTGAATACCATTTTGGGAAAGTGAATGTAGTAGCGCATGTCCTAAGCAAGAAGTCAGGAACGACAAGAGCCACTATCTATTTAGTACGAGGTTTGGTATTACAGGAGTTAAGAAATGCTAATGATGTCCTACTAGTTGATCCGGCCGGAGGTCTATTAGCTTCATTCAGGTACAACCTACCTTACTTAATGATATTTTACGTGAGCAGTTAGGAGATTCTAGTCTCCAAAAGCTAGCTGGGGAGGTAGGCAAGAGTTAGAGGATAGGCCAAGAGTTAAGCGCAGATGGAGTATTACTCAAGGATGGTAGGGTATGTATGTCAAATGTGTTAGCACTAAAACGGGCTATTCTAGAAGAGGCACACAGTTCAGTTTATGTTATGCATCCAAGCAGTACAAAGATGTATAGAACATTAAAGAAGTCGTACTGGTGGCCTAGCATGAAAAGAGAGATAGCAGAGTTTGTTGACAAGTGTTTGATATGCTAACAGGTTAAATCGGAACAGCAGAAGTTAGCAAGATTATTTAATCCACTCCAGTGCTAGGGTGGAAATGAGAGCACATTACGATGGATTTCCTATTTGGCTTACCTAGGACACCATCGGGTTATGATAGAATTTGGGTAATTGTTGATAGGTTGACTAAGACGGCTAAGTTCTTACCAGAGAAGATCACTTTTATCTTAAATAAGTTGGCCAAGTTGTATGTTGACAGAATAGTGAGCCAGTTTGGAGTTTCGATGACAATAGTGTTAGATCGAGATCCAAGATTTACTTAAAGTTATGGCCTAGTTTACAGGAAGCTCTGGGTACTAAGTTGCATTTCAGTACAACTTTCCATCCGCGGATAGATGGTCGGTCAGAATTGATGATATAGACACTAGAGGACATGCTAAGGGCATGTGTTTTACAGTTTAAAGGAATTTAGGATACACACTTATCATTGATCGAATTTATGTATAGCAGCAGCAATCATTGTAAAACCCACACCTTACTTTATCTTTTTTTTTTTTTTTTAATTAGATTTTTGTCAAAGTTAAGCAAAATTTTGGGTTAAATATCTAAGTTAGATTGGATTTGTGCATTTTGAGGTAAAGGATGAGTTTGAAGAAGGAAAATGGTTAAGTATGTAAACTTAGCTCTTAGTACTTATTAATCTGGCTTTACAAAGAGAAATTCTGGCTAAGTGTTGATTGTGTTGAAGGGTGCTTAAGCATCGAGTGAGCTCAAGGCAAGTATCGAGTAAATGCTATCGAGCGTTGAGTATAAGTAATCGAGGAAGGGTTGAACATCGAGTAAAGGCTGTGGAGTGTCGAGTATAACTGATCGAGGAAGAAGTCAAGCGTGAAGGGTAAGCGAGGAAGGGTCGTGTGTCGAGTACGAGCGATTGAGTAAGGATCATGCATCGTGCGAGCTCACAACACCCAGTTTTCTCATCGAGTAGCGAGTCCTTCCATCGAGTATTTAACAAAGAATCACATAATTTTCCATCGAGTAAGGACCTTTCTCCATCGAGTTTTTCCAGCGAGGATCGAGTTTCTTAAAACGCTCAATTTTAAACTTCTCTTTTAGTTACCCAGATAGATGGCTCAATCTCAGCCCTTAATCTCCACTAGTGGGTGAGGTGGCTTAAGGAGATTTTAGGTAAATGGTTGGAGTAATATAAAAGGAAGAAAACTTCTAGGGCTCGTTTTGGATGATTTGCTCGAGCAAACTAGATGAACTTGGTACCATTGGAAAGCTCTACGAGTCTAGCTTCTGAAATCGAGCTTTGAAAGTGAGTTCTTGCTGGAAAGAGGGTCCGAGAAGGAAGGAAGAGTCGAAGGTCCATTTTGGGGTATTTCTAGGCACTCAACGAAGAAACATAGATCTAGATCGAACCATTTGGATTTTCAAGCCAAAACTTTAAGATATTATCTTGAACACCATTCAAGTAAGTTTTTAAAAGAAACCTTGGCAAAAAAAGGTCTACCGTTTGAGTTACATATTTTGGAAGTTAAACCTAGAATCTTCGCTCAAGCAAGGAGTTGCGGCTAGGGCTTTTAGGAGAGATTTGAAGGCCCAGGATAAGCCACAAGGTTCATGCTAAAACTTTGAGTAATGTTGATAATAAAATTTCGAACATGTTTGGAGAAGGATCTTTCTTAAAATGAGTTCTAGTTTTCAAGTTATTTATGTTAGAAATTAAATGTGGAAAATTTTGGACGATCAGACAACCCTTTGCTAAGTATGAGCTTAGGTAAGAGAGTAGTATCAAAAGGGAGGCTAAAGTAGCAACTAAACTCTTATTCTTTTATATGTAGAAGCTACACCCATTGAGGAGGCCTACAAAGCTTAGGAAGAACCAAGACCAAGGATCTGTGAATGACTAAATGTTTTCAAATATGTTCACAAAAGGGACATGCATTCCAAATGAATTTCATGCTAACGTTCATGGGTTTTCCAAGAAACTAAAGTTTATATTTATGTTTGAAATGAGTTTTACTAATCCTAGCATATGTTAAGAATGTATGAAAAGGTAATGCAACTACATGTTATTAATTGTGAAGTATGCATGTTGAATGGTAATGATGCTCTTAAGGTGAAAGAAAAGTAAACGCTAAGCCTAAAACTTATGATGCTCAAATTTTCTATGAATGTTACGTTTCTAATATACTGGTACCAAAGGTATAGAAGGTATCCGAGGAAGTACCTAAGGTGTTGACGGTACTTAGTATACTCCATGTGCACATAGGCAGTTCTTTATGAGGAGTCGAAGTATGGGTCTCCTGGCTACAGTCTTTATAATGTGACCAAAGTATGGATCTCACGGCCATGAATGGATGTTGGGAGCTTGAGCTAATAATGCTCGTTCTCAACTAAGGTTTTATAGCATGATTGATTATAACGCTATGATTAATGTATGATGCTATGCAAGTTGCTTGAGATTATATTCCAGCATGTTATTTATTTACATTAAACCATATGAAAGGCTTGAGAAGAAATGAATTTCTATGTGTTACTCACTGGGCAACTAGCTCACAGTTTTCAAATGCCTGTTTCCCAATAGCGGTCAGTTCCCTCGTGGTTGCAACTTGCCACTCAAAGTTTGGCGACCTTAGGAAGAAGCTTAGGTTAATCTTGTTTTGATGTACACATATTTAGAAAGAAGTCGGGGCTTGTGAACCTTATTTTCTTTTGAGACACATGTTTATTTTTGTCATCTTATTTTGTTGGACATATGTTTGTTTTCGAATTGTAATTAAGTCTTGCACTATTTAACTTCATTGTTGTGTTATTGCCAAGTCATTTTGTATATTGAGGTCTTAAGCAGGTTCACTTAAGTTAGACAGTAAGTGCTACCAATTAGGTCGGTAACTACTGCCGTCATATCCTCTTTCGGTTTTAGAGGGTAAACTGTAAGGGGGTGTGACAATCATTCTAGTATTAGAATGGCTCTATACGAGGCTTTGTATGCAAGACCCTTCAAGACATCTGTGTGTATGAATAAGGTTGGAGAAAGGAAACTGGTAGGCCCAGAAAATGAGGAATAGATACCCTTAATTATTCAATTGATGGACTTAAAGAAAATTTCATGGACCAAATTTCTTAAGGGAGAGGTAAATTGTAAAACTTAAACCCTATTTTCCCTACTTAAGTATGATACTTAGTATGTTAATTAAAATTAAGTGAAAGCTAATATTATGTTTGTTGGGAAGGCTTCAAGTTGGATAAAGAAGAAAGAAAAGTTCTATGTGTTGAGAAATAAGGCTCTCGAGTAGCAAGGCATTGATGACATTTGGTAAAGGAATTTTGGCTAAGTATAGTAGCCTTGTGTTGGAGGCCTTAGTGTGTTGCCTAGGTGTGTGTTAGTCTTATATTATGAGGTTAGTTTATGAACACGAGGGGTGTGAGGCTAAGTGTTGGCCGAGAAGATGCCATGCATTAGCATGGATGATGCATTGGCCAAGCCCATGTAAGGTTAGATGGGCAAGGATGGGCGTAGAATGGCAAGATGCCTAGGCATTGGGGCTGCCGAATGCGTTAGTTATGTGAGGTGTTGACGCATATGATGAAAGGAAATTGGCCGCAAGCATCAAGGCAAAGGCCATGTGCCAGCCACCTTGTTAGGCGATAGGGGATGTTAACGTGTGTTGGTTTGATGTGTGATGAGGGCAAGTAGGACCATGCATTAGCCACTAGCCCAATTGATGGGCACAAGATGTGCCAAGGCATGCGTTGACTAGTTGGAGTGTGCATTGAATGTTGCCATGCGTTAATAAGTGTTGAAGAGCAGGGCCTTGCATTGGTGATTAAATGAGAGTTCTCAGCTTGACCAACTCCTTTAACGGGCAAGTTTCCAAGATTAGAGAAGTTAAATCCACTTAGTGGGCAAGCTGGTAGCCTGAGATTAAAAGAAAGGCATACAGGTTTTAGTATAAAAAGGAAGCCTCAGTTCCAGAGCTCGGTTTGAGCATTTTACCTGTGCTATTGAAGTGATTACATAGCCAACTAAAAATTTGAGTTGAAGCTCTAGGGCTACCGGAAGAAAACTTCTAAGGATTTGGGTTGAAATTTTAAGAAAACTTTAAGAAGGTCAAGTTCTCTGATGAACCTGGACCAGTGTTGAAGATTGAAGGCTTTCAGCTAAACCATGGAGAATTTAGAGCTCAAATTATAAGGTAAGCAAGTTAAGATGTTTTTAAACAAGTTTGTAGAAGGAAAGTTTCCAAAATAAGGTATGGAAAATTAGTTCTTTAAGCTTAAAGTTTAATCTAGAATTTTTGTTAAACAAGCAGGCAACTATAAGCATTGAATAATCAAGTAGCTCAACCCAGGTAGTCTGCAGGCGTGCACGAAGGGCTAGTTTAGCACAAGGCATGCACTAAGCTGAGCACAAGGATATGCTGGAGAGCATTTAGTTGTGCGAACATGTGCTGAAGTCGTGAGCGCAAGAAGAGGTGTTTTATAGGCGTTGGTGTGCGGCTTGATAAGCGCCTAAGACATGCGTTGGTGCATGAGTTGATTAGTGTTAGCCGCATAGGCTAGTGCCATCACCCAAGGATTTTCTAAGTGTTGAGTGCATAAGGAAAGGTATGCATTGAGCTGAAATGTGAAGTTTTAAGTTCAAAGTTAAGCTAGTTTGTGTGAGTTAGTCTCACAAGGAGGCCTATAACATTGGCTAAAGATTCTTGATGCATTATTTTATGATGTGAAATTATGGAGGAAATGTGGTGATGGAATTGCATTGAGCAATCAAGTTTTCTCAGTGGAATCCAAGTGTAAACCCCACTGAGTTTCTTGGTAAGTCCAGGGTTAAACTCGAGGACTTGAAAAACAATATGCAGTGGTAATTTCTCAGAAGACTTTGCGGTAACTGGTAACTCAAATAGTTGTTTGGTTTTGTTGATTGCGGTAATGAAAAATAAACAAATGCGGCGGATTTGAGGAAAGTTTGATTGTGTGATAGATGCACTAAGTATGCAGATGAACGGTTGAGAAGGTCTTTAGCTAGCGTTACCTGGGAATGCATTAGACTATGCGATCATGCTATAACCATGCACAACAAGTCATTTTCCAATACAAAAGCGGTGCTCCTAAGTCTAGGACGCATGTGTTGAATGCAAGAGTGTCCATAGAGCCTATTCCTAAGTCTCTATTCTTTTCCTATGCGATGATGCAAGATGCATAAAGGCAAGGTGACCACACACAATCATATCCTATCTCTAGGATGCATGCAATGCGTTAATGGCAAACACCCCTAAACTTAAAATCATGCTTGTCCTCAAGCATGCATTATACTCAAGAAATTTTAACTCACCTTCTTACTTTCCTTTGCAATGACTAGCTTCTCAAAATATAATTTACACACACCTCTAACCATCACCGCAATGCTCTCCTACACTTTGGCTACTTCTTCAAAAAGATCTTTTTTAGGTTTATATCCGACAAGCCTTTGCTCAAAAACTTTTTACTTATTCACCACAACTTTGTGTTTAGATTTTGAGAATGTGTTCGTTCAAAACAATTCAAAATTTTGTGATGACTTATTCAAATGCGACGTTGAACTTGGTTAGGCCCTTCGTTTTGGCTTACCCCCACGTGTGTCATGCGGGCATCCAACTTCGGTTGCGTTCCATATTCAATTCAACTTTTATCTCGTTTGATTTGGTTTGCACCGGACAGAGGAGTTGCACTTATGCATTGATCCTGGAAACTCACGTTCGTTTTGACATGCCCCCACGTGTGTCATGCGGACATCCAACTACGAGTAAGTGCCTTTCACAACCTAACTCTTATCAACATGGGTTTCCCTATTTCATTGACAGTGGAGTTATTATTCTAAAAAATTCTCTTCACTTTTTTATTTTTTTTTTGCAAATGATCGCAAAGCAATGAACGAAATTCTCCAAGACCGTTGCCACCCCCAAACTTAGAGGTTGGCAGCGTTCGCACCGCAAAGCTAAAAACAAAATCAACAGGAATGCGGTAATAAACGTTTGAACAAAGGTTTGCACAAAATAAAACATAAGATTTTAAAATTTTGAAGAAGCTAATAAAAGTGAGGAACACCTTGCGTTGATTAATTAGAAGATGCGGTGAATTATGCGTACCATCATAGAAACATTGCAAAACAATGCAATCGGGAAAGAAAGAATTTCAAAAGGATAAGGCATCCAAGATAACAAGAAAAGAACCTTAGGTGAAACAACGCATGCGATTATGCATTGGAATCCATGCGATCGAAGCCATGCGTTGAAGGATGAAAGGAATTCTTCCATTGAACTGTGCACCGAGGAGACTTATTGTTGCACCTGCAAGGTACAATTGCACCACAACTAAGGAAGTAGCCATATATCCAAAATAACAATAAAAATAAATAAAAAAGACAACCTAGTCTAAGAAAGCAAGTTAAAGATAGAGTAGAAGATGTCTCTGGAAAAATAGAAGTGTTGTCACCCCAAGGAGTCTTCCATGCAGGAGATTTCTCTCAACTGCTTGGGTCAAGGAGCATGCCCTGACCTTTGGAACTTTTGACAATTGTTGGGCGCATGTTGGGCACCATGTGCTTAGAACTATCTTAAGCTCTTGCGACTGATTGCCCTTTTACCTTGGGGTCAATATTGGCTTTCGGCGCATCGCCTACACTTCAATATTGTTTGCAGCTTGGTCGCACAAGCTACAATACTCCCAAGATAAAAAGGTTACCTGCAGAGACACAAAACTCAACAAACAATTAGCTGCCAAGTCCCCAGCAACGGCGCCAAAAACTTGGTGGCGGGAAATTAGATGTCAATATACTCGATAGATAAAATCCCTTGGATGCAATATGCAATGCATGTTCTTAAGTTATACGTTGATGGTCATGCGTTGGAATGACTATGCGTTAATGAATGTATGTGATGACCATGCATCTTGTCACAAGTTTTCTTGTTCTCACGCCAAGTATAACACGAACGCAAGTTTCTCGGGTGATCCGAGGTCGAACACAGGAACTTGTAGCTGGGTGAATGAGGTAATGTGCATGCGGTGGTTTGATTAAAAGAATGGATGAGAGGTTTCTAAACTAACCCTACTCCTACTCCGAAGTAACAGACAACGCAATGAGAATATGCATGAGAGGTAGAGACACGACAACTCTTGACATGAAACAAATGAATGGGAAAGTAGATAAAATTCGGAGATGTCTTCATTGCAACCCTTAATAGTGACTGCAAGGGCAACCTTAGTCAACGCAAGCCATGTAATCATGCTACACACACTTCAGCCTAACTCTAAGACGTATGCGGTGTATCTACGATATTGTTGGGAAGCCTATGCCTGCCTAAACCTCTATAACCCACTCACGAGCTCTCACTGTATGAGTGTGCTAGCCGCATACCACCGTATCCTACTTCCTAGACGCATGCAATATCCTATATGTAGGGCGCATACGCTGTGTGATAGCAAACGGAACATATCCTTAAGTTCCCCATTCTTGCCTATGCGTTCCAATCCACTTTCTCGAGTCTTAGATTTAGGTTTTAGACTACTCCCTCAAGTATGCCTAGATGATGAATGATGCGCTCATAGAATAAGGTAACCGCATGAACTTTGCTGACATAAGATTATTCCTATCTCTAGTGAACAATGCCTACATTGCTTAATGCGACCAACCACTTACCCTCCCAGGTAGTTTATTGTTGTTGACTTTACTCATAGACAAGCATTGCGTTGGCCTATAGACAGGCATTGCTACAGCTTCACACTAAGAAAATAAGGTTTACTCACACACTCAAGCAATGCTCACCTCTCGGTGGTTTGCTACATGCTTCATATCCCTAATCCACATGACTAAGTATGCGATACTCTTGCAATCTCACTAAGTGATGCAATGAAAATTAAAGATGCTAAGTAAAGAAGATGGAGATGGAATCGAAGGAAATATAGAAATGCATTGAAAACAAATTTTATTGATTCCTTAATCACAAAATGTCATATAATACAATATAAGAAAAAAAAGGAAAATGAAATGACCGGCTGGAAGCAATGACTTGCTTTCAGCGGATGCGCGTCAAGGCTGCCGGTGATGCCATGGATGGGCGGAGGAGCTGACTCTCTCAAGATCTAGCTCAGTTGAAGGCTTCGATCATCACTCGGAATGGATGAAAGAGGTGAAGAACTCTCAAGCATCTTCTCACGCATTTGTCTGGGTCGCAGGAAAAACCCTGGGTTACAGGGGTAATCCCCAGACAAGTTGGAATTCTGCTCATTGGCTTCTTTATATAGAGCCTGGATTGTCGACAACATTAATGGATTGCTCTGATTCTGACATTCATTGTGTTTAGTTCTTTCTAAACCTCTGCTACCAATGGCGTGGTAGGTGAAATATCAACATCATCTTTTGTTTTTTCTTAAGGTAGATGCGTTGATGCATTCATTCCACCAACCTTGCGTTGATCCCTTTACCATGCGTTATCGTGTAGCCGCAATCATGTAGTGGCCGCATTCACTTAATATCGCAACTCTACATGATGACTGCAATCGCTTAACGAGCACAACTCCCATGCGATGGATGCATGTGGCTGATTACCGCAATATCCATGCGTTGATCGAATGCATTCACCTTTGCAATGGAGTTTTCTCTGCATGCAGTCGTCTATGTGGTGGTTCAATTGCGCGTTTGCGTCCACTTCTTGTGTTAGCTACAAAAATAGAACATTGAGTGCATAATAACGTATAATATTGGGTTAGCTAAGATTCTTAATGTTGAATGCCGCAAGCTCAATTTTTTGTGAATTCCTAACATAATTGCTGCATATTCTGCTTAACAGCCCTCATAATTCTAAGTAAAAGGCATTTCTGCATGTCATCAGTTGTTCATGCCCACAGGATTAATACCAATAGGAAAAGCTTATAAACCCTAGGAGGAATGTCCAAGGCTATGAGTGACAAAGATGAATTGTTTTCCAAATGTTTTAGTAAACTCATGTTTTACTTCAAGTCCAAACTCATGCTAGCAAACTCATGTTTTACTTCAAGTTCAAACTCATGCTAGCTTACTTTTAAAGAATGTTTCCAAGCAAACTAGCTCTTTTAACGCATGCCTATCATTAAGAAGTTTATGAAAGCATGTTTGAGTATTTATGCTCTTAATGCTCATGAAGCATGCATTAGAAATCATGTTTATATGTTAAAAATGTTAAGCTTATGTTTCATGATACTATGCTTTCAAAGGTACATGTTTTTAATGAATTAAATTTTATGTTGTAGTACTATACCATTTTATTGTTGTAGTATGTGGTGAGTATTCCCACCTGCCACGCGGTTGACCCGGGTTCGATCCCCGGCAACTGTGCCATATACTTGTTGACATGAAATTTAATTCCTTGTTATTCATGCACTGTGATGATAGATAATGTGCTACAAGCTCACGTCCCCAACAACGATGCCATAAACTTGTTACGATAGAAATGGATTCCATCTTATGCATGCAGTGATGATAGATAATGTGCTACAAGCTCATGTCCCCAACAACGATGCCATAAACTTGTTACGATAGAAATGGATTCCATCTTATGCATGCAGTGATGATAGATAATGTGCTACAAGCACATGTCCCCGACAATGGTGCCATAAACTTGTAACGATAAAAAATGGATTCCATCTTATGCATGCACTGTGATGATAGATAATGTGCTACAAGCTTATGTCCCCAGCAATGGTGCCATAAACTTCTAACGGTAGAAATGGAATGTTATACTGTGTTATCGCTTATGCACACTACTGCTAAGTTAATCTCTTCATCTACTCTAACGCATGGCTTATGGATGAGAGGAATGATGTGCTAAATATGTGCTCAAGCACTTTGCGATAAAGAGAATTTTATGCGATACTACTTCTAAATATATGTGTTGTTAATGATATGTTCATAGTATGCGATATAGTAGTGATTGTTACAAGTTTCCTTGCGCTGAAACCAAGTATAATTCCAATGCAAGTTTCTCAGAATAATTCGAGGTCGAACACAAGGATTGTTTTCATTGATGCGTTACTTATGTGATACATGCGACCGGTTTTTATAATGAATAAAGAATGTGGGTTTATACGGAAATGTAAATTGCGGTGAAATTAAAAATGCATTAATAAAATAAATCCTAAACTAATATGATACACGATATAAGATACATGATACACGATACTGAGGTCGAGAATTAACTGTGAAGTTGTACAAAGATTCGATGTATGCGATGGCAAGTCTTTATGAATGAAGCAGAAAGAGAAGAGAGTAAATAGTAAAAACATCACAAGTTTGTCAATTGTGTTAAAGACCCAACTAAGGTTCCACTTTCCCTTAGTGTACACCTCTCGATGATCGGCCGCGTTCCCATATCTCTATGGTGAAACAAGGATGAATGTGATGAACGCAAGGTTGTTTCTATCTTTAGAAATACTTATTGCTTTAGTTAATGCATTCTTCCAACCTTCTCTTGATAGGCGGAATAACACCTTCACTTCTGCTCTCACAGGTGAAGATGTCGTCGAGCATACTTTAGCTAAACTTAATTATTTCCTTAACACAATTAACTTACTCGCTTAATTCTTGCTATTTACCCATGGGATTAAGAATACGTCATGGAGAAAATGGATTATGGATGTACAGAAAGAGACAGAGAGATGACAGTGGAAATTATCATAACATTTAATACTAAGATTAAGCATCTGATACATGGTGTGAATGAAAGATTAGAAAAGGTGAATACAGATGATGAAATAGAGAGTAGAAACAAATACAGAAGGAGTGTCAACGTCTTGACACAGATCCTGAATGAAGGTTGTGCTTGCCGGCGTGTGGAAGTAATGGAGAGGAAAGCTTCCCTCCCAGGCTTGCTTTCCTGGTAGAATACCTTCACACAGAGCTTCAACTACGGGAATTGGAAGGATTCTCTGCTCGGAGACTCACTTCTCAGCCTTGTCTCATGGTTCGCCTGGATCTACTCTGTAAGTCGCTTCAGACCAGTCTCTCTCTCAGAATTAGTATATGCACGTCTCTATGTATTCATGTATATCTTTCAGTGAATTTGCAGAAGCTATTTATAGGAGAAGCTTGGCTTTTTGACTTTTTGATCCCCACTGTATAGTTATGGTAGTTCCTAAAATGGCGGAGTGAATATTCTTTCTGTTACGCAATCAATCCGTCAGAAATGCACAACTGAAAGCTGTACATTTGTCAGAATCCTCCGCAAATGCGTTGCTCTTTACATCTTCGATCTACGCTGCATGCGGTGTTGTTTTTTATTACCGCAAATGGTTGAACTTGCGTTGATCGCTAGAGCTCTTGATCGATTGTCGCATGCACCGTCATTGCGTTGATCATCTTTTTCGTTCTCGATTTATGGGCGCAATGCGACATAGATGCGTTGCTTATTTTGCTTTTGAACCATGAACGCATGCAATGACTGATTTCCCGCAAAACAGAAACTGAAACATTCTATTCTACCATCGCAATGGTGTTAGTTGGTGTATTGACGACATTTTATAATTTTCGCATTTCTTAGCCAATTTCTATACTATTGATGCAACTTTTCTTTCTTTTAGCCGTAATATCTAAATAAAACAGTATAAATAACCTGTATTTCTACAAGTTATCATTAAGCTCGATACTAAATGACTTGAAAAGGTATCTGAGCAATAGTACCTAAGGTATGATGGTACGTAGTTGTTACCACATGCACATAGGTAGAGTTGACGTTGGTTGTGAATACTCCACAACAACTAAGGTTTGACGTTGAGGGATTGAGCAAAAAAGGGTTCTCTATCAATTAAGGATCATGTTAAACTATGATTTAGGCTATGTTATGTTTTAAAAAGTTATAAGTATGAGTTTTCTTGGTAGTTTTCCGTTTTAAGCATGTTATTTATGATTTATTAGTCACTTACTGGGCTAGTAGCTCACTCATTTTTTTTATCTTCCTCCTCACTAGGTAGTGGTCATCTCCCCAGAGGATAACTATATTGCTGCTTTTCCACTCAAGAACGCCAGTCAAATTCAAGATAAAGAGAAATTTAGGTGGTTACTTATAATGCCTATACGTATATGTGTTCATGCTAGGGATTAGTATTAAGTGTTGGGAACCAGTGAACTTTGTTCTGTATGTATGATGTGATTATGTTGATGTTGAACCCCAGAGGGTAATCTGGGAGGGGCGGTGGGGTGTGATCCTGTCTTATATGCCAAGATAGGTATTTTCTTTTGGAGAAATTTTTTGTCTTTTGTTTTGTGTTGTTGCATTTTTGAACATTTCAGTATTTCAGCATTTTTGAACATTTGATAAATTACTTTCTAAAGTTGTAGAACAAATATCAATTACATCTCTAAAAATAAACATTGTTCTAAAAGATCTTTTACAGAAAACGAGTTCATTTTAATCTATGAATGACATATATATTGTCTAACAATAAATATGATATATGAAAAAGTAATTTCAAGCTCCCCACTACAATAGCTATGATGACCAGCCCTGTCCCGACCCGCATAGTTAGCTCCAACCTCTAGTTGCCATGAGGAGCTAATTCCCTGTAAAGAACAAACGTGGTTAGTGGCTCCTAAGTCAATTATCCTCGAAGAGTCATCATTCTCCACTAAGCAAGTTTTCAAGACAAGTAAGTCGCATTTACCTTCTTTGGCTTGCTTCTTCTCAACCAAATCTTGGGGCAATTCCTTTTTCAGTGCCCATCTTAGTTGTAATGAAAACAGGTTTCCTTTGCAACCTCGGCTTTCTTACCTTTCTAGGCAGTAGTAGTAAAGGTAGCTTCATTCCCCTTTTCACCTTTCTTCTTCTTTCATATTTTAGAACCAAAGGAAGAAGATGTAGACTTAGTTTTAGAGGTCAAACCCCTGTGAAAATGTTTTGAGGAACTAACAAATTTTGCCTCCCTATGTTGTGTAACTTTCATCAAGAACTCGTAAGTATGAAGCTCATTGAGAAGAGTGGTAAGGTTGTATTCTATTTTGTTCATAAAAGCATTGCTACAAAACTATAGGAAACTCTTCGAAAGATACTCTAGAAGAAAGATTACCTAGTTGGACTCGTCTATGACAGCCTCGTTCATCTCGACCACGTTGAAGTGGACCATTATGTTAAGGACATACCCTCTAATAGGCGATCTGTCATTCACCCTGGCATTGAAAATGTACGTGAGAGCATCGTGCTTAAGTTGAGTGGACTTTTGTCCAAACATTTCACGCAACGATTCCCTAATCTCACGTGTGATGACCAGGGTCTCATGTTTTTTGGCTAAGACTTTAGTTAAGCTTGCATATAGACACTGGCCTTGTCATTAACCTTAGTCCATCTGTCATAGGTATCACAAATGTTTTGTGATGTGTTACATCTAGGGACTAGAGGACATTCCTCCGTCAGGACAAATTTGAGGTCGTCGATGACCAACACTGTATTTATTGTATTCTTCTAAGTTGTGTAATTTTCACCGACTAACTTGTTGGCAAAAGATATTATAGTGCTAGTCATTATTCTAAGTATGTTGAACAAGGAAAATTATCTGTATTAGATGTTTTGCATAACTCATTTAATCCAATAAAATTCAGCAAATTTTTAATGATTCCTAATATCATCTAATTTTGCAATGATACATTAGTATTTAGAATAAGTCTGACATCGGGGTGTACAGTTACTCTTTCACTGAATTAAGACATTCTTAACCAATTATTACACCATAAAAACTTTTATTTCTATAATAATTAGTTATTATTGATTTGGTCAAGAAACCACTGACTTGCTTAATGTTTTCCTGTTAGTGTAACCCTTCATTTTCAACCCTATAGTCCTATCTCAAAGCAGGAATATTGATGCAAAAACTATAGTGATCTTATACATTTCTGGAATTTGCATTGTCTCTTTCCATGCAAACACCTTCATAAGGAGGATGCTTCTAAGGCGCCGCCAGGTTGAGCACGAAAAAAAATTACAAACTTATGAAAGACACCATGGGATGTGTTGTCATATATCCTTCTCTTACTTACTATAAACACTTTCTTCATTCACCTTAGTATTGACCCATGCAAACACCTTCCTAAGGGAGGATGTGCCCAGGGCATCACAAGGCTGAGCATGGATCTCACAACGTGAGCTTTGTATGGAGAATGTGAGATGAAAAACGACATATCGTATACATTTTTTCCCTCCTACTAAGTGTTTTAAAAGCTAGGATTTATTACTGATGTAAATCTAGCTAATCAATTTATCTAAATCATTGTTAATTTTCCCAATATGAAACTTATATTGAATAGTTAACAATATATGATTATTATTTATTAATTATTTTAATAGATTTTAATCATTTATTGCATGCATGTAAAATATTTGACTAATTCACCTACCAGGTCGGTTTCTTGGCAGGGATGTTCCCTTTCAATCAATTTAAATACTCCAATCCTAGATAACATCTTCCTTAGACATAAGTCCCTTATAGACAAACATTGTATAAATTATTCTTTTACTTTTTCTTTTTAATCCTAGTAAAAATAAAATAAAATGTTAACTTATTTCTACTCATATTAGAAATGTTTTAGACATAAAATCTAATTGTCAAATTTTAAATAAGTTTTTTTTTTATAAAAAAAAATAAGAACCTTATGTTTGCATGCAACTCTATATTATAGATATTAATAACTAATTCTTTAACCTATAACTACTATATTTAATGAATGATTAAAACCTATAACATGCATTCTAATAGCATTAATCAAATAAAACATTTATATTTTCTAAGTAATATCATACATCATGTATTTCATGATATCTTATTAAATAAATATAAAATATTATAATCTAATTAATAAATATCACATATCCTGCATATTTATTTTAATTAACATACATAACATAACTCTTACATTAAGCATTTAATGAAAAATGTAGATTAATTATAATGCATATAATTTTCATTAATTACATATTATGACTCTTATATTACAAATAATGAAAACTATATAGTAATAATCATGTACCTTAGGTAAATTTTTAAACAATAAATATAACAATTATATTAAAAATGATGCATGTCCGATTTAACTTATGATGGGATTTTAATCTATATGACATATTTTATACAATATATAAATTAAAATAATTTAATATATACATCCAATACATTATTAAGTTTAAAAAACAACAATAGATTTGATTTTGGCATTTATAGAATAAATAATAATAATAATTATTATTATTATTTAAAATTTCCTATCTTCATGGTAAATATTTTGCCATGATCTTCTCAAATTAGGGTTCCAAAACCCTAATTTTCAGCTAACTTCCACATCATTCACGTCCAGAAAAAGCTGCTCTATCTAGGAATCCATGACGTACAAACAATACAGCCAGATAATAAGCTTTTATGACGCATAAAAGATGTCATACAGCAGTACCATGCAGATAACCCTCTTGGATCTACCATTCGAATTCCGATTTTCACCTCTACTTTGGCTCTTTTTCACAGAAAAAATACCACGAATGACATGGACTTATAAGACTTGATTTACAAACAATTTACCCAAAACGACCGGCTTTACATTGATCGAATCAAAGTAAATTTTAAATCCAAATGCCAAAATCCACAAACATCTATTATGTAAACCAAATTTTAAAACCATACATCACACATGTATAGAAAAAAAAAATTAGTACCCACCATTTCAATTTTAAATTACAATCTAAAACAATATCAAAACAACAATTGGGCTTTGATACTAATTAAAGGAATTGAATCCCAATGCGGGAAGTGTTTTATTGCTTTTTATTTTGAATTTGGATAGAGAATTTCACAAAATTAAATAAAAAAAATAGGTTAAGCATACAAGAACGATTTGAGAAAACAAAATACCTTAAAGAAGAATCGTATCATCCTGAGTTTTAGGTAGACTAAAATTAATTATTTTGAAATTTTAAGTTGTTTGGATTAAATTTTTGATCAGATAAGAAATTTTAGGTTTATTTGATAAAGGAGTTGAGGTTTTGTGAATTTAAAAATTCATTAAAAATTTAGATTTGAAGAAATTAGAATCTAAGAAGGAAAACGGAAAAATGTAGGTTTAAAGTTTATCCCCTCTAATTTTAGAGTAGAGTTAGAAGTAGAAGATGTTGGCTTCATTTCTAAGGTCAAACCTCTATGGAACGTCTTGGAAGATGAAGCATCATTTTCCTCACTCTTCTTCCTTTCCTTACTTTTCCTTACTTTTCAATCGTTGTAGAGAGTTGTAAGGTTATATTTCACTTTGTTAAGAATCAAATTACTAACAAAGTGCAGGAAGCTCTCTGGCAAAGAATGCAGGATTATGTTAACCTGGCTGCCCTCATCGATGGTGGACCCATTCAACTCCGTCACATTGAAGTGGACCATCATGTTAAGCACATGTTCACGAACAGAGGTGCCTTCTTCAATTTTGGAGTTGAATATATATTTAAGAGCCTCATGCATAGGTTGTTCAGACGGTTATCCAAACATCCCCCGTAGGGACTCCATGATCTCACGCGCTGAGACTATAGGCTCATGTTTCTTGGCCAAGACTTCAGAAAGACTTGCCAAGATGTAGGCTTGGGCCTTCTCATTCACCCGTGTCCATCGCTCGTATGCCTCTCGAACATTTCGAGCGACATTTGGAGCTGGAATAGAGGACATACCTCCGTAAGAGCGAACATTAGATCCTCGATGATTAGGATCATCGTGATCATGTGTTTCCATGTCGAAAAATTGTCGCCAGTTAATTTTTTGGTACTAAGCAAAGCTAACATGTCTGTTGCCATTTTGAAAAACTTGTTGCTGAAAATACGAACAAAACTTTATTAGATTTTGCCAAACCACTTTTAACCAATTAGTTTTGCAAAACATTTTCAAGTACCCTACGTGAAAGACTTCTATTTTGCAATGATGCCCCAATGAGGCAGGAAAAACGTCACCGTTGGGGTGATCAGATGCCCTTTCGCTGGGATGAGACATTCTCAACCATTAGGCAGAACCAACTCTTGGAACGGAACTTAACAGCCACCATTTTTCGATCCAGAACTATTAACCTTTAACAATTTCGCTTAAGTGTGACCCCTCGCTTTCGGTGCCAGAGTCTCGCCCTAATGAGCCCACCGTAGGAAAGAAGCAGATTAGGACAAGAGACTAAGTTACCTTATCCTTTTATAGAAGATCAAATAAAGAAACGCGCAAAACTGCGATTCTTTAGGGGGAAACTCCCAGGGTGCCTCGAGGCGATGCGCAATAACTTTATTCAACCTAACGAGGGAGACCGAGGGATATGCTGTCCCACTTCTCACTCCCACTTACTATGAACACTCTCTCCATCCACCTTGATATTGACCTACCCAAACACCATTCGTTAAGGGGACAGGTGTCTCAAGGCCGAGGGTAGATCTCACGGTGTGGACTATTTAGGAGAAATGTGAAAGGTTTAAGTGAAGCATCTCATGCCCCAAGTACCTCCCACTGAATGTTCTACCTAGGGGTTCATTAACCTAGACAATTCGGCTACTGATTTTAGTCTAAATCGTCTTTTTAATTCCCTCTCATAAACAACGTTTGTCTATGAAATATGAACAAGTTCAAGTAGTCACATTTAAACACTTTAATGGATTGTCCTTAACTTGCATGCATGCATCAAATCTATTTAATTCACCTTTCCAAGTAAGTTCCCAGGTAGGGGTGTTACGTTTACGTCAACTTAAATACCCCAGCCTAGACAAAACCCGCCTTAGACAAAAGGTCCCTTATAGATAGATTTGCTACACTTTAACCTTCTATTAGTCAATTTAATCCTATTAAACTGATTAAAAGATTAAAGCCTTAGGATTGCTAATCATATCAGAACCATGATCTTAGGTCTATGTGATTCAAGTTTCTAACACTTTAAAACCATGAATTAAACCTAAGTGAGCATGCATGTCTTTCTTATTTCTTTTAGTTCTAATTTCTCTTTAACTTTTAAAAAGAAACAATTAAAGCACCATTGCGCACAACAAGTGTTTATAACATTTATAAAGTAAACTATGTGTCATGCTTCATGCAATGCCTGATCATTACTATACATAACTTTTATATATACGCGTAATAACCAAGAAAAACATCGTTTACCCTTATACTATAATAATTATAATATAAAGATGATGCATGTCAATGCATTTTATGCATGCATAAATATAACTAGAGGTGTTCATGGGTTAGGTTGGGTTGGGTTGAAAGACTTTTTAGACTCACCCAATTGTTCGGGTTGTAAATTTTTTTCAACCCAAATAACCCTTATTAAAAAATGAACCCAACCCAACCCAACCATGAAATATTTAGGTTGGGTTGGTTCGGGTTAATCGGATCATTTATTTAAAATTTTGTTTTAAAAAGAAGCAAAATGTAAATATCTAAAAATCTAATTTAATTATTTTGATATATTGAAATAAGATTAACAACTCAATTTAAGTTTATATAGTGAAAATTTTCTTTCTAAAGTGCAACGAAACTACTTTTAAGAGTTGTTGAAGAATAAATTATTCAAAAAATATTGAAATTAAAAAAAATTAAAATTAACATATGTATAAATAATTGTGTTATAAGTAATAAAAAAATATATTTTAAAGTTAATAATAAATTCGAGTTGGTTCAGGTTATATTAGGTGTTCCATGAACCAACCCAACTCATAAAGTTTTCATTTATTTGAACCCAACCCAATCCAAATGAGTTGATAACCCAACCCACGGGTTGGGTTGGGTTGGTCGGTTTTTTTGGGTCATCGGGTTTTTTGAACACCTCTAAATATAAATCTTATATTATATGATGCATGAGCATGCTCTTACATCACATGTAATAAACTAAGGATTAATGGACCGGGATGAGCCTTTACAAAAAACCAAAATGAAATAACCCTATATATTACATTTTCCATCGAGCGATCCGATTCACATGCGAACCAGGTCTTGAACCACCAGGAGGACTCCATTGTTTAGTAAACGCCGAAGGTAAACGATCACCCAGCACATACTAGATGATAGGCACAAAAGCTAAACGATCACTTAGACGACAACGAGGCTGCGAAGCCTAATCGTCTAGGAGATCGCTTAACGTGGTAAAAGGTAAACGATTTACTGTGCATTGCTAAGCGATCGTTTAGTCAGTTATTAAGCGATGAAACTTGTTGAGCTAGACGATCGTCTAATGCGTGCGTGCGTTAAACGATACGTAAGCATCCTATCGTCTACATGACCCGATCAACCCTTGATCGTCTCCTTCCTAGAAGAACTGCAACCCTTGCTCCGATCTTCTTCACGAATGACTCAAGATTCAAACTGCCTTTGAATCATAGACTCGATAACGATTAATAATGCCCAAAAATACAGGGGCCTTTTACAATCAACTGAAAAATGTAAAAGAATTAAATCAAACCGAGGCTAACATCCCAGAAAACTCCATTAATCCACACATCCACGACAATTTAACGATTAAACATAGCAGACATGCGCCCACCAAGAACGTATATGTAATTTGTTACAACAATGAAATTGGAATATCAAAACCTAGCTCTAATACCAATTGAAGGAACTTTTAATGAAGAGCATCCATGAGCGTGTTCGGATCTTTCCGATTTCATTGTGACCGAAATATAACACATACATTCTAACAGATAGTTATGAAAATAAAAACTAATTAATGGCATGCTTTGATAAATAAAATACAAAGGAAAGAGTTCTCATACCAGTTGAAGACTCTCTTCAAATGTCAAACTGAAGAAGCAGCAGAAGAACCTCTACGCAAACTCTATCGCCTAGCAAACCAGTCGGCTACGACAGCATGATCGTCTACACGAACAGTAGCAACACGAACAACCACGAACAAGTAAGAAGCGGAGACGAAACCACCAGTTGGAGCTCTTGGTATTCTCAGAGTGAGAATCCAAAGTGTAGTCTTTGGTGAATTTGGTAGAGGTCGGAGAAAAGATAGATCGTGTAGACGATAAACAAGTGGGAGAGAAAGAGCTATCGTATAGCAGGGATGCTTATCGTCTAGATGAATCTACACGATCGTGTAGGTTCTATTAAGCAATCGTTTAATAAAAGGTGGACGATCGTTTAGAAAATGCAACACGTTATACGATCGTTTAGGAAAGCTAAGCGATCATTTAGGGAAAGGCGTGCGATCGTTTAGACGCTAATGTGCGATCGTTTAGACGATGAGATACTATCGTATAGGCTCTCAAGCTAGGCGATCGTTTACGTTTTCACACCGATTGCGACTTTTTCGAACTTTTTTTTTTTTTTTGCTAAATGAAAATAATTTTCATTTTATTCATCGGTTACCATAACCGAATGCGGCTGCTCCCACTAACGCACGATTGAGGAGAATAAAATGGCCAATTATCTCATAATTAACCATCTTAATAATTAATGAATATAATCATATTATATTCTTACCTATAATTTGATATCACATATCTACTATAGTAATTTCTCCTCCACTTGATATAAATCATATTTATATCCAATTTCCTCCAAAATAATGTATCTCATACATTTAGCCAATTATATCATATATAATTAACCAGTTCAATTATATCAATATAATTGAACTCCCTCTTGTCAATTTGAACATTTCAAACTGGCCCAAATACTGATTCTCGACTTTATCCAAGCTACCTAGGGGACCTAATGGACATGTGGCTCGAAGCTCCAATGGTCCTTGAATAGTTGACTAAACTCTTTAACCACGAGATCCACCATCCGTTAACTTCCAGGCATTCCACTAAAGACCAACAGCTGAACCCTTCTTACCACATATATATTTCTGTGTCCATCGGATATAACCAACTATGAGTACGATGACCCTTCACAGATACTCATAAGTACAGCTAGGCCAATATACCGTTTTGCCTCTGTAATTATATCTCACTCCTTAAGTACCACTAATTCCTCTAATGAACAATACAACATAGTCCAACTATGTGTGAACACCTCTCGAGCTAAGAGAATGTGTGTGGCACCACATCGTTCAAGCCCTGGAATCAGCCCTTAAGGGAGCTATCTGATACTTGCCCCTGCTTTGGGGAAGGAGTGAATTCCATCTTGTGTAGCTGAGTTCCTAGCTCCCAAATCAGACGAATCCCCAAAATGGTAGGTTTGAATCGATGACCTGGCCACTTGCACCCATACCAATCAAAGAACTGCCCTCAATGGCAGGAGTTCCTAACTCACTCAGGATTGAGGTCATGTTACCTATGGTTATCCTAGTGAAGTAAAGTCTCTGTCATTAATGGTATTATATAACGAGATGTTAACACTTCGTAGTTAGGTCTTATACAAACTCTTTGTATAGGACGCCCCCGCTCGCATGTCCCCTACACGAATGATCAGGATCAGACCATCTGTGATAAGTCACAACTTTTATGACCATTCCATAAAGCGGGCTGCATCCATAACATTACCAGGATAAGGTTTCCCTCTTATATCCATATACTACAGACCATTTTTGTTATCACTTAAAACATGATCCACTTGTATGTCACCACATACATGCTTAAGTTACATACAAATAACCAGGGATTTTATGTTTATTGGTTTGTGGTAAAGAAAATAAAACATACAACTGAGCAAAAACAAGATATAAAGTAAATATCATATATTATACAATATAAACATTCATACAAATAGTTTACAAACTACAGGACACAAGACTTTAGAGCATCAACCCCAACATGATCCACATGTATGTCTCCACATACATGCTTAAGTTAAAAATGACAATCAGGGATCATAGTTTATTGGTTTGTGGTAAAGCAATTAAAACATCCAATGTTCCATAGACAAAAGTGAAGAAAATATCATATATTATTACATCACAAGCGTTTGTTCAAAACTATGTTTACAAATTACAAGACCCAATGAGAGTTAAGGGCATCATCCCCAACAGGGGTGATAAAGAAAATTAAGTAGACATGACATTTCTAAAAGTTTTAAGATTCTAAATAAATCTAAATGCTAAGTATTCTATTTTTTTTATGAAATTAAAGGGAAAAAAAATTTCTTTTGAAAATGGTTTTAAACTTTTGTTAGAAAATTTTTAAAAGGTCTAAACTTTTGTTTGTATCTTTACTTAAAGGAGTGCGTCATCAAAATTTCATTGATAAGAATCAAAAGATTGTGTAAATCAAATGATGCATAAAATAAAATGCATATGATTCTTTTATTGTGTGTATTAGTGCATTCATTCACTCAAAGAAAAATGAGTAAAGAATAAAAAAATAATCTTTTAGAGCATTAAAAATTCAATGGTTATGTTCTTAGAAAATCAAAACTATGTTATCAAAATGTACTAGAGCCTCAAATATATCAAGATATGTCAAACTAGAGTCACAAAATCCAATTAACTAACTAACTAGCTAACCCGAGCTTAGATGCTCAAGGGTTCCAGATATGCATTTATATATCATTATAGAACAAAAATTTTAAGTAAGGCTCATTTTTTCTAAACTAAAAATTTAATTAAAGAATGTCAAAAACATGCAATGTTTCCCACCCCCAACTTAAAGATTGAACATTGTCCTCAATGTTTAAAATATGCAAATATGTTAAAGGACAAAAAGTAAGGGATGTAGAGAGAAACTTCCCTGGTTTTTGGGATTGATCGTTATTTGCTTGAGAGAGAATTCCTTCTTTTGGTTTTGTTTTCCTTTTTCTTCTTGAGATGACCTACAAAGAAAAGGAAGAATCAATATGCAAAAACAAAAAAATGGAAAAACAATAAGGAGACAAAAATATGAAAGAAAAAAATGTGAAAAAGAAAAGTTGTCCTATTGTTGCAAATTTTTAGTATTGTTTGCTCGACGTTAGTGAAGAGAGGGATCAAATGTACGAAGGACTAGTCAAACGAAAGTCCAATTGGACTTAGTTTACATGTCCTTCGTTGTGGACCTTAAGCCTGTGTCCGTTCACATTGAAAGTCTTTCCTGTTTCAGACTTTTGATTTCAACTGCACCATAAGAGAAAACATTAGTAATTTCAAAAGAACCTAACCATTTGGACTTAAGTTTTCCAGGCATCAATTGAAATTTGGAATTGTAAAGAAATAATTTTTGTCCTATTTTGAAGTCCTTTCTTATCAAACCTTTATCATGAACAAATTTTGTTGGGTTTTATATCCTAAAACTCGCAGTTTGTAAAAGTTAAACATATTCTATAATCAATAAACTTATTATTGATTCTATAAATTGCATACGTAAAAGTCTAAATCCAATAAACTAAGATTCATGGCTATTATATGAATACTTGAACTTTATGTAGAAACATAGAGATGGATCAAGTTCGAGTAAATAGCCAAAACAGTCTATAGTACATGATTAAGGTTGGGTACCTTATTCTGGTAACACTATTGGATGCGACCTACTCTGTAGTTGTTAAAAGTTGTTGTAAAGATACTACAAATGAAGTGATCTAAATTCAGAAAAGTAGGGGTGTCCTATGCAATGAGTTTGCAGAAGATCGGACTAAGAAATAAGTCATTCCTACTTTATAAACGTTGTTTACTATTTAAGACTGACTATTTCGCTTAGATGACCTAGGTAAATCGATCTTAATCTTGAGCTAACTATGAACTCCTTTTTATTTGGAATTATCCTTAGATTTGTATAGGTGAGGGTTGGCTCAATAAGCCTCCCATTTCAGGGGTAAGACCAGGTAGATAGCTGGGGACATATGGTGCAAGCTGGAATTAACGCCTACCCAATTTAGGTATAGAAGTAAGGTTGTTCTCTTAAGTACTGAATCCAGGTCTTGAACAAGAGGCCCCACCCTCTCTCTGGCTCGAGAGGGATTCGATTTAGTGATTGGATCATAAACCAATTGTTCATTAGAGAATCAGTTAAAATTTAAGGAACAAGACATAATATCAAAGGTAAAACAGCACATTGACCCAGTCGGTATTACAAAAAACGTGTGAAGGGTAGACTTACTAGTTATTGTCAAATCATGTGGACACAAATATATCTACAGTGAGAAGAGTGCAACTATCGAGCTATAGTGGTGTGACTTGATAGTTAACGAATACTGATTAATTTGGTCTAAAGAGTTTTAGCCAATTAATCTTAATCGTTGGAGCTCATGATCTGTACGTCCATAAGCTCCCTCTACTAGCTCGTAAAACATGAACACCTTGAATTCTTAAATTGAGTGAATTTGGAACGATATCAATTTGAAATGTTCAAAATGAATTTCAAATTGAAATTAAGATTTGAATTTGGATAAGTTCAAATTCGAATTAGAGTTTGTACAATTATATTTGATATAATTATTTAACATTTAATTTATTGAAATTAAACAAATTTGGAGAGTTTATAATATTTAAATATTGATTTAAATATTAATTACATGAATAGGATTCATGTTTAACATTAGATGTGTGATTAATTTAATATTTGAAATTAAATTAAATTAATTAGTTTAATATGTTTAATTAATTAAAAATCAAATTAAATTCCAATTTTAAATTCATTTAAAGAAATTGGATTTTGATATTTTGGATTTGATTAATTATGAATTAGTTAAATCATTTTTAATTAATTTTTTAATAATTGAATTATGAAATCAAAATTTGAAATTGGAAGATGAACTAAGTGGATTTTTCCCACTTTCCTCCAAGTAGGAGGTGTTCTTCCTACCAGCACACACAAATACCACAATATTATGGAAGTAGCTTCTGGCTATGAAATGCTTGCATGCTGCAAAAGAATAAAAGCTCTCTGAATTGAAGAGACATGATGGAATTTAGCTGAAGAAAATGGTTTTCTGAAGTTCATCTTCATCTCTCTCTCGAACCTAGATTTTCCCTTAAAAAATTCACTCAAATTCGAGTTCCACCACTTAAATTCAAGTCTGAGAATAGTAAAGAAGATCTCTTGGTGGTCAACTGTCGATTTGGAGTGAAGAGCAGCTTGGATTTGGGAGAAATCGTCAAAGGTATGTTCTTCTTGAAACCCTCTTTTGAATTTATGAAATAGCATCAAATTAAATGTAATTAGAGTGCTTATTGATTTTGTTTGCTTCCGTTGCATGCTTGTATATTCCATCAAATTTGGTTTTCTTTTTATAAATCTTTGAGTTTTCATAAGCATTACGTCTCAATTCTTCTAATTGTTGCAATTCTAAAAATATTTCCTCTTTAGCTTGAGCTAGATTCAAATTACATTGTTTTATCGCCAAAGATGCCTTATGTTCAACCTCTATAGGAAGATGGCACTCTTTGTCATATATAATTTTGTAGGGGGTTGTTCCTATAAGTGTTTTAAAAGAGGTTCTATAAGCCAAAAGCACATCATTAAGATGGGAGCTCTAATCTTTTCTTTTTAAGTTGACCGTCTTTTCTAGAATCCTTTTCACTTCTCAATTGGAAATTTTCGCTTGGCTATTTGTTTGAGGATGATACGAGGTTGCTACATGGTGTTGCACTTTGTATTTTCTCAATAATGCCTCTTATTAGTGCATGCAACCATATATTATAACATTCATATTATATGATGCACGAGCATGCTATAACTTAAACCATGCAACTATATATTATAACATTTATAATATAAATGATGCATATATAATGCATAACCTATAGTGGAATTTTATTATATGGCATACATTATGACATATAAATATATAAATAAAATAAATCATACATCATATGCATAATTTAAAAAACCATTATTGGACCGAGATTGGACTCCTAAACAATTAATTAAATCAATATAACACGTATGGTAATTTATATAATTAAAAAAATCTAACTATTACAAAAAATAATAGTCAACTGGTTCAAAACAAGCGAACCGGGTCTTGAACCGCATGAATCGGATTGCCCAGCACCCAAACCGACCATGAACTGGTCGAACCAAGCGAACCAGACACGCATCAGTCAAGCCACAAATCGAACCGCGTGCGAACCCATTCGTTCTGTTCGTTTCGGAGGTTGCAATGCTGTGACCTAGCATTGCAACGCTATAGAAAGATCATTTGTTCCGCCCTTCGCAACGTAATGCTAGGGCACAGCGTTGCAACGCTGCTGTACAGAAGCTACTTTACAATTGCGAATTCCTTGGAAATTCCTCCAAATTTGGTCTCATTTTCTCCAAAAATCCACCATAATAATCACGAGCGATACAGGACATTGAAATTATAGACTCTATAATAGATAATGCCAAAAAACAAAGGGCCCTTACAAACCAAAATTGTAAAATTAAAAGCTGTAAATCAAGAATTCAATCCCAAAAACATCCAATAATCACAAACCATTACTTCCATACATTCATCAATATGAATAAAATATAGAATGCAAAACCCACCAATTATGTAAAAATATTATGGAAAAAAATGAAAACTGAAACAAAAAACCACAGCTCTAATACCAATTAAAGGAACTGTGAAGTTCCATAAAGGAAGCAGGGATTGGCCCAATTTCCAATTTTTTTATAAAACAATAAAATTACAGAATTTAAACTGAAGTTATGCATTAATTGGAAAAACTTACAGCATGCATAAGAAGGAAATAGAGGAGAAGAAGTTACATACCCTTGAAGATCATAAATCTTCACGAAATCCCCTTCTCCACAAATGACCACAAACAAGAAAACCTCAAACCAGTTACAAATAATTCATGGGGACACTACTATGAGAATTTCTTCTATATTCTCCATAAGGTAGGGTGAGAATAGCAAGAGGTGTGGGCTTTGCAAAATTTTGAAAGTGGGAGAGAGTTTGAGAGAGGGGAAATCTTTTAGATAAAAATTACATAAGTTCTTTCTTGGAGAAAAGACTGAAGAAGTTTCACACTCTGGCTTCCTATGTAAAACCACCCATTTCCCACTCACTATGTGGGATCAAGAGAGAACTAAGGGGAGGGAAGTTGTTTCCCTCCCTTTAAATTTAAAATTAAAATTAAATTAAATTAATTTTAATTTTGATGAATATTATATATATATATATATATATATATAACTATATGTTATATTATATATAACACATAACCTATAGTTTTATATTGTATCAAATACAATATAACCTATGGTTTTTCTCTCATTTGTGGTATGTAATATAAATCCCATTTATGCTAAATTTATTTATATGAATCCAATCCATATAATTAATATTTGAATCATATTCAAATATTTATTTTCTTTCAAATAAACTTTATATTATAATTATCAAATACATTATATTAATTATGTCATATATATAATTAATTTAATTACATCACATATAATTGATTCCCTCAATTAATTTGAACAATTCAAATTAATCCAAGATTAATTATCAATAATCCTTGTTGAGCTATAGAAGGGACCTTATGAACCTATAGATTGAAGTTCCAATGGTATTTAGATAATTAATTAAATTACCCAACATCCATTAACTGCCAGTCACTCCACTAAAGACCGACAGCTGCACTTTTTGCACTACAGATATATTTCTTTGTCCATTAGATATAACCAATCAACGGTGCGATAACCCTTCACAAAATGCTCGTAAGTACAGGTGGGCCAAAATTATCGTTTTGCCCCTATAGTTACACCTAACTCCTTAAGTACCATTAATCCATCTAGTGAACAGTAAGTCATAGTCCAACTATGACCAAATCCCTCTCGAGCCAAGAGAGGGTGTGGCGCCCTATTGTTCAAGCCCCGAAATCAACCTTTAAGGGAACAATTTATATACTTACTCAGACGTTCGGAAAGAAGTGAATTTCGTCTTGTAGCTGTGTTCCCAGCTCCCTAATAAGACGTATCCCCAAAATAGTTGGCTTATTGAGTCAGTGATCTGGCCACTCTCACCTATATAAATCAAAGAACCGCCTTCATAGGCAGGAATTCACAACTTACTTAGGATTTAGGTCATGTCACCTATGGTCATCTTGGTGAAATGTAAGTCTCTATTATGAATGGTGTTATATAATAAGACTAGCCATTTCATGGTCCGATCTTATACAAACTCCTTTGTTAAATAACCCCACTCACATGTCTCTACATGAATGTTGAGAATCAAATCATTTGTGGCACTTTACAACAATTGTAACATCTACAAAGCGGGTCGTATTCATAGTGTTATCAGGATAAAATACCCAGCCTTATCCATCTACTACAGACTATCTAGGTTATCACTTAAACATGATTCACCTGTATGTCTTTATATACATGTTTTAAGCTATAGAAGATAACCTTGGATGTTAGTTTATTGGTTTGTGGATTAATGCTACTAAATATTGAATAAAGTATCTTATATTTTATTAAATAAATAAAATTTTTGTATATTACAATGACAAACTACAGAACCCACGAGATTTAGGGCATCAACCCCAATAGATTTTTTGTTGGTTACTTGTTTGTGGCAGTCCCCTACACAAGTTGTTCAGAGTGAGAAGTCCTCACAAGAACTTGCAACAAAGTAATTTGGTAATTGGTCAACTTCGAATGCATTCTACCTGAATTTACCAGAAAAATAATACAAGAATTTGGAGTTCGAAAACGACGATGATGCTGTTAAAATCACCCTAGTGTATTACATAGAGTTTGCAATGATGGGAAAGAACAAGCAAAAGAGTGTAGTCGATCATACTTTATTTGAAGATTTTGAGGACATAGATTACTACAACAGTCTAGATTAGGGTACAATTATTTGGGAGAGGACACTTGACGCCTTAAAGATTTCATTGAATGATAAGGTTGTTCTATACAAGGAGAAGGTGAGAAAAAATAAAAATTGTGTTGTGAAGTACTCATTGTGTGGATTTCCCCAAGCATTCCAAGTAGATGTTCCTTAATATAAGTTTATCTTAGGTTTAACATTAACATAGTTATAAATATGTGTTGTTTCATATTTAGGTATGGGCGTATAAGATCCTATGATCGGTAATGGGGAACGTTGCCACTCGAAAGAACAAGGTAACTGTACCTCGTATATTACAGTGGTTATACTCCCACTCGATGTCATTCAAAGCACTCGAGAGACATTTTTTAGTCTCAAAATGTAAGTGTAATCTAGCCATAATATATTTATTTGGTTATTAAATTGACATTAACCATCTTATTGGGTTGGACTATTAATGCAGACAAAAGTCAAAGAGGGTACTGTCATGTCCGATGCTGAGACGGAGTTTCGGGACACCCCTAGTTGATAGATGGGTCATAAGACAAGTATATTCTGACGTTGAGAGTTTGAGAAGCTCTAGTAGTTCAGGAAGTAGCGATAGTTCAAGTGGGAAGGATAGTTCAGAAGGTGGGGATGATGATGAGTAGGATAATGCCAAAGGTGGAGTAAGGGACGGTGAATCTGATGATGACATAAACATCCACCAATCCACTTAGTCCCCTCCCCCCCCCCCCCCTCCAGCGAGGATATGTTTCATGATGTGTTGGTGGTTCACATACGTCCTGAGCCTGAGGAGAAGTGTTTTGAGCCTGAGCCTGAGGTTTCAGGCCACAGGGAGGGAGCCAATGTTGATCTTTCTGTATATCCATACCTTCAAAGTATTGATAGTTCAATATTGAGTTTGTATGGTCGTGTATCAAATCTCTAGGGAGACACAAGAAAAATCAAAGAACAATTGTCGGCCATTATGTCTCTATTACAGTCTATAAAGGGTTCCATGGTGTTTGAGGCGACGAGATCACCCACTCCATAAACAGGCCACGATGCCACTAGGTCACCTATCCCTCTTCTATCTCGGTCACCCATCCAACCTCTACATAGGTCACCTATCTAGCCTCTACCTAGGTCACCCACCCAACCTCTACCTAGGTCAGCTATCTCACCCCTACCTTGATCACCCATCCAGCCCTTACCTAGGTCACCCACCCCACCTCTATCTCGGTCACTTAACTTACCTATACAACCTGATACATCCACCTCACCCATTCCTCTTCCACTCGCAGAGCCTGATATCACGACCTCACTTATCACTCTTCAACCCACAGAGCCTGATATCATATCCTCGTCTATTTCTCACCCTGATACCTCAACTGCTACCTTTCCCACTATCCATCCACCTCTAGATACGAGTAGAGAGGACTTGAACCTCTACCTTCTGAGAAACAATGTCTACTGGAGCTACCGCCTATCGCACAGTTTGACACCATACATCTCGATTCACTGGGATGATCCTTATGTGATTGGAAAATCTCTTTCTTCATATTTTTTGTTCAACATGTTCACTATTTTGTTATATTTATGTAGGTTATGGCTGAAAGTCGAAAAACCACTCGTAAGAGAAAGACTATTGACAACTACACAGCTCCGACTGAACCAAAGAAGAAAATGACAAAATAAAAAGAAAGTAAGGTACAACTTCCTTTAGACTGTCCATTGATTAAGTACTCTCTCCTTAGATTACCTACGAGACTGTTTAAAGTGATGGTTCAATACTCCTTGGTGCATAAGATTCCACCTATTGTATTTACAAAAATGATGAATTGGATTGCCAATATGAATACAGACCACGAGGTTAGAGAAAATGTATTTCAACCATTATCCAAGTCCTTTTCTCAGGAATTAACTGAACCAAGTTCATGGGTTAAGTGTGACGTAAGTTTACGATCTTTGTCAATTTTTACAATTAGATATATTGAACTCTTCTCTCTTAACATATACCTTATTCTGGATGCAGTCCTAAAAGTTCAGTTTTGGTTCGTAAAAGATAAATTTTACATGCGACCATACATGTGCATGAACAAGTTCACCATCCTACCAATTAGAATAATAGTAACCATCTACTGCACTTATGAATAGGACTACGTTGGTTGATTATTACGTGTTTTTAATGTTGAATTCACTGTGTAGTCACCTAAATGCTCGAGATAGGGCATATAAATAAATCAAGTCAACATTGCACGATGTCGTAGTATAGGATGGAGAAGAAATGTATAAAGATTATGTCATGGATAAATTCGACGTCAAGTGGTTAGATGTGGATTCTATGTACGGAAACAAACATTGGTGAACATTAGATGTTGATTGCATTTGACCTAAATAGAGGTTGGTTGTTTGTGTTTGATTCACTACCATCCATGACATTAAAGAAAAAGCTGGAGTCTTACCTTGAACCATTAACATACACCCTACCATCACTTCTTCACTATTGTGACTTCAAACGTTGGAAGTCGAACAAGAAACATCCTATTGGAAAATATCCCAACCTACTACTATGAACACACAACACGAGTCCCTAGATTGTGGAATATTTGCAATCAAATTCTTAGAGCATTTGGTGACGGGTAGTGATCCTTCTATAATCATTCAAGAGAAGATGAGTGACTATAGGATGCAGTTGTATTGCTGTAGTCACCGGCAATGGCACCAAAAACTTGATGCGTTGTAAATGTGATAAAATAATGGTGTATAATTGTGATGATGATTTATGCGTTGCACATGCAAGTTTTCCTAGTAAAACCCAAGTATAAATCTCACTAGGTTTTTTGGTAAGTCCAGGGTCGAACATAGGGACTACTGAGATACTATGCGATAGTAAAATTGATTCCTTTGCGGTGGGGAAAACAAATAAGTCGGTTGGTTTTTTGTTTAAGTATAAATCCTATGCGACAGATTTGTGTAAAGAGTTGATGAAATCAAGAATACAATGAGTATGCGATGAACGGGTTGAGAAGGGATCTAGCTAACACTTCCTAAGATTGCGTTCAAGTTATGCGATCATGCTACACACACACAACAGCATGTCATCTCTCAATGCAAATGCCATAGTTACTATTTCTAGGACGCATGTGATGTATACGATAATGTCGATAGGACTTATGTCTAAGCCTCTATTCTTGTCTATGTGATGATGAATGATACATACATACACAAGGTGACTGCATACTATCATATCATATTTCTAGGGTGCATGTGATGCATGATAGCAAATATAACTTATGTTTAAGTTTCTATCTCTTGCTTATGCGGTTCTAATTTGACTCTCTCAAGCTTAGATATTAACCTGACTCTCTCAAGTCTAGGTTCTTTCTTTAGACTACTCTCTCAAGTATCTCTAAAGGGTAAACGATGCATACATAAGACAAAATGATCGCATAAAATGAAGATCTTAGGTCATGCTAGCAAAGTACTTCTCAACCCATTCGGAAATTTAGCTACTCATGCGAAATATGAAGAGATTTAACTTGAGATGAAAATTCCATTTTATAAATAGTAAGAATACAAAACAACAATGGAAAGTAGGGATGAGAAGCCTGGTAGCAATGTCTTGTTTCCCGTGGCTTTTACACTGTCTTTTTACTCTACTTTGTCCATAAGAATATCCTTGCTTTCGCAAGTGTCAGCCCTCTCTCTTTTTACAGCGCTTCCCAGCAATCTTTGATAACGGGCATAAATGCACATTATCATATTACTAAGTTCTTAAACAATGTTGGATTGTGTTGATGAAATATGATAAATAGCGTCCATTAAGCATAAATTCTATAATATTGCGGTCGCATGCGTCCAATGCATTAGAGCAATTGATCTTTATATTTTTGTGCAGAATATGCGTTAACCAATGTAGAGATTGCGATCATAGGATTACATTGGTCGAGCGCAATGCAGAGATTATCTTGTTTATGTATGCTTCATTCGTCTATTAGAGATACTTGGGAGGGTAGTCTAAAGACAGGATCTAGACTTGGAAAGGTCAGGTCAGAATCTAGGTTTGGAAGAACCAGATTAGAACACATAAACGGGAGACAGGCACTTAGGAATGAGCACTATTTGTTATTAATGCATTGCATGCATCTTAGCAACAAGGTATGATTGTATGCAGTCATCTTGCTTTCATGCATTTGCATCAATGCATAGGACAAGAGTAGAGACTTAGGGATAAGCTCTATGGACATTTTGCATTCAACACATGCGTCCTAGACTTAGAAGCATCACATTTACATTGGGAATGACTTGCTGTGCATGGTTGTAACATGATCGCAAGTTTTGACGCATTCCTGAGTAACGCTAGCTAAAAGACCTTCTCAACCCGTTCATCGCATACTCATTGCATCTATCAACACAACTATCTTTCTCAAATCCGCCGCCTTTATTTACTTCTTTTTCATCAACGCAACAACACACCTACACTTTATTTATTTACTTGGTTACCACAAAGCTTTCATAAACATTACCAACACAACTATTTTCACAAGTTCCTGTGTTCAACCCTAGACTTACCAGGAAACTCAGGGGAATTTACACTTGAATTCCGCTGAGGAAACTTGAGTGCACAACACAATCTATCAACACATATCATCCATATTTCCATTCATAAAATAACGCATCAAGTTTTTGGCGTCGTTGCTGAGAACTTCGGCAAAATAGTTGTTAATGGTAATTTTTGTGATTTCTTTGTAGAACTCTTAATCTCTGGCGAACTACGACTTAGAGATTGAGAGAACATTTCGAAGGAGACTATGAGACTGCCAACAGCAACCACAATCCGATAAAGGAGATGGCGGAGCAGCTTGAAGGTGGAGCACCAAATGATAATAATGTCATGGCGAATCCGATTCTGTTGGCAAACGATTGCAATAGACCTATTAGGGACTATGCATCGCCAAACCTCTATGATTTCTCTCCGGGAATCATAAGGCCTGCCCTCGATGGAAGCAGATTCAATATGAAACCGGTGATGCTGCAGATGATCCAGATGGCAGGTCAATTCGGAGGAAGGCATGGCGAGGATCTGCACGCCCACCTCCGAAGTTTTTTATTGAAATCTGCAATACTTTTGTGTTCTCGAACATCTCGACTAAAGAAGTTCAACTAATGTTGTTCCCATTTTCTCTCTGTGATCAGGCTAGGAAATGGGCCTATTCGCTCGAACTAGGAGAGATTACTTCCTGGGAGTAGGTAGTGGAGAAATTCATGAAAAAGTATTTTCCACCTACCGAGAACGCAAGACGAAGAAACCTTATTACTAATTTTGAACAAGATGTAGACGAATCGCTCAACGATGCTTGGGCGAGGTTTAAAAGGTTGGTTTGGGATTGTCTGCATAATGGGCTACCAGACTACCTTCAAATGGAAATTTTCTATCACGGTTTGAATCCTGCTTCGCAGACCGCTGCTAATGCGGCAGCTACTGATGGTCTGCTTGAAAAAACTTACGAGGAGGCGAAGAATATTCTAGACCGCATCTCTAAGAACCATGAAGACTGGAGGGAGAGTGACTAGAGATTAAGAATCAAAGATTCTGATGCAAATAACGATGCCATTGTTTTATTACAAAACCAAATGACCGCAATGATGAATTTGATTCAAGGAATGGTGATCAGCAGATCAACACTGCAAGGTGGGCAAATTAACGCAATAAGTCAAAACACCGCAAGGTGTGCAACTTGCGGTAATGGGCTTGCAATGGAAGATTGCCTGCAAAATCCACAGTCTTTATATTTTGTAAAGAATTAATCCCTTTTCAAACACTTACAGCTCCGAGTGGAGAAACCACCCCAATTTGCTTGGAAGAATCAACAACAAAATTTTCAATATGTGGCGCAAAAAGAAAGGCCACCAGGATTCTTCCAAAGCAACAACGGTCAACAAGGCAACCAAGCAAACAGCTCACAACAACTAATGCAATCTTCTTCTCTAGAGAGCCTATTGAAGCAATATACAGAGAAAAACGAGATAGTGCTTCAAAGTTAGGTTACGTCCATCCGCAACCTTGAATTGCAAATGGGCTAGATTGCGAGTGAGTTGAAAAGTAAACCACAAGGTGCGTTAACAAGTTCAACCGAGCTTTCACACAACCTAAGGGGATCAAGTAAGGAGCAATATCAGGTTGTGACATTGCGTAGTGGAAAGACTGTGGAGGGAGAAAAGAAGGATCAGAGTAGAACAACTTCCATCGCAACTGAGCCCGAGATTGCAGTAATGCAAGAAGAAGAAAGAGAGAATGAAGCAGTGGAACCTGAGGTTTTGTCGACCTCAAAGTCAAATGAAACAGGAATTGTGAAAGTCTAGTTACCACCTTTCCCTCAGAGGTTAAGAAAGAAGAAAAACGAAGAGGTACAGTACCAATGCTTATTATCTATGTTAAAGCAACTACATGTTAACATCCCTTTCAGTGAAGTGATTGAGGAAATGCCTGCCTATGCCAAGTTTCTGAAGGATGTGGTAACTAAGAAGAGAGGCGCTGGAAAATTTGCCACTGTGGCATTAACGCAAAGTTCTAAATCTATTATTCCACCAAAGATGAGCGATCCTAGGAGCTTCACTATTCCTTGCTCCATAGGAGGACTCTATATTGGGAAAGCCCTGTGTGACTTGGGGGCCAACATAAATTTGATGCCACTGTTAATCTTTCGACAATTAAATGTGGGGCAACTTGTGCCCACATCAATGACTCTCCAATTGGCAAACAGATCTCTAGTTCATTCAGAAGGTAAGGTGAAGGATGTGCTGATCATGATTGATAAATTTATTTTGCCAGCTGACTTCATCATCCTAGATTATGAGGCCGACAAAGATGTGCCCATTATTTTGGGGCGACCTTTCCTATCAACGGGTCGTGCTCAAATTTATGTGCACAAGGGAGAAATCACTTTGAGCATAAATGGAAAAAAGCTCAAATTTAATATAATTCGTGCCATGAAATTCCTAGATGAGGAAGATCTACAAGATTCTGACGATGACCTGAATTTAATTGAAGAAGAAAAGTCTGATGAAAAGTGTGAAGAAAAGGATGCCAATGCATCCGTAGCTACCTACAATGCGATCGTAGCAAAAACAAACAAAGAAGAAGAAACGATCGCAAAGTAAGAAGAAGGACCAAAAGAAAGAAAAACATCGCAACCTTCCCTCATGGAACCACCAACACTTGAATTGAAGACCCTACCAACACATTTGAAGTACGCATTTCTGGGGCAGAATGAGAAGCTACCAGTGATAATTTCCTATGCGCTCAACGCAGACAAGAGAATGTGTTGATGAGCATTCTTAAGAAATATGAGCGAGCAATTGGCTGGACACTCACTGACATCAGAGGTATTAGCCACACGTACCGCATGCACCACATTCGTCTTGAGGACGACCACAAAGCAACTATTAAAAATAAATGCAGACTTAACTCTACGATAAAGAAGGTCGTCAAAAAGAAGATCATTAAATGGCTAGATGCGGGCATTATCTACCCCATTGAAGATAGCACATGGGTCAGCCCTGTTCAATGTGTGCTGAAGAAGGGCGGAATAATGGTAGTCCCCAATGAGAACAATGAATTAATATCGCAAAGAACCATCACTGGATGGTGCATATGTATGGCTACTGCAGATTGAATGCGGCCACAAAGAAAGATCACTTCCCTCTGCCATTCCTTGATCAAATGCTAGACAGACTAGCAGGGAATGATTTTTATTACTTCTTGGATGGATATGTCGGGTACAATCAAATCATGATAGCTCCTAAAGACCAAGACAAGACCACATTCACCTGTCCATATGGGACATTTGCTTTTCGTCACATGTTGTTTAGCCTCTGCAATGCGCCAAGCACATTCCAAAGGTACATGATGGCGATCTTTTCAGATTATCTCGAGGACTCAGTGGAAATATTTATGGATGACTTCTCCATTTATGGGAACACTTATGAAGTCTGCCTGGCCAATTTGGAGAAAATTCTGAAGAGATGTAAAGAGACGAACCTGGTGCTCAATTGGGAAAAATGTCACTTCATGGTGAAAAAGGGTATAGTGTTGGGACACAAGGTCTCCCGAGAAGGGTTAGAGGTGGACAAAGCAAATATTGATGCAATTGAAAAGCTTCCACCTCCAACCAGCGTGAAGGTTGTGCGAAGCTTCTTGGGGCATGCTGAATTCTATAGACGATTTGTTAAAGACTTTTCTAAGATTGCACGACCACTGAGTGCGTTGTTAGAGGCAGACAGAAAATTTGAATTTACAACAATTGCTTCAACACATTCTGAATTTTGAAAGATGCGCTGATTATCGCGCCCGTCTTGATTGCATCGAATTGGACACTGCCGTTTGAAATCATGTGCGACGCAAGTGGGTACGCAATGGGAGCCGCGTTAGCACAAAAGAAGGAAACTATTTTGCACCCTATCGCATATGCAAGTAAAACTCTGAACCCTGCTCAAATCAATTATACCACCACTGAAAAAAAGAACTCCTGGCTGTGATTTTTGCGTTGGAAAAATTTCGGGCATATCTATTGGGAACCAAGGTACTCATTCACACTGATCACTCGGCAATCAAATATTTGATGACAAATAATGACGCAAAGCCGAGGTTGATCATATGGGTTTTCCTCCTTCAAGAATTTGATATTGAAATAATTGATCGGAAGGGGACAGAGAATCAAGTTGCGGATCACTTGTCCAGACTGAAAAATACCGAGGTTAACCGCAATGAATCTGAAGTGAGTGCCATGTTTTCGCACGAGCAGCTATTCCACATAGAAGAATTGCCCTGGTATGCGGATATAGTAAACTATTTGGTTTGTGAACAATTCCCTGAAGATTACACATACCATTAACAGAAGAAGCTCAAGCATGAATGCAAGCATTATTATTGGGATGAGCCAAATCTGTATAAAAGAGGTGCAGACCAAATCATTCGATTATGCGTACCAAACGCTGCTCAACAACACATATTGTCACAGTGCCACGATTCGCCATATGGAGGGCACTTTGGAGGACAACGTATTGTAGCCAAAGTTTTGCAACGTGGATTTTTTTGGCCTTCATTATTTAAGGATGCTGCTGACTACGCAATGAAATGTGATCGGTGTCAACGCACTGGTAGCATTTCATGGAAGAACGCAATGCCAATGAACACTATCTTGGAGCTTGAATTATTTGACATCTGGGGGATTGATTTCATGGAACCCTTCCCTCCTTCGCATGGTAAGCATTATATCTTATTGGCTGTCGATTATGTTTCCAAGTGGGTAGAGGCAATTGCATGCGCTGCAAGTGATGTGGCGGTAGTCTCCCAGTTCCTTAAGAAAAATATTTTCACTCGTTTTGGCACTCTCCATGCCATCATAAGTGATGAAGGATCACACTTTGACAACCACAATATAAAGGAGCTACTGCGTAAGTACAATATCCTCCACAAGGTTGCCACCGCATACCACCTGAAAATAAATGGCCAGGCTGAAGTGTCCAATCGTGAAATTAAATTGATACTTCAGAAAGTAGTAAAACCTTCGCAGAAGGATTGGGCAATGAAGCTTGATGATGTGTTGTGGGCATACCGAACCACATTTAAAACACCTATAGGTATGTCCCCCTATGCGTTGGTATTCGGCAAGGCGTATCACTTGCCTTTGGAGCTGGAGTATAAAGCATTGTGGGTGGTCAAGAAACTAAATTTTGATTTGAAGAAAGCAGAGGAAGCGCAAAAATTGCAGTTGGTCGAGCTAGACGAATGGAGGGTCAACGCATATAAGAATGCGAAGATTTACAAAGAGCGCACCAAGCGCTGGCATGATAAACGCATATGTGCTAGAAACCTCCAAATCGGGCAAAAGGTCTTACTCTTCAATTCGAGATTGTGGCTCTCCCCAGGAAAATTAAAATTGCGCTGGTCTGGACCCTTCATCATCAAAGCAATATTTCCACATGGTGCGGTGGAACTAATCACCGAGGATGGCAGTCAAACATTTAAAGTTAATGGACAACAGATAAAGGCATATTGCGGAGGAGATTTCCAGCCAGACGCAGTCTTCACAAAGTTGAAAAACCCAGACTATCCCTTACTCAACTCTTGAACAACTCTTCATCATTTTACTATTATCAGTATTGCACTTATTTTTCTTTTAAAAAAAAAAATACTTGTTGTTTTGTTTTAAAATCATTTGACCCTCTCTTTGTCTGTTTACAAGAATTAAGGTATAAGATTGCAAAGAAGCAAATGATCTCACTCCATCACCGCAATCCACAAAAGCAAAGATCGTCGCAAGGGCGGATGCATCAATACACAATGCGGGCGACAACGCAAAATTTGGGGGTGTACTCTTCCTTATCTTTATTTCAATTTTGCACTATCACATTGCATTTCACTTTTCAAAGTTTTATCACCGCATCCTTCTTAATTACCGCAATCATTTGACAAATAGATAAATTTAGTAGTTCACCGCATGTTGTTTCTTTGCCATGTATGATTTCAATGATGACAAATATGCTTCTATGCCTTTCGTATATATCAGAATAATCTTAAGATAATCTTAAGATAGTCACCTCATGAAATATTTCTAGAAGTTAGGGGTTTACTAGCTTTCTCTCAAACTCTCTTTACAACGCATTCTATGACCATCGCATGACTTATTTTAATTTCCTTTGGCAATGAGGACATTGTCGTATTTTAAATTTGGGAGTGAAGTATTTATTTTCGACCTTGCTCTATCTCTAGAATATATATATATATATATATATATATATATATATATATATATATATATATATATATAATAACAACTCCACTATCAATATAATGGGAAACCCATGTTGATAAGAGTTAAGTTGTGAAAGGCACTTACCTCCGCATGACACACGGTGGGGCAAGCCAAAACGAAAGTAAGTCACCAGGATCAACGCATAAATCAATGACCGAAAATCCACTACCAAATTGGTATGAGTTTAGTCTAAGAAAGAGTGCATTGTTCATAGTTGGATGTCCGCATGACACACGTGGGGGCAAGCCAAAACGAAGGCAAAGCACTCGAATCAGTGCAAGGTCAGAAAAAAATAGCAATAAAGAAAATTTTTGTGCAAGGATAAATCATTTGACACTTTGGTGGAAAATTTTCTTTTTGAAATAAATCATGCGATGTTCCAGAGTTTAGTAAAGTCCTTTTGAAAGTTAAGCTGGCAATCTCTAAGTCTTAGAAATATTTTAGGAGGAGACTTGAATAAGACTTAAGGAAATTCTAGCATATAGGATTTGAACGAAGTATCCTTAAGAAATATAGGGAAAAACTTTACGGTTAACTTGCTAAAGGAATCTTTAGCTTATGCTTGAGGACAAGCATTGTTTAAATTTGGGGGTCTGATAACAGGCAGAAATGCACGTTATCATAATACTAAGTTCTTAAACAATGTTGGATTGCGTTGATGAAGTATGTTAAATAGCGTCCATTAAGCATAAATTCTATAATATTGTAGTCGCACACATCCAACGCATTAGAGCAGTTGATCTTTATATTTTTGTGTAAAATATGCATTAACGCAATGTAGAGATTGCGATCATAGGAATACATTGGTCGAGCGCAACTTCACCGCAAAACTTTGCGTTGATCGTGCTCACAAACATTCGCCCAAGAAGAATCACCGTAACTTAGTCGGCGCAACATGGTGGGCGCATCTAGGTGAAAGGATAATTAAGATCGATGGGACAGAAAGCTGACAGCAGTTGGATCCAAATTAAGTTGACAGTAAAATAACGGTCACAAAGTACATTCAGCTTTATCAGTGACAATTATCCGACGCATCAGCCAGGAATTAAAGTTGTCCCATCTGTACAACCGGGAGAGAGAAGCCGCCTTTCACCATGGAAACTCTATAAATACCAAGTGCATTCTTCAAAGAAGGGGTTAAGCAGTCGATTACTTCATCAAGTTACAAGTTCACGCCTCTGTCCATAGTTTTCTTCGATTTTAAGGCGGATGCGAGGAAGAATGTGTGCCGATAGATCGTTCCGGCAAGCTTGGGAAAGCACGAAAGCTCCAAGACAGAGAGAGGGCCGACGTCTGCAGAAGCGGGAACATTTGTAGATCAGAATAGAGATTCAGTGTAAAAAGCCTTAGTCAGCAAGGAATTGCTACCAGGCTCTCTACCTTTACTTTCCATTGTCATTTTGTACTCAACTCAATTATAAGAATGGAATGTCTTTCTCTATATCTGTTCACTCTCTGTTATTTATACATGAGTAGCTAAATTATTGAATGGGTTGAGAAGTAATTAGCTAGCATAACGAGGGAATCTTCATCTTCGTGATTATCTTGTTTATATACACTTCATTCGTCTATTAGAGATACTCGGGAAGGTAGTCTAAAGACAAGATCTAGACTTGGAAAGGTCAGGTCAGAATCTAGGTTTGGAAGAACCAGATTAGAACACATAAGTGGGAGATAGGTGCTTAGGAATGAGTACTATTTGTTATTAACGCATCGCATGCATCTTAGCAACAAGATATGATTGTATGCGGTCATCTTGCTTTCATGCATTTTGCATCAATGCATAGGACAAGAGTAGAGACTTAGGGATAAGCTCTATGGAAATTTTGCATTCAACACATGCATCCTAGACTTAGGAGCATCGTATTTACATTAGGAAATGACTTGTTGTGCATGGTTGTAACATGATCGCAAGGCTTGACACATTCCCCAGTAACGCTAACTAAAAGACCTTCTCAACTCGCTCATCGCATACTCATTGCATCTATCAACGCAACTATCTTTCTCAAATCCGCCGCCTTTATTTACTTCTTTTTCATCAACGCAACAACACACCCACACTTTATTTATTTACTTGGTTACCACAAAGCTTTCATAAACATTACCAACGCAACTATTTTCACAAGTCCCTGTGTTCGACCCTGGACTTACCAGAAAACTCAGGGGAATTTACACTTGAATTCCACTGAGGAAACTTGAGTGCACAACACAATCCATCAACGCATATCATCCATATTTCCATTCATAAAATAACGCATCAGTCTTTCGAGCTAACCAGGAATGATCTCTCGGTGTCTTCTTCTCTTCGCTCACCTCCGCCTCCTAAGTATATGAACAACTACAGACTAGCGGCTATCTATTTGTATATGAGTTATCTTCTATATGTGGCGATATTTTTAGAGCTCAAGGTGAAGAATCTTTTCTCTCTAATGATTGCAATGATGGAAGGTCATTAAATCTTCTGTCTAATGCACTGATTAATGGTCATCGAAAAGTTGAATGTACTTGTTACAGTGTGTCGTTAACGACTTGTCAACTGAATTCGGATTCAACTGTCATCAGTTTTCCATCCCATTATGATTTATTATGCTTTCACCTTGATGCGTTGTCTTTATGCGACCACCTTCTTAAGCTAATTTTCGCAAGTGCATACGATCGCATGACTTGCGATCGCAATCTTTCAATGCACACAGACGCTAAATCCTTGGATCGCAACTTTATTTACGCCAACGCATTGTTCCTGCACAAAATAAGTAAATTGGCTGCTTTTATGCGATGGGTGCATGCAATCACAATATTCTCAGTTTACCGCTTTTGGACATGATTTTGTATATTTTTACCATCGCATTACCTCATTGTTTTACTTGTTTGCGCTGTAATAATGTGCATTTCTACCTGTTATCACTCTTCCACCAGCAGAGCCTAAAATCATGACCTCATTTATCACTCTTCCACCCACAGAGCCTGATATCACATCATCGTCTATTTCTCACCCTGATACCTCAACTACTGCCTTTCCCACTATCCTTCCACCTCTAGATACGAGTAGAGAGGACTTGAACCTCTATCTTATGAGAAACAATGTCTACTAGAGCCACCACCTATCGCACAGTCTGACACCATACATCTTGATTCACTAGTATGATCCTTATATGATTGGAAAATCTCTTTCTTCATATTTTTTATTCAATATGTTCACCATTTTGTTATATTTATGTAGGTTATGGTCGAAAGTCGAAAAACCACTCATAAGAGAAAGACTATTGACAAGTACACACCTCTGATTGAACCAAAGAAGAAAATAACAAAACAAAAAGAAAGTAAGGTACAACTTCCTTTAGACTGTCCATTGATTAAGTACTCTCCCCTTGGATTACCTACGAGACTGTTTAAAGTGATGGTCCAATACTCCTTCGTGCATAAGATTCCACCTACTCTATTTACAAAAATGATGAATTAGATTTTCGATATGAATATAGACCACGAGGTTCGAGAAAATGTATTTCGACCATTATTCAAGTCCTTTTCTCAGGAATTGACCGAACCAAGTTCATGGGTTAAGTGTGACTTAAGTTTACAATCTTTGTCATTTTTTACAATTAGTTATAGTGAACTCCTCTCTCTTAACATATACCTTATTCTGGATTCAGCCCTAAAAGTTCAGTTTTGGTTCATAAAAGATAATTTACACGCGACCGTACATGTGCATGAACAAGTTCACCATCCTGCCAATTGGAATAATAGTAACCATCTACTGCACTTGTGACTAGGACTACGTTGGTTGATTATTACATGTTTTTAATGTTGAATTCACTGTGTAAAGTCACCTAAATGCTCAAGTTAACATATAAATAGATCAAGTCAACATTGCACGATGTCGTAGTATAGGAGGAAGAAGAAATGTATAAAGATTATGTCATGGATAAATTCGACGTCAAGTGGTCAGATGTGGATTCTGTGTACGGCAATAAACATCGGTGAACATTAGATGTTGATTGCATTTGACCTTAATAGAGGTTGGTTGTTTGTGTTCGATTCACTACCGTCCATGTCATTAAAGAAGAAGCTGGAGTCTTACCTTGCACCATTGACATACACCCTACCATCACTCCTTCACTATTGTGACTTCAAACGTTGGAAGTCGAACAAGAAACATCCTATTGAAAAATATCTCAACCTACTACTACGAACACATAGCACGAGTCCCTAGATTTTGGAATATTTGTAATCAAATTCTTAGAGCATTTGGTGATGGGTAGTGATCCTTCTATAATCATTCAGGAGAAGATGAGTGACTATAGGATACAGTTGGCATGTCAGCTATGGCCGAACATTCCATATTATTGATGTATATTTTACATGCGATGTATATAAATCTTAATGTAATCTTACATGTGATGTACATAAATTGTCAATGTAGTTTTACTAATATGTTAAGTAAGAGAGAGCAAGATTAGCGACAGCGACACTAAGAGAGAGTGAGACATTTACAGAAATGATGATAAAGAGATATAAACATGTTAAGTAACCTTACTAGAGAGAGCGAGATTAGCGAGAGGGACACTAGGAGAGAGCGAAACATTTACAAAAATGATGATAAAGTGATATAAAAATGTTATGTAACGTTATTAGAGAGAGCGAGACTAGCGAGAGCGACACTTAGAGAGAGCGAGAAATTTACAGAATAAGTCATAAAGAGATATAAAGTTTAGTAATGTTATTAGAGATAGGGAGATTAGCGAGAGCGACACTAAGAGAGAGCAAGACATTTATAGAACTAGTCATAAAGAGATATAAACATTTTTAATAACATTACTATAGAGAGCGAGATTAGTGAGAGTGATGCTAAGAAAGGGCGAGACATTTATAGAACAAGTCATAAAGAGATATAAACATGTTTAGTAACGTTACTAAAGAGAGCGAGATTAGCGAGAGAGACACTAAGAGAGAGTGAGACATTTACAGAAATGATAACAAAGAGATATAAACATGTAAAGTAACATTACTAGAGAGAGCAAGATTAACGAGAGCGAGACTAGCAAGAGCGACACTAAGAGAGAGCGAGACATTTATAGAACAAATCATAAAGAGATATAAAGTTTTGTAACATTACTAGAGATGGCGAGATTAGTGAGAGTGACTGTCACATCCCTTCCTAGACTACTCTCTTAGCCTAGGAAAGGATATGACTGTAGCAGTTATCAACCTTTTTGCTGACACTTACTGCCTATTAACTCTAGTGGAAATAATCTGATACCAACATGCAATCTCATAGACAGTGGCTGCCTCTATAGCCAAAAACATTAACTATTAAACACAAAACATTTACAGAGATTATAGTATAAGTTTCGTAAGTCCCGACACCCAAAACTTAGTCCCTACATGAAAGACTATAACATGTGTACAATATTTATAGTAACCACCTAGCAGATGGGTTACAATAACTCTTGTATTTGAGTGGCAGAGTAGATGTAGAGCTACCTTCTGAGGATTTGACCACTACCTGGTGTGTCACAGTGTATACTCTACCCTATTACTGTTGCTGCTGTTGTTGTTGTTGGGATCGTCCTGCTACCCTTTTCTGCTTAGCTGCACCAGATCCCTCACCTCTGGCTCTGGTCGCTCTAAGTTGGTCTACAACCTGGGTAACTACTTTCTACTCACCCTGTGCTCTATGAATTAGCTGGGGACAATCTTTCTTGAAGTGTCTTTCTTGTCCGCACTGGAAACAAACATTTTTGTCGCCATAACATACTTCTACTTGGCTTTTACCACAGTTTGCACACAGTGGCTTCCTTCCTATACTAGCTACTAACTCACTAGCATGACTTGTTATAATCTACTACTCGGTCTAGCTGTAGGTCTTGACCTCTTTCGACTTAAACCCTGCTAGCTCGTGCCTCCGTAACTCTTCATACCTGACTATTCAGAGAACGGGGGTCTAAAACTCTTAACTCTCGTCTCTCCTGGAGTCCTGTGCTGCTTCGCACCTGCCTGGAGTATGTCTACCCTCTCTACACTCTGCTCAACTCTGATAGCAGTCTCAACTAACTAAGTGAAATCCACCCAATTAACTGTAGAGTAACGAGAGTATGTACCTTTCTTCTTAGGCCATTCTCAAATCTCCTACATCTCTCTTTCTCTTTCGCAATGATCGGAAGGGCATACTGAGATAACTCTGTAAATCTCTGCTCGTACTCAATGACCGTCATCGATCCCTGAGTTACCCTAAGAAACTCATCCCTCTTTGCTTCTTTGAAAGCACTAGGGCAAGTGGGAAACGATACTGGGTATGCCCTAGTTTATTGTATATTGTACATGTTTTTTCTTGTGTTGTACATTAGTCTCCTCAAGGCATTAGGACAAGTGGGAGATTGTTGGGATTGGTGTCCTAATTCTCTTGGATTCTCGTTGTTTGTTATTATACACATTGTTTATGTATAAAATAATTGTTATTTCATTCTGGAATTTACTCATATCCAATAAACAAAGCTCCATGGTTATCTGATGTAAACTTAAGCATGTATATGAGATATAAAATAAACAAAGCCTTAAGTGATAACCTAAATAGGTCTATAGTATAAGGATTATGGAAGGATTCCTGATCCTGGTGACACTACGAATACGGCCCACTTTGTAGGGGTTTGCAAGTGTTGTAAACTACTACAGATAGTAGATCCTGACAATTCATAAGGAGACATGCGAGCGGGGGTGTCCTATACAAAGAGTTTGTATAAGATCGGACCACGAGATGACTATTCTCTGTATATAACGTCGTTGATACTAGAGACTTACATCTCACCTAAACGACCATAGGTGACACGACCTCAATCCTGAGTGTTTGCCTTTGAGGGCGGTCCTTTGATTAGAATGGTTGAGAGTGGCCAGATTGCCAACTCAACATGCCTACCTTTTTGGGGACTTGTCTGATTTGGGAGCTGGGAACTCAATACACAAGATGGAATTCACTCCTTCCCCAAAGCAAGGGTAAGTAGATAGATTGCTCCCTTAAGGGCTGATTTCGGGGCTTGAACATAGTGGTCATAACTTCTCTTTAGAAGAGAGAACTCAGTTGTAGTAGGAGTATGATTTATGTTCATTAGAGGCATAAGTGGTACTTAAGGAGTTAGATGTAACTATAAGGTCATAAGATTATTGGCCGAGCTGTACTTACGAGCGATATGTGAAGGGTTGTCACACTATTGATTTGTTAAGATGGACACATAATATATCAGTAGTAAGGAAAGTTCAACTGTCGGTCTTTAGTAGAGTGTCTGGCAGTTAACGGATGGTGGATCTCCTTGACTAAAGAGTTTAGTCAGTTATTCACGTACCGTTGGAGCTTCGAGCTACAGGTTCATAAGGTCCCCTTGGCGGCTCAATGGATTCAAGTTGAGGATCAGTTCTTGGTGTTGATTTGAAGTGTTCAAATTAACAAGAGGTAATTCACTTATATATAATATGATCAGTGTGATGTATAAGATACATCTAATGGAGGATTAATGTAAATGAGATTTACATTAAGATCCATGGAATAAAAAAAGAGTTATGGTTTGTATGTTTCATGAGATGAAATATTAAAACTATAGGTTATAAATATAATATGATAAGTTGGTTATCATTTATATTTATAATAATATTAATTATTGGATAATTATCTCTTCTTCTCTAATAACCAATTGAGTGGGAGGTTATTGGTGGTATCATGGTAACAGTGAGATAAAAGGAAAAATGTTTTCTTAATTTTAGTAAGATTGGCAAAAATGTTAATTTGAGATTTCCAATTTCGAAAATTACTCACGGAGAGTTGTCAAGTAAATCAGATTTACTAAGCGATAGCTTGAAGTTAGCTAAACGATGTGAAGTGTTCTTACACGATAGACATTCAGCTTGACGATGAGCTAAGTGATCGCATAGCTTTTGCTAGACGATCGCATAGTATTTACTACACGATTGGGCATCAACCTATACGATAGGTTGTTTCATCTCCCACTATCTCAATCATTTACACAATTGTTCTTCCTCCTGTTTTTTGCCTCTAACCAAGTCCACACAAAGCCCACCCACTGGATTCGCACACCAAGAATACCGAGGTAATCTTCTTGGTGATCCCATACTCAACTCGACACAGTCACGGTGTTCGGGATGTTCATGACCTTGGTGATTTCTTAGTTTGAGTTCGCTATGATCGTGCAATGTAGCGATCGTGTTGGACGAACGTTCGTGTGTTGTTGTGTTACTGTGATCAAGCATTCATGATCAAGGAACTTGAAGATGATTCTTCAAAGGTTTGTTAATTCCTTCCCTTGATCTTATAGTAAAGCATGTTGAAATTTATGTTTTATGCATAACTGTATGTTTCCGTTTGTGATTGTAATTGTAATGTTCATATACGATTGAATTTTGGAAAGATCCTCCCGCTACTCATGGAAATCCTCGTGTTTGATTTCCTTCACTTTTTGCAGCAAGAATACCGCTAACTCGACCTTAAGGTCCTCAGGGCATCTCATAACCCTAAAGCATTTCTCAATCAAGTCCAACCAGACCTCAGCATCTGCTGGATCTGTAGCTCCACCAAACGTCGTGGCACCTAAAGCTTTCAGCCTCTCGACGCTGAATTTCTTCTCTAGATCTGTATGAATCGACCCTACACTCGCCGCCAATCTCTGGGCGATTATATCAAATACTCGATCCTTCATCTAGGATCCGTTCTTAGCCGTGGGGTACTCGACTCATTTTCAGAAGTCGTCTCTGGCCATACTGGGTCTTAACTCTCTTCCCCTTCGGATTTGGGTCCTGTCTAACTTCAGGGCCTCCGTTGGTAGGGTCAACATTCCTCACCTCTGTCTGCCTGCTCAGCCTGCCACTTTTCCTCGACATCTTTGCCTAATTAACAAGTACACATGTTAGGGACTTACTTACGGGATTTAATCTAATGCATGAACTCTCTCTTTTACCTAAAATCTTACGCTCTGATACCAACCTATCACACCCCCTCATAAACTACTCTATTAGCCTAGGAAAGGACATGACTGTAGCAATTATCAACCCTTTTATGACACTTACTGCCTACTAACTCTAGCGGAAAATAATCTGATACCAACATTCAATCTCAAACACAACGACTGTCTCTATGGCCAAATAAACATTAACTATTAAACCCAAAACATTTACAGAGATTACATTACAAGTTTCATAAGTCCCGACACCCAAAACCTTAGTCCTTACATGAACAACTATAACATGTGCACAATATTTATATAACCACCTAGCAGACGGGGTACAATAACTCTTGTCTTTGATTGGCAAAGCAGATGCAGAGCTACCTTCTGAGAATTTGATCGCTACCTGGGGAAAAGAAAAACATATGAAAACAGGGTGAGATTGCTAGCCCAGTAAGTGACTTAAGAAAGAAAACTGATTTTCATGCATAAGTCTCAATAAAGAGATCATACTGAAATATAAATCTTACAGTAACCTGGTATTGAAATATAAACATTTTCCAAGCATAAAGCATGTAAAGCTATTTTCATCGTAAATCATTAAACTATTACTTAGTTTATAATAACCCTATTGTGGTTAAATCCAAACATCAATTGCTTAGTCAAGAGAGAACCCTTTTGCTCAATCTCTAACTTTAAACTATCTATGTGCATGTGATTATAACTAAGTACCGTCATACCTTAGGTGCTCCTACTAAGATACCTTCTCAATGTCCCTCAGTATCGAACTTCTCGGATACCTTCTCAAATGTCCCTCAATATCGAGCTTCAACTAATACTAGTCATACTATGACTTTCTCTTCAAAGTATGTAAAGCATAACGCATAGAAAACATGTCTTTAAAGATACTAACGCATGCTTTGTGTATTTAAACCAACATAAATAGTTTTTCAATAAACTTTCATACATGGCATGCGTTTAAAAACATAACTCATAGTTTGCTTGGAAACTACTTTGCAAAACTAGCTAGCATGAGAATAATGTTTCTTAAAACATGGTTTCTTTAAAACATTGTAAATATTTAATTACTCACAACTTTTAGGATTACTCCTCAAGGGTTGATATGCTTCTAACACTGGTTCAATCCTGTGGACACAAAAGTATATGTTTAGCTACTAGTATTGGTCTACCTTTTGAGACTAACTTTTAAGTAAGCCTTGCGTTTAGCCTTCACTTATAAGACTTTCACTCAAACGCATACCTTGCTATAGGTTTAATACTTAGAAATTTCTTTGAGACTTTGGCTCTAGCAGTGCTTCCAACCGCTTCTCACAAACACTTCCCATTTGTGCAACCTACTCTATGTGTTCTTCAGTTGCACATGGTCGTCTACAAAGACTGCTATGCATCCTAGCCCTCAATACAAGCTTTCCTCAGCCCACATAGCAGATTAAACGTATAGGAATGCTCAGCCCTTGGAGTGTCCGAGCGTTTACTTTGAGCTTCAAGCTTACTCAACCCAAGCAGCTACCTGCTTGTTCATGAAATTTTAGATTCATATTACGGAATTAATAATTTGAATTCTAGAGTTTATCTCAAGAAATTTCCTTCTACAAACTTGTTTACAGTTGTCTTAGGAAGCTTACCTTAAAATTTTAGCTTCAAACTCTTCGTGGTTCATACTTAAGACTCAATTCTTTATCGACGGACCGGATTCACCCGTGAACAGAACCTCTAGTCACTTTTTCCCTTCTTCGACCTTATTTCGATGAGACCTTCTTCCAGCAGTATCACCTCTAAAACTAGACTCTCAAAGCTTTCCAACAACACTAAGATCTCTCAATTTTCATGGAGGAAAGGATCAAACTGATCTTTCGAAGTTCAGCCTCCCTTTTTTATACTGTTTTCCACCGCTTACCATTAAAGCCTAGCATGACACCTTCAGCTTAAATGGAATTAAATCCAGTACTTAGAACAGTTTTTGCTTTTAATCGTTGGTTAAGACTGATCAATACATACTTCAATCATTTAGCTCACCACCCATTGTGTAGCTCATTGTTCAGTGATCTCTTGCTGATGCTTATCACCCAACGATCTCGCTGCCGCTCATCGTGTAACACACAGCCTATCGCAATACTCTCGCTGCCGCTCATCGTGTAGCGATGATGCCTATCATCTAACGTATCATGCCCATCATCTAGTGCTCATGCCTATCGTGTAGCGCCATCGTTTAGCATCATCGTCTAGCACTAATGCTGATCGTGTAGTGTCATCACCTCATCGTTTAGTGTTATCACTTAGCGTCGCACGTAGCTACATGGTCGTCTAACGCATTGTTTAGTGTCGCTCGTAGCTACACAATCATCTAGCACATCACTTAGCACCACTCATAGCTACACGATCGTCTGCGCGTGCAACTCCAACGCCCAGTGCCCACGCTCACGTACATCTGATGCTGTCGGATGCATGCTAACCTCTCAAGACTTGGCTGCCACATGCCTTGTCCATGCATACCTTTTCTTCTCTCGACCACACTTTGGCTTCCTTAAATGCCCAACTAACCTCTCAAATGAGTAAGGCCAACACTCTTGACTCAACTCCAACACCTAGCACAAGGCCAACACATGGGCAAACACTTAGCCATTTTTTCTAGCTTCCAACGTATGGGTTACACTTAGCCAATTTTTCTAGCTTCACCCAAGAGCCAAGATTTCAAACTCAAACTTTTATTCTAACTTTTCTCCCTTTTCCCTACAATTAAACATTAATTCTCACATTATCCTACTCACCATACTGATCTTAGTAAGGAACATACACAAGTAGAGAAATTAGAGCTCAGGGATTACATTTACCTTCCCCTTAAGAAAATTTCGTCCTCGAAATTCTGCTACAAGTCTGTCAATTAAATAACTGTGGATACTTGTTTTTCATTTTCTCCTCAGCTTCCCATGTAGCTTCTTCAGTACTATGGTTTCTCCATAGTACCTTTACGAAAGGTATTGTCTTGTTCCTCAAGACTTTCTCTTTTCTATCAAGAATCTCCACTGGTTCCTCTTCGTATGACAAATTTTTTTTCAACAGCACTAGTTGCTCAGGTAACACATGGGCAGGATCTGGCACATACTTTCTTAGCATTGCCACACGAAACACATCATGGATATGAGATAACTCTGGAGGTAACTCTAACCTGTAAGCCATTGGGCCAACTCGTTCTATTATCTCGTATGGTCTAATGTATCTCGGGCTTAACTTCCCTTTCCTACCAAACCTAAGTATTCCTTTCCATGGAGACAACTTAAGAAATATTTCATCGCCAACTTCGAATTTCAATTCTCTTCTCTGCTTATCTGCATAACTCTTTTGTCGGTCTCGAGCTGTTTTAAGATTTTCTCTTATAATCTTAACACTGTCTGATATCTGTTAAACAAGTTCTGGGCCTAATAGTTTCCTTTCGCCCACTTCATTCCAACATACCGGAGTTCTACATGGTCTCCCGTACAAAGCCTCATACGGTGCCATTCCGATACTTGAATGATAACTATTGTTATATGCAAATTCGATCAACGATAGATGCATATCCCAACTGCCCTTGAACTGCAATACACATGCCCTCAGCATGTCCTCTAGTGTCTGAATCGTCTGCTCAGACTGACCATCCTTTTGTGATACCTACTGCCCAATTGAAACTCTTTACTCTCATAAAACTTTAAGCCAAAGATATAAATAACAACTATTTGATTAAGCTCACTTATTACAAACAGTACAACGTTTAAACAACACTCAGGCTTAACTATAGAGTTTACATCAACAACACTAAAACCCAGAAGTGTGATTGTGGCTTGTGGTAGACCTTGACCTTAGCAGCACCCTAGATCTCCTCACCTTTCGCTACCTGGGAAGAAAAACATGAAAGAAAAGAATAAGCTTCAAGAAGCTCAGTGAGTGGTAAGCAACATCTATAGTCTATTTCAACTCATAATAATACAAGCATATCACAAATACGAGGTTACATTCAAACCTCAGCCTTGAATGTGTCTGTCTCGACTTCATCTATACGCATAGTGAATAGTTAAACTGATACTACTCATAATGAGTTTGTTCTCAAACTCTACCTACACACACAGTAGAATATACACCCTGAGCCCTAATTTCTCTACTTATGTATGATCCCTACTGGGATCAGTATGGTGAGTAGGTTAATGTGAGAATTAATGTTTAATTGTAGGGAAAAGGGTGAAAAGTTAGAAGAAAAGTTTGAGTTTGAAAGCTTGACTCTTGGGTAAAGCTAGAAAAATTGGCTAAGTGTAACCCATGCATTGGAAGCTAGAAAAAATGGCTAATGTTTGCCCATGTGTTGGCTTTGTGCTAGGCGTTGGAGTTGAGTCAAGGGCATTGGCCTTACTCATTTGAGAGGTTAGTTGGGCATTTAAGGAAGCCAAAGTGTGGTCGAGAGAAAAAAAGCTATGCATGGACAAGGCATGCGACAGCCAAGTCTTGAGAGGTTAGCATGTATGCAACATCATCAAATGTGCGCGAGCGTGGGCCCTAGGCGTTAGAATTGCACACACAGACGATCGTGTAGCTACGAGCGATACTAAGTAATGCACTAGACAATCGTGTAGCTACGAGTGGCACTAAACGAGGTGCTAGACGATTGTGTAGCTACGTGCGGCGCTAAGCGATAGCGCTAAACGATAAGGCGATGGTGTTACACAATCAACATTAGTGCTAGACGATGACTCTAAACGATGGTGCTACATGATAGGCGTGAGCACTATACGATGGGCATGATATGTTAGATGATAGGCGTCAGCGCTACACCATGAGCGATAGTGAGAGCTGTTCAACGGGCTGTGTGCTACACGATGAGCGGCAACGAGATCGCTGGGTGATAAGCATCAGCGAGAGATCACTGAACGATGAGATATACGATGGGCGATGAGCTAAATGATTGAAGCATTCATTGATTAGTCTTAACCATCAATTAAAAGCAAAAATTGTCCTAAGTACCAGATTTAACTCCATTTAAGCTGAAGGTATCACGCTAGGCTTTAATGGTAAGCGGTGGAAAGCTGCATAAAAAGGGGAGGTTGAACTTCAAAAGATCAGTTTGATCATTTTCTCCCTGCAAATTGATAGATCTTGGTGTTGTTGGAAAGTTCTGAGAGTATAGTTTTAGAGGTGACACTACCGGAAGAAGGTCTCACCAGAATAAGGTTGGAGAAGGGAAAAAGTGACAAGAGGTTCTGTTCACAAGTGAATCCGAGCTATCAATGAATAATTGAGTCTCTAGGATGAACCACGAAAATTTTGAAGCTGAAAGTTTAAGGTAAGCTTCCTGAGAAAATTCTAAACAAGTTTGTAGAAGGAAATTTTTTGAGATGAGCTTTAGAATTATAGTTATTAATTTCGTAAATTGAATCTAGAATTTCATGAACAAGCAGGCAGCTGCTTGGGTTGAGTAAGCTGGCAGCTTGAAGTAAACGCTCAGATAGACCAAGGGTTGTGCATTCCTATGCGTTGGACCTGCTGTGTGGGCTAAGGAAAGCTTGCATCGAGGGCTAGGATGCATAATAGCCTTTGTGGACGATTATGTTCAGCTGAAGGAACACTTAAAGCAAGTGTTGGTTGCACAAGTGGGAAGCGTTTGTGAAAAGCGGTTGGAAGTATTGCTAGAGCCAAAGTCTTAAAGAAATTTCTAAGTAGTAAACCTACAGCAAGGTATGCATTTGAGTGAAAGTCTTCTAGGTGAAGGCTAAACACAAGGCTTACTTAAAAGTTAGTCTCAAAAGGGAGACCAATGCTAGTAGCTAAACATATGCTTTTGTGTCCACAGGATTGACACCAGTGTTAGAAGCATATCAATCCTTGAGGAGTAATCCTAAAATTTTTGAATGACTAAATATTTACAATGTTTTAAAGAAACCATGTTTTAAGAAACATTATTCTCATGCTAGCTAGTTTTGCAAAGTAGTTTCAGAGCAAACTATGAGTTATGTTTTTAAACGCATGCCATGTATGAAAGTTTATGGAAAAATTATTTATGTTGGTTTAAATACACAAAGCATGTGTTAGTACATTTAAAGACATGTTTTCTGTGTGTTATGTTTTACATGCTTTAAAGAGAAAGTTATAGTATGACTAGTATTAGTAGAAGCTCGATACTGAAGGACATTTGAGAAGGTATCCGAGCAGTTTGATACTGAGGGACATTGAGAAGTTATATGAGCAGGAGTACCTAAGGTATGACGGTACTTAGTTATAATCACATCCATGTAGATAGTTTAAATTCAGAGATTGAGTAAAAGGGTTCTCTCTTGAGTAAGTAGTTGACGTTGGGATTTAACCATTGTAGGGTTATTCTCAACTAAGTAACAGTTTAATGATTTATGATGAAAACAACTTTACATGCTTTATGCTTGAAAAATGTTTATATTTCAATACAAGGTTACTATAAGATTTATATTTCAGTGTGATCTCTTTATTGAGACTTATGCATGAGAATCAGTTTTCCTTCTTAAGTCACTCACTGGGCTAGCAAGCTCATCCCATTTTCAAATGTTTTTCTTTTTCCCAGGTAGCGGTCAAATCCTCAAAAGGTAGCTCTACATCTGCTCTGCCACTCAAAGACAAGAGTTATTGTAACCCGTCTGCTAGGTGGTTACTGTAAATATTGTACACATGTTATAGTTGTTCATGTAGGGACTAAGCTTTTGGGTGTCGAGACTTATGAAACACTTAATGTAATCTCTGTAAATGTTTTGGGTTTAATAGTTAATGTTTATTTAGCCATAGAGGCAGCCGCTGTGTTTGAGATTGCATGTTGGTATCAGATTATTTTCCACTAGAGTTAGTAGGTCGTAAGTGTCATAAAAGGGTTGATAACTACTATAGTCATGTCCTTTCCTAGGCTAAGAGAGTAGTCTGGGAGGGGATGTGACAGTGACACTAAGAGTGTGCGAAACTGTAACGCTAAATTTATATCTTTAAGCATGTGGACAAATATGAATGCGAATGAATGAACAAGTCCATGTCCCCAGCAACGGCGCCATAAACTTGTAACGCTAAATTTAGAATGTTATGTTGTGTTATGCGTGCACTGTGCGATGAACTTGACACGATGTTTTTATATCTTTAGTCTTTATGTGATACTACTTCTACATATGCGTTGTTAATGATATGCTTGTAGTATGCGATAGAGTAATACGTGTCACAAGTTTCCTTACGCTGAAACCAAGTATAATTCCAATGCAAGTTTCTCAGAATAATCCGAGATCGAACACAGAGATTGCTTTCGTTAATGCATTACTTTTGTGATACATGCGACTGGTTTTTCTAATTAATAAAGAATTGGTTTATACAGGAATTTAAAGTGCGGTGAAATAAAATGCGTTGATAAAATAAATTGCATTGAAAATAAAATCCTAACCTAATATGATATAAGATACAAGATACAAGATACATGATACATGATACTGAGTTCGAGGCTGACTGTGAAGTTATACAAAGGATCGTGGTATGCGATGGCAAGTCTTTATGGATGAATTAGAAATAGAAGGAATAAATAGTAAGAACATCGCAAGTTTATTAATTGCGTTAAAGATGTAACTAAGGTTCTACTTTCCCTTGGCGTACACCTCTCGGTGATCGGCCGCGTTCCCATATCTCTATGGTGAAACAGGAATGAACGTGATGAACGCAAGGTTGCTTCCATCTCTGGAAGTACTTCTCGCTTTAGTTAACGCATTCTTCCAACCTTCTCTCGATAGGCGGAATAACATCTTCCCTTCTGCTCTCACAGGTGAAGATGCCATCGAGCATGCTTTGACTAAACATAATTATTTCCTTAATACAAATTAATTTATTTGCACCCAGGGAATTAGGAAAACATCATGGAGAAAATGAATTATGGATGAACGGAAATAGACAGAGAGATGACAATGGAAATGATCATAACATTTAATACTAAGATTAAACGTTCGATACATGGTGTGAATGAAAGATTAAGAAGATGAATACAAATGATGAAAAAGAGATGAGAAACAAATACACAAAAGTATCAACGTCTTGACACAGATCCTGGACGGAGGTTTTGTTTGCCGGTGTGTGGTAGAAATAGAGAGGAGCGCTTCCCTCTCATGCTTGCTCTTCTGGTAGAATTGACCTTCGTATAGAGCTTCAACGGCAGGGATTGGAAGGATTCTTTGCCCGGAGACTCACCTCTCGACCTTGTCTCGTAATTATCTCGTATCTACTCTGGAAGTCGTTCAGATCAGTCTCTCTCTCAAAAATCAGTATATACACGTCTCTATGTATTCAAGTATATCTCTCAGTGAATTTGCAGAAGCTATTTATAGGTGAAGCTTGGGTCTTTGACTTTGTGGTTCCCACTTTATGGTTATGGTAGTTCCTAAAATGGCAGAGTGAATATCCTTCTGTTACGCAATCAACCCATGAGAAATGCACAACTGAAAGCTATATATTTGTCAGAATTCTCCAAAAATGTGTTGCTCTTTACATCTTCGATTGATCGTCGCATGCGGTGTTATTTTTTATTACTGCATGCGGTTGAAATTATGTTGATCGCTAAGCTCTTGATAGATTGTCGCTTGCGCCGTCATTGTGTTGATCATTTCTTCATTCCTAAACGATGGGCACAATACGATGTATATGTGTTGTTTCTTTTATCTTTGAGCCATTAACGCATGCGGTGACTGATTTTCTGCAAAACAAAAATTGAAACACTCTATTCTACCATCGCAATGGTGTTAGTGGGTGTATTGACAACAATTTATAATTCTCGCATTTCTTAGCAAATTTCTATACTATCGACCCAACTTTCCTTCCTTGTAGCTGCAATATCTAAATAAAATAGTATAAATAACTTGTATTTCTACAAGTTATCAAAAACATTCACAGAACGAGTCATAAAGAGATATAAACATGTTTAGTAACTTTGCTATAGAGAGCAAAATTAGCGAGAGCGATACTAGGAGAGAACGAGACATTTACAGAACGAGTCATAAAGAGATATAAACATGTTTACTAACGTTACAGAGAGAGTAAGATTAGTGAGAGCAATACTAAGAGAGAGCGAGACATTTACAGAACGAGTCATAAAGAGATATAAATATGTTTAGTAACATTACTAGAAAGAGCAAGATTAGCGAAAGCGACAATAAGAAAGAGCGAGACATTTACAGAAAGAGTCATAAAGAGATATAAACATTTGAATTTTGACCAATGTACATAGATCATACAGTGAGGATTAAAAGTGGCACATAGAAAATCAAACTTGACCAACATTTGATTCATTATGACTATGTTTAGTATGTCGCCTGGACGTGAGCAATTCACTGTAGTTTTGTCGATTATGCCCATAATTTCCACACCTACCACATTTTATTTGTGTGTGATATTCTCCCCTCGATGGTATTCTTCGTACTCTTCGTCACCCGATTTGTACCACTCTTCTAGGAGATGCAATATTCTTTTCCATATATCCCGGAGGTCTCTTCCATTCAAATATGTGACCCAGTGGATTTACAGGCTCTACATAAGCAACCATGAGGGAGTCAACACTATAAAGTTGACTGCAAAGACTTAAAATGGGGATTTTTCGTTCCTGGGAAGCCACAATTGCATGCGAACATGGGATACCGAGTGAGTCAAATTCCTCACACATGCATTCCTTCATATGAAGGTTCACAATACCGTCCAATCAATTGCCCCGAATGCTCCACCTAGGCAATATTGTTCAGTTCTTATCCTACATTTTGTGTCGATTGGTTGCTCCAAATGCTCCACCTAGACAACATTACTTAACAACGTAATTTCTTTCTATTCTTGATAATTCCTAAACATGCCCTACTTGTGTGCCAATCTCAAAACTCTTGATTTTTCAGCTAAGTTTAACTTTTGCTAATCAGAGGAGTTGTCTCTTATATTCTTTTATTTTTCTCCCATTTTTTTTCTCTTTTCATGTTGCATCGTTCTTAGAAACCCACCTTCGTTTTGGCTTGCTCCCACGGGTGTCATGCGAACATCCAACTACGAGCAGGTTCCTTTCACAAATAACTCTTATCAGGTTGGGATTGTTTTGGAATTTCCCTTGCGCTGACATTGGAGTTTCATATGAATTTTTTTTTTTTAACAATGAACGCATTTTTCTAATGACTGCATCCACTTGATCACATCTGCTCAGACCTTCCCCACCCCCAAATTTAGAGATGCGCAAGGTTCTCATTGCATTGTTTTGGACAAAATAGACAAAACACTTAGTCAAAATTTTGAAAAGAAGGTTTGAGCAGAATTTTGAAGGATAAAAGGTAGTAGTGCTATTGCTACGAATTATCTAAGTGTTAGTTAGAAAATACAAAGTGTGGGAAATGTTACTAAGTGTATGCATATAATTCATCATGGCAGCACAATGAATAATGCAAAAGAAAAGATAAAGAACATCACAATAATTGACAGAGGATGATAAATAAGAGGCTAACGCATACAGAAAGAATTGTTACTTAGTTGTATTAAAAATTAACCGAGCATACAAAGAATTACAAATAATGCAATACAAAATTTTAGCATGTACAAAGAATCATGAATTAGCTTCTATACGTAGAAAAAAAATAATGAATTAAATTATCTTTTGTATTTGATTCAAACGGGTGCAAGATTAAAGGTTAACACCATGTTTCCACTAATACAAATGCATATTTGCAGAGGACGGGCAACAACGCATGTATCATCGCAACACACCCTTCAACTTAGTGCATTTCTGGAGGACGGGTGCACGGTATTTCTACTGGCACGACTCTACCTCAACATAGAACATTTTCGCGAAGGACGAGCAAAAAATACATACGAGCACAACACACCCTCAACGCAATGCATTTGGGTTGGATGGACGCAAAGTGTATCTTGTTGTCACAAGATGCACCCATCATCGCAATGCATACCAATCTTTATTTTTCTTTTTTTTTTAATTCATCAAACAAGTAAATCGATAAACTTTACGGTGTTCATCATTTTATTCAGTCATTCACAGAAATTTTAAGAACAACGCTACTAATGCATAAAAGTAAAGAAATTAAACACGACATGGAAATACACAACTAAATTAAATTGAAAGTAAACACATGAAGCATTAAAGACTAATTCTAATAAGCAATAAATAACGCAATTTAGAAATTAGTAAATGAAAGCTGTAAAGAAAGCAATTAAACATAGATATAGGGATGCTGATTGAAAGAAGTTTTTCAGAGTTACCGCAATAGCATCCCCGCAAGTAGTTAATCGTGCTTGCCTAAGTCAATGGTCTCCATGCATCGATCCACGTCACCCCCATAGTAGGGCTTAATTCGTTGACCATTGACTTTAAATGCGTTGCTCCCATCTTTGGTTGTTAGCTCCACTGCGCCATGGGGAAAGATAGTCTTGATACGGAATGGCCCAAACCAATGGGACTTCAACTTCCCTGGAAATAGTCGCAAACGCGCGTTAAACAGAAGTACCTGTTGACCCTCGAAGAATGTCTGGTTGTTTATGCGGTCATCATGCCATTTCTTGGTTCTCTCCTTATAGAGCTTGGAATTTTCATAGGCGTTCATTCGCCACTCGACCAGTTGGTTCAATTGAAGCTTCTGAACTTTCCCCGTGATTGCTAAATCAGAGTTCAGCTTCTTGCTTGCCCACATTTCCTTGTGCTCCAACTCGAGAGGCAGATGACAAGCTTTTCAAAAACTAGAGCATATGGGGACATGCCAATTGGAGTTTTAAAGGCAGTCCTATATGCCCACAGTGCTTCATCGAGCTTGGGTGACCAATCCTTTCTAGAGGTACTGACTACCTTCTCCAAGATAGTTATGATCTCTCGGTTAGAAATTTCTGCCTGCCTATTGGTTTGTGGGTGTTATGCGGTTGCAACTCTGTGGCTGACACTAAATTTGGTCAACAGGTTGGTGATGATGCGGTTGATGAAATGTGAGCCTTCATCACTGATTAAGGCCCAAGGCATTCCATATCGGGTAAAAATATTCTTCTTGAGAAATTTCGCCACCGTGGCCGCATCGTTCTTAGCACATGCAATGGCCTCAACGCACTTTGATACATAGTCAACCACGACCAGAATATATTGATGACCTTCTGAAGGCGGAAAAGGGCCCATTAAGTCGATAACCTATACATCAAATAATTCAATCTCCAAGGTTGAAGTCAAAGGCATTTCATTTCTTCTAGACATGTTCCCCGTTCTCTGGCATCTATCACATTGCACAACATGGGCATGGGTGTCCTTAAACAATGTTGGCCAAAAATAGCCAATCTGTATGACTTTTGCGATGGTCCACTGTCCCCCAAAATGTCCTCCATAAGGGGACTCATGACAAAGCTCCAAAATGTGCTTGGCCTCATGTTCAGGAACGCATCGACGCAAGATATGATCAGGTCCATGTCGATACAAAAAGGGGTCATCCCAGAAATAAAACTTGGCATCATGTCTCAGCTTCTTCTTCTGCTGGTACGTGTAGTCTTCTGGTACTTGGCCGCAAACGATGAAGTTTACAATGTCCGCATATCATGGAACATTAATGCATACCAACATCAGCAGTTCGTCAGGGAATCTTTCTTCAATATCTTTTTCTTTCTCCCGAACCTCACAATTTTCTAATCTTGATAGATGATCTGCGACTTGGTTCTCGGTGCCCTTCCGATCCTTGATCTCTAAGTCAAATTCTTGTAGGAGTAATAGCCACCTTATCAGTCTTGGTTTCACATCCTTCTTTGTCATAAGGTATTTGATCACAGAATGATCAGTATACACCACAACATTTGTTCCAATCAAGTATTGTCGAAACTTATCCAATGCAAATACCACTGTGAGCATTTCTTTTTCCATGGTTGTATAATTTTCCTGTGCATCATTCAACGTTTTGCTGGCATAATAGATAGGATGCAAAACCTTGTCCCTGTGCTGACTCAAGATTGCACCCACTGCATATTAACTAGCGTCCCACATCAATGCAAAAGGTTGCATTCAATTTGGCGCAATCAGAATTAGTGCGGTGATGAGCACATTTTTCAGTGTATGGAATGCTTCAGCACACGCATCATCAAAATCATATTCGCGGTCAACCTCAACGAGTGCACTTAGGGACATTGCGATCTGAGAAAAGTTACGGATAAATCTTTGATAAAATCCCACATGTCCCAGAAAACTCCTAAGTGTTTTCACATTGACTGGTGGTGGTAACTTGGAAATTGTGTCGATTTTCGCTTGATCAACTTCCAATCCCGCCTTTGATATTTTGTGACCTAGAACAATTCCTTCTTCAACCATAAAGTGGCATTTCTCCCAGTTCAGAACAAGATTAGTTTCCACGCATCTCTTTAAGACTTTTTTAAGATTTGATAAACAGGAGTCATAAGTATTGCCAAAAACTGAAAAATCATCCATAAATACCTCGACTAACTCCTCCAAGAAATCTAAAAATATTGCCATCATACATCGTTGGAAGGTACCTGGTGCATTACAGAGTCCAAATGGCATGCAACGAATGCAAATGTGCCGAACAGGCACGTGAAGGTTGTCTTATCTTGATCCTCCAGCGCAATCGCAATTTGGTTGTACCCTGAGTAGCTGTCAAGAAAACTAAAGAACTCGTTCCCCCTAAGTCGATCCAACATTTGATCAATAAACGGGAGTGGGAAGTGGTCCTTCTTAGTGGCCAGATTTAATTTGCGGTAATCTATACATATTCTCCACCCCTAGTTGTCCTTGTGGGAATTAATTCATTCTTACTGTTGGTGACGACTGTCATTCCCCCTTTCTTTGGAACGCATTGCACTAGGCTTACCCAGCTACTATCAGACATAGGGTAAATGACGCCTACATCAAGCCACTTCATTATCTCTTTCTTCACAACATCCCTCATGGAAGGGTTCAACCAACGTTGCCTTTCTATTAATTCTATTTTTCCTTCTTCCAGACGAATCTTGTGCATGCAATACGAGGGATTGATTCCTCGAATGTCTGCCAAGGTCCGTCCCAAAGCCTTTGCGTTGATTTTCAGGATTTGAATCAGTGCTTCCTCCTTCTCTTTGCTTAGTGAGGCAGATATAATAACCGGTAAAGTGTTATTGCCTCCTAAATAAGCATATTTGAGGTGCACAGGCAACGACTTCAATTCTAACATGGGTGGTTCTTCTAAGGATGGCTTAGTATGTTGCGTTGTTCGTTCAGATAACTTGAGCGTTTCAAAATCTGACTCAATTTGAATTGCGGCACAATTTTCCTCCCACATTGTGCCGATCCCAAAATCCTCGTCCTTCGATTCTCCTAGGGGCTCGTGCCAATGATCATCCTGCAGTTCTTCAACATATTGACAATTCTTTATATCACCTGGATATTTCAACGTATTGAGTACATTAAATTTAACTTGTTGATCGTTGACCCTTATGGTAAGCTCTCCTTTTTGTACGTCGATCAGTGCTCATTCTGTTGCAAGAAATGGGCAACCTAGGATGATAGGCACCTCTCTGTTAGCTTCATAATCTAATATGATAAAGTCAGCAGGGAAGATAAATTTATCTACTTGCACAAGTACATCCTCTATTTTGCCTTCGGGATGCGTTATTGATCTATCGGCCAACTGCAACGTAACCATGGTAGGTCTTGCTTTGCTGATATTTAACTTTTTGAAGATTAACAAGGGCATGAGATTTATACTTGCCCCCAAATCACATAGCGCATTCCCAACTTCTTTACCCCCTATTGAGCAGGGTGATGTGAAACTCCTGGGATCCTTTATTTTGGTGGGGATGTTGTTTTGAAACAACGCACTACATTCATATGTTAACGCAACATTTTCATTCTCCCCGATCTTCTTCTTATTGGCAAGTATGTCCTTGAGGAATTTCACATAACTCGGCATCTGTTCCAATGCTTTTATCAAGGGAATGTTAATATGTAATTGTCGGAGAACGTCTAGGAACCTCTGGAATTGTTTGTTGTCATCTTTCTTTCTCAACCTGGACAGGAAAGGTGGAGGATCCCGCCGTACTTCCTGTTCAATTGGCTGTTCATTGAGGTCTTGTGTTTGTTATGTTTTAGGAGCTGGAGGTTGCGTTGACTTTGTATTAGAGTCTTGTTGAGATTCATCCTTTGTAGATGTACTTTCTTCTGAATTGGTAACTTTGTCATTAATGGTTGACGGGTCATCGTTGATGGTTAAATCTATTGGTCTTGTTACCGAATCTGGTACAGATGACATGGGAACTGTTGTTTTACCACTTCTCAATGTCACTACTTGAAATTGTTCTTTACCACGTGGCCCCGATGCTCCCAAACTGCTGGGCAGCGTACCAGGCGATTTATTCTTAAGTTCAATCGCAAGCTGTTCAATCTGTTCCTCGAAATTTCTAAAGGAGGAAGCATGCGATTACATAATTGCCTCGCTCTTTTCAATCTAATGTTTCAATAATGTTTCCAAAAAAGAGGTACTGCAAGAGGTGTCAGAAAAGAACGGTTGGTCGTAGGGTGGTATACTCTAAAGATTACCTGGACTTTGATCTTGATTAATGAAAAATGGAGGGTTGCCTCGATTCCCATGATAACTGTTCTGATGATTACCTTGGCCTCCCTAGTTGTGATTCCTGCCCCAACTGAAAGTTCGGTGATTCCGCCAACCAAGGTTGTACGTGTTGTCGAGTGATTCGTTATAGATAGAGTATACGGGTTGTTGATTCAACGAGCAGAGTTCCACTGAATGTCCCTCTACACATTGAACACAATTTATTGCAGCCACGTGTGTCAATGCATTGGCTTGCGCTGAACCTTTAGAGAGATGTCCTTGCTGAATAACCATAGTCTGAAGAAGCGAGGTCATTATGGTCATCTGGTCTACCAGGGTGTTCATTGTATCAGCTGATACAATGGTATCTTCTACTCTTCTTTGTTTCGAACCTCTTTCCTCATACTCGTTATCTAACCACTCATCTGTATTTCGCAAAATGCGATCTAAGATGATATTTGCTTCCGTATACGTTTTGTCCATTAATCCTTCTATTGCGGAGGCATCAGCAACTGCTTGCATTGATCGATCCAAGCCATTACAAAAAGTCTCCATCAGAACGCAATTGGGAATCTCAATGTGCGGATAGTTCTTCACTAATTGCTTGAATTACACCCAGGTGGTGCTCAAAGTTTCATAACCCTTTTGTTCAAAATTCAACACATCCCTCCGTCTCCTTGTATTGACAGTTGAAGGGAAGAATTTATTCATAAATCTCTCGACCAACTGATCCCATGTGTTGATTTCATTTGGCTCTAGTGACTGAGCCCACCTGCTTGCCTCATCCTACAGTGTATATAGGAAGAGATACAATCTAATTCCTTCTGGAGTCACACCAGGTATAGAGAATGCGTTACATATTTCTACGAAACAAGTCAAATGAGCATGCGGGTCTTCTCCTTGTAGACCTCCGAATTTTCCCGCATTTTGAATCATTTACAGCATTATCGGCCTTATCTCAAAACTTGCATTCGCCTCAACCGTGGGTCTTGAAATTCCAGGCGAGAAGTTATAAAAATTTGGCCGCATAGTTTCTCATTGGGATATTGTGGTCGACAGCAAGAAATACAGGGTCTTGCACTGGTCAATTTTCCCTTTGATTCTCTTCGGGTGCCTCATTATTAGTAGCCATGTTTCCTCTTCGCCTAACTTGGTCCTGATGTTCTCTTCCGCGAAAAATACACTTGATCTCTGGGTCAGCTTAGAATTTTCAGATCAATTCCCGTACTCATAAACCATTAGACTGCTCTTCGCGATAAACAGCCAGTACAAAGAGATCTATTCTGCAAAATACCACAAAAGTATTCAACACTAATCGTTACCAATCCTCAGCAACTGTGCCATAAATTTGTAACGCTAAATTTATATCTTTAAGCATGTGGACAAATATGAATGCGAATGAATGAACAAGTCCATGTCCCCGACAACGGTGCCATAAACTTGTAACGCTAAATTTAGAATGTTATGCTATGTTATGTGTGCACTGTGCCATGAACTTGACACGATGTTTTTATATCTTTAGTCTTTATGTGATACTACTTCTAAATATGTGTTGTTAATGATATGCTTGTAGTATGTGATAGAGTAATGTGTGTCACAGGTTTCCTTACGCTGAAACTAAGTATAATTCTAACGCAAGTTTTTCAGAATAATCCGAGGTCGAACACAGGGATTGTTTTTGTTAATGCGTTACTTTTGTGATACATGCGATTGGTTTTTACAATTAATAAAGAATTGGTTTATATAGGAATTTAAAGTGCGATGAAATAAAATGCGTTGATAAAATAAATTGCGTTGAAAATAAAATCCTAACCTAATATGATACAAAATACAATACATGATACATGATACATGATACTGAGTTCGAGACTGACTGTGAAGTTATACAAAGGATCGTGGTATGCGATGGCAAGTCTTTATGGATGAATCAGAAATAGAAGGAATAAATAGTAAGAACATCGCAAGTTTATTAATTGCGTTAAAGATGTAACTAAGGTTCCGCTTTCCCTTGGCGTACACCTTTCGGTGATCGGCTGCATTCCCATATCTCTATGGTGAAACAGGGATGAACGTGATGAACGCAAGGTTTCTTCCATCTCTGGAAGTACTTCTCACTTTAGTTAATGCATTCTTCCAACCTTCTCTCGATAGGCGGAATAACATCTTCACTTCTGCTCTCACAGGTGAAGATGCCATCGAGCATGCTTTGACTAAACATAATTATTTTCTTAACACAAATTAATTTACTTGCTTAATTCTTGCTATATACCCAGGGAATTAGGAAAATATCATAGAGAAAATGGATTATAGATGAACGAAAATAGAAAGAGAGATGACAATGGAAATGATCATAACATTTAATAATAAGATTAAGCGTTAGATACATGGTGTGAATGAAAGATTAAGAAGATGAATACAGATGATGAAAAAGAGATTAGAAACAAATACAGAAAAGTGTCAATGTCTTGACACAAATCCTGGACGGAGGTTTTGCTTGCCGGCATGTGATAGAAATGGAGAGGAGAGCTTCCCTCTCAGGCTTGCTCTTCTGATAGAATTGACCTTCGTATAGAGCTTCAACGGCGGGGATTGGAAGGATTCTTTGCTCGAAAACTCACCTCTCGACCTTGTCTCGTAATTATCCCTGATCTACTTTGGAAGTCGCTTAGACCAGTCTCTCTCTCAAAAATCAATATATACACGTCTCTATGTATTCAAGTATATCTCTCAATGAATTTGCAGAAGCTATTTATAGGTAAAGCTTGGCTCTTTGACTTTATGGTTATGGTAGTTCCTGAAATGGCGGAGTGAATATTCCTTCTATTATGCAATCAACCCGTCAGAAATGCACAACTGAAACCTGTATATTTGTCAAAATTCTCTGCAAATGCGTTGCTCTTTACATCTTTGATCGATCGCCGCATGCGATGTTATTTTTTATTACCGCATGCGGTTGAAATTGCGTTGATCGCTAAGCTCTTGATCGATTGTCACATGCGCCATCATTGCGTTGATCATCTCTTTATTCCTGAATGATGGGCACAATGTGATGTAGATGTGTTCTTTCTTTTATCTTTGAATAATTAACGCATGCGGCGACTGATTTCCTGCAAAACAGAAATTGAAACACTCTATTCTACCATCGCAATGGTATTAGTGGGTGTATTGACGATAATTTATAATTCTCACATTTCTTAGCCAATTTCTATACTATCGATGCAATTTTCATTTCTTTTAGCCACAATATCTAAATAAAATAGTATAAATAATTTGTATTTCTACAAGTTATCAGAAACATTCACAGAACGAGTCATAAAGAGATATAAACATGTTTAGTAACTTTGCTATAGAGAGCGAAATTAGCGAGAGCGATACTAAGAGAGAACGAGACATTTACAGAACGAGTCATAAAGAGATATAAACATGTTTACTAACATTACAGAGAGAGCAAGATTAGTGAGAGCAATACTAAGAGAAAGCGAGACATTTACAGAACGAGTCATAAAGAGATATAAATATGTTTAGTAACATTATTAGAAAGAGCAAGATTAGCGAAAGCGACACTAAGAAAGAGCGAGACATTTACAGAATGAGTCATAAAGAGATATAATCATTTGAATTTCGACCAACGTACATAGATCATACAGTGAGGATTAAAAGTGGCATATAGAAAATCAAACTTGACCAACATTTGATTCATTATGACTATGTTCAGTATGTCGCCTGGACCTGAGCAGTTCACTGCAGTTTTGTCGATTATGCCCATAATTTTCACACCTACCACATTTTATTTATGTGTGATATTCTCCCCTCAATGGTATTCTTCGTACTCTTCATCACACGATCTGTACCACTCTTCTAGAAGGTGCAATATTCTTTTCCACATATCTCAGAGGTCTCTTCCATTCAGATATGTGACCGAGCAGATTTACAGGCTCTACATAAGCAACCATGAGGGAGTCAATGCTATAAAGTTGACTGCAAAGACTTTGAATGGGGATTTTTCGTTCCTGGGCAGCCACAAGTGCATGCGAACATGGGATATCGAGTGAGTCAAATTCCTTACACATGCATTCATTTATATGAAGGTTCACAATACCGTCCAATAGATTGTCTCGCACATGCACCCTATAACAATCAATCAACTCAACTCGATATCATCTACACTTATCATACTCACTTGCTAATCAATTTTTGCAGCAGTCCAAGTGTAACATCGTTCGAGATGCCCAATAATTTTTTTGTTCGTAAAACCATGACTAGATGAGGGCTCGAACACGTTTCAATAAGCATATTATGGGTAACTGTAGATATTCTTTAGTCAAGGAATTGAAACACTCTACATTATTGGACATCATATTGTCGTATCTTCATTCTGTTTAGAAAACATGTGCCCACCTTTCAAGACTGATATCCTCTAAATATTACGTTACAACACCATCTCGAAAATTATGAAGTTGGTCCCAGTGTGCTTGGAACTCTGACATCCAGAATGCCCTGGCTACATCCTTGAACATCTCACCAACCTTATTGTCCTTAAAGTTCGAAATAATATTATTTTCTATGTGGTACGTGCACAATCCATGTAGGGAAAATTGAACGAATGGCGTTGCCAATAGATACCGTCTGATCAAACGAACACCAAATTAGGGGGTTCACTAATGGCACATTTCAAATTCGACATAAACCATTTACATGCTCGATCAGTTTCATTGTCCATTATGGCATATACTAGCGAGTATATTTGGTCATTACCGTCCATGGAAATGTCAACCAATGGTCCCTTTGTATTTTCCTTTCAAAGAAATCCACCAACAATTATCACAAGCCGACAACTTGCAAAACCTCTAATACAAGGCCCTAATGCCATTAACATGTACTTGAAATGCACATCATTTTCAAGTTCGATTTCAAACCTTGTACCTGGATTCTTCATTTTTAATGCTTCACCGTAAGCATGTAAAACGGCGTATGACTCTTCTAGTGTACCCCTAGCAAGAGCATAAGCGGTTTCCCTTGCATGTCATGTCTTATCATAACTTATGTTTACGCCGTCTTATGTTTATGTTGTACTCTTTTCTCATATTCTTAACGATGTGATGAGGTTTATAAACACATCCTATGCCTATAAACTTTTATTTGATTAGCTACCCAACTACCGCAGTTGTTGCTTGTCTATGGTCATGATTCAAAATTCCAATAGAACATGTGTGTGACCGCATATACTTTGTGATCTTAAATATATCACATCCTGAGATTTTCACTGCACGAAGGCTCCACTTACAATCTCCCCAATACATTTGACAATGAACAAAGACTTACTTGACTTCCTTACCTTATATTCAAAATTATTATTTATGGACAGAATAGACAATCTCATTTTCAAGTCACTCTTACTAAAAAAAAAATTGACCAACTTCAACATCTGTCTCAGATGAAGAGGTATCAAGCATAATCAATTCTCCTCTACGACATGAAGACTTGGGATTCAATCTTGTTGATCTCTCATTGATAGCCATTGCAGGTCCACGCACCTCTGTAGGACCACAATCCCTAGAATTCAATCTTGTTGATCTCTCATTATTAGCCACAAAAGGATCACGCTCTTTTGAAGGACCACAATCCATAGAATTCAATCTTGTTGATCTATCATTACCAGCCACAAAAGGATCAAGCTCTTCTGAAGAACCACAATCCATTGAAGTTAATCTACTGATCTCTCATTACCAAGCATAAGTCCGTTACATTAATTTTCTCTTTCCAAGTACCATAAATTAGTGTCGTCATTGTCTATTGATAATGTTGATAGTTGTGTGTTCATAGACAATGTAATATCACACTATTCTCGATTAAGCTCATATGATTCCTCGTATTGTCTGCCTACCCCCATATTATCATAACTCATATTCACATTTCCGTCATGGTTCGATTTTAGCATTACAAATAGCTGAACTCTACAAAAAACTTCCTGGAAAAGAAGGAAGTGAACATCACCATCGTTCCATATGTATTGTGGAGGGGCTTCATAGTCAAGCTTATATTTAACTCTCATGATAACACCAAACTCTAAAGAACTTACATTTGTAACCCTATAAATGTGAGCTTTAAGTTCTTCATACTTCAATGTAATAGGCACAATAATTCCTATTAGCTCGCCTCCAATATACAAATTTTGGTTCTCATACCAATCACCTCCATGTTGAATTAGTAGACACTTTTCTATCATTTTCAATGCAAGAGAACTTTTTTCATTAAGTTGTACAAGCAGATGAATATCGTCTAATACACATGGATCTCTTTTGTCGTTGCTCTCTCTTGCTCTTGCTCCAGTGGCTCTCGTTGTCGCTCCCTCTCACTCTTGCGCTCTCTCGTTGTCTTTCTCTCTCACTCTTTCTCGCAAAATCCAAAACCCTTGGTAGTGATTGTTTTCGCTTTTGTTATGCTATTTTCATACATTGTTTAGACTACGTTCCAACAAACACCAATGAAATCACATTTTAGAAAGTCATTCTGATAAGAAAAGCTCGTTATGAAAACTCTGTTTGGTTCTGAAAAACTTTAAATTTTAAAGAATTCACCATTATATGTTTAATGTGTTAATGATTTGAGGTTTTAGACATGATTTCGTGAAAATTGTCAAATCATCTATACACTGACAAACAATCACATCACGATGGAAGATAGATAGCAAGAGCGAGACCAATTTCGTGAGGGGAAATTCTTATAATCTCATATCGTGATGACATCAACGGAGGGTCAATTTATTTATTTTTTTTTAAAGGGGGTTATTTGGCATTGTAGCCCAATTTTAGGTCATCGGCCCAAAATTTCTATGTTTTTATATACTAGTTTGTCTGGTTTGTTATATATTAAACTTGTTTTTATTAATGTCAAATTACTATAAAGAATGACTATAAGATACTATGAACTAATAATTTAAAATTAATGATCGTTGGAGTTGGTGGAGGTAGCTACCATCGGAGGTGGCCAGAGTTAGCCGTCCACAATGGTGGTCAAATATGGTTGGAGTTGGCACGGATGGTGGTCGCCAAAGTAGGCTGTTAGAGGAAGTTGTCAGAGTTAGCCATCAGAGATGGTGGCCAGAGTGGTGACGGGGACGTCGGTGGTGATGAGAATTGAGTGCTTTGTTAGTGGACATGTTATAAAATATCGGTGACATATCAAATTGCCCTCCTAAACATTGAGTTGAGTGGCAATGAGGACATCGGTGGTGATGAGAGTTGAATGCTTTGTTAGTGGACATGTTATAAAATATTAGTGACATACCAAATTGTCCTCCCAAACATTGAGTTGAGTTTTTTTAAAAAAAATATATAATTTACCCTTTTTATAAATATTATTCATTTTGTTTAAGAATATGTAGGATTGGAGAGACTTGTATACCGACCTTCAAATTTCTAATAACATCTCCTTTCCTTTACACCAAAGATTCCCACCACACGATGGCTGGTAAGAAATTATGGATTCATAGCTGTCCACGATGCTCCAATTTCCCAATCAAAAACACATTTTCTCCACGCATTCTGTGTTCGTCAGGAATGGCTCAATCCGCTGAACAACCACAGTGAGTGCCACCACTGTTTCTTCTTTTGGGACCCTTGATACTTGAAGTTTCTCTGCCGTATGGTCAAGAAAGACATCAAAGGGGAATGGAAGGTTTTAAACCCACATGGTAGAATTAGAAATGAATAACATGGGCCAAAATTAACCCAAAAGGCCACACCAGTGGTCAAGTCCAACACGCACCAAGAAATTGAGAGGTTGTTGTTCGAACTTTGGAGATTTTCATTTCTGTTTTTGTCGTTAACCCATTTGATTTGATATTTTGACGCTACCGCCTGGTTTCAGTAGCTTGGACGCCGAGAATTCGGAATAACAGGCATACCCAGTAAACGTTTCTATCACTTTCTTTCTTATTTTTCTTCTTGCGTTTGTGAGAAACGTCCCACTTAAGATTTCCCAACATCATTACTACATTTCCCCAAACCCCCAATTCCAGTTGAGATACCTTGATGTTCTAAGCTGAGTCAATTTCTGCTTTCTGCTGTTGATTTCAACTGAAATTTTTGGTACATTCATGCAGCTTCCATTTGGGTTCTCTTTATTTTCTCGGAAAATTGCAGTGCCTGCTGAGTTCAGTTGATGGAATCATTGAAATTTTTGAAAGATTGATCAAAAGAACCATTTTGAAGCTTTCTTGACTTTTATTTTACCTCTTTTTTCATCGATTCATGTTGAACAAAAGTAGTAAACGGCGATTCTTATTCTGGCGTTACGTTCTTTTCTCTCGTGTTTTCTTTTTGTTTTTTGGATTTGAACATGGGAAGTGACGACTATATCATTTGACCTTCTGTTTTTTCCCATCGGCCGGAGACTTTCGCATCGTTTGCATGATATTCAAACCTTCGGTTCGTTAATGGAATAGGGGATTGGTGATTAGTCTGCTGACTGTAGATGGAGTTTCAGTTTCTTTGATTTCTGATTCTGACTACTATGCTCGAATGCTCTGAGTAGCCACAAAATCTGTAATCGCAAAGAACAGATTCGCTAGTTCGTGTGTTTTTTGTTTATATATATGTGTTCCAATTTAACCCATTTAACAAGCTAGAGATGGTTAGTTACAACTGTGTTCGTTTTTCTCTTTTCAGGCACTAATCTTAGATGGCGGCAACACTGGCTTCCCACAGCTGTTATTGCAACGAAACAAAGTTAAATGAGGGAAAAAGGAAACAAGCCTACGATCTCTGTTTTTCAAGATCAATTTCACTTTATACATTCAAGAAGATTGAGAAGTCAACTTGGAGTCCTCCAAGTTCTCAACATTTCAGGCTTCAAAATGAAATGAAACAGAATACCTCGCCCCCTAGGTTAAATACCAATGGAAGAGCTGCTAAGATGGTACCCATAAGTGAAGTAGTGAAAAAGAGAGCTGTATCTGCCAACAAAGTTGAGAACATAAATGGTAAAAAGCAAGTTATCAATGGGTCAAGTATAGTTAAGCGCAGCCCATCTCCACCATTGGCTAAGAGAACAAATGTTATAGACTCAAAGAAGCTCCCACCAATTGAGGATCTTAAGGTTTTGCCCTCAGATGAAGGTTTCAGTTGGGCTAATGAAAATTATAACTCTGTGCAAAGGAGTATTGATGTCTGGAGTTTTGTCATTTCCTTACGAATCCGTGTTTTCTTGGAAAATACAAAATGGACGTATGCTGGAGGCTTCTCAGAAGATAAGCAGGTTAAATATTTTCCTGAAGTTGTTATTTATCTCCTAATTACCTCAGTTCTTGTTAGTTTTTTGTTTTCTAGACTAGAATGTTGATTTTGCTATAATTCAATCATCACTCTTTCCCTCCAGAAAAAAAGAAGGATGAAGACAGCCTGTTGGTTGCGGGAGCGTGTGCTGCAGCTTGGCCCTACTTTTATTAAGCTTGGACAGCTCTCCTCAACTAGGTCAGATCTTTTCCCTCGTGAGTATGTGGATGAGCTTGCTAAGTTACAGGTATCAATTTTTTTTTCTTTGCAGCATTTTCTCTTTTCATGGAAACTTGCGTATTTTGATTAAATTGTTGAACGTCTGTATGTGTAGCCTCACTGTCATGAGGATGTTAAGATAGCAAAATTATGGGATGTTGTGATGTCACTGCTAAATAAAAATCTGAAGATTTCTGTTTCTGATATTGTATAATCAGGATAAAGTCCCTGCATTCTCTCCTGAGAAAGCAAGAGCATTCATTGAGAGTGAACTGGGCGTCCCCATTGATACATTGTTCAAAGAATTTGAAGACCGTCCTATTGCTGCTGCAAGTCTTGGTCAGGTGCTTGTTTCTTTTCAATTTGAAATCAATGTTCATAAAGTGATAGTTACATGGATTAAGGTCAAGTCTAGTTTTTTTTTTTTTTTTTTTTTTGGTTGCATTTATAGCTACTTCTACACGTTCAGAATTGATTTGAGTAATGTTGTCTTTAGGTCCATCGTGCTATACTGCATAATGGAGAGAGGGTGGTCATCAAAGTCCAAAGACCTGGTCTCAAGAAGCTTTTCGACATTGATCTGCGTAAGGATTGATTTTGCTTTTTCCTGCTGGAGATGAATAGTGATAATAAACGGGCTTGCAATGATTATTGAACTTTTATGTGGTTTTTCGAGGATAGAAAAACATTAGTATATAATATTTCAGCTGATTGGACAGGCATGATTGTGTATTTTTGACATGTATGATTATAGAATCTTATAATTGTGTAATAGGTCATATGACCTCGGGAAGTAAATATTGATTAGGTTCCTGTTTGTTAAGTTTGAGACATGTCATTGAGCTCACATGTTGACTTCTATTATTGTTTGTATTCCATCAACAGGGAATTTGAAATTGATTGCAGAATATTTTCAAAAAAGTGAAACGTTTGGTGGTCCTACCAGAGACTGGATTGGTATATATGAAGAATGTGCTACGTAAGTAACAGCAGCTATTTTTCATTGTAATAAAATGAAAGGTTCTTATTGTGTGTTAGAGACTACACATCTGTTTGAATACACCCAGATACTTGAAGAAAGTAACCTTAATATCTTGTTTCTTAAAGGGTGCTTTGTTTCTTAGCTACACATTTGTGGTGTAGGTTCAAGTTATGGTAGTCATTTACGTAAGACTTTATGTCCTTTGATTTTTTTGGCAACCAATAGTAGTAGGGTCAAGTAGTTGACCCATGAAAATAGTCAAGTCTTGTACAAATGTCCAAAAATAATTATAAGAAAAAAATATGGCCATCTCTAAAAATTACGGCTCACAATATGATGAAAAATAAACAGGGATACAATGGTTTGGTGAAACTATGATTCTATGAGCTATAGCTTGTAGAGTTCTCATGCCTGCTCTGATTAACAGTAAAATTTTGAGTCTCTTATCACTTCATTTACTTAAAGGGCAAAAAGATAGCTTAATAAGGCTACTAAAAATTTTGGGTGAGGAAAATCGGTCATCTAAGATGATTTCATGTGATGTATTATTTCGATTTAGCTGGAGTTCTTGAAATGTTTCCTTGTTTTTCACCCTGCTAAGGGGATGTCCCCATTTCAAGGTTTATCATGAGTTTTTTGTGGCATGAACTTTAGTTCATTTTTCTTCATGAAACGATGTTGACTATGATGCTTTTAGTAATTTTCTTTAACTCATGTTTTGATTCTTGGTTGCAGGATTTTGTATCAAGAAATTGACTACATAAATGAAGGCAAAAATGCTGATAGATTCCGCAGGGATTTTCGTAATATAAAGTGGGTCCGAGTACCTGTACGTTTCTTCATACAGAACCTATTCTTTGATACTTCTCTAATGGATATTCTCTCTCCCTCTATAAAATTCAAATTATATGACTAGAAGACGTTAAGAACTAAAATTTCTAGTAATCTACTAAATATTCATCTTTCTTCTTTCTAAAACATCTTTTATATAAATATTTGTTTTATTCTATTCTATTTTACTTTTTGTAGCTTGTCTTTTGGGACTACACTGCTTTGAAGGTATTGACTTTAGAGTATGTACCAGGTTTGACCCCAAGCAATGCGTCTTTTGATATAATACATTACAATCTACATTCTAGCATTTTGCAGTGTTAAGAATAAAATTGTTATCTTATGTGCAGGGGTTAAGATAAATCAGCTGAATGTTCTGGACTCACGTGGCTTTAGTCGCTCTCGAATTTCATCACATGCTATTGAAGCATACTTAATTCAGGTCTGGCCTGTCAGTTGAATATAAAGTGATTCACATCATTAGCTATTCCTGGCAATGACCATAATGAACGCTAACCTATTAAAGACATTGTGTACTCCGTTTAATGGTTTTTGTTAAGCATGGCTTCCAGTTTAAACAGACAATTAATTTGATGATCATCCCATATTAACCAGCAGATGTATTTCTCCAATCTTTCAGATACTGAAGACTGGTTTCTTCCATGCTGATCCTCATCCGGGAAATCTTGCTATTGATGTGGATGAAGCAATCATATATTATGATTTCGGTATGATGGGGGAAATCAAATCCTTCACTAGAGAGCGGCTGCTTGACCTTTTCTATGCTGTTTATGAGAAAGATGCAAAAAAGGTTTACATTTCTTAAATATCGAATGACTTTTCTGGAAGATTGTTACAGTACCTCAGAATATCTTAATATGATAGTGAACCAACCATTCCCTCACCCCCCACCCTGCCCCACATGAGGAAAAGAGTAGAGAGCATTCAGACTTTCAACGCTCGTGATTTTTCCTTTTTGAAATTGCTATAGACTATAGTAAAAGGGATGTGAAGCATACCCATTTCATGTGATCAAATTCATCGGGATGATGCAAATTGGTTGATGCATCTGTTGAAATGATATATCTTTTACCGACAAAGGTGCAATCATGCAGGTTATGCAAAGGCTCATTGATCTTGAAGCACTTCAGCCCACGGGAGACCTGTCTTCGGTATAAACTGTACAGATTGAATATAAGTCTACGTACTATTATTGTTTATGGTCTATCATTGTTCGAATTTTTTATTTAGGTGAGGAGATCCATTCAATTTTTCTTGGACAATTTGTTGAGTCAGTCACCAGACCAGCAGCAGACTCTGGCTGCAATTGGTGAGGTATGCAAACATTCAATCTAGCGATTGCCAAAAGCTGGGTGACACATTTTGCATCATCTTTTATAATAAACTCAAGTGTGGCTGTCTGACAGGATTTATTTGCAATAGCTCAAGATCAACCTTTTCGATTCCCCTCCACCTTTACCTTTGTCTTGAGGGCATTTTCTACCCTCGAAGGTTGATCTCATTCTCTCATGCTTTGCCAATTGAGCCATCATATCTCCCAGGAATAAAACAATACTAAAACCATTATTTCATATTGTCAAAAGAATTCTTTGTTTTAAAGTATATAAACTGACCAACTTCAACTAGAATCGTTTCTGCTCTCAACTGAGGACCCGAATGTTGTTTCAGGTATTGGCTACACACTTGACCCCGATTTCTCCTTCGTGAAGATTGCTGCACCATATGCTCAGGTTTGTAACGTCTTCTTTTGGTATAATTCTAGTTTAAAATATTGTCAAATGATCCTTTCACAGTTCTTTGTGTTATCCATGAAGGCCTTTTTAATTATTTCTGTGAAAACTGAAATGTGCAGGAGCTTTTAGACTTAAAACAGAAGGAGCGGAGTGGTACACAACTTGTGCAGGAGATAAGAAAACAAGCCAATGATGTACAGTACTTTCATCGAGTTTTTTTTCGTGCTCTCTCTTCATAGAGTGCAACTTCTTACAAATAATGTTGTAATTCATTTTCAGGCTAGAACATCCACCATTTCCATGCCATACAGAATCCAAAAAATAGAGGAATTTGTACAACAGCTCGAGTCAGGGGACTTAAAGCTTCGAGTCCGAGTGCTAGAGGTACATACTTAATAATCACATCATAAATTCGTAGATTGTTGAATTACTATGATTTCAGCAAATATAAAAATTTAACTTCCAAAAACTTTGCAATATTCCCCTCCTAAACTTCACCATATTGTCATGGGATTCTTAGTCTGAAAGAGCAGCAAGGAAAGCAACAATACTTCAGATGGCAACGATGTACACTGTGATGGTCGGTACCCTTTTGAACCTCGGAATCACCCTGAGCTCTCAAGGCAACCAAGCTGTTGCTAGTGGATCTTTCGTCGGAGCAGGTGAGCTCTTTTTCGATGGCGAAAGTTCTAGTTTAAAGTTCAAATTTTACCTCAATCATTTTGTGAAATGCAGGAGTTTTTACGGCGCTCGTTCTTCAATGTATGCAAAGGGTTAAAAGGCTCGACAAATTTGAGAAAATGATCTGATTTACCCTTCAAACATCAACTTTCTTGTATATTCAATATCCATTCATTAGAAACTCTGTTACACAATCCATTCAACAACCATATTATAGGTATAGAATCCCTTTTTCTCTATTAGAGCAAAAGCATATTTGGAAGACAGAAAAACAAGGGCAGTCCCAGGCAGTTTGGAAGTGAAAACTGCATACAGGAGAAAGGAAACAAAAATTGGTTATAGGTGAGAGAAGCAGCTGGTAATACCCCCTGCCCTCAATTAGAATTTAGAACGATCACTTTCATTATTAATATATTATATTCTTCATTTTTATTGATCAAGGCAGTTTCATTCCCTATTTTCTCTCATTTTCTATTTCTTTACAGGAATATTGATAATTGAACCAACAATAATCAAGTTTAAGGAGAGATTATATATATTTGCAAAATATGATCCTTGTACTTTTCAAGCAAATATTAACCTATGTAAGTGTAAATTTATACCATTTATCATATTTAAGCATATGTGATCCTTCGCTTCAAAATAAGAAATTGACAAATATATTAGTCATAATCATTAAATCCAATTTATTAAGGACGTGCTATTTTGTTCTTATATTTAGCATATTATTGAATTGTGTAGGCTAATCATAATGACAAAATAATGAAAGTCTTTAGTTGTTTAATAACTTCAATAAATTTGGTCTATGATGTGAGATATGATTGAAATTGAATTATCGTGTGGCTAAAATAATGTTTAAATTATTATTTTTTAATATTATACTTAAATTAGTTAGAAGAACAAAAGGACAAAATGTATATTTTAATTAACCACATGGATTGAAAGGCCTTTCGTTGACATGAAAATCAATGTTTTCCCCTCTTTTTCTTTTCTTTTTTTAAAACTTTTTTTCCATTTTTTTTTTTTTAATTGGGTACAACTTTTTAAAAGTTAATACAAGGTGAGACAATTTGAGTTCATAATTTCAAAATTCAATCATAAATCTCTTAATTCATGGCATGAAATTCTTATACAAATATAGTTTCAATATGAGTAAATTTATTCAATGTAGCTAGTCTTTCTTTTCATTACATCTATGGTTGAAATATAAATCAACTGATTTCTTATGCTTCTGATAGTGGTAAAACTATCAAATGCTTTAATAAATATTCCCAACAACTCCTATTTCAAAAGGTAGTTCAAATTAACCAATCTTTCCACCCTTTTCAAAACAACCGCCAAATCCACCACTTACCCACTACATTTACATTTGTTTTCGAGATTAAAAACGGCTTGGAATGATGAGAGAAAAAAAGAATTAAAATTTTATTTTTATTTAAACTCATTTAATAAACATAGTTTAAAATACATTTTGAAGATGTTTCCAAAGCTATCTTGAATAACTAAATATTTCAACTTCTCTTCAGAAATTCATAATTTGAGGATTCATTCATTGCAACCATTAATCAAACCATAGTTGTCCTCACTTTCATCAACATTACCAGACGCTATAAAGTATATAAACTAACAAAATGCAGATTGCCTATTCCGAATGTGTGACGAATATTTTTGGTTGGACTCAAAAGTATACTACCAAGTTTAAGATTTATGTTTTCTTTTATCGTGGGTCGTAACTATATATTGTACTTTTGAGCAGCTAATAATGATTGGAAATGCAGTCAAAGTTCTACATTGACTATATAAGTGGATGATCATGAATATATAAGAGATGGCAACTATATCTAATGGTATAGAGACTTTTGGAGGAAACCAAAAAAGTAAGACCATGAAAACTTATGTCAAAGTTGACAATATCATACCATTTATGGAAATACTTGAAGGGTTGTTGTCCCTAGCAAACTGGTATCAAAGTCATGCCTTGATTGTCAAACGAAGAAGTGAAAAACCTAAGAAGATGTAATCATGGTTATATCCATTTGTGTTTGAGCATTCGGACAGATGATGTGTTCAAATGTAATTCAGATGGATAAAATTGAGAATACAAGAATTATGTACCACGACCCACAAGCAAGAAATCAATTATTACATAAAAATCTGATTAGAAACCAAGGGCATAGACTCATTTTTATAGTGTTTGAAATTCATCACTTTCTTGAACCTTTTGGATGTGAGACAACTGTAGTTTTAATATTTTGTCAAAATGCAACAATAGTAACATATTCAATTTGATTTTTAGCGTAGTGAAAATTTCTCCACTAGTTATAAGCTCTCAATTACTTAAATGTGGCAGGTATAATCAAATTGCGTACATTAAGAAGTCAATTGTAGAAGATTAATACAAAATATATTGTTGAACATTTTAGTTACTTTCATTATTAGTAGAGATGTGTGAAACACAATTAATTCTTGTCACATTGTTTGTTGTTGCACACTTGACTCATACAAGAATACAGTAGCAATGGCCCATTGCCATTTTGCTTTGATCTTGGGTGTAATTGATGAAGGACCATTTGTATTGCCATAAAAAAAAATCACCAACGCATAGATGTTCCTACTAAACCCGTATATTTAAAATCTATACACCAATTCAACAAATACCACTATATGCTATTTTATTGGATTAGCCATTTCAAATTTGAGATAAAAAATAAACAGTACCTAAAAAACAAGCTTAAACATACGTAAAACAAACTTAAACCATCTAAAACAAGTATAAAATTGATTTTAGGTTAGACAGTTGAGTACTCGTTAACATTTGAAGGATAAGTGTTAAAAGGGGCTTGGAAGCCTAACTACCCTACCTACCAAAGAAACATGATCAACTAAGGCCCCATTTAGAAATCATTTGGTATTTGATTTTTGTGGTTGAAAATTAAGCCTATAGATACAACTTCTTTTTCTCAATTGTTCATTAATTATCTATGTTTTACCAATGATTTAAAAAATCAAGTAAAAATTTGAAAATTAACAAAAAGTAACTTTTAAAAACTTGTCTTTATTTTTAGAATTTGACTAAGAATTTAATCAATTTATGTAAGAAATGTATAAATTTAAGAAATAGAGAAGAAACGGACTTAATTTTTAAAAATAAAAAAATAATTATCCAACGAGATTAAGTAATTAAAAAAATTCAAAGTAATCGGAGTTTTTTTTTCTAAAACAAGGAAGCAAGATCAGTTCTATCCAATCATTGTAGCAACAAAAGAAAACACCAACGAAGATAGCAATGACCAACTCTTCTTCTCTGCACTCTTCTGATAAACATGATCTATCATGCCAAGTGACATGAAGCTAGGTGAAACACTACAATTCAAACATAAACCAAACTGGAATTTGAGAACTGGGGAAAGTAAACAAATAGAGCAAGTTAAGTAAAAGAAAACGGAAGTCCCCGCACCCTTCAGTGTCACCTCACAGGCCAAAGTCGCTCGCCGCTGGAAGTTGCTTCCCCTGTCGTTCGAAGTTGCCTTGTCGCACTGTCCAAATCTCGTCACGCGCTGTCAGAAAAACCTCGCGCTCAACCCGCCACCACTGCCGAAGTCGCTTCACCTCCCCACCGCCATCCGAAGTCGGCTCGCCGCCGTTCCGAAGAAACTATCGTCCGTCCGTCAAAGTCCACTTGTGGCGCGAGAGAAGATGGGTGCGATGGGAATTGGGAAATGGAAGAGGAGGCTTCTAGGATTTTTCTATTTTTTTTTCAATTAAGGGCAATTTGGATATTTCACCTGACCATTTGTGCTAAAACTCTTTTATTTTCAAAAACTATCCCAAAACTCCTTAACCCCCAATATTTTATCCTATTTTTGGCAATTTCCCCTTCTTCCTTCTCTCTCGATCAATCATACAACCGGCTTTATCTTCATCAACAACATCATCTTCTTCTTCTCAAACCTCACTCATGGCGGTAAGAACAAAATCCTCTCACACCTTTCATTTCTTTCATCGTTAATCCCTCCTAACTTCCCCCAGATTTTGATTTCACGACTTGTTCGTTTCTGGGTTTCACTTCTTTTTTTGATTTATTTCCTTATTCATGTCTTATTCGTCTTCCTGTCAAATGGGCCTTGAAAAAATTGAGGGTTTTATGTTGGGTGTGGTTTCTCTTTGGCCTTTTTGCTTGTTTTTCAAAGGAGTGAAATGAATCCGGTTGTGTTCTGTTTCTGTATTTGGTATTATGGTTGATTGCTTTTGCCCTTTGTGTCCACACCCCCCACTTTCTTTGTTGTTGAATGAGTTGCTTACTAGCTTTTAGCCCTTTCTGTATAGTTCTGTTAGTTTGCTAATTTTGCTGAGGAATTGGTGGGGTTTCTTCCTATTTGGTTGGTTTTGAAGTTTCTTCCATTGGGGAAATATGGGCTTTTCACTCAATCAGTTTTTTCAATCACTTAATTTGGGTTTTTCATTCATTGGACTTATGAATGACCAAGAAACTTGATGAAATCTCATGTATGATTCTATGGGTTGGTGAGATTTCTCTATGTACGTTGAATCTGACTTCACTTACTGAAGGCGGCTTTCATTTTCTCCCCTGTTTTTACCGTTCCCTGCATAAGTTTTAAGAGATGTTTCTGATATTCGATTGGGTAGTTCTTGATTGTTTCGAGATCGTCTAAACTTCGGGTTGGCTCTTCATATCATGGGATGGATTGCTGTAAGGTGTTGGTTAATTTAGGAAAATTGTATCTCGTGTCTGTCTATCATCTGATTCTTTTTTCAATTCATGACCGAGTTTTTTTCTTTTTCTTCTTCTTCTTCTTCTTTTTAATTCTGAGGAGTTTCTGATAAGCTTTTGAAAGCCTTAGGAGGAGGAAGTGGTTGAGATTGTGAAATTACTGTGAAAGAGAGAGGAGAGGAGGAGTATTGAAAATGGCGGATTCAGATAACGAATCAGGAGGTCACAACAGCAACGCAAACAGCGAGCTATCGGCAAAGGAGCAAGACAGATTCTTACCGATAGCGAACGTGAGTAGGATAATGAAGAAGGCGTTACCAGCAAACGCAAAGATCTCAAAAGATGCAAAAGAAACTGTACAAGAGTGTGTATCGGAGTTCATAAGCTTCATAACAGGAGAAGCATCAGACAAGTGCCAGAGAGAGAAGAGAAAGACGATCAACGGCGACGATTTGTTGTGGGCCATGACTACGCTTGGATTCGAAGAGTATGTGGAACCGCTCAAGAGTTATCTGCAGAAATACAGGGAAATGGAAGGGGAAAAGAGCACTATGGGGAGACAAGGGGAGAAAGACGGTGGTGGTGGTGGGCCCGGCGGCAGTGGAGCTAATGGTGGTGGTGGTGGTGGTGGTGGTGGAGGAGGAGGAGTCAACTCTGGTACTACTGGTGGAATGTATGGTGGGATGATGATGATGGGGCATCATCATCATCAGGGAGGTGTTTATGGTGGTGGTGGATTTCACCATATGGGAATTGGCGGCGGGAAGGGAGGAAGTGGTGGTTCCGGCACTGGTCACCGGTAAAAGCGGCGGTTGTGGTGGTGTTGTGGGACTGCTGCAAGGTCAAGCTAAGTGGCTGCTAGTTGGAACCTTTTAAAGGTTCTCCAACTTTTGAGCATCATTGATGACTTTATAGGAAGTTAATAAGAATTTTTCCCCCCCTCCTTTTGGGTCTCTGAGTCCTTGAAAGTTGTGGAAAACTATGGATCTTATCAATTTTATCTATTTTTCCTTTTCTTTTTTGGTATAAGTGTAATTTCTGTAATTTGTGTGTAAGAAAGAGGGATATACGATAATATGATGCATTTGTACAAGAGTAACCCCAAATTTTACACCACTACTAATTACCAAGACCCTTTATCCTATTTTGTTTTCCTCCTCCTCTCTCTCTTTATATTTCTAACCCAATTTATTTTTTGTTTTATTGGTCATAGATTTTTTTTTTTTTTGATTTCTATTAGTTGGTATTGGCAATTAAAGCATAATCCAACATTGGCAAAAGTAATTAAAATGTTTTGGTGTTATTGACTTATTTTACCATTTAACACATCATTAAATCTAGTTTAAAGGTCATTTAAAATAGTGTAATTAGAACTAAAAATAATCCAAAGTTGAAAAGTAGATACTTTGAAAGTCTTAACAATGTACAATGTTTTCTAGAATGTTCAAGACATGACCTATTATCTGAAAAAAGAGAAATATCAAGTAACATACAAATAAAATTCATCACTTTGTAGAAGTAATAAGTTAAAAGGGCAAAATTGAAAATTTATGATATAAAGGAATAAAAAGTTGAAAGGGAATAATTGGGAAAAAATCATAGAATGAAGTGGAAATAAAAGAAATGTAAAAATCATAACACATTATCCATCCACAAATGTTGTCTGAGTCAATAAAAGGGTCATTTTAAGGAGAGAAAAGATAAAATGTTAGATTGGTCCATATTTTGATGTTGTTTTGTAGTATTATTGGTGGGACTGTGAGAGTGAGAGAGGAAGGTCTAAAATGGATATTTTGGTGTTTGTTTGCAGTTTATAGGGAAAAAAGAAAAAAAGGCAAATGGCAGAGGGAAAATAGATTTGTCTCATAAATTTGATGCTGCTCTCTTTGTTCCTTTTTTTGGCATAAAAAGGCTTGGCATATTTATCCACTCTCTCCCTCTGTTAAACTTTATGAAAGTAATAATTGCGAGTTGAAATGTACAACATCATATTCACCTGGCTTATGTTCTGTTGGAATGTAAATTTCTTCATGTTTCACGTGTTTTTTTTAATAATGTAATTTAAATAAATAAAAATAAACAGAGGGTAGATGTGAAAGTATTGAAAAAATAGAGGAGCTATCTAACATACCTAAATTATAATTTAGGTAAATTGTGTCCTACGGTCCACGATAACTTAATGAAATGCATACATGGTACCACACGACTTATCTAGCATGATACATCCTTTGTTGTCATCACCATTAGGGAATACCATCAACTAAGAAATACAGACACGTATACGGATATAGGATACAAATATGATATGATACGATGATACGTCAATTTCTAAAAAAACCTAAGATACAGATACGTGGAAGAAACATTATATATATATATATAATAATGTCCAATTAAGTGTTGTCATACTTATCTTAAGTTAGATTAAAGTAGACTAAAAGAGAGATTGAAAACTTGAAAAAAAAAATCTAGCAATATCCAATGGTGGTTGAGCAACTAGAACAGACAGTAGGAATGAAGCAAAAGATGAAAATTGAAGAATGAAGTTGAGGATGAAGAGGTAATGTAAATCATGATTTAGATAGTGAGAAAAAAGAGAAGACTGAAATTTTATTATATTTTATTTAAGTGGCCGGGCTTAAATTTGATTTTTTTTATATTTTTAATCTATTTCATTTTGGTTGGTTAGATTTAAGTGGACTTTTGAATAAAATGGGCTGTGGGTTCGCCCTCTTATCTTATCTTGTTGCACACCTTCTTCTTCAATTTTTTTTTTATTTTCTTTGTTTTCTTTGATTTTTGCTTCTTTCTTTTTTCTAATTTTTTTTTAATTTTATTTCCTTTCTCCGGTCTTGATTCTTCACTTTCCTCTGAGTTTCGCATCCAAGACTTGAAGGTACCCAATTCAATAGTGACTTAACACCAACAAGCCAATCATCAAGTTTGATTATCATAACGAAACATTAAATATAAATAACAAATAAAAATGGATTTGAGAAACTATTTCTTTTGGTCCACAGATTTGCACTGTTTCTAGGACATTTCTTAAAAGTTTGAAATAATATATAAGAATAGTTATTAAACAAGTTTATTTATCAAAAAATGAGAAATACAAACGATATCAGACAGGCTGATAGTTTTTTTTTCTTTTTTACAAGACTCTAAGAGTATGATGTCTATCAAAAATAAACTTGAAAAAATTGGTATAGGTGACCCAAAATGAAGGGTACAAATTGAAATATTTGTGTATTTGTATACCTTAATATTTGTTTGTAAAATCAAATGAACAAGAAGGGTTTGGTTTGGCTGTTCACTATTTTTATGGAAGTTCCCTTCAGAGGTATAAAAAATAAAAAGAACTGTATGAATGTTTGGAAAGGACAAGGAAAGGGATAACAAGGTGGTCAGTAGCTATCATTGATAGAAGTTAACACCGATAGCACATTATCGATGATAGAAACTACCATTGGTAGCACATTATCGACGATAGAAACTACCACTAATAGCACGTTATCGATGATAGAAGCTACCACTGATAGCATGTTATCAGTGATAGAGAGCTATCATCAATAGCATGATATCAATGAGACCATTGAAGCATGATATCAGTGAGATCATTGATAGCATGATATCAGTGAGATCATTGATAGCATCTTATTCAGTGATGTTATAAGTGAAATAAGTCATCATTGATAATCACGTTAGAGTGATATTAGTGATATGGATGATAGAAGTTAGGTGAAATCTATATATCAAGTTTCTTTGAAAGTTCATAACTAGTTATGAAGTCTATCATTGCTAATCTTAAGTGTTAATATTTCAAAGTTGATTCTAATTGATGAAAGTCTACAATGAGAGCGACTGATAGCTACTATCAGTGATAGTCATGATAGAAGATTATTAATGATAGCTACTTTGTTAATATTTTAGAGTTGATAGTCATTTATGAAAGTCTGTCAGTGATAGCCACTAATATTTTTTCATCATTGTTACAACTCAATCTTTCAAAGTCATTAGTTTTCTTTCAATGTTGATAACTACTTATAAAAGTCTATCATTGATAGTCATTGATAGCCTTAACTATTAATATTTCAAAGTTGATTCAACTGATGAAAATGTATCAATGATAGCCACTGATAACTGATAGCAAATTAAAAGCTGATATTTCAAGATTGTATTAATATTTCTCAAATTGAAAGCTACCACTGATAGTAGCTATCAGTGATAGCAATTGATAGCAACTATATGTGATACCAGTTGATAGCAACTATCAATGGCTATCACTGATAGTTGTTATTAGTGATAGCTTTTAATTTGAGAAAATTGAGAAGAAACGAGCAAAATGGTGGCTAGACGTGGGTTTTTTAGTCTTACCATTTTTTATTCTATATATGCAATTATTTTATCATTGTAGTATATATTCTATTATTTTGGGTTTGAACTTCATTTATGCAACTAGTCCAAAAAAAAAGACCTAACGTATCCCTTCACGTATCTAGAAGCAAATACGCGTATCTAAAAATTAAAAAAAAAAAAAAAAAAAAAACCAGATACTTTAAATCATGTATCAGAGACGTATCTGCCACATATCTGAACATATTCGTATTTGATACATATCTGATACCAATTCTCTGCACATTTAGAAGTATCTGTGTTTCCTAGGATACCAATTAATGGTACGTTAACCCTTCACAAATTGTTCGTAAATACATGTGAGACAAAATGATCATTTTGCCCCTATAGTTACATTTAACTCCTTAAGTACTACTGATCACTCTAATTAACAATAAGTCATAGTCCACCTATGACCAAATCCTCTTGGTCTAAGAAAGGGTGTGACACTACATTGTTTAAGCCCCAGAATCAGCTCTCAAGGGAGCAATTTATCTACAATCTTTAACTATAGAGAAGGAGTGAATTCCTTCTTGTGTAGCTGTGCTCCCAACTCCCTAATCAGAAGAATTCCCAAAATAGTAGACACATTAAGTCGACAAAACTGGCCATTCTCACCCATACAAATCAAATGATCGCTTGAATGGAAAACCATCAAAGGTTTTCGTAGTGGGAAGCAGGGATTAATCCCAATTTCGTATTTCACAAAATTAGTTACAAAATTAAAAAGAAGAAATTATGCATTAAAGTTAAATATATAGCATGCTATTCAAAAGGGAAAAGGAGAGAAGAAAGACTTACGCTTCGAAGAACAAATTCTTCATGAACTCCTTCAAACGGATCACGATCTCTTCTTCCAAAAGAGACACCACCAAAAGAGAAGCCTCTTGTATTTTCCTAGGGCTTGAGAATAGGTAGGAGGAGTGGGCTCTGCCTTATAGTTTTAGAAGAGGAACTTTTTTTCTGTGTAATTTCCTTTAGAGAGAACCTTTCTCTAGGGTTTCAAGAAGGAAGATGAATGAGCATCAGACACCTCACATCCTCTTCCCACATCACGTACTTAGTTGAGATAAATTAATATATGTATATAAACTATATGTTATATCCCATATAACACATAATCTATAGTTATATATTGTATCAGATACAATATAACCTATAGATTTATTTTCTCTCAACCATACATGATATTTAATATAAATCGCATTTACACTAAATTCATTTACATGAATCTCATCCATATAATTTGAATCATATTTAAATTCCTCTCATATTACCTTATATCATAATGTATCAAATACATTATATTAATTATATCATATACAATTAATTTTTTCAATTAATTTTAACACTTCAAATTAATCCAAAATTAATTCTCAATTAAATCCATATTGAGTTACAGAAGGGACCTTATGGACTTGTAGTTTGAAGCTCCAACGGTACGTGAATAATAATTAAACTCTTTAATTACATTATCTAGCATCTGTTAACTATCGAGCACTTCACTAAAGATTGACAGTTTCACTCTTCGCACTACAGATATATTTCTATGTCCATTGGATATAACCAAATAACAGTGCGATGACCCTTCACAAATTGCTCGTAAGTACAACTGGACCAAAATTACTGTTTTCCCCTGTAGTTACATCTAACTTCTTAAATACCACTGATTCCTCTAATAAACAATAAATCATAGTCCAACTATGACCAAGTCCTTCTCGAGCCAGGAAAGGGTGTGGCCACTATGTTCAAGCCTCGAAATCAGCCCTTAAGAGAGTAATTTATCTACTTACACTGACATTGGAGAAGGAGTAAATTTTCGTCTTCTGTAGTTGTGTTCCCAACTCCCTAATTAGACAAATCCCCAAAACGGTAGGCTTATTGAGTTGGCAAGCTGGCCACTCTCACTCATACAAATTAAAGGACTGCCTTTATGAACAGAAGTTCGCAACTCATTCAGGATTCAAGTCATGTCACCTATGGTCATCCTAGTGAAATATAAGTCTCTATTATTAACAACGTTATATATGAGACTAATCATTTTGTGGTCCGATCTTATACAAACTTTTTGTATAGGATACCTCTGATCACATGTCTCCACACGAATGATCAGGATCATATCATTTATAGTACTTTACAACACTTGTCACGCCTATAAAGCGGACCGTATCTATAGTGTCTTCAGGATAAGATACCCACCCTTATCCATCTACTACATACCGTTTAGGTTATTATTTAAACAAGATCCACCTGTATGTCTCTACATACTTGTTTAAATTACATAAAATAACCTAGGATCTTTAGTTTATTGGATTGAGTGTATGCTTATAAAATAACAATTATTTTACTAATAACAACTTGTTTATACAATGTTTACAAGCTACAAGAATACAAGAGATTTAGGATACCAATCCCAACACCGCCTTCATAGGCAGAAGTTCAAAACTCACTTAGGATTCAGGTCAAGTCATCTATGGTTATCTTGATGAAATACAAATCTCATCTATCAACGGTGTTATATATAGAAACTATACATTTTGTGGTCTGGTCTTATACAAACTCTTTGCATAGAACACCCTTACTCATATGTCTACCCATGAGTGATTAGAATCAAATCATCTATAGCACTTTACAATAATTGTAACAATTACAAAGCAGACCGTATTCATAGTATCACCATGATAAGGTATCTAGCCTTGTCCATCTACTACATATCATTTAGGTTATCACTTAAACATAACCTGTCTGTATGTCTTTACATACATGTTTAAGTTTCATAAAATAACCTTCGATCTTAGTTTATTGGTTTTTATGGATAAAAGCAACAAAATGATAAATAAAACACCTCTTTATTTTATTAGATATATAAATTATTTATACAATACAATTACAACTACAAGACCCATGAGATTTAGGGCATCAACCCCAACAAGGTCTCTCTATTGGAGATTATTTACTTTTCCTCTTTAAGGTCATTAAATGAGGGTATTCATAATGTCATTAACTCTAGTGATGTCAAGGTAGTTGCAGAGGTTAAGGCTACAGGGCGCTAGACCGAGCACGACTCGATTATTTCTCGATTGGTATATATTCACCATCTCAGTTAATCAACCCAGAACCCGAGGCTCTAACTTTTCCATTTTAGAATGCACATTTTCCCATGTTGCCTCCCAGTTTCTTTTGGACTTGGGCTTACTTGTGGGCTTTAGGCCTTGGCTAGGGCGACCCTCAACAGACATTAACACTAAAGACTAAATGTAAGTATTTAGTAAAAAAAATCGATGTTAAAAGTGTGAATCTTCAAACCTAGGAACGAAATTGAAACAAAACTCAAACTTCAAGGGTAAAACTGTAACATTTTGAAACGTAGGGACTAAATTAAAATTAAATTCAACACTTAGTGACTAAGGGGACATTTGGTACCTAGGAGTTGAGGATGGAAATTAATAAGGATTTCTAATACCCATTTTTGGTATAAAATTTTTAGGTTAGACATAGGAATACAATATTCCCATGCATCCTTTTTTTCTCATGACGAGGAGTATTTCATGCCCTTAAAAAAGGGTGAGTTTTCACTTTTTTCCCTCATTCATTTACTTTTTATTTTGAATATAGTTAATTAATTAAAATGAATTTATATTAGTTTACCAAAATAAATTCTATTAATTATTTAACTATAATAACTCAATTATATTTCATTACAAAAAATATATATATGATTCAACTTTATAAATAAGAACTCATTAAATAATGCAATTGTTTATTTTACTGAATGTATTTATTAATTACTAAACAATATCTAAAATATATTTAATCAGATAGTTAAGATTAGTTAATTAAGCTCGTATGAAAGTTCTTTTTCCAACCATCATAACTAATTACTTATTACTTATTAATTAGTTAATTATTTATTATGATTCATTTTTAATACTTTCTTTCATTATTAATTTATCATAATTATTAAACTTTTATTAAGTATTCTTTATTAACGTATCATATTTTCCTCTATTTTTTTTTTTTACTTTTTAAAGAATATGTTGTTTATTAAAAATGTTCACTTATATTATTTAATTAATATTAAATTAAATCTATAATTACTAATTTTAAAGAAAAATTATTTTAAATGACAAAATAGTTAAAAAAATATTTACAAATAATAGCAAAATATCAAAGTCTATCTCTAACAAACTACGATAGGCTGTGATAGACTACTATTTGTGTTTATCATGACACACATAGATACATATAGTAGTAAATCGTGGTCTAATGTGATCTATTGTAGTTAACTGTGAAATTATATTTGTAAATATTTTGGTTCATTTTCCTATATTTGAAAACAATCTAATAATAAACTTAATTAATTATAAAAATGTTCATTAAATACATTAATTGGTTAACTATAATTATAAATTACTCATTTTTCTTTTCGAATATTTATATTTTCAATTACTATTTGATTCCTAATTAATTAATATTTATTATTACATTAAATGATATTAATTTTTAATTAATTAATCTATTTAGATTATGTAAGATTGTTATGTTTAATTCCATAAATTAAATTCAAATATAATTTTTGTTTATAAAATTCTGTTAGTATTTCTCATGCACAACCAAATGTCAGTCATCTTTGATTTTCAATTATCTTTTTGAATCTTGTTGTGCATATAGTACGCCATATAGATTTAAAATCCCACCATACGTAAACATGTACATACATTTAATATATGTTATAATTGTTATAATGTATATAGTATGCATGTTAAGTTTTTTTTAATATAAAGTGTTATATTAAAGCATGATCATTAAGTATGGATGTATGTTATAGATGTATGATTCTATAATGGTTATAATTTTATTTTATAATTATTATAAAATAACCTAGACTTTAAAATCTATAACAAAGGCAAAAGTTGCATGCTTACCTAGGATTAAATTGGTGCAATTTCAATCAGGTTTTCTAAAGAGTTAGAATAGGTTGATTACTTGTTAAACAAAGAGTTATTTACTTACCCGGGGAGATCTTGTCTAAGGTTGGGGGTTCTTAAGATGACGGTTTACGAAACATCTCCTACCTGGAGATCAAACTGGCATCTAAGTCAAATAACCCTAGTTTTAATGAGCATGCGTCAGAGATGTGATGTAATAAAATTTGTTTATCACCTAGACATCATAGGTTAAAATCCAGTATAAGAGTTATATGTGGATCTATCACCTAGACTTAGGATATGCTTAATTTAGCCGAAATATATCTCTAAGTATTTTTTTATATCCTAAACCATTATAGAACACTTTAGCTAGAGAGAAGTAGCGTACTTTTAACTCTAGCGTCCCTAAGAGTTCACATCGTGAGGTTTATGTAGGGCTTGTGGGCCGTGCTTAAGAGCAGACTCCCTTCGAAGAGTGTTTGCATGGATCAATATCAAGGTGAATAGAGGAAGTAGTTCATAGTAAGTAGGTGAGGGGTATGTAAAAACATATCCCACGGTCTCTTCCATTAGGTCGCACCCATGAGATTCCTATAATGCACCTACATGTCTGTCGTGGAGCGACCTTTCCCTTTGGAGGGTTGTATTATAGGATTCAGAACACCGCGAACTTCAAATCTGGATAGGCTCTCTTAGATCAGTTTTCATATTGACTTTCCACTTTCGGAAGCATGTTGATTTTGGTTTCTGAAATACAAAAATGGAAGGTTATACAAGAATTAATAAGATGTTAGTATATTCTCGACCAAAGTAACGATGACTAAAGTGCTATAAGAATAAAGAGTTATTCTGAGGCTAGCATTTAGTCAAGATTGTCTTGGTTCAAAAAAGGAATAATTGACTGCCATTCGGTGGAGGTTACTCTAAACTTTTGAAATATCGTTGCAAAATATAAAAATGAAGGGTACATTATTAGTTTTTTTTTGCTAAACTTGATTGGATTTAAAAGATTAATGTTTTTTTTACTAAAAAGGATATCTTTATCTTTTCAGCATGAATAGCTCGATAATTCAACTCTTAGCTTCCGAGAAACTAAATGACGATAATTATTCGGCATGGAAATCAAATCTAAACACAATACTGGTAGTTGAAAATTTAAGATTTGTCTTAACTAAGGAATGTTCTCAAGCCCTAGCCTCAAATGCTAATTGAACTGTTCGGGAAGCATACGATCGATGGGTCAAAGCTAATGAAAAGGCCCGTGTTTACATTCTTGCCAGCATGTCTGATGTTTTGGCAAAGAAACATGAATCCTTAGCTACGGCTAAAGAGATAATAGATTCATTAAGAGAAATGTTTGGGCAACCATCATGGTCCCTTAGACATGAGGCAATTAAGCACATTTACACAAAGCGGATGAAGGAGGGGACCTCTGTTAGAGAACATGTCCTGGACATGATGATGTACTTCAATATCGCCAAAGTAAATGGCGGACCCATTGATGAGGCTAACCAGGTTAGCTTTATCTTACAATCTCTTCCGAAGAATTTTATACCTTTTGAGACAAATGCGTCTTTAAATAAGATAGAATTTAACCTCACTACCCTTCTTAACGAGCTCTAGCAATTCCAAAACCTTACTTTAAGTAAGGGGAAGGAAGTGGAAGTAAATGTTGCTACCACTAAGAAAAAATTTATAAGAGGATCGTCCTCTAAAAATAAAGTTGGACCCTTTAAAGCTCAAATGAAAAAGAACGGAAAAGGGCAAGCTCCCAAGATAAAAAAGGGAAAGAAGGATACAGATAAAGGAAAATGTTTCCACTGTAACCAAAACAAGCATTGGAAGAGAAATTTTCCGAAGTATCTTGCAGAGAAGAAAGCTGAGAAAATGGCACAAGGTAAATATGATTTACTGGTCGTTGAAACATGTTTAGTTGTATATGATACTTCAACCTGGATACTAGATTCAGGAGCCACTAATCATATTTATTTCTCGTTTCAGGAAACTAGTTATTGGAAAAAGCTTGAAGAAGGTGAGATAACCCTCAGAGTTGGAATAGGAGAGGTTGTCTCAGCTGAAGCAGTAGAAGATCTGAAGTTGTTTTTTGAAGATAGATATCTAGTATTTAAATTTTTTTTGTATGCACCTTTTATGAAGAGGAATTTGATATCTATCGCTTGTATTATAAAACAATTATATACAATATCTTTTAATATAAATGAAGCAGTCATTTTTTTGTAAAGGTATTCAAATTTGTTCTGCTATACTTGAAAACAACTTATATAAGTTAAGACCAACTAGAGCAAATTTTGTTTTAAATAATGAAATGTTTAGAACATTAGAAACTCAGAATAAAAAACAAAGGGCTTCTTCCAACGCCTATCTATGGCACCTAAGACTTGGTCACATAAATCTCAATAGGATTGGGAGATTGGTCAAGGGTGGACTTTTAAGTCAGTTAGAAGATAACTCTTTACCTCCATGTGAATCCTATCTTGAAGGAAAGATGACCAAGAGATTTTTTACTGGAAAAGGTCTCAGAGCCGAAGTACCCTTAGAGCTCGTACATTCGGACCTTTGTGGACCAATGAATGTCAAGGCTCGAGGTGGGTATGAATATTTCATCAGTTTTATTGATGATTATTCAAGGTATGGTCATGTTTAACTGCTTCATCACAAGTCTGATTCTCTTGAAAATTTCAAAGAATATAAGGCTGAAGTTGAGAGTGAATTAGGTAAAACAATAAAGACACTTCGATCAGATCGAGGTAGAGAGTATATGGACATACGATTCTAAGACTATTTGATAGAAAAAAGGATCCAGTCACAACTCTCTGCACCTAGTACACCTCAGCAGAACGGTGTATCAGAAAGAAGAAACAGAACCTTATTAGATATGGTTCGCTCTATGATGAGCTATGCTCAATTGCCTAATTCCTTTTGGGGATATGCACTTGAATCTGCTGTCCATATTTTGAACAACGTTCCCTCTAAAAGTGCTTCAGAAACACCTTATGAGCTATGGAAAGGGCGTAAAAGTAGTTTACATCACTTTAGAATTTGAGGTTGCCTAGTGTCACGGTCATGCTTGTCCAGGGCCTGTTGCCCATGGCCGTATGCCCGATCCAACCCCTTCTAGCATGCTTTCATATCATGTATTGTATTAGCTTAGTTAACTCGCTTTCTTTACATTTTCATTGTAAGTGACCACTCGCCCTTTTGCATATGCAAGGGTACCAGTTGGCCTTTTGTTCAAAATGCACTATATGGAGATAAGACTAATCATCACTTCCCCATACCCGGAGTAGTACTCTATAAAGCTGTTGTTGTTGCTTATTGCTTTCTAGCCTACTACAATCTTTCTTTCTTTATTCACACTCACAAAAATTGCTTACGAAAACCTTTTCTCCAAACTCGTTTACTAAAACTGTTTTCCCTAAAACGGGGGTGGAGGTTGCGAGAGGCACTCGGTGTGCCACCAGCAGTCCATATTCGAGTTGGCTGACTTATTCGTAAGCGGGAACAAGTGTCGCACAATTGCTAAGAGAAGCTCTCGAAAGAGCGATTGTGACGATTGGTATCAAAGCCAAGTCGGCTCATAGAGGGAAAGATCAGTGATCATGTCGGTGACGAAGAACTTGTAAAAAGGCCCATGTGGATAGGTTGGTAGAGATGGAAGAGAAAATGCTCTACCTGAGAGAGGTCCCAGATAGTATCTGTTTCCTAGAGACTTAGCTATAAGAAGTTGTTGAGAAAGCCGATGGAATTCATGCGGTAGTGGGCCGCCTAGATGGATTATCCGTCAGAGAACTGATGATGAGGGTAGAGAAACTTGAGACCAAAAAAGCATGGTCCGGCAGCTTTGAACGTGACGATAGCTCATCGGGCTCTGTTGCCCACATAGAGGAGCGCGTCGAAGAGTTGGACGGCTCCCAAAAAGCAATAATTCAGATGGTAACCGATTTGTCTGAAGACTTTCGGTCGGCCCTTGACGTCGTCAGAGTCGAGATGGTGAATGTAAGGGCAAGGGTGAATCTCACCATCCGAGCGGTAGGGAACCAAGCCCCATCTAGGGGAGCAATAGCACTAAGCAGAATAAAAATCCCAGAAACGAAACCCTTCTGTGGGGTACGGAAAGCAAAAGCCCTGGAAAACTTTATCTTCGACCTTGAGCAATACTTCAAGGCGACGAACACGGTGACTGAAGAGTCGAAAGTCACACTAGCAACGATGCATCTAGCAGAAGATGCAAAACTGTGGTGGAGATCACGATTTACAGACATACAGGAAGGACGATGCATAATTGATACTTAGGATACATTGAAACAAGAACTTCGCTCGCAGTTTTTCCCTGAAAATGTCGAGATCTTGGATCGACGAAAACTCTGAAAGCTGAAGCAAATAGGTAACATCAGGGACTATGTAAAACATTTTGCAGGACTCATGTTGGACATACGCGATATGTCCGAGAAAGATAAAGTCTTTTGCTTTGTCGAAGGGCTGAAACCGTGGGCGAAATCAAAATTATATGAACAGAGAGTACATGATCTCCCCTCTGCCTATGCGGCAGTTGAACGACTATACGACCGTAGCACTGACTCGTAAGATAAGAGGAAACAGTCAACTTCCTCAAATGGGGGAAACAGAAACAGTCGTTCCAGTCCTCCCAGACCTAGGGGAGGAGACAAGAACATAGGGGGGGATCGTAAACCATACCAACCGAGATCAGGAAACAACTGGTGGGGGCCACCGCAACAACATAACAATTACAATCGCCGCCTATCTTGTTTCATATGTAGAGGGCCAAACAGGGCGGGCGAATGTCCGAATTAGACCGCGTTCAATGCTTTTCAAGCCACATTAGCCTCTAGCTCAGAAGACAAGGCTGAACTGGGGGAGACGGTAATCGAGCCAACTGCAGAGAGTGAGAATCTCAGGATGGGGGCATTGAAATTCTTATCTGCGCTCCAAAAGAAAATGGGAAAGGCGACGGAGCCACTAGAGAGGGGACTCATGTATGTGGACGCTTGGGTCAACCAAAGATCGACCAAGAGCATTATGGTTGACTCTGGGTCACCTATAAATTCATGACTGAAACGGAAGCCCGCCGCCTAAACTTAACCTGGGAAAGAGATGCAGGGAAGATGAAAGCTGTGAATTCTGCAGCCTTACTGATTATGGGGATAGTGAAGAGAACTTCGGTGAAGTTAGGAGACTGGAAGGGCCTTGTTGACTTTGTGATTGTCGAGATGGATGATTTCGACATGGTATTGAGGATGGAATTCCTACTTGAACATAAAGTTATACCAATGCCCCTCGCCAAATGTCTAGTCATTACCGGATCTATGCCTACTGTAGTTCAAGCCAGTATCAAGCAGCCAAATGGGGTGAGAATGATCTCAGCCCTCCAATTGAAAAGAGGCCTGGCCCACGACGAACCCACGTTCATGGCCATCCCAATAGAGTTAGTTGAAACCACAGAAGAGAAGATCTCCCAAGATGTTCTATTTGTCTTGGAAGAGTATCGAGATGTCATGCCTAAAAGCTTGCCCAAATCCTTACCCCCACGAAGGGGGATTGACCATGAGATCGAGTTGTTACTAGGGGCAAAGCCGCCTGCCAAGAATGCATATCGTATGGCCCCAGTAGAATTGGCCAAACTCTGAAAACAGTTAGACGAATTGTTTGATGCGGGATTGATCAGAGCGGAAAAAGCCCCTTACGGAGTACTATTTCAAAAGAAGAAAGATGGGAGCCTCCGGTTATGCATCGACTATCGGGCCTTGAACAAGCTCACAGTCCGCAACAAATATCCCCTTCCTATCATTACCGACTTATTTGATCGGCTTCACGGCACTAAGTATTTCTCGAAGCTGGACCTGCGGTCGGGATATTATCAGGTTCGAATTACTGAAGGAGACGAATCTAAGACAACCTGTGTCACGAGATATGGAGCCTTTGAATTCCTCATGATGCCCTTTAGCCTCACCAATGCTCCAGCAACTTTCTATACCTTAATGAACCAAGTGTTTCACGAATACCTCGACAAATTCGTCATAGTGTATCTCGATGACATTGTGGTCTATAGTGCCTCACTGAAGGACCATCGACATCACTTCCAACTAGTCTTCGAAAAACTGAGGAAAAATCAGTTGTATATGAAGAGAGAGAAGTGCTCCTTTGCCCAAGAGTGCATAAATTTCCTTGGCCACGTGAATGAGTGTGGTCGGATTAGTATGGAAGAGGGCAAGGTGGCCGCGATCAGAGACTAGAGGGTACCATCATCCATGACCAAACTACGATCCTTCCTCGGACTAGCCAACTACTATAGGCGGTTCGTAGAAGGATTCTCAAGAAGAGCAGGGCCATTAACCGAACTGCTAAAGAAAGATAGCCAATGGAGCTGAAATTCTAAATGTCAAGCCGCCTTTGAGGGCTTGAAGAAAGTGATGATTGAGGGGCCGATTCTCGGAATTGCCGATGTGACCAAGCCATTTGAAGTCGAGACTGATGCTTTTGATTTCGTGTTAAGCGGTGTCCTCCTCCAAGATGGAAACCCCATCGCGTACTAGAGTAGGAAATTAAATGATGCCCAACGAAGGTATGCCGCCTCCGAGAAAGAGATGTGCCACCAGCAGTCCGTATTCGAGTTGGCTGACTTATTCGTGAGCGGGAACAAGTGTCGCACAATTGCTAAGAGAAGCTCCCGAAAGAGCGATATGATTGGTATCAAAGCCAAGTCAGCTCATAGAGGGAAAGATCAGTGATCATGTCAGTGACGAAGAACCTGAAAAAAGGCCCATGTGGATAGGCTGGTAGAGATGGAAGAGCAAATGCTCTACCTGAGAGAGGTCCCAGATAGTATCTGTTTCCTAGAGACTTGGCTATAAGAAGTTGTTGAGAAAGCCGATGGAATTGATGCGGTAGTGGGCCGCCTTGACGGATTACCCGTCAGAGAACTGATGATGAGGGTAGAGAATCTTGAGACAAAAAAAGCACGGTCCGGCAACTTTGAACGTGACGATAGCTCATCGGGCTCTGTTGCCCACATAGAGGAGCGCGTCGAAGAGTTGGACGACTCCCAAAAAGCAATAATTCAGATGGTAACCGATTTGTCTGAAGACTTTCGGTCGGCCCTTGACGTCGTCAGAGTCGAGATAGTGAATGTAAGGGCAAGGGTGAATCTCACCATCCGAGCGGTAGGGAACCAAGCCCCATCTAGGGGAGCAATAGCACTAAGCAGAATAAAAATCCCAGAAACGAAACCCTTCTGTGGGGTACGGAAAGCAAAAGCCCTGGAAAACTTTATCTTCGACCTTGAGCAATACTTCAAGGCGACGAACACGGTAACTAAAGAGTCGAAAGTCACACTAGCAACGATGCATCTAGCAGAAGATGCAAAATTGTGGATGAGATCACGATTTACAGACATACAGGAAGGACGATGCATAATTGATACTTAGGATACATTGAAACAAGAACTTCGCTCGCAGTTTTTCCCTGAAAATGTCGAGATCTTGGATCGACGAAAACTCTGAAAGCTGAAGCAAATAGGTAACATCAGGGACTATGTAAAACATTTTGCAGGACTCATGTTGGACATACGCGATATGTCCGAGAAAGATAAAGTCTTTTGCTTTGTCGAAGGGCTGAAACCGTGGGCGAAATCAAAATTATATGAACAGAGAGTACATGATCTCCCCTCTGCCTATGCGGCAGTTGAACGACTATACGACCGTAGCACTGACTCGTAAGATAAGAGGAAACAGTCAACTTCCTCAAATGGGGGAAACAGAAACAGTCGTTCCAGTCCTCCCAGACCTAGGGGAGGAGACAAGAACATAGGGGGGGATCGTAAACCATCCCAACCGAGATCAGGACACAACTGGTGGGGGCTACCGCAACAACATAACAATTACAATCGCCGCCTATCTTGTTTCATATGTTGAGGGCCACACAGGGCGGGCGAATGTCCGAATTGGACCGCGTTCAATGCTTTTTAAGCCACATTAGAGGATCAGTGGAACTTAAGGAATAAGATGTAGTCTCGGGGATAAAATGATTTTTATGACCCAGCCGAGATTACGAACAATCTATGAAGGATTAACTTACTAATCATGGTTATATCAAATGGACACAAATATATCTATAGTGAGGGGAGTGCAACTACGGGACTATAGTGAAATGACATGTTTGTTAACGAATGTTGATTAGCTCCGTCTAAAGAGTTTAGCCAGCTAATCTCGGACCGTTAGAGCCTACGATCTATAGATCCATTAGGTTCCCCTACTAGCTCATATAGAATAAACTTAGAATAGTATGATAGAATAATTCAAATTTTTTGAATTAGGTGAAAAAAGAGAAACTGACAAGTATATGTGATAAAGTGATTGGTTTTTTTAGTTTAGAGATATAGCTTTAATATTTAAATGTGATTTAAATATCAAGAACATGAATATGTTCATATTCAGAAGCTCGGAAATAATGGAAATGGTCAAAGATGTTAAAAGTCAAAGAGTTGACTTTAAACTTTGACCGACCTTATATTCAATTGTGATTTGAATTTCGAGAAAATGAATGCGGATTCGTGCTCGGAAGGTCAAAATTAGTCAATACGGAAAAAATCATAAAAAGTCAAAATGTTGACTTTTTGGTCAAAGTTTGACTTTGACCAAATGACTATTTTGCCCTTTGACTAAAGTTAGTGGGAAAATCCAAACTTTTGTTGGATAATTCCACTAATAAAATAGTAGGCTAGGTGTTGGCTTATAGTGGAGATATTAAGCCCACTTAAGATAGTGGATTCTAGGTGTTGGGATTTTGTGAAGTTCTTTCATGCAATTTTGCATGGCCCTTTTCTATAAATATGGGCTTGTGATTTTGGATTAAAAACTTTTGGAAATTTTGCAAAATTAGTTTTTAAAATTGGGCTGAAAAAAAACCAAACCCAACCCAATTTCACTATACTATTTCCATCTTTTTTTCTCTCTTTCGGGTTCTTCATCCATCGAGTCCCACAACCTGGTTATGAGTCCAGAGGATAGTAGGTCAGCTTTAGTGGTTGTCTGATTCGTGTTCGAGCGGAGATAGATAAGTTTCGAGAGCTTCAAAAGTATTATTTCAAAATAACCCTAATTAATTCTTTTGGGTTGCATGTTTATTTGGGCAATTAGAGTAAAATCGATTTTTATCTCTGCTGCGCATGTCGATTTTTCCATTAGTGATGTGATTGTCATGAAGAACGCGTCAAGCACAACGTTGTTGACCTGTTTACAAAGGCTCTCATGGCTAAATTGTTCGAGGGTCATCTAGAAAGTCTGGGTCTATGGGATATGCAACACATTGTCTAGGGCAAGTGGGAGATGTTACTAGGGTATAATGTATGCCCTAGTTTATTGTATTTTGTACTTTATTTGTATTGTACATTAGTCTCCTTAAGCTTTAGGACAAGTGGAAGATTGTTGAGAATAGTGTCCTAAATCTCCTTGTAATCTCGTAGTTTGTAAACTCCGTATAAACATATCATTGTTAATAAATAAGTGTTATTTTATAAGCATATACTCAATCCAATAAACTAAGATCCAAGGTTATTTTATGTAAATTTAAACAAGTATGTAGAGACATACATGTGGATCTTGTTTAAATGATAACCTAAATGATCTGTAGTAGATCGATAAGATTGGGTACCTTATCCTTGTGACACTACGGATACAACCCAATTTGTAGGTCTTACAAATGTTGTAAAGTGCTACAAATGATCTGATCCCGATCATTCATGTGGAGACATACGAGCGGGGGTATCCTATATAAAGAGTTTGTATAAGACCAGACCACGAAATGATTAGTCTCTTTATATAATACCGTTGATAATAGAGACTTATATTTCATTAGGATGATCATAGGTGACATGACCTGAATCCTGATTGAGTTGTGAACTCTTGCTTATGAAGGCGTTCCTTTGATTTGTATGGGTGAGAGTGGCCAGATTGTTAATTCAACAAGCCTACCATTTTGGGGATTCGTCTGATTGTGGAGCTAGGAACTCAGCTACACAAGACAGAATTCACTCATTCCCTGATGCATGGGCAAGTGGATAAATTGCTCTCTTAAGAGCTGATTCCGAGCCTTGAGCATAGTGGCAACACCCTCTCTTGGCCAGAGAAGACTCAGTCATAGTGGGACTATGACTTATATTTCATTAGAGAAATCAATGGTACTTAAGAAGTTAGATGTAACTATAGGGGTAAAATGGCAATTTGGTCCAACTATACTTACGAGCAATTTGTGAAGGGTCATCGTACTATTGATTGGCTATATCCAATGGAGACAGAAATATATTTGTAGTATGAAGAGTGCAACTGTCAGTCTTTATTGAACTGCTCAACAGTTAATGGATGGTGGATAATGTAATTAAAGAGTTTAATTAATTATTCACGTATCGTTGGAGTTTCAAGCTACAGATTCATAAGGTTCCCTTGGTAGCTCAAAAGGATTTTGTTGAGAATCAATTTTTTGGTTAATTTGATTTGTTCAAATTAATAAGAGGAAATTTAATTATATAAAATATAATTCAATTAATTCAATTATATATGATTTAATTGATATAATGTATTTAATATATCAATTAGAGGCATAAATATTTGAATGAGATTCAAATATTTGTTAATGTAATATAAACATGATTTATATTAAATGCCATAAAATAGAGAAAAAGAACTATAGTTCATATTTTTTGGGATGCAATATTAAAACTATAGGTTATAAATATAATATGATAAATTGATTATTACATTTATTTATATTATTTATTATTTAGATAATAATCCCATTTTTCTCAAAAACTACCTTAGTGGGTGGTTTTGGAAATTTTATGGCAATTGGAATGAAAGAAAGAAAATGTTTTTTCTCTTCTTCTAAGAAACTAAATTACAACGAGAACAAAAAGAGAGACTATACGATAGTCTACACGACAAACACAGAGCATATATGATAGGCTCTTTTTGTCTATGCGATAGCCTAAACGATCGAGAAGCTTGTTATGGGCTAGTGCTTCTTCTTCGATCATCTTCCTCCTCCAAACTCACAAATACCTTCTTAACCAAAATAGTCAGAGTCCATCACTCTTGTGTTATCACCCAAGCATACCAAGGAATCCGAGTGGTGGTGTTCTCTTCCCATTTGGTTCGTGATTCACATGAAGAAGGTCTTCAAGATTTTTTTGTTGTTTGATCAAGGAGTTCGTGATCGTTCAAGGGATACTAGAAGAAATGTTCTTCAAAGGTGATTTCCCTTTAACTATGTATTTTATTTGAAAAGCATGTCGTGATTTACTTAGTTTGCATAATCTTTTTTTTGTACTGTAAATTTATGTTTCAATCGAAATGGAATTTGGATGACCTACTTCTTTTTTAAGGATCTCCTCATATTGAGTTTTCCTACAACCCTTCACAAGTTGTTCATAATAACGATTGGGTCAAAAGGTTGTTTTACCCTCGAGATTATCTTTTGTTCCTTAAGTCCCACTGATCTCTAATGAATAATTGGTTTGTGATCTGATCATTAAATCGAGTCCCTCTCGAGCCAATGAGAGAGTGGGGCCCCTTGTTCAAGATCCGGAGTCAGCACTTAAGGGAACAACCTCTTTACTATCGTTGAATTCCATCTTGCATCCTATGTCTCCAGCTATCTACCCGATCTTACCCCTGAAATGGTAGGCTTAATAAGCCGGCGCTGTTAAGCCAACTCTCACCTATGAAAATCTAAGGATAATCCCGAATAAACAGAAGTTCATAGTTAGCTTAGAAATAAGGTCAAGTTACCTAGGTCATCATTTTGAAATAGTCGGTCTTAAACAGTAAACAACGTTATAAAGTAAGAGTGACTTATTTCTTGGTCCGATCTTACACAAACTCATTGCACAGGACGCCCCCACTCCTTATGTCACTACTTGTACGAATCAGGATCACTTCGTTTGTAGCATTTTACAACTCCTTGTAAGAACTACAGAGTGGGCCACATTCGATAGTGCTACCAGAATAAGGCACCCAACCTTATTCATATACTAGATCATTTAAATTATTTACTCGAACCTGATCCACTTATATGTCTCCACGTAAAATTCAAATACTCATGTAATAGTCATGGATCTTTTAGTTTATTGGATTTATTTCTAAAACGAAATAAGTAATTCCTATATTCAATACAACTTTATTGAATCAAACTTCAATAACAACTTTATTGATTTATAGAATGAGTTTATTGTTTACAAACTACGAGTTTTAGGATAGAAAACCCAACATATCAGTGATAGCTTTCAATTTGAGAAATATTAATAAAATGTTGAAATATCAGCTTTTAATTTACTATCAGCTATCATTGGCTATCATTGATACACTTTCATCAATTGGAATTAACCTCAAAATATTAACAATTAAGGCTATTAGTGGCTATCAATGATAGACTTTTGTAAGTAGTTATCAACATTGAAAGAAAACCGAAGACTTTGAAAGATTGAGCTATACCAGTGATGGAAAATTATTAGTGACTATCACTGATAGAATTTTATAAATGACTATCAACTTTGAAAGATTAACTCAGTAGCTATCACTAATAATGTTCTATTACGGCTATCACTGATATTAGCTATCAATCGCTATCACTTATAAACTTTCATAAATTAGAATCAACCTTGAAATATTAACATTTAAGGCTAGCAATGATAGACTTTATAACTAGTTATAAACTTTCAAAGAAACTCGATATATAGATTTCACCTTATTTCTATCACCAATATCACTAATATCACTCATATCATGGTTATCAGTGATAACTTATTTCATTAATAACATCAATAATAAGATGTTATCAATGATCTCACTGATATTATGCTATCAATGATCTCATTAATATCATGCTATGAGTGATAGCTCTATATCACTGATAACGTGTTATAAGTGGTAGTTTCTATCACCGATAACGTGCTATCAATGTTAGCTTCTATCATAGATAACATGTTATCAGTGATAGCTTCTATCAATGGTACCTATTGACTACCTTATTATCCTTTTCCTTGTCCTTTCCAAACATTCGTATGGTCCCTTTTATTTTCGATACCTCTCAAGGACACTTCCATAAAAACAATGAACAATCAAACCAAACCTTTCTTTTTCGTTTGATTTTGTAAACAAATATTATGATACATAGATACACAAATATTTCAATTTGTGTCCTTCATTTTGGGTCATCTATGCCATTTTTTCAAATTTATTTCTTATAGACATCATACTCTTAAATTCCTATAAAAGGGGGGAAAAACTATTGGTATGTCTGATATTGTTCGCGTTTCTCATTTTTTGATAAATAAACTTATTCAATAACTATTTTCATTTCTTATTTCAAACTTTTAAGAAATGTTTCTAGAAATGGTGCAAATTTCTGGATTTAAAAAAATAGTTTCTTTCAAATCTATTTTTGTATGCTATTTATATTTAATGTTTCATTATAATAATCAAACTTGATGATTGGTTTGTTGGTGGTAAATCACTTTTGAATTGGGTATTTTCACATCTTGGGTACGAAATTCAGCCTCGTAATTCATTTGAAAAAAAAAAAAGAAGCAAAAACTGGATAAAGGAAATAAAAAAGGAAAAAAAGGAAGAAGCAAAAACTGGATAAAGGAAATAAAAAAGGAAGAAGGTATGCAATAAGACAAGACAAGAGAGAGTGAAATTGGAAATTAGAAAAAATTCAAAAGCTGACTAGTCAACACTTCCATATTTTAAAGATTTGATATTTTTTTAGATTTTTCCCTTATTTTACTATCTATTATAAATATCTTTTTAGACTGACAAGAGAAATAGCAAAATTTAAAGTTTCATTTGGTAAAATGACAAAAAAAAATTCAAATTTTTAAAAATAGTAAAACGAATTTAAATAATAGAAAATACAAATTGGTAAATGGTCAAGCTACCTCAAATACTAACAAATTAAGTACAAAAAGACAATGCTTCATAAACTGCAAATACACTCTATCTAAACTTCTAGAAGCAAAAAAAAAAAAAAAAAAAAAAAGTTACAATCTCAACCAAAAACTAAAATACAAATAGCATGGTCAAAATCAATCTAAAAATTCGCCAATATGGGCCTCATCGAGAAATAATTGGCAGCTGCTCTTCAATTGACAACCACGATGGTGTATCTGTGGTGCAATAGTCACCACTGGTGGTATATAGCTGCATAGAGAACCAGTCGATAATGAGCAAAAGAAGATTTGATAGTCATGTAAACCGAAATATAGCAGAGAAGGTGATGGTGAAGGAAGAAAGAATGAAATGTTCTAAAGAAGGTAACCCAAGATGCGACTATGGTGAGGAGGGTATGCTAGCATAGATTTTAAAGGAGAGTTTGTAGAGATGTTATGGCTACAAGCTTGTTGCAAATGGGAAATAGGAAAGAGAGAAATAAAAGGATGGGATAAGAGGGAGGTAAAATGGAATTAGGATTTTTAAAAAATATATATTTTTAAATATATAGGAAAGAAAGTGTTAGGTTTAAGGGTTAGGGTTTTTTTTTAAAAAAAATGAAACAATATAAAACAAATCTTACCAAAAATAATAAATAGGTATATAACTAGTAATAACATACCCATAAAAAATTAATATAATAACAAAATATATACACAAATAATAAGAAAAGATAAGACAGAATTTGATAACAAAAGATTGATTCAAATAGATATTGTTGGAGAAAAATTAGGAGAATATATAATTTAAATCTAGAAACACAAAAAATGAAGATTAAAATCGCATAACTTCATATTACAATTATATTGTATGTGTAAATGTAGATTATTAATTGTTACAATTAGACTGTATCTGTAAATGTATATTAATTAATTTTCAGAGCCCATCGAGGGCAAACTGGAAATAGTTTAACTTTATATTACATTTTAAAGATGATAACATGTTTAAATGAAAAAAATTTAGATAAAACTAAATATGGTAACAAAAAGTTAAACCAATTAAAAAAGAGTTAGATAAACCAAAATTGATAATAATGTGCTTAAAAGGTTGAAGAGAAGATTCTGTTTCTACTAAATTATTATTCAAATGTATAGTGTATTTGCAAGATTCACAGGTACATTAGAAAATAGTCAATCATCACACAAAAATCATAACTCCACTTCTCCAGCGTTCTCCGCAACCATGGAAGTTTCGATTTATTGTAGTGTCTAAGTTTGATTCTCTCCGATGAACAAGGTTTCATCTTCTTTGGTCAAAAAACAAAGAAGGCTGATTATGATAATGAAACAAAGGAAGATTGAATCGTCATACAAAAACAAATGAAGAGGAAAAGAGGAAAATCGATAAATCGATGGAAAGAGAAAAAGAGGAAAAGAGGAAAAGAGAAGTCTAATAAGTTGTAATATCATAGCAAAAATAATACCTTGTGAAAAAAACCATAAGAAAACCTAAATCGATATACATTTTGTGTAAATAACAAAAGTGATGGCTATTTTTTACGATAGTGATGAATATTCTTTTTTTCCAAATCGTTAAAATAATATAAAAATCTAATAATATACAACCATTTAAACCTTCAAGGATATGAGAAATATCTAGCTAATTTATTAAGAATGTGTATAAAATTATGAAAAACAATTCAAAGATTAGAATAGTTTAAAATTTGATTAGATAAAATTAAATTTGATAATTTATGAAAATTTAAAATATAAAATTTGGTAGAAAAATCTAGATATTTAATTAAAGTGAGATTAATTCGAGAAGGGGTTAAACAAAATCTAAATTAATAATAAATTATGTAGATTACGTTAACTACATGAGGAAAATCAAGAGGACAATTAAAATCATCAATTACCTTATACACAACTCGACATTGTTTATGATTCTACACTTACTGTACTTGTAGTTTCATTAATAATAACAACTACGAACCAGACAAGGGCAAATCAGGTATTTAAAAATTGGTGGTCATGTGCATATCATATGAATTGCCATAAATCTTATTATTGGTTGATTTTGCCATTTTTCAGAACGAAACCCTAAATTTTGTCATATGCTCCAATTAAGCCTATTTTTTTTTTTTTTCAAATTTAAACCTGACCACTTAAAAGGCCCAACCCATAACCCATTTTATTCAAAAGTTCGCTTAAATCTAACAATTCAAAATAAAATAAATAAAAAATGATAAAAAAATTAAAGAATAAAAACATAAAAAGTTAAAAGGAAAAAATCCAAAACGTAATTAAATTTCCATTCTTCTCTTTTCTCTCACTATCTAAATCCTGATTCACACTCTCCCTTCATCCTCAACTTCATTCTTCATTTTTCAATCTTTATTTTTTACTTCTTTTCTATCATCTGCTCTGGTTGCTCAACCACCACTCGATTTTGCTGGATTTTTTTTTCAAGTTTTCACTCTCTTCTTGAATGTACTTTAATCTAACTTAAAATAAGTATTACAACAATTAAATGAGCATTATCATATTTACAATAAAGTGTAAATATTTTTTAATATTTGAAAAGACTCCTTTTTTCGAATTATTCCCTTTCAACTTTTTGTTTTTTTATTGTATAAATTTCCAATTTTACCCTTTTAATTTATTACATCTACAAAGTGATGAATTTTAGTTATTTGATATTTTACACTTTTTTCCCTCTAAAAGATAATAGGTCATATCTTGAACATATGATCGTAATATTCAAGAAAACATTGTACATTGTGAAGACTTTCAAAGTATCTACTTTTCAACTTTGAATTATTTTTAGTTCTAATTACACTATTTTAAATGACCTCTAAACTAGATTTAATGATGTTTTAAATGGTAAAATAAGTCAATAACACCAAAACATTTTAATTGCTTTTGCCAATGTTGAATTATGCTTTAATTGCCAATACCTACTAATAGAAATCCTAAAAATTCTATGAGACCAATAAAACAAAAAATAAGTTGGGTTAGAAATATAGAGAGAAAGGAGGAGGAAAAAAAATAGGATATATCTAATGGACAGAAAATATATTTGTATCCATATCATATCTGTATCATGTATCCATATATGTATTTGTGCTTCTTAAGTTATATTTAATAGACATAGAAATATATCTGTAGTGAAAAGAGTGCAACTTTTAATCAAATGACTGACAATTAATAGAAGTTGATTAATTTAATTAAAGAGTTTGATTAATTAATTACTATTGGAGCTTCAAACTATAGGTTCATAAGGTCCCTTCGTTAGCTCAATTGGGATAAAATTAGAATCGAATTAATTCGAATTAATTTGAATTGTTTAAATTAATAGAGGGAATTATTTATATAAAATTGTATGAGATATAATTTGAAAGGAATAAAACCACCTTAATATGAATTTGATTCATATTAAATATTTGAGAGAATATGTTTATATATATATATATATATATATATATATATATATAATATATATATATAAAAGTATATATATAAAAGTATATATATAAATTAAATAATAAAAATTAGTCAGTTAATTATATGTATTTTTAATTACATAAACTTTTCATTTTCCTCAAATAACTAATAAACTTTTCATTTTCTTCAATAACTTCTCTATTATTATTTGGAAGATGAAAATAAAGGTTCTTTCATCTTCCACTTGCACTATTACAAATACTATAAAATGTGTTGGAGTTGTAAGTTGTCGAAGGTTTTGGGAAAATGCTTTTTCTCTCAAAACAAGATCAGTCCCTCTCCAAATTATTCAAAGAAATCCACAAACTCCAAACTCCCTACGATTATCTACCCTGAGAATACAAAGGCCTTCACGTGGTGGTGTTTGTTGTTTTTAAACACTTGTTGCTGTGTTTTTTGTTGTTCATGTTCAAAGTTTTCGGAGAGGAAATCATGAAGTGACTAATCTTCAAGAGTACATTTTTCGAATCTTTTCTTCTTCTTAATTTCTATATATATATGTATGCTTAATTGATCATGTGTATTCTGTTCCTATCACGTATGTTTTTTGCGCATTATGTAAAATTAAAATTAGGACGCGATATTTTTCACGCTGAGTACTCGCGTATCCTTTCAGACCTTATCTTACTTTTGTGCTTAACTGAACAATACACTTCTTGTTAGGTTGTATTGTTCAACATCACATTGTACTTAGGCATGAAAATGTGGTATGCTCGACATCACATTGATGTGAGGAACTTACATTTAGGTTAGGTTGGAAGCTGGGTCCAAATTAGGACAAACAAGCTAACAACACGAAAGGCTCACGTCGACGAAAGGGGCGTGCATGTTTCCTTTGCCAACCCATTAAGGGTTGTTCTAGATAGGAACTAAAGCCTACGAGCATACCCAAGCCCAAGAAAAATTAGGAGGCACATGGGGAAACACGAGTCCCAAAACGGAAAAGTCAGAGCCTTGAGTTTCGAGGAGACTAGACGAACTAGTATATATATACCAATCAGAAAATAATTGAGTCGTACTTGGTCCGGTGCCCTATAGCCTTAAGCGCTATAACTACCGTAACATTGTTGGAGTTACACATAATCATAGGCCCTTGTTAGAGTAAGAACATTATAAATAGCCCCATTTGATGACCCAAAGGGGAAGAGTAAGTAATCTCCAAAGGAGAGTCCTGACTTTACTTTTATACTTACCTAAACTACACATTCCTTGTATTAACTTAAATATCGAAGTGTGGTAGGCTCAGTACCATACCGGTCTGAGGAACTTACATGTAGGTCAGCTAAAAAGGGAAGACTAGACAAGGAGAAGCAAGCTAGTGGACAAGCCCATAGGAGTCCCACATCAATGAAAGGAGCATGCGAGTTTTCCACACCAATAGTATCTATTGATTAATTTAAAAGAAATATAATTAATTGAGTTTCACTATTTTATCACCACATTGAACTTAATTTTAAAATTTAATTTCATTATTTTTTAAATTAATTAATAAATATTAACACCAAAGACTACAAGTGGGTATGTAGTTAAAATTGAGGTTAGAAGTGTAAATATATAGAACTATGGACCAACTTGAAACAAATTCAAAATCTCAAATGGTAAAATTGTAGCAATTTTAAACCTAGAGACTACATTGAAATAAAACTCAATATTTTAAGAACTACATGTGTATAGCATTTTGGAACGTAAGAACCATGGAAACTAGTCCTAAAATTTATGAAACAAAAGCTATTTTTTTCCCTTCATAATTTGGATTATTTTGTATGATTTTGGTGTTGATTCATATAGTGTTTGCGCTATTATTTTATTCACACTATTTAATTCTTTTTTCAAAGCTACCCAAAATATATAACTTTTTTTACTCAAACAATATTATTTTTAGGGCTAGTTCAATAAATGAAATTCAAGCCAAAAATAATAGAATATGTAGTACAAGGATAAAATAATTGCATATATATAACAAAAAATGATAAAAGACTAAAAAGCCCATGCCCAGCCACCATTTCGCACGCTTCTTCTCAATTTCTCAAATTGAAAGTTATCAATGATAGTTGCTATAGTGATAGCTTTCAATTTGAGAAGTGTGTTTTTGGTTTCTATCACTGATAGCTACTATCAGTGATGCTGCTATCAATAATAGCTTTCAATGTGAGAAATGTGCTATCAGTTGCTATCACTTATAGTTTCTATCAGTGAATATCATTGATAGCTTTTATCAGTGATAACTTACAATTTGAGAAATGTGTAATAAGTTGTTATTACTCTTAGCTGCTATTAGTGATACCACTATCAATGGATATCACTGATATCTTCAGTGGCGTGAACCCTCAAACCCTCCACACTCTTTCTCTATAAAACTTCTTCGCAAATCCTCAACCTCTCTTAAGAACCAACACCTATACCTACAACCGCCACCCACCACAGTCCATAGCAGCCAGTGTTCATCTATTGCTCACCTCTGCCTCCTCAATCTGCCTAGCAGTCGTTTGAGGAGGTACCGTCAGTGAGTTTCTCTCTCTCTCTCTCCCTCGATCCCTCTTTTGCACGCAATAGTCTGCCACCTCCATCATGCCCACCATTGACAATGAATTTCAGAACATCGAAGGCATCTTCATATTGGCAAGGATAGCAATGCTTTAAAGTGACTCTGGCTTCTACACAAATTGAAAAAAGGAAAAAAAATAGAAAGGGAAGAAAAAGATGCTATAGTGGACAAACTTGGAATTTCAAAAAAATCAATAGTTGACTGGTCAATATTTGTTATATTTTCAAATATTTTAAAGAATGACTATCTATACTTGTGTATATTTTTTCTAATTTTTCTATCTATTACAATTTCCCTTATTCTGAAAATTACCCCATTTCAAGTTAATATACAAGTGCTTTTAGAAGAAGATAAATAACACCTTTAAAATATTTTTAAATTGTAAGAAATAGGTGTCGCTCGAAATACCGTGTGGAAGTGTCACTCAATCTCACTTTGCAAAATCATCATCCATCTGCTGCTGCAATCAAAGTTCTTGGGTAAGTGAATTTAAACTTTGTCGTGCATGTTGTGTTGTATCTGTTTAGGTTTCATTGGGTTGGAATTGGCCGACACATTCTGTGGGTTTCAAGGTTTAGTAATCGATCACGTTTGTTTTTATTTTGGGTTTCCATGTGTTCTACGTGGGTTGAGGACGAAGAAGATATACTGAAAGCTAGATAAGGTGAGAGCGAGTTTTACGAAAGTGATATAGGCGAGAGCGAGGTCAGCGAGATGGACACTGGGGAGAGCTAGATCAGTGAGAGCGAGATGGGCAAGAGCAAATAGGCGGGAGCGATATATGTAAGAGCGAGACAAGCTAGAGCGAGAACAACAAGAGAATAATAAGATAGAGCAAGACAAGCGAGAGCAATTATAGCGAAACTTAACAGTATATATAGTTACTGATATTTTTAAGAACATGTTAACTGATAGATTGAATGTTCATATCATGCAGAAGTAATTTAAGATGTCCAAATCTTTGAAAATACGTGAAGTTAATAGGTTTCTTGGGCAAGTAACGAGCCTGACTCACATTGTGAATGCTAACAAGTTTGTGAAAGAGAAGCTTACCAAAGAAAAGTTAGAGATGTTCAAGAGCAATTTTTAGGCAATTTTTAGATATTGACCTTGTATTCAATAGTTCACTTATTCACCATATATTGTTGAAGGAAGTGAAGAAGCAAAAAGTAGACTCGATTAGCTTCTTTGTCAGAGGAAAGATCGTCACATTTTCAAAAGATGATTTTTTGTTGATTACTGATTTGTGATGGTTCCCTGCGCGAGCTGTTCGGAATGAGAAGTCTTCACAAGAACTTACAATGGGATACTTTGGTAATCGGTCAACTTCGGACGCATTCCACCTGAATTTACTAGAAGAAGAATACAAGAAATTGGAATTTGGAAATAACAATGATGCTATTAAAATCACCCTAGTATATCACACTGAGGTTGCAATGATGGAAAAGAACAAGCAGAAGAGTGTAGTCGGTTTTACTCTATTAGAAGATGTTGAGGACATAGATTATTACAACATATATGAGTAGAGAGGGCATTGAGCCTCTACCTCTGAGAAACAATGCCTATTGGAGCCACTACCTATCGCACAGTCTAACACCATACATCTCGATTCATTGGAATGATCCTTATGTGATTGAAAAATCCCTTTCTTCATATTTTTTATTCAACATGTTCACCATTTTGGTATATTTCTATAGGTGGTTAAGAGTCGAAAAAGCATTCATAAAAGAAAGATTGTTGACAAGTACACACCTTTGGCCGAACCAAATAAGAAAATAACAAAATAGAAGGTACAACTTCCTTTGAACTGTCCATCAATTAAGTATCCTCTCCCTAGAGTACCTACGACACTGTTTAAAGCAACAATCCAATACTCCTTGATGCATAAGGTTCCACATGTTGTATTTACGGAAAGTATGAGTTGGATTTTCGATATGAATACGAACCACGAGTTCAAGAAAATGCATTTCAACCATTATCCAAGTCATTTTTTCAAAAATTGACCGAACTGAGTTCATGGGTCCAGTGTGACGTAAGTTTACGATCCTTGTGTTGGGGATGATGCCCTAAGTCTCGTGTCCTATAGTTTGTAAACACAGTTTGTACGAGCGCGTGATGTATAATATATGATATTTACTTCATTTCTTATCTTTGAACATTGGATGTTTTATTTGCTTTACCACAAACCAATAAACTAAAATCCCTAGTTGTCATTATGTAACTTAATCATGTATGTGGTGACATACAAGTGGATCATGTCTTTGAAGGAACTCTTAAACAAGAGCATCTATGAGCGCGTTCGGATCTTTCCTATTTCATTGTAACCTAATTACCACACACACAATTTAACAAACAGGTATGCAATTTAACACTAATTATAGGCATGCTTTGACAGATAAAATACAATAGATTGAGTAAACGTACCAGTTGAAGACTGTCTTCACTTCGAACTCAATCCAGCGGAAGCAACTCCTCTACGATCTTTATCGCCCAGCAAACAATTGCTTAGCAACACGTCATCTACACGAACGGTAGCCCATGAACAAGCAGCAATTGGGGATGACACAACCACTTAGAACCCTTGGTATTCTCAGAGTGAGAATCCGAAGAGGGGACTTTGATGGAATTGGTAGAGGAAGGAGGAAAGAACGATCATGTAGAACAACAAGCAAGTAGGAGATAGTAGGTAACTATCGTATAGTCAGGTGCTTATCGTTTAGAGAAGGGTACACGATCATGTAGGTTTTACTCAGCGATCGTTTAGAAAACTCAGCGCGCTAAGCGATCATTTAGAGAAACTGAGCGATCGTTTAGAGAACGTGTGCGATCGTTTAGTATGCTGGTGTACGATCGTTTAGGCGATAAAGCGCTATTGTATAGGCTCTTAACTAAGCGATCGTGACGTTTTCAAATCGTGAGCGATTTTGTTCGAACTCTTTGCAAAATGAAACCAATTTTCATTTTATTCTTCAGTTACAATAACCAAAATTTATCTTCCCACTAACGCATGATTCAGGAGAAATTTTCGGTCAATTATCACATAACCAACCAATTAATTAATAAATGAATATAATCATATTATATTCTTAACCTATAGTTTGATATCATATATCTACTATAATAATTTCTCCTCTATTTGATATAAATCATATTTATATCTAATTTCCTCTAAAATAATGTATCTCATACATTTAGTAAATTATATCATATATAATTAACTAGTTCAATTATATCATATATAATCGAACTTCCTCTTGTCAATTTGAACATTTCAAACTGACCCAAAAACTGATTCTCGACTTTAACCAAGCTACCTAAGGGACCTTATGGACCTGTGGCTCGAAACTCCAACGGTACGTGAATAGCTGACTAAACTCTTTAGCCACGAGATCCACCATCCATTAACTGCCAGACATTCCACTAAAGACCAACAACTAAACTCTTCTTACCACAGATATATTTTTGTGTCCATCCGAATAACCAATCATGAGTACGATGACCCTTCAAAGATGCTCGTAAGTATAGCTAGGCCAATTTACCGTTTTGCCTCTGTAGTTACATCTCACTCTTTAAGTACCATTGATTCCTCTAATGAACATACAACATAGTCCAACTATGTGTGAACACCTCTCGGGCCAAGAGAAGATGTGTGGCACCACATCGTTCAAGCCCTGGAATCAGCCTTTAAGGGAGTTATCTATCTACTTGCCCCTACTTCGAGGAAAGAGTGAATTCCATCTTGTGTAGTTGAGTTCCCATATCCAAATCAGACGAATCCCCAAAATGGTAGGTTTGAGTCGGCGACCTGGCCACTCGCACCCATACAAATCAAAGGACTGCCCTCAATGGCAAGAGTTCTCAACTCACTCAGGATTGAGGTCATGTTACCTATGGTCATCCTAGTGAAGTGAAGTCTTTGTCATGAATAGTGTTATATAACGAGATGTTAACACTTCGTAGTCAAGTCTTATACAAACTCGTTGTATAGGACGCCCCCGCTCGCATGTCCCCTACACGAATGATCAGGATCAGACCATTTGTGACAAATCACAACACTTGTGACCATTCCACAAAGCGGGCCGCATCCGTAGCGTTACCAGGATAAGGTTTCTCTCCTATATCCATATACTACAGACCATTTTGGTTATTACTTAAGACATGATCCACTTGTTTGTCACCACATACATGCTTAAGTTACATACAGATAACCAGGGATCTTATGTTTACTGGTTCGTGGTAAAGCAAATAAAACAAACAACTGAGCAAAATCAAGAAGTGAAGTAAAATATCATATATTATACATCACAAGCATTCGTATAAACTGTTTACAAACTATAGGACACAAGACTTTAGGGCATCAACCCCAACAGTCTTAAGTGACAACCAAAATTGTCTATAATATATAGATATGGGAGAGAAACTTTATCCTGGTAACGCTACGAATGCGACCCACTTTGTAGAATAGTTACAAGTGTTGTGACTTGCTACAGATGATCTAATCCTGATTATTCATGTAGGGACATGCGAGCGGCGTCTTATACAAAGTTTGTATAAGACCTGACCACGAAGTGTTAACATCTCATTATATAACGTCGTTCTTGATAGAGACTTCACTTCACTAGGATGACCATAGATAACATGACCTCAATTGTGAGTGAGTTGGAAACTCCTGCCATTGAGGGTGGTTCTTTGTTTTGGATGGGTGTGAATGGCCAGGTCGCCGATTCAAACCTACCACTTTTGGGGATTCGTCTGATTTGAGAGCTAGGAACTTAGCTACACAAGATGAAATTCACTCTTTCCCCGAAACAGAGATAAGTAGATAGATTACTCCCTTAAGGACTGATCCCGGGGCTTGAACGATGTGGCGTCACACACCTTCTCATGGCCCGAGAGGTGTCCACACATAGTAGGACTATGTTGTATTGTTCATTAGAGGGATTAGTGGTACTTAAGGAGTTAGATGTGATTACAGAGGTAAAACGATAAATTAGCCAAGCTGTATTTACGAGCATCTGTGAAAGGTTATCGTGCTGATAATTGGTTATATCCGATGGACACAGAAATATATCTGTGGAAGGAGAGCTCAGTTATCGATCTTTAGTGGAATGTCTGGCAGTTAACGGATGGTGGATCTCATGGCTAAAGAGTTTAGTCAGTTATTCAGTACCGTTGGAGTTTCGACCATAGGTTCATAAGGTCCCCTTGGTAGCTCAATGGATTGAAGTTGAGAATCAGTTTTTCAAATTGACAAGAGGGAGTTCGATTATATATGATATGATTGAACTAATTAATTATATATGATATAATTAACTTTATGTAAGAGATACATTAATTTGAAGGAAATTGGATATAAATATGATTTATATCTAGTGGAGGAGAAAATACTATGGTTGATATATAATATTAAATTATAGGTTAATGAATATAATATGATTATATTTATTATTTTTTAATTGGACAATTATTGGATAATTGGTCGCCGTTTTCTCCGTAACTATGCGGTAGTGGGAAGTTGTATTCGGTTTTCGTAACTGAAGAATAAAATAAAAATTGTTTTTATTTTGCAAAAATCACTGTTAATTGCTAACCGTGTGTTTTCTGCCCATCGCTTAGTAAATCAGAGACTATATGATAGCTTAAGTTTACTACACGATCAATGACACACACGCACTTCTTTCTAAACGATCGATTACCTTTTATTAAACGATCGTCTAGCACTGAGCTTTTACTAAACGATCGTATAGACGATCACTGCCCTTTTCCTACAACGATCGTGTACTTCACCTAAATGATCAAGCATTTTGTCTATACAATAGACGCAACCTTCTTCCACTTGCTTGATCGTTGTATACGATCTCTTTTTCTCCTCCCCTCTACCAAATCCGAACATAGTCCATTCTTTGGATTCTCACACCGAATACTAAAGGTTCCAAGTGGTGGTGTCCTTTCCATCTTCCTTCTGTTCGTATGAAGACCGTTCGTGGTAGATGACCAAAGTTTTGCTGAACGTTAGTTTGACATTCCAGCGAGAGTGAGAGCATCCGTTCAAGGAGAGAGCGAAATTTGCCAAGGAGAAAAGTTCTTCAACTGGTATGTACTTGTTCTCTTGTTTGTTTAATCTTAAAGCATGCCGGTAATTTTACAGAATGATGCATCTCTGTTTGTTTGAATGTAAATGTGGTAATTCTGTCACAATGTCTTTGGAAAGATCTGCTTCCATTCAGAGGTACTCTTGTATAAGAGTTCCTTCACCTTGTCCTTTTTTACAATTAGATACAATGAACTCCTCTCTTCTAACATACACCTTATTCTAGATGAAAGCCCTAAATATTCTATTTTGGTTCGTAAAAGATAAATTTTATAGGCAGTCGGACATGTTCATGAATATGTTCCCCATCCTCCCAATTGGAATAACGGTAACCATTTACTACACTTGTGAATAGGACTATGTTGGTTAATTATTACGTGTTTTTAATATTCAATTTGCTGTGTAGAGTCACCTTAATGGTTGAGGTGTGGTCTATAAATAGATTAAGAACAAGTCGACATTGTACAATACCGTAATGTGGATGGAAGAAGAAACGTATAAGGATTATGTCATGGGTAAATTCAACGTCAAGTGGTCAAATGTGGATTTTGTGTATACGGCAACAAACATCGGTGAACATTGAATGTTGATTGCATTTGACCTAATAGAAAGGTTGTTCTTTTAAGGGTTGATCCCGGGTCTTGAACAAGAGGCCTCATCCTCTCATTGGCATAAGAGGGAATGGATTTAGTGATTATAATCCTAAATCAATTGTTCATTAGAGGGATAATCGTACTTAAGGAGAAAAGATGTAACTCAGGGGTATTTCGGTATTTGTCCTAGCTGAGGTTACAAACAACCTGTGAAAGATCAACTTATTGATGACGTTTACATCAAATGAATACATAGTATATCTACAGTAAGGAGAGTGCAACTACATGCTATAGTGGACAGTTTGGTTAGTTAACGAATGTTGGTTAATTAGGTTAAAGAGTTTGACCGATTAGTCTCGGATCGTTGGAGCCCATGATCTGTAGGTCCATTGGGACTCCTTGCTAGCTCAATATGGACAAAATTGAGGAATTAGGTGAAGAATTTGAAATGTTAGAATTCGGGTTTTAGGGAAAATTGTATTTTATATGAGATATAATTTACACTTAAATAATTATTTTTTAGAGTATACTTGATCATTGGCATGAAAGTGTTTTTTAAACTTGATTAATGTGATTAATCAAAGCTAGGTGTCATAGACAATTTAATATGTGATATTAAATTCGTTTATTTTATTTAATTGAAATTGTTTTAATTAAATAATTTCTTAATTTGTATTTCATTTTTTTAATAAAAAAATTAGTTAGTGGAAAAATCTAGTTGTTGGATTTTCCCACTAAGTGGATTTTGACGTGGCACTTCCCAAGCTTGACACCTAAAGATTACATGCTAGTAGAGTTTGAGGTGGAAGACATGCAAAATGGGATTTTACATGTGTTTTCTTTATAAATGGTTTTTTTTAAAAAAATTGCAAGACTAATGCTTCCAGAACTTTTGACCTAAACTCTTCCACCTCAACTATCCTTTACTCTCCTTCTTTCTATAGTGAAATTCCCTCATTTTCACTAACATAACGGTCCCATCATCGTGTTCTTCAATCGGAGAATAGCGAGGATTTTTTGTTGGTGGTGTCGATCGAGGTCGGGGGAGGAAGATTGCGGTGGATTCTACAAAGGTTATAATTTCTAACCCTATACATGTATATTCTTGTTTTTATGTAATTAGAACGTTATCATTTCTTGCTTCTACTATGCACGTGTTCTTTATATTCCAACAATTGGTATCAGAGCATGCTTATAATGTTCTATTTTATATTGGTGGGTGTTTTTTCATTTATTGTTTGTTTGGTTGACTAAAGTGGATACATTATGGTTTTGGCATTAGCTTTCATTTAATTTCTTGTTGAAATTTGTGATTGCTCACATATATATGAGCTTTAATGTGTGACAAAGGGTCTGTAAATTTACTAGAGTCATAAGAGTTGTTATTAGGTTGTAATTATTTGGTTCCGGGAAAGAGGCAGCTTTAATTTTTGGTGTAGAAAGGCTCACAGACCTGAGTCTGCCTCACAATGTCCGTGCGCTAGCTATCGCCAGCTGTTGACTCGTCAAGAGCCCCGACTCGTGTCCGACCTGATTCGTCCTCGTTCCTCGCTTGGCGTTTCCTCATTCCTAGTCTGACCCGGCCCGACCCGCATGCCCACTTCCGACCTACGCCTTTCCCGTTGACCACGCCAGCGTGTATTGACCAATTGGTCCAGATGGTCTGGACCAGTCCAGTTGACTTGGTTGAGCCGATTTGACCGGTTCAACCTGGTTTTTGGAGTTTCTGAGCCGATTCGAGTTGAAATACCACAGTTGTTGCTTGTCTGTGGTCATGATTCAGAATTCCAATAGAACATGTGTGCAACCGTATATACTTTATGATCTTAAATATATCAAACCATGAAATTTTCATTGCAGAAGGCTCCACTTACAACTCTCCCCAGTACATTTGACAGTGAACAAAGACTTACTTGACTTCTTTACATTATATTCAAAATTATTGTTTATGGATAGAATAGACAATCTCATTTTCAAGTCACTCCTACTCAGAAACAAGTTGACCAACTTCAACATTTGTCTCAGATGAAGAGGTACCAGGCATAATCATTCTCTTCTACGACATGAAGACATGGAATTCAATCCTATTGATCTCTCATTAACAGGCATGGTAGGTCCACGCACCTCTATAGGACCACAATCCATAGAATTCAATCTTGCTAATCTTTCATTACCAGCCATGAAAGGATCACGCTCTTCTGAAGGGCTATAATCCATAGAATTCAATCCTGTTGATCTCTCATTACCAGCCACAAAAGGATCACGCTCTTCTGAAGGACTACAATCCATTCGAGTAAATCCTGTTGATCTCTCATTACCAAGCACGGGTCCGTTACATTGAGTTTCTCTTTTCAAGTCCCATGGATTAGTGTCGTCATTTTCTATTGATAATGTTGATGGCTGAGTATTCATAGACAATAGAATACCACCCTCCTCTCAATTAAGCTCATATGGTTCCTCATATTGTCTGTCTACCCCCATATCATCGTATCTAATATTCATATTTCCATCATGCTTCGATTTTAGTGTTACAAATAACTGAACTCTACAAAGATATTCCCAGAAAAGAAGAAATCAAACATCACCATCGTTCTGTATGTACTGTGGATGGGCTTCATAGTCAAGCTTATATTTAATTCTCATGATAACATCGAACTCTAAAGAACTTACATTTGTAACCCTATAAATGTGAGCTTTAAGTTCTTCACACTTCAATGTAATAGGCACAATAATTCTTGTTAGCTCGCCTCAAATATATAATTGGTTCTCATCCCAATCACCTCTGTATCGAATTAGTAAACACATTTCTATCATTTTACAAAGCAAGAGAACATTTTTCATTAAGTTGTACAAACAAATGAATATCATCTAATACACATGGATCTCTCTCATTGTCGCTCTCTCTTGCTCTCGCTCTCGTAACTCTCGTTGTCGCTCCCTCTTGCTCTCGCGCTCTCGAGCTCTTGAGCTTTCTCGTTGTCGCTCTCTCTCTCTTTCTCTCAAATCCCTAAACCCTTGGTAATGATCACTCTCCCTCACACTTCTTTCGTCATGTTATTTACATACCTTTTTCGAGACCACGTTCCAATAAACACCAATGAAACCACGATCTAGAAAAGTCTGTTCTGTTCTTAAAAAAAAAAACCATTATGAAAACTCTGTTTGGTTCTAAAAAAGTCTGTTACGGAAAACCTCGTTCAATAAATCTACGCTCAATAAAATCACAGTTCAAATGAAGTTTAAATTTTAAAGAATTCACCATTATATGTTTAGCGTGTTAACGATTTGAGGTTTTAGACAGATGATTTCATAAAAATTGTCAAATTATTCGTACAATGACAAACAATCACATCACGATTTGAAGAGAGACAGCGAGAGCGAGATCCATTGTAGCGAGAGCAAGACTAATATCGTGAGGGGTAATTCTTGCAATCTCATACCGTGACGACGTCAGTAAAGGGTCAGTTGACATTTTTTTTGAAAAAAAAAAGGTCATTTGGGCCCAAATTTTAAGTCATCGGCCCAAATTTCCCATAGAAAAAGCCAAGTTGAAAAATCTGACCAACCCAAGTTAAATCATAAGAGTTCGTTTAGATTAGGAAAGCTTTCGGTTTGGGTTGGGTTACTTATTACAGGAACCAGTTGTTCTTAGCTTAAGAAAAAGTTATGGTTCCACCTGAACCAAATCGGTTATACATATATATACATATATATCTATACACACACACATAAATATATATGTATATTGGGCTTCATTAACTTATTCATTCAATCATGGCATTCCTCCTTATCTTTTTCAACCTTTAACCTGCAGTAGATGTACAAAAACAATCTCCTTCAACCTTCAACCACAGCACACGAGGGACAATGATCTCCTTCATCTATTAGTCAAAGCACACACCAGAATGATTTCCATTGACCATAGTTGCAACATCACACACACACACAACATTGGCATCTTTTTTAAGCTTCAGCTGCCATATTTATTTGCACGAGTTATCTTAGTATAAACACATTAAACAATATAACGATTTCATATAAAGTTGAGCGAAATAGTACATTTTAGATATTAGAGGAGCATGGGACCTCTGATTAATCTGTTGGAGGTAATTTATGTTTTTCTTATGTGGTTTTTTTTACTATTTAAAATGTAAACGTAGATTTATACATGTAGTATTGACTATGCAAACATATAATTTTGAGTATGACAACTTTCAAGGAATATATAATAGATTTCACAGGAAGTACTGTAAATTTGAGGACCTTGTTGAAACTTGTGTAAATCCACCTAAAAGTCTAATGAATCCAGCAAATTGGGATATTCTATGCGACAAATGGGAGTCGATTGCATGGTTGGTATTGTTTTCTTGTTTCAATCTACAGTTCTACGTGAAAATGTTGTTCTAACTCCTGCTTGTGTTAATAAAAAAAAAAACGAACAAAAAAAACCTTTTTGATTTCCTTTACATCCATATTAGATGGGGCTACATTAAATAGGTGGAGATGTTCATGAAAGTCATTTTGGTGAAAAAGAAAGATGATCGATGATAATGTAAGAGATGCATATGCAAATTTTCTTAACTGAATAAATTCATGTGTTCTTCAATGCATTTACTTTAATTTGAACTTTTATATATTTGGAAATGCAAATAATTATTAAAACATCAACTGAAGAAGATGTTCATCTAATCTCAAATGCAATGGTTTGCATACAGGGATATTCGGTCATCAATCAGGTTACATTAATTAAAGGCCTTAACTAAGATCCAAAACCTTGATCATCATCAATCAATCTCACGTCTTTCACACAATACAAAGAGGAGATGATAAAGATGAAGGATAAGTAAAAGATGGAAGATGAACTAACTCATGTGAAGGAAAAATATGAGAAGATTGAGGAACAAAATCATACTTAAATAGTCAACTTTCAATATAGGAAGATAGATGGACCGACATTCAAAAGTTGTTAGGGCTAGGGCAAGGACAAGGATGGACTTTCAAACACCTAGATGTTTAAAAAATAAATAAATAAATATATGCCCATGCATGCATGCATAATATGTGTGGCTATCATGTAGTTTGGTAGCCAATTCATGTATATTGTGCCTTTATTGGATGCTTGAGTGGTAATATGTTGTGACTATTTTAGTATGGTAGTCAATTCATGCATGTAGTGCTTTTTTTTTACTGACTGAGTGGTAACATATTGCGGCTATCGTGCAGCTACTGTAGTTAATTCATGCTTGTAGGTCTAATTGAAGGTCTAAAGTCACTTGGACATTTTTTAAAGAGCTTTTGGCTACTTTGTAGGTTATAGGTGGTGGGTAGGGGGATAAACTTGTTTTAACTTTGTTTTTGGAGGACATGCACTCCAATATGCACATTAGGAAATTTTATAGGTTTCGGGGCGGGTGTAAAGAATTAGGGACTTGAAAAAAAATGCAATTAGTTTCATTTGAGGGTTTAAAGCACATTTAGACATTTTTTAAAGAGTCCTTGACAACTTTATGGGTTTTGGGGATGGGTAGACGAACTTTTTTTAACCTCGTTTTTGGAGGTCAACTGCTCAATATGCACGTTTAGGATATTTTAATAAGTTTTGGGGTGGGTAGAGATCACAAAGAACTTAAACATTCACTTTAGGATTTAAAGTACACTTGAACAGTTTCTAAAGTGTTTTTGGAAACTTCGTTGGTTTTTGGGGCAGGTAGAGGGATTAACTTATTTGAATCTTGTTCTTTTGGAGGACATTCACTTTAATATGTATGTTTAGGATACTTGTATAGGATTTATAGTACACTTAGGCACTTTTTAAAGAGTTTTTGGCAACTTTGTAGATTTCGGGACCTGGGCGGAGGCTTCAAATTTTCTTTTCTAGCAGAGAAATTCCATACATGATATACACTAGAAATGCATTTAACTCTACCCTACAAAGGTAACTTATCTCTTCATGACTACAAAATTGAACTTTAGTGTTGATTTAAAACTAACATTATAAGGGTACAATGTCGATTGAGAAACGACATCAAAGATCGTGTTATAAAAGGTCTTTAATGTCGGTCCAAAACCGACATTATAGATTACCAAGATTTCAATGTCAATTATCTTTAATGTCGGTTTTCAACCAACATAGCTTTTCAACCGACATTGAACATTGTCTTTAATGTCGATTTTCACCTACCTTTATTGACAACTATCCGTTATTAAATGTCTGTCATGGTTTTGTTATTGAAAATTCTTTTTTAAAAAAAAAACACTAATACTTTTTTTTCTTACACGCGTGCAAATTTATAATATTTTTCTTTTATCACTACAAACACAAAATAAAATCTTGATTGCTATTATATATACAACTCAACTATAAACAAACACAACCATTAACTAATTCATTACAAAGAAAGTGACAATTTGTTTAACTAACCTATAAATAAGTTATATTGATCAATATATATAAAGCTCTAAAGTCTAAGAATCTAGAGAGTTGGTTGTCTATTTTGAAAGGTCATATATAGATACATCCAAAAAGAACAAAACTAAAATAATCGTGCAACTAAACTAAAATAATTTTGCAATTGAATCTCGTCATACCAACAAAATCCTACCAATCTGGAGGTTTTTCCTAAAAAAAACATGCATTTCTTAGCATATCGAAAATTACGGTTAAAAAGTATAAAAAGTAAACATCACTGAAAAGGTTCAATAGATAATTTAGGTTAAAAAAGAAGCTTTATGGCAGGAGGATCATCAGCAACAAGCTTTGCCAACTCTCGGCGTAAGTACCTAAAGATAATTGCTTGGTGTCAAACATGCATTAACAGTTACAATTTAAATTCAATGAAACTAGAGATGCTAACAAACCGTTCGAGTTTTCACCAATCACAGTAGTAAAGCAAGCGTCCATCATTTGCACAAATCCTGCAATTATGATAAACTGGAGACTTGCACGAAAACTTCTGCACAAAAAGCTCTCCAGAAGCTTTTTTAGTTTCTATCATTATGTTTAGATACTGTCATCATTTTTGGATTATACTTAACCAATAGTGCATAATTAAATATAGAAAGGGGACGGCTACCATTAGAAGCTATGCAGTTCTGTAAATCACCAAAAAAAAATTATCAAGGTCACTTCTAATGGAGAAGACAGTGGATATCAGCCAAATGGCTGCAAACAACAGGGGAGGCAGTCGATGTTTTATCAAGGTGGCTGCTCATTTAATATTACTAGACACAAAAAGGTAATACCAACTCTTCTTTAATATAACTACATGCATCAAAATTAGCAGTAAGCATAAAAGACTAACCAGCTCTAGCCTCTCATTTCCTTGTTTTATCAAGTATTTCTGTACTTTTTTGGAATCCCATATTGTTTAATCAGATGCCTTGCCAAGTCTTCAATGACTCCACCTTGGACCATAACTTCATACCCTTTTTTACCTGAATTTGTTTTTCTAAAATGCTTTAGGAGAATCAATATATTCAGAATGTGAACAATAAAAATCAATAGTACATTCCTCAATATGTTAATTATAACAGTTCAGTATAATAAAATCCTAAATAAAACCATCAGCAAGACAGAAAAATCTTATAACAATTTAAAAAGAACAATCCGTAATCACAAGTAAATATGGAATCAATCAATCTAAACTAATATTTCCCCCAACTCATCGAAATATGAATGCATTGAATCAATCCATTTGCAAGAAAAATCAACAGTTGTTATCAATGCAATTAAGGTATGGCCATATTCAAATTTTGAAGGACAGCATCAATTACATAGATCACCGCATGTGCCTCTTCATAATACTTTTAACCCCCACCCTATGATAAATAACATATTGAAATCCCCTTTTTTAACCCCCACCCTCAACCCCTCACAAAGATGAAAGAGAGAAATATAATACTGCTGAACTCAAGTAAAAACTTTCAGACTTTACATAATGTATTTTGCATCAAGAAAGCTAGCACCAAAAGAATCTGGCAAACTTATATATAACTACAAGATGGGGGTTTACAATAGGTCAAACCAAAACATGCGTGCATTGCATTTAAAGATTTCATATAACAAGACTTTGCTCATTGCATATTCACACCCGACCTCCCAAATCCCAGAAGACAAGCTTTGCATTCAACACCTCAAGACACCCAATATCGAGTATCCAACAGTTAGAACAATCTGATAAGGGGATAGACCTTCCAAGTTTGAGTATAAGGAAAACTTCAAAATCTTCCTTCATATCAACAATCAAGCAATTAAACCAATAATAAATATTATCCACTTTAATCCATATAAACTCCAGTTTAGGTTCTCAAAGTGTCTAAAAAATTAAGTCGCATTCTCCATGAAAAAGAAAACATTTCTGAGAATCACAAGAATTCAAAAGTTTGACGATGAGAAACAATCTCAAATGTATCATCTAAAGGGCAGTCTCTATGTTTGATGCTCAAATTTATGGTAGTAAAAAGAGAAATTAAAAAATTACATCAAGAAATAAATTTTGACAAAGGGCAGATTTTATTCTCGAGAAGTTCCTGTTAAATGTTGTGTAGAAATGCCCCATTAGATAAGACATTCAAAGTTCCCACAACCGGATCTCCAGGCTAAATAAAACACCCAACACAATAGCGAAACAACAGTAAGTTGCAGAGCTATGGCCTTTGCGTTTGATAAGATAATTTTCCCAAAAACCATGAAATAAACCAACAATAACAAAATCCTAACAATAAAAGACTCAATCAAGCACCAAAGAAACGGTCAGAACCTAGATTCCTCAATCATGAACAAAAATGAAATACAGATCACACACAAAATTCCTCAACGATGGAAACAGAAATTAAGGAACAAACAAACAGAAAAACAGATTAAAGGGCAAAAATAGTAAGTACCTGATCACAAATTTCGCCACAGATATCATCGGATTTCGTGGAACAATAATGGCCTCCACCTTCGCCCATCATGCACCACATTTCTATCAGTGAAAGAAAATAAAAAACAAAAGACAAAAAACTGGGTTCTCTTCTTTCGTGGGATATGAAATTGGGTTAATCGTGGATTGAAGAAACAATCAAGTCAAGGGTTAGAGATCGATTGAGCAGAAAAAGGGAACCGACGGTAAGGGAATTAGAGAAAGAAGAATACATATATAAAAGAATAAAACATGTATTTCAGGTAGAAGATGAAATAGAGCTAGGGTTCAGAACAAGCCACAAAAGGAAAATAGTATCCGTAAAAGGAATACATATATAAAATAACAAAATCACAGAGTGAAGACGTACCTCGCTTAACTTTTCCAACGTAGCCAAAGCATTGGCTTCTTGTTTAGGTTTACCAAAAAGCCATTAAACATTGTTGAAGCTAAGCAACAAGAATCCTCTCTCGATTTTCTGCAACAACGTAGCCAAAGCATTGGCTTCTTGTTTAGGTCTAGGTTTTCTAGTGGTGGGTCGGGAGAGATGAGAAAATGGTGAAGGTTGAAAGAGAAAGGAGTGGGAGTTGTTTGAGAGAGAGATGGAAAATTTCACAAAATTATCCAAAAAATCAAAATTTCTTCTACCAATAATCTCTTCTTAAAAACTTTTCTCCCATTGACATTTTATTCCTGTAAAATTCCAAAATTACCTCCAAATTTAAAAAGCCTTCTGACCATTTGGTATCTGTGCGCTTCTATGAATACTTTACAACGATAGGTCCCTTCATTTTCTTAATTTTCTTCTCAAAGCAGCATTTCTCTTCGAAGAATTTTCTCTCAAATTTGCTCCCTTTTTCTCTCCGAACTAGAGTCGAGCACTCCACGCAGGTTTCTCGTCAGTCGTCTCTATGCACTTGCCACCGTCGTCGTGATTTGAAAAGTATGAGACTCTTCTCCTTGAAGAATGCATGTTGATATTCAAGGTTTGACAATCTTTTAGGGTTTAATCGCGTATTCGTTCGTAATCGATCGTTGACAGGAGGATACTAAGCGAGCATTTGGAGAATATTGAGCGAATATTTAGATATTATTATGCATCAGATATAAGCGATCAAATAGTGAATACTAAGTGATCGTTTAGATATTTATTATGTGATCGTTTAGGTTTATACCGTGTAATCATTTAGGTTTATACCATGTGATCGTTTAGGCTTACTTCATGTGATCGTTTAGGTTTACTTCATGTGATCATTTAGCGCTGTTATACAATCATTTAGTTATACGTAATCGTTTAGATATATATTGTGTGATCGTTTAGGTTTATACCATGCGATTGTTTAGCTATCTGTTATGCGATCATTTAGCTAACTGTTACACGATCGTTGAGATATTTGTTATGTGATAGTTTAATTTTTGTTATGCGATTGTTTACTAACTGTTGTAATGTTCACGCTTGTCATATTGGTAAGATGGATGTCCCTGCTGAGAAATATTTTCTTGCTACAGTCTCTTGCCAAGTCCACAAAACTACCTCTGTGATTAAGAATAAATTGACAGAAGAACAGATGAGACTATATAGAAAAACGGCCTTTGGTCCACTGTTGGATATAGATCTTGTTTTTAATGGATAACTTTTGCACCACATTCTATTAAAGGAGATAGCGGTTGCGAACCCAAACATTATATCATTCAACATTCTAGGGAAGAAGGTAACTAGAAATGGATTTTTGAACTCTATGGCGTCAGGATAAAATTCTTTCTACTGACATATCATGCATGGGCAAAAAAGACCTGTTGATATAGCTTCTGTAGACAGAAATGACTTTTTGCCCACACTTTTTACTTGGGTTGGTAGTACTGATGTAACGTCGATTTGCGTGGGCAGAAGCTATGGTGACTGATTGCTCTTCACGATTTTTATAAGATCTGTTGATGTTTTCTTGCATCTGCTGAGAGTAAACACATTGTAATGTGATCTTGTTTTGTTGTAACCAACAATTGTTAAAAAGAAACTAACAAAATTTTGAACCTTAGCTAAATATTCCTCCATTGGCATTATCTTGGCAGTATTTCTTAAAGCATAGGTCTTAAAAGGGCATCCCATAATTCCTCTGTCATTTGACAGTTGAATATTTGAACAACATTTTCTTTTGTCATCGAACCTAATAACCACCAAAAGAGCAGCTTGTCTTGTTGTATCCATTTGAGAAATTTTGGGTTTATCTACTTCAGAGCAGATTCATAAAGTTTAGGTTTATCTTCATCAAAAACTTCTCTGGCAAAAAATTCATCTGGAATCTTTGGATCTTCATTGATGTGTTCTTCAAGTCCATGACCTTGTATCACATAAAGTACTTGAAATTTCAAGCAACCTCAGGTGGACAGAAGATAACTGTGATCGAATGGCTCAAACGATGTCAGACGTCAAAAACTTACCTACAAAAATGAAAATCGTTACAGGCTAAGTCGTGGAGCTCACTCTTTTTAAGACGTTTCGAGACTCTCCCTTGTGCAAGAAATTCAACAATGGTTACGTCGTCTCCAGGATAGAACAACCTAGATAATATTGTCTCGAATGGAACTGCACTGGACCAATAAAAAAACTCACATCCTTTAGACTTTTTGCTTGGGAAACAAAAGTGAATCAAATAATAGAGAGAAGAGAATGAGAGGACGAAACGATTGATTTCTTCCTTCTGAGTACTGAAGGTCATAACTCCTGCCAACCTGTTTCTTAGGATCTCTAGTCTACAAGCTAGGTTTTCCTCACAGACGATTTATTTTTTTATAGGCATGAGTCTCATCCTTTCTGAGGTTTTGAAAACCTTCTCTCTGGCTAGTTCTTTTATCAAAGGGACTGTCAAGTTTTCATCAGTCCTCATGTGATTCACTCTAATTACACTAGTAGTAAGGAACTCTATAATGGTACTGTCGTTACGACGGATCTGTCGTATTTTTCCATTGTGATAACGGTTCTAATTTTTTTTTTTTATTATTGCAGTATTATTGCAATGGATTGATATAACAACATTTGATATGTATGGAAAATCTATCCAGATTGATATTTAGTCGTTGGTGTAGAAGACTCACTAGTTCACTACAAAATATATCGTGTCTAATCTTTAGACCTTTCATGTGACAGCCAACATAGTTACTTCTGGTCTAGTCCCACTCCCCACCATAGCGTACAAAGATGCAAAGTAACGTCATTGATATGCAATACTCCAATTATAATAATTGATCAAACATTAAAATTACATAACCAAAAATATGTGTGATAAACAAGCGTGTACCATGATGTGTACGATTGTATATACAATGATATATGATCTTGTACGCTATGGTACACGATCGTGTATACAATGATATACGATCTTGTATGCTGTGGTACATAATCATGTATGCTATTGTATAAGACGTATATGTTGTGGTATACGATCATGTATGTTGTGGCACACGATCATATACCTAATGATATACGATTGAAAATACAACGGTACAAGATTGCATATATAATGGTACACGATCAGAAAAATAATAGTGTATGAATTTCTAAAATCTTTTGTTAAAACTTACAGTATTCATTTCTAGGTATGTAGAATGATCTTCTTCGAAGAATGCTGGTTGTAGACCCTCAAAATAAATTGATTGGAGTTGAAAGCGATCAGTATTCGACTAAAAGTGATAGAGCAATGGAGAAAATGATAGTGTTTTAGTGAAAAACTGAAGAGATGAAATGATATTCGTTTACTTGTCCCATGGTTAAGATCCAATAGCATTGAATTCTACTGTACAATATTGATTGAGAATAAATGGTTGCATTAAATTGTAGACCATCGGTGGTTGGAAAGGAAGATCAAAGAATGAAGAAGAGTAGGAGAGAAGCATTTAAAACCAGGGATAAAGATGGCATTTCACATGTGAAAAAAGTCGATGAGAACAAAATTTTTAGAAAGATGTCATCTATAGAAAAGTTTTTGCTTTTTAGATTACTTTATGAAAATTTCCCTTTAAGTGGATCTAGGTCCACTATCAAACGTCAGCGAATATTTCTCCATTGATATCAGCAAAGCTCTCAAGTATACACAGCAGTAGGTAATAGCCAGAACCATAAAGGAAATAATTCTTACAATACAAGGAAAAACAGTGAATTAATCACTCTCCCTCAGGCAAGAATTACACCCAGAAAACTAAACCCACAGCTCTCTATTCTCTGCAAATTTGACACTCTCAGTGAACTCAAAAAGAAGGAGAAGAATCAAAATAAAAAGCCCTTGAGCGTTATATCACTAAAACCATAACAAACTCCATGTGCATCTCAGCTGATGAAGGCCTATGACAATGGGATGACCAAGCCCATATTATTCTGGCCCAATCAAATTCCTTCTGGAAGAAATAAGAGTCTCTTCAGCCCATGAAGATGCCTCAATGCAACCCAATACACAAGCTCTGTCAAATGATTTATGTTACCAATATTTTAACATCTAGCTATAGACTATATAGTAAAAGGGATGTGAAGCATACCTATATGATGTGATTAAATTCATTGGGATGCTGCAAATTGGTTGATGCATTTGCTGATATGATATATATCTTTTACCGACAAAGGCGCAATCATGCAAAGGCTCATTCATCTTAAAGCACTTCAACCCACAGGAGACCTGTCTTGGAGATCCATTCAATTTATTGGTCATAATGAATATATTAATCATAATCATTAAAATCCAATTTATTATGGAAATGGTATTTTGTTCTTATATTTTTAGTACAATTAATATTGAGTAAGTAGATTTGAATCTCAACCTCATAGAAAGACATATATACTAATTATTACTTAATTATGCTGCTTGATCTTAATGGCAAAAAATGAAAGTCTTAAATTCGATGATAAATTCAACAAATTTGGTCAATTATCTATTATGTGAGATATGATTGACACTGAATTATTGTTTGGTTAAAATAAATTTTAAATTATTTTTTAGTATTATATTAAAATTAGTTAGAAGAACAAAAGGACAAAATGTATATTTTAATCAACCACATGGATTGAAAGGCCTTTCGTTGACATGAAAATCAATGTTTTCCCCTCTTTTTCTTTCCTTTTCTAAAACCATTTTCCCTTTTTTTTTTATTGAGTACAACTTTTTTAAAGCTAATACAAGGTAAGAGAACTTGAGTTCATCATTTCAAACTTCAAACATAAACCACTTAATTCATGGCATGCAATTCTTATACAAATAGTTTAAATATGAGTAAATTTATTCAATTTAGTCTTTCTTATCTAATCTTAACTATGTAAAGAGACTTTGGGGGAGAAATAGTCTTTTTTTCCCATTTGCCTCTTTTAGTGATTGGTTATAGGATTATATAATTTAATTTTACATTAAGTCATTAAAAAAATAGTTTATAATTCATGTAAAGTAAATTATCTCTAATAATTTATTCCAAAATTTGTCATTAAAGGGCTAGTTGCATAAATGGAATTCAAACCCAAAATATTAGAATATGTGGTACAATGATAAAATAATTGCAGAACAAAAAATGGTAAAAGAACAAAAAGACCATGCCCAGCCACCATTTTGCACGCTGCTTCTCAATTTTCTCAAATTGAAAGCTATTGTTGATAGTTGTTATCAGTGATAGCTTTCAATCGGATATATGCGCTATCAGTGATAGCTTTTCGATTTGAGAAGTGTGCTATTAGTTGCTATCAGTAAATATCATTAATAGTTGCTATCAGTGATAATTTTCAATTTGAGAAGTGTGCTATTAGTTGCTATCGCTAATAACTGCAATCAATGATACTGCTTTCAGTGATAATTTCCAATTTAAGAAATGTACTATCAGTTGCTATGATTAATAGTTGCTATCAGTTGCTACCAGTGATGCTGTTATTGGTGAATATCACTGATAGCTGCTATCAGTGATAGCTTTCAATTTGAGAAATGTGCTATTAGTTGTTATCATTAATAGCTATTATTAGTGATGCTGCTATTAGTTATAACTTTCAATTTGATAAATAGGTTATCAGTTGCTATCATTGATATATTTCTATCAATGATAGCCAAATAGTGGCTATTATTGATATGTTTCTATCAATGGTAATGTTTTGATGCTTTTTGTTGTTTGAATTTGATATCATGTTATATTTGTTTGTAAATAATCGAGGTCTTTTGATTAATTTATTGATATATTTAGTGTGTTTGTATGTCACTGTTGATGCATATAGGTATAGAATGATATCCTTGTACATAGGTAGTCATAAAGCATATCATTGATACCTACTGTCAGTGACATCTTTCTATTGCTATCAATGTAAAGGATATCACTAATAGTATTTATATTATGTAATAGAGTATTTGAAATAAAATAACTCTTCGAGATTATTTAATTATAATAAAAATTTTCATTGATAGCATGATATCATAGTATCATTGATACTACTGATAGACTTCATACTCTTAAAGTTTCTATAAAAAGAAAAAAAAAACTATTTACCTGTTTGATAACGTTCTCATTTCTCTTTTTTGAGAAATAAATTTGTTTAATAACTATTATCGTTTCTTATTTCAAATTGTTAATAAATGTTTCTAAAAATGGTGCAAACTTGAAGACTAAAAGAAGTAGTTTCTTTCAAATCCGTTTTCATTTTCTATATATTTAACATTTCGTTATAATAATCAAACTACGATCGAACCCCTCATTGTTCAAACTTCGGAATCAACCTTTAAGGGAGCAAATTATTTTCTTACCCTAACTATAGGGAATGAGTGAATTTCTTATTGTGTAGTTGTGTTCCCAGTTCCCCAATCAGACAAATCTCCAAAATGGTAGTCTTATTGAGTCGGCGAATCTGGTCATTCTCACTCATACAAATCAAATGATTGCCCTCATAGGTAGTTCACAACTCACTCAGGATTAAGGTCAAGTCACCTATGGTCAATTTGGTGAAATGTACGTCTCTTCTAGCAATGGCATTATAAAGTGAGATTTAACATTTCGTGGTTCGGTCTTTATATAAACTCTTTTGTATAAGATACCCATGCTCACATATCTTCACAAGAATGATCAGGATCAGATCATTTGTAGTACTTTATAACAATTGTAATAGCTACAAAGCGGCCGTATCAGTAGTGCTACCAGAATAAGACACCCAACCTTAATGCAAACCATTTAGATTATCACTTAAAAATGATCCACTTGTATGTCTCCACATACATGTTTAAATCACATCAAATAACATTGGATCTTAGGTTAATAGATTATTGCACAAGTAATATAAAATTAATCAACCATTGATTCAACTAACATACAACTATGAGGCTTTAAGGCATACACCCCAACAATCTCTCACTTACACTAAAGTTGGGGAAATATGAGACAATGAAACATGTATCCTAGGGCATATACTATACCCTACATGCTCTCCCACTTGCCCTAGCACACTACAGACATGTCTCATAGTCCTAGGCAGTCTAAGAGATCCTCTCACACTTTAGCTAGAGAATCCTTTTATATAATACAAACAGTTATGTCAATAAGAATCATTTGTTCACCAACAAGATGTACTCACATTCCATGTTATTCCTTCCACTAGGTGCTTACATATGGTCTCCAACTTAATCCTTGAATCATGTTATCACATAAAGTGAATAGATTAAGTTATATCTGAAATTTTTTTCAAATATCTCAAGACACCTTGAACATAGACAAATTATTGCTTCACAAGCAAAATATTGTCTCTTAGTCTAATAGACATCATCTAGGATAAAACATGAATTTTTCCAAAACCAATATGAAACGGTGTAACTCGTAAAAAATCAAATCTTAAACTATATATACTGAAGTTTCATTATTCACAAGTTTTAATTTTCAACACTCAATGGTCATACCATCGAATTCCCCGATTAAACCAACTAATTGTATATTAAATGTTAATAAAGTCTCATGTAAAATTGATATCCCCTCAACATTTGAGTTGTCTTAGAAAACATTTTTCTTAGACACATCAATGTCATTATAGATTGGTACATTACCATTTCATCTTTAGCAATCACATCGAACATTAAGCAACTATTTTGTAATTGTAAGATGAATAAGACAAATTAAACAACATGTCTTAACATCTGTATGTGGACTTTTAATATACAAAATCACTTCGAATTAACTATTTAAAATTGGTTGAATAGTCAAAACTTGTATATTGATTTTTACTTCATAATGAGCAAATATCAATATAGAACAAATAAATATCCATATTTCATTTTCTTATCTGTACAAAAATATCGTCATCATTTAAAGTCATTATATTATACTATATCAAAAAAATTTCTTGAAATTGAACTCCTTTTCACAAAAGAAGGTATTCGTTTTTACACATCTCATATGCAATAACAAATGCACTAAGACTCTACTGTAAAACCAAGTAGAAAATTAACTCATAGTCTATTTTCACCCAACAGCTCTAGCGTGGGTTTTCCCTTATGCCAAGAGTCTTATTTTGAAGATCTATATGTCCAAATACTACACTTTCAAGCTTTCTTTTCGTAGACCCCTACATATCCTACGAGGTAATCCCATCAATGAAAGTCTACAAAAAGCTTATTGAGATTAAGTACAGTACTTCATCTCATAGTTATGACTTTAATAACTTTTGTCAACTTCTTTCAATACTTATCATCTAGTATGACAACTTTAACTTCCAATAACTCATTGCGTAGGTTGAGTCACCACATGGCTCTCCCACTATTGAAAGATTTATAAGTACTCTCCCACTATTGAAAGATTCATAAGTTTTTATTTTGTCATATATATGACAATAAAGACTTCAGGTAAGCCTTGTCGTAAAGGTCAAGTTATCTCATAACTCTCCCATTACCATGGAAACTTATCTGTTTGATAGTCAGAAATTGACGTTCAAATGAAACAAATGGTCAACAACACTTGTTAATTATTACGTGGCGTTACTTGAAATAAATTCATCAACATAGTCTGCACCCTTCAATTTTTCAAATAAATCAGTATTTGTCATATACCTTGGAAAGTTCAAAGGAATACTTTTAGTAAGGGTTTGTTTTGACACAAGTGTCTCAACTTATCCAAAACCTGAAATGTCATAAACTTGTTCTATAACACTTCCATGATACAACAATGTTTCGCAAACATGTTGACAGAATAACATTCATAACAATGCAATCTATATTTTATTACCTTAATGAAGTTAGACATTAGTGTAATTTAAAAACATTTAGACCCGGTTCAACAGAGAACTTAAAATGTGCTAAGTTGAACAAGGTCATATTTCTCCTGCAGCAAAATGTCACACAAATTATACTGAATGCTTAAAGTGAGATCTCATCTCATCTTTTTCAATTAGACTTAGTACATCAAATATCCAGTACTAATTATGATCAGATCATAATGTCACATTACATTTGCCTAAGTGATTTAAACTTTAGTCTAATTTCTTTTGAATATTTCAAAGAAAATAAGACATGAGTTGAATTTGAACATGATACATTTATTCATAAATACTCATATATCATATTAATGGATTATCTATGGAATCAGACTTATGCTTTCTAACATAGGACCACTTAGGTCAAAGAAAGAAAGTAAAAAATTGGTTAGATAACCTTATCTAATAAGGTTTAATGACACACCTACATGAGAAACAAGACTTTTGACAGGTAATAATAATTTAACTGGAAAGGAATTCAAGGTGAATAGGCACCGCCTCAAGATTTTCAATGAATGGGAAGTGAACCTTGCTCTCTCGAGCTTGGCTTTGACTTCACCCTCATTCACTTTATCCCATCCTCACCCAATGTCGAGCAAACGACGATAAAAATTTGTGTCTCCTGGAGGCAGCCAGACATCAAATTTATCTGCTTTCATTTTCTTTTCTTTATTTCTTCTATTTCTATCATTTATTTTTACCAATAAAAAAAATAAAAAAAAACAATACGGAAAGAATGCTGATAATTCTCTTTCTCTTTACAAGAAGCTATGCTTTTGGCTCTTTGTCAAGAAGCTTTCCCCAAATTCCTGCTCGTACCAAATCCAGGGGAGTTTTTCTATTCCCTTAGCTCTCTCTCTTTGTCCTTTCTCATGAATTTTTGCTTGGCTTTATATTGAGGACAATTTTTAAAGTTGGGGGTGTGTGCGAAGCATGCTTCTTATTTTTTTTTTATTTTGTGCATAGCATATACATTCTTTAGGGGGATAACTGAATACTCGGTATACTTGGTATAGTTCAAGTGCATCTGATGAATTCTTTTTAATGATTGAATTGATTCTTTTATACATGTGATCTCTGATTAGCCTTGAGCATCTGAGCTTGACTTTTTATAATTTGAATATTTTTTATTTGTTGTTGTGAAATGGAATAAGAACCTCTGTGCTGAAAATTTGTTTAAGTGTTTGGTCTATTCGCTCTATTTGTCGTTTCCTTTCAATGATAAGTCGATGATGCACTCACTGAGTTTTATGCTTTCAAGTAAGAAAATTCTTTCATGATTTTGAGCTCTTTATAAAAATCCTTTCATGAAAACTCATGCATAATGGACCTAGGTCGAAAAATTATTCTTTATAAATCCTAAAAAGTCTTAGAAACGGGTTATCCTTTTAAGAATTTCGTTGTCACCTCGAAAGACCCACTTCTAGCTTATGAGTAACTTTTAGTGCCTGAGAGCAAAATTAGACAACGAGAAAATAGTGGCCTAGTGTGTTATTAAAGAAAAAAAATGAGTTGCTAAAATAATGTAAGCATATTGTAAAAAATAAAGCAAAAAAAAAAAAAAAGATAAAAGCTAGCTTACCTACATAAAAAATAGTGGCGTGTGTACATGGATAGAGGAGAAAAGAGCTCCCTCTGCCGTGTCTAGTTAGAGCTCGCGAGAAAAGAGTAGTTAGGTCTCGACAGTCGAGTGTGAAAGCTAGTCCTCTAGGTAAAATCAATGCCCTCCATGTTTTATCTATGTGAGTTTTAGGCATTATTGGCTAAGTGTTGCTTTTTTTATTAGCAAGAATGGTATGTCTCGGGCTGATAATCGAGCCAAAGTAGAGGGAATGAAATGGGAGTAGGATAAAACTTTTCCAGACATTCATTGATTTATGGAAAAAAAGTTTTCATGGCCTTAGTATTCATTTATATATGATTTTGATTGCAAAAGTATATTTTACAATGAGCCTTAATTGAGTGATAAATTGAATTCGAGTTGTTATGTGATTTATTGTGTAGCTCAAAAGACTGTTAAGACTTGAGTTAGGAGCCATTAAATAGAGTGAATAATACCTTATTCATCGCATGATTAAATGTTATGACCTTGATCCGGACTATCAAGAGCTAAGTTGGGGGTGTTTATTAGCTCTAAAAAAGAGCTAACTTTATGTCCTTAATCCTACTATTATTGAATAATTCTTATACATAATTTGTCTTGTTTGTAGGTAAATCGATCCCAAAGAGAAAGTGTGTTGTTGGGATGAAAATCAAGCCAAAAAGAAGCAAAAACGAGAGTTGGATGCACCATATTGATTGAATACGTCAAAATTTCCAAATTGCCCTCGAGGCCAGTGTTGCAACCCTCTCTTGACCCTCACATGATGCTGAGCGGCAGTAAGAATCAATTTTGGGAAAAGCAGTCAGCATCACAATGCTAGCCAATACTCCAGCTCGATGCTATTGGATAGAAGCAAATGAACAGGGCAGTGTTGCAATGCTCAGACGGGCATTGCAATGCTACAAACTCAACCGAATGAGTGGCTTCCGCGCGTGTGCAGCACATCATCACAGCAGTGATAACGGATAGAAATGCACGTTATCATAATGCTGAATCCTTAAATAATGTCGGATTGCGTTGATGAAATATGTTAAATTGCGTCCATTAAGCATAAATTCTATAATATTGCGGTCGCATGTGTCTAATGCATTAGAGCAGTTGATCTTTATATTTTTATGCAGAATAATACATTAACGCAATGCAAAGAATGCGATCATAGGAATACATTGGTCGAGCACAACTTCACCGCAAGACTTTGCGTTGATCGTGCTCGCAAACATTCACCCAAGAAGAATTACCGCAACATGGTGGACGCATCCGAACGAAATGACAATTAAGATCGATGGGATAGAAAGCTAACGACAGTCGGATCCAAATTAAGTTGACAGCCGATAACGGTCACAAAGTACATCTAGCTTTATTGGTGACAATTATCCGGCTCATCAGTCAGCAATTAAAGCTGTCCCATCTGTACAACCAGGAGAGAGAAGCCGTCTTTCACCTTTGATGCCTTATAAATACCAACTGCATTCTTCAGAGAAGGGGTTAAATAATCGATTACCTCACCACCACTACAAGTTCATACCTCTGTTCATAGTTTTCTTTTCCGTTTTTACGGCGGAGCAAGAGAAGAGTGGTGACGCCGGAGATTGTCCAAGGCAGATTGAGAGGGAACCTTGGGGCATAAGAGTAGAGAGCGGGCTGACTCTCGCAAAAGCGAGAATATCTTTAGAGCACGAGTAGAAACAGTGTAACTCCTAGCAGCAAGAAATTGCTCCAGGCTCTTTACTATACTTGCATTGTTATTCTATACTTTGTCTTCTATCTATTCAATGGAAGTTCTATTTCTACATCTGCTCACTCTCTTAATATGCATGAGCTAAACTAGTTGAATGGGTTGAGAGGAACTAAGCTAACATGATCTAGGAAGTTTATTGCTTGCGATTGTCTTGTTTAATGTAGTGCAAAATACCCCTTTAGAGTTACTCGAGAGAGAATCTAAAGAAAGAACCTAATGTCTCGAGAGAGCTAGGTTAGAATCTAGACTCGAAAGAGCAAGATTAGGCTTGCATAAACAAGAGATAAGGACTTAGAGATAAGCTCTGTTTGTCAACTTGCATCGCATACATCCTAGGAATAGGAGTGATATTATGTGGTCGCATATTTGTGTGAATGTCATGTTGTCATTGCATAAATAGAGATAGAGGTTTATGTGTAAACCCTGTAGACTCATCACATATTTATCGCATGCGTTCTAGCCTTAGAAGCCGTGGCATTCACGCCGAGAGGTGGTTTACTATTGTATGCATGTTGCATGATCACAAGGCATGAATGCATCCTAGGGAGTGTTAGCCGAACCCTTCTCAACCCGTTCACCGCATACTCATCGTATTTCCCATCTACCAACTCTTTTCGAACTCTGCCGCATTTGTTATTATTTTTATTAACGCAACAACAACCCACCACTTATTTATTCAACTGGTTACTATAAGTTTTCATAAAAATCTCCAATACAACTATTTTCACAAGTCCCTATGTTCGATCCTGGACTTACCAGGAAACTTAGAGGAATTTACACTTGGATTCTTCTAGGGAAACTTGAGTGCACAATGCAATCCACCAATACTTATCATCCATAATTTCCACTTCATAAAAAAAAACCAAGCATCACATTGCGACTCTCCTTTGACCCTTGAGGTCTGATTCGACAAAAGCATTGCAACACTCTTATTAGTATTTTGATGCTGCGATCGTTCTACAAATAGAAGATGTTGGTTGCAGTTGAAAGGGGAGAAGAAAATTACAAAAGGGAGAACGATTTTGGGCTGCGATTGGGACAATTTGTAGACGATTTTCCACCAAATTCATCATTCTTTCCTTTTCATTCATTAATCTTTTCCATATGCCTTTCAACTTCCCAATTCATGTTGTTGATTTGAGGAAGATGCAAGACTCGATAATTTCCTTCTTGGATTTAGTTATATGTTCGATTTCTTGAAGATTTCTAATTAATTGTACTGAATTCTGTGAACTCTTGGGTATGATTTGGATTATTTTTAATGGAATTTGATTGAATTGGTCTAACAAATCAATTTTATTTATTTCTTGTTTGCAAAATCTTCATGTTGCTATGCATAATTGTTGATTACGTTGCACGAATTAGGATTGCATGTGTTGGCTAAGACTATTTTTGATCTCACACACGTTTGCCCTAGTTTAATCTTGTTCATTAATCATGATATAAGTATAGGTTTTCCGACCTATTGATAGAGTAAAGATGCATAAAACGGAAGCTAATAAAATCATTAAGTACTCTAATTACATATAATTTGAGTGAAAAGCATGTTAAAACAAAAGTTATTCATAAAGAGGGTTTCAACATGCATACCTTTGAAGATTTTCACTTAATTCTTTGTAATCTCCACAAATTAGAACTCCAAACCTCTAGTAGACCACCAAGAGATCTTCTTTATTATCCTTAGCCTTGGATTGAGTGGTGGAAACTCAGAATTGACATGGATTAAGGTGGAATTGGAGAGGTTTGAGAGAAAAACTAGTTTTTGCAAAAAATTCTCAAAAATCAGATTGTATGCACCTTCAATCTAAAAAATTGAGGCCTTTTTTTTATCAGTTGATACATGCAAGCACTAAGTTATGTCGTAACTTGACACATCAAATTGCACTAATTAGTGGGCTTAGGTGTTAATTTTTTGGATTAATCCACTCAAACAGAAGAAGTGGGATAAATCCACCAACAACCAATTTTCAAAAACTTAATTAAATTAAACAAAAATCCAATTTCGGAAATTAGATTTTTCAATTTTGGAATTGGTTTAATTTAAATAATTAATTGAACAAAATTAATTAGTTAATTGAATGATAATTTAATATCAAATTTTAAATTAATAAAAATACCTAATTCAATCATGAATCCTATTCATGTACTCAATATTTAAATCACTATTTAAATATTTTTAATTCTCCAATTACGTTTAATTTCATCAAAATTAGACATTAATTATATCGAATATAATTATCCAAACCCTAAATTGAATCTGAACATTTCAAATTCAAACCTTAATTTCGAATTGAACACTTCAAATTCGCTCAATATTCTAATCCAAGGTTTAATCTTTTACGAGCTAGTAAAGGGAACTTATGAACATACAGATCATGAGCTCCAACGATTTGAAATTAATTGGTTAAACTCTTTAACCCGAATTAATCAATATTCATTAACCATCGAGACACACCACTATGGCTCGATGATTGCACTCTCCTCATAGTAGATATATTTATGTCCATATGATTTAACCATAAACAGTAAGTCGATCCTTCACAGGTCATTTGCATTTACAGCTAGGTCAAAATTATCGTTTTACCTCTGTAAATATATCTTGCTTCGTAAGTTTCCACCGATTCTCTATTGAATAATTGGTTTATAGTCCAACTAATAAACCATGCCCCTCTCGGCCATGAGAGGGCAAAGCCCTTTTGTTCAAGACCAAGAATCAGTACTTAGAGGAACAACCTATCTTCTAACCCTAAAATGGTAGGAGTGAATTTCATCTTGCAATTATCTATCCGTTCTTATTCCCAAAATGAGAGGCTTGTTGAGTAGTGTTGTTGAACTACTCTCACCTATGCAAATCAAAGGATAATTCCAAATAAACAAGAGTTCATAGCCAGCTTAGGATTAAGATCGAGTTACCTTAGGTCATCGAATTGAAATAGTCAGTTTTAACAGTAAACGGTCGTTATAAAGAAAAAGTGACTATTCCATGGTCCGGTCATATGCAAAACTCTTTTGCATAGGATGCCCCTAATCGTATGTCTCCACATGAATGATTCGAGATCACGTCGTTTGTATCAGTATACAAACAAGTCGCATCCATAGTGTCCCCAGGACGAGGTACCCAATCTCATCCATATACTTATAGACCTTTTTGACTATAACTACAACTTGATTCTCTTTTATGTCTCTACATAAAGTTAAAGCATCCATACTATAGTCATGGGTTCATTTATTGGATTTTATAAGAGAATGCAATTTCAATAATACTTTTATTGATAAATAGAATATGTTTCCAAAAATATGAACTGCGAGTTTTAGGATATTCCTAACACTTGTAGTATATCGTAATGCATGAATCCCTTCGTAATGCAATTTAGTTTTTGCTTGGATTTCGCTGAGAAAGAAGAGTTTTAGATTAATTTAGGTCCAATTTGATTTAATATCGAATTTGGCTAATTCGGCTATTAGTATCTCTAATAGATTGTGGAGTTCACGGATTCGTTGTTATTAATTAGTATCTAATGATTGAAATTTGACATATAAACTATTCCCAGTACCCCTTATATTAATTCACTACAACCCAATCATGTGTTCATTCTCGTCCATTAATTATTTTTACTTTAAAAATTGCACAACCGATGGTAATTACCTAGTCAGAGATCTCGGAAAGTTGGTTGTTACACTTTTGTTTCTTCTTCTTCTGTTGCTTCTGCTTCTTCTTCTCCTCTTTCTCCTCCTTCTTTTTCTTTTTCTTTTGCTCCTCCTCTTTTGCGGCCTCTCCTCCTTCTTCTGCTCGTCCTTCTTCTTCTATCATTGTCTATCGCCGATAGATAGTGATATAACTCTATCTCTGTCTATCACTGCTAGATAAGGCTATATAATTTTGAAATTTACTTTTTGTCTATGTTCTTCTCTATTTTTTATCTGTTCTTCTCCATTTTTTATTTGTTGGTGTGAAGATGTATATATAATTTGAAGTGTTCTTCGTTGCTTTTGGTGTGAAGATGTAAGGACGTGAAAGTCTCACTATCACTGATAGACAATGATAAATCTCTATCACTGTCTATTAGTGATAAAAAGAGCTATATGCATATTTTCACTATTTGTTTCTTATACAATCTTTTTTTTTTTCTTTTTTGCAGTAATTTGATACCATGGTTAATGTTGTTTTTTATGGTGGACAGTTAGTCCATTACAATTGTTATGAGAATTATAGTGTTGTTGGAGTTTTTGTTGATGGTATGATAGACTTGAATGGTTTAGTTAGTTTGATATTGTGTGAAGTTTAGTTCAATGTTTCTATAGATTTATCAGTATCATTGGATTTTAGTCAAACTAATATTCAATCTATGCTCCAAATAAAACAAGATAAGGATGTTAATTGGTATTTGGCTTTGGCTAAAGATTTAGAGACTAGTCATCCTTTAGTTGCTCATGTTAGTCATCATTTTGTTGAAGGATCTTCTAGTGGTATTAATGGTGGAGGTGGATATAGATTGTTATGTTTAGGTTCTTCTAGTTCTTCTTCGAATGATCAAGTTATACGAGATATTGATTTTAATGGTGTTTTGAAGGAAAAAGATTTATTTGGAAGTAAAGAAATACTATTGAAGTGTTTATATGTAAAAGCAGTAAAGAAATATTCAATTCATGACTACACGATCAAATTCAAAGTCACTTGAGTTCGAATGTTTACAAGAAGGTTGTCAATGGTATGTTTGGTCATCTCAGTACAAGAAGCGTGAGTTATGGATGCTTAGGAAATAGATTTCTAACCATGATTGTTCAATGAATACAACTCAAAGTTGTCATAGGCAAGCTTCTTCATCATAACTGGGGACTGCTTGAAAGAAGATTTTAGGTTTATCTCTATTGATTAGTGATGACGGTAAATTGGAAGTCAATTTTACTCGACAACCAACTTCCCTTGGATGCGGTATGCGATGCATGTTCCTAAGATATGCATTGATAGTCATGCGTCGATGGTCATGCATTGGAATGAAAAATGCATTAATCGAATGTATACGATGAACATACGTCCTCCCATAAGTTTTCTTGTGTTAACACCAAGTATAATATAAACGCAAGTTTCTCAGGTAATTCGAAGTCGAACATAGGGACTTGTACTATATGTTTGCGGTAATTGTGCATGCGGCGGTTGAATAAAAGAATGGAGGGGATGTTGCTACGTTAATCCTATTCCTACTCCTATCTATCAGACAATGCAATGAGAATTTGCATGAAAGGTAATGTGATAAACCTTGACATGAAATAAATGAATGGGAAAATGGATAAAATGTGGAGATGCTTTCATTGCAAAACTTAAGAGTGATCGCAAGGGCAACCCTAGTCAACGCAATCCATGCAATCATGCTACAACCATACACGACAAGTCATTTTCCAATGGAAATACAATGCTCCTAATTCTAGGATGCACGTGTTGAATGCAAAAGTATCCATAGAGCTTATTCCTAAGTCTCTACTCTTGTCCTATGTGATGATGCAAAATGCATGAAAGCAAGGTGATCGCATACAATCGTATCCTATCTCTAGGATGCATGCGATGCGTTAATAATAAATAGTGTTCATTCCTAAGTGCCTATCTCTTATATTATGTGTTCTAATTTGGCTCTCCCAAGCCTAGATTCTGACCTAACCTTCCCAAGCCTAGATCCTGTCCTTAGACTACCCTTCCGAGTATCCCTTATGGACGAATGAAGCATACATAATACAAGACAACCGCATAAACTTCGCTGACCTAAGATTGTTACTATCCCTAGTGAACAATGCATACCTTGCTTAATGCGACCAACCACTTACCCTCCCGGGTAATTGATTATTGCTGACTTCACTCATAGACAAGCAATGTATCAGCCTATAGACAGGCGTTGCCGCAACTTCACACTAAGCAAATAAGATTACTCACACACTCGCACAACGCACACCTCTCGGTGGGTTGCTACATGCTTCATATTCCTAATCCACATGACTAAGTATGCAATACTCACTAAGTGTTGCAATGAAAGTAATGCTGCTAAGCAAGAAGATGGAGATAGAGTCGAAGGAACAGAGAAATGTATTGAAAACAATTATATTAATCCCTTAATTCCAAATGTCATACAATACAATATAGAAAAAGAAAGGAAAAGAAATGACCGGCTGGAAGCAAAATTTTTTCTTCTAGCGGATGAACGTCAAGCTGCCGGTGGTGCCATGGATGGGCGGAGAAGCTGACTCTCTCGAGATCTAACTCTGGTCGAAGGCTCCGATCGTCACGCAGAATGGATGAAGAAGGTGAAGAACTCTCAGCCGTATTCTCACTCGTTTGTCTGGATCTCAAGGATCCGCCATAGGCGAACTTTAGGCGAAAACCTTGGATAAAATGAATTTCAACTCATCGGCTTCTATTTATAGAGCTTGAATCGCCGACAACATTGATTGGGCTGCTCTGAGTCTGACGCTCAACACGTTAGTCCTTTCTGAACCTCTGCCACCAACGGCGCGGTAGGTAAAATGTCAGCATCAGCTTTGGATTTTCTCGAGGTAGATGCGTTGATGCGTTCATTCCGCCTACCTTACATTGATCCCATTAGAATGCGTTGTCATGCAGCCACAGTCATTCAATGGCCGCATTCACTTAACACCGCAACTCTATATGATGACCGCAATCGCTTGACGAGCGTAACTCCCATGCGATGGACGCATACGGCCGATTACCACAATATTCATGCGTTGATCGATGCGTTTGCCTTGCGATGGAGTGTTTCTCCGCACGCGGTCGTCTATGCGATGGTTCGATTTCCACGTTTGCATTCATTTTCTGCATTGGCTACAAAGATAGAATATTGAACGTATAATTAACGCAAAGTAACGAGTTAGCTGAGTTTCATCATGTTGATCGATGCAAGTTCATATTCTTATGAATTCCTATCATGATTGACGCATATTCTACCTAACAACCTTCATAATTCTAAGTAAAAGGCCTAAGATGACATGCACTTCTGCATGTCATCAATTAGTCCCTTCCTAGATATATTGTTCATAAGGTTCGTACTAAGCTTGGTGTTAATACTAGTTATCAAAAATCTTGAAGGGTAAAAGAACATATAGTAAGATCATTAGAAGGTGATGCATCGAGTCATATAACTTGATTCCAAATTTCTTTGAAAAATTGAAGGAAATGAATCTAGGTATTACTACAAATAAAGTATTCTTCTTATAAAAATTCTATCACTATCTATAGCAGATAGACTATGATAGACATCTATCACTACCTATCGGTGATAGTTGTCTATCACTATCAATGGTAGACAATGATAGATTTGTTACTATTGGCACTAATATAATTGTTGTCATGTATTTTTGCAGGAATGTATACTACTTTAGAGATGGATGAAAATGGACATTTTAAATTTTGTTTCATGGCTATTGGTGTATCCATTGAGAGGTGGAGGTATTGTGGATCTACCATATCTATTGATGGCATATTTTTGAAGTGTAAGTTTGATGGTACTCTACTAATGGCTTCAATAGTGGATGGTAACAATAAGATCTTTCCCCTTGCGTTTTCTATTGTAGATTCAAAAAATGATGCATCATGGAAATAGTTTTTCCAAAATATCCAAACTAGTTTAGGGGATCGAGAATATTTAGTCATTATCTTTGTTAGGCATTTAAGCAATCCAAAGGGTGTCTTAAGTGTGTTTAGGAATGTTGAGTATTGTGTGTGCATGTAGTATGTTATGAGAAATTTGAAGAAGTCATTCAAGGATCCTTTGATTGACCAATTTTAATTTAATTGTGCTAAATCTTAAACTTTTGATGACTTTGAGTTTAATATGAGATCTATGGAGTCAATTTCTCCAAATAATTGAAGTTATCTTAGTAATGTAGGATTAAGAGGTGGTCTCGTGCATATTTGCGAAGAAAAAAGTATGTAATGATGACAACAAATCCTTCAGAGAGCGTGAAGCCTATTTTGAAAAATAATAAAAACTTACTTGTTGCAAGTTTACTTGATGCAATTACAGATTTATGGCAAAAGTGGTTTTACCATCGAAGAAAAGCTAGTTTGTCAATGGGAGAAATTTTGACTCCATAGGCTGAGAATTATTACGCAACCAACATGAAGAATCAAGAAGTTTCTTAGTAAGAGTGCTTTATTCTTTTTCATTTTTGTTTGTTTTTAAATATATAAAATTGATAGAAGAATGATAGCCAGTGATAAAGGTCTATCACTGATTATCTCTGATAGACAATGATAGACTACTATCAGTATTTATCTTTGGTACATTTGTACATGTTGATTTCTTTTTTCATATTTATTTATTAGGTTCATCTTATTAGCAACATTGAATACAAAGTAATGGATGGTAATAAACAATTCATAGTGAACAACTTAACTTGGGATCTTGCAATTGTCGAGTATGGGATTTCAATGAAATTCCATGTTCTCATGTACTTGCTATTCTTTGGATGCTTAACGTGGATACTTATTTTTATGTATCTATTATTCAAATACATTGTCATCAACATATAAGGGTAGTGTTCAACCTGTTGGAGTCCGTTTAAATTGGAGGGTTGTAGATGATGGCATTATAGCATTACCTTCTATTTTTAAACATCCAGCAGGAAGATCTAAAAGCAAAGGATCCCATCTACAGTTGAAGCTAAAAGTAGGTCATCAAGATGTAGTCGCTGTCATTGCAAAGGTCACAATTCTAAGTCTTGCTAACTTTCCCAAATTAATCAATGATGTAATAATTGAAGTTGCATTTTTTTCCTTGTATTGTCAAATGGATTGATCTAAGAATTTATAAAACAAATTAATTGATGATGTAATCATTATAGTTACATTTTCCCCTTTGTATTACCAAATGGATTGATATAAGAATTTATGAAAGTTATCTTTTTCCCTTGATTGGTTCTATTATTGAGTTTGTAAATGAACGGAACGTTATCTTTATATTAATAAAATTCTTGAATGTCTTTGTTTATATTCATTTTTTAATTGAAACATGTGATACATACACTTATACACGTTGATATCTTTCTATCAATGCCTATAATTGATAGATACTGATAGATTTTTATCAGCGTCTATCACTAATACTCATTGATAGACCATGATTTTTATTGAGTTGATATACACTGATATCTTTCTATCAATGTATATCACTGATAGACACTGATATATAGCTTTCTATCAATGTCTATCACTGATACACTAATAGACCATGATTTTTATGGAGTTGTATATAAAGAATAAATATCAGTGATAGATAGTGATAATAGCCTATTAGTGTCTATTAGCGAAGTATGAAATTTCTTTCGACAATAATTATCATTGATAGGCTATCAGTATCTATCAGTGAAGTTTGAATAGATTTTCATCTATGACGTTACAACTTTCATTTTCATGGGCAAAGGCATGAACTTCCTTTTTCCACTGCCTTCTTCACCTTTTCACCAATCTCCTTACATCTCTTTGTCATTTCTTTGCACTCATCTCCATCCATCACCATTTTAATGGCTTCCTTCACTTTCTCCCTCTTCACCACTACCCTTCCACACCTCTTAAATCCCCCTCTATTTCCACTCATCCACACTCACACCCACTTTCAATATCTCCACAATCAACTTATAATTGTACAAGATCTGAAAACAATGGTCATGTGATCATCGTCACCCCTGCAAATATCACTGATATAGAATAGTAGTACTTTATGCATGTTATACCTAATAAAATTTCATTCATCATATCTTAAATTAATAAAATCACAGCGTACAACATCAACAATAAAGTGGATGTAGAGGCTGACTTGCAGAACGTCCTCAAGGAAATATGTATTCATATTTTTTTTTTGTTTACATTATTTTTTAAATGCTTGCTCTCTTTTCTATTTGATCAATTTCAAAGCCTCTTATATTTCTTAGACTACTTTTAGTTCGAAATCTCACGGATTGTTTACACCCATAATTTGACCATAGAAGGAACTTGATTAAAACAATAGGACCATCTGTTTCATCTTCTTAACATTCCCCTTGAAGGAAATTTTCGTTAATTGTTTTAAAAAATTAGTTGAATTACAACAAACTAACTATCAATGATAGATCATGATAGTGAGCCAAAAGTAAATAATACTTTTCTCTCCCCCCCCTCCCCTCCCCAAGTTAGACTGAAAATGTTGGACAAACCCAACTTGGATTTTATAGCAGAAAACAGTGAAAAGGGAAAAGCTTTAGTGAAGCTATCAGCAAGTTGATGTATAGAACGGATGGGCAGCAGCTTAACAGAACCATCAGCAACTTTATCTCGAACAAAATGACAGTCAAGCTCGATATGTTTTGTCTGCTCATGAAAAATAGGATTGTGGGCAAGGTGAATAGCAGCTTGATTATCACAATAAAGCAAATAAGGTTGATGAATAGGAATGAGTAAATCATGAAGAAGAGACTGAAGCCATACAAGTTCACAGGTTGTGGAAGCAAGAGCTCGATATTCAGCCTCTGCAGAAGATCTTGAAACCACATTCTGCTTCTTAGACTTCCATGAAACAAGAGACCTGCCCAAAAAAATATAATAACCTATGGTAGACTTCCGTGTATCAAGGCAAGATGCCCAATCAGAGTCAGCAAAGGCGCGTAGCTGAAAAGAATCAGCAGGGGTGATCAAAACACCTTGGCCAGGGGCTGAATTTAGATAACGCAAGAGATGATATGCTGCAGATAAATGAGCTTTACATGGTTTGGCCACAAATTGACTAAGTTTATTAACAGCAAATACAATGTACGGCCGTGAAATAGTCAAGTAAAGAAGGCGACCAACCAGTTTTCTATAGGGAGAAGGATCATCAAGAACTTCATGGTCAGAATTTCAAAGCTTAACATTCGGATCCATGGGGAGATTGGCCGACTTAGCACCAAGAAGACCAGTATCCTCAAGGATTTAAAGTGTATAATGTTGTTGAGAAATGGAAATACCTTGAGATGAACAAGCAAGCTTAAGGCCCAGAAAAGACTTCACCGGTTTAAGGTCTTTGAGCTTAAAAGCAACATGTAAAACCTGTTTAAGTTCATCAATAAGCTTGATATCTGCACCAATAATGACAATGTCATCAATATACACCAATAAAGCAATAAAACTAGAGCCAGAACCACACAAACAGAGAGTAATCGACTTTAGACTGTTGAAAACCAAGAGAAACCAAAACATCAGAAAATTTGGCAAACCATTGCCTTGAAGCCGGCTTGAGACCATATATAGACTTCTTTAATCTACAAACAAGCTTGCCTTTGTGATGAACCTTAGGTGTATAGCCAAGTGGGAGGTCCATATAAACCTATTCAAACAAATCTCCATGAAGAAAGGCATTGTTGACATTGAGTTGAACCAAAGGCCATTGATAAGTGACAGCTAAAACAAGAAGAACTCGAACAGTGACTAATTTGGCCACAGAAGAAAATGTCTCAAGAAAATCCAGACCCTCCTGTTGAGTATATCCTTTAGCAACAAGCCGGGTTTTGTATCTTTCGATGGAACCATCAGCACGATGTTTGATTTTATTCACCCACTTGCAACCGATGCTATGTTTGGATGGAGGTAAAGGAAGAACCTCCCAAGTGTCATTGTCTTCCATAGCTTGCAATTCAAGCTTCATAGTTGTCTTCCAATGGTCATAAGGTATGGCTTGATGATAAAATTATGGTTCATGAGAGGAGATGGAAATGGAAAAAGTACAAAAAATAGGGGAGAGATGATTATAAGAAAGAGATGAATGTATAGGATGATGTGTAGAAAAATTGGAAAGAGAAGTTTGGGATGTGAGGCTACAGTGATAGTCTTTAAGGTAGGAAGGGGGTTTGATTAGTCTGGATGTCCTTCTAGGTGTAGCAAAGGGTTGAGTATTTAGGTTGGAAGAAGGGGAAGGTTGCTGAGATAAAAGATCAGTGGAAAAGGAGGGGGATGTGATAGGTGAAGAAATTGAAGATGTAGTTGTAAGAGGTACCGAACATGGAATGGATGGAGAAGGATTTGTAGAAGAAAAAGGTTCAATGGGAGTGAAAGGTAAGGAGGGTGCAATGGTAGGGTGGGCTGAAAAATCAATGTCAGGGGTTATAGGAAGGACAATATGCTGAAAAGGGTCGGGTTACTCACTCTCCAAGGTCACTTTATGAAAAGGGAATAAATGTTCATGGAAAACAACATCGCGGGAAACAAAGAACTTGTTACTAGTGATATCAAAAAGTTTGTAAGCCTTCATACCTGGTGGATAACCAATAAAGATAGCAGGGACAGCCCGTGGAGCAAACTTGGATCGACCATGAGACAAAGTAGAAGCAAAATATAAGCACCCAAAAGTTCTAATAAGAGAATAATCAGTGAAAGAACCCTGCAACAACTTATAAGGTGTTTTCTAACCCAGAATAGGTGAAGGTGTTTTGTTAATAAGATATACTGCAGTCAAAACACATTCATTCCAAAATTTGAGAGGGACTCTAGATTGAAATAACAATTCTCTAGAAACATTTAACAAATGTTGATACTTACGTTTAACTACAGAATTCTGTTCTGGTATGCCTACACAAGAATATTGATGTAAAACCCTTCTTTGTAAGAAAAACTCAACAAAGGAAAGTTCAGAAGCATTATCAGAACGAAACACTTTGATTTTTTTTTATCATATTGAGTCTTAACATAAGAAAAGAACTGAGGTATAATCTTCAAAACATCATACTTGGATTTTAACATGAATACCCAAGTAAAACGACTGTGATCATCTACTATAGTAAGGAAAAATTTATGTCCAGCGTGAGTAGGTGTAGAAAAAGACCCCAAATATCAGCATGAATCAAGTCAAAAACAGCAGATGATCTATTATTATGTGATTCAAAAGACAATTTCTTTTGTTTTTCTAAAGGACAAATGTCACAAGGGAATGTGCTATGCAGAGAAACAGAATCAAGATGTAAAACATGTTTCAAAGCAGATAATCAAGATAGGGATGGATGTCCAAGCCTGGCATACCATAAGAAAGAATTATTTGAAGAAGCAGCAGTAATAACATGAGAAGGTACTGTACTGATGTGAGGTTGCTCAACAATATACAAACCATTACGCAACCTACCCTTGCCAATTGTCTTCAAAGTAGACTTTGCCTGAATATCATAAGAATCAGTGGAGAAATGGACAAAGACATTGCCATAAGATGTTAAAGCACTGATAGAAAGTAAGTTATATTGAAATTCTGGAACATATAGAACATGATGAAGATGCAGTGACCCAAAAAGTGTGACAGTGCCAATAAAAGAGATTGAAATTCTTGTATTATCAGGCAGAACAACAGTAGTACTAGTCGGTAGAAGCTCGAGAAATAAATGCCTTTGGAAACATATATGTTTAGAAGCCCCAGAATCAATGATCCATTCATGATTAGAGAGAATTTGAGAACAATTACCTGCTACATGCGTGACTGAATCAGTTTTGGCCTTGGCCATATTAAGCTTGGATTGTAGCAGAGTGAGGAATTGCTGAAGAGTGTCATTGGTAATCATATTCCCAGATGGAGCAGGTGACAAGGAAAAGGCAGAATCAACAGGATTAGCAGATGAATTGGAGGAAGGATGTTGCTTATGAACCTGATTTGAGCGTCCTTTATGCTTATAGCCTGGTGGATATCCATGGAGGTTGTAGCATTTATCAAAAGTATGATCGGTGATGTTGTAATAGGTGCAAACAAGGCGACTTTTTGTCTGCTTCGAAGAAGGCTGGTGATGATTCTGTTGCAAAGGGTTATCATTCTTCTGCACAACCAATGTAATAGCAGAAGAAGGGGGATTAGCAAGGGATTGATGTTGTTCTTGTTAAATAACAAATGATAAAGCCTTATTAATAGACGGAGGTGGATTCATGAGAAGAAGCTGAGAACGAGTATGGTTGAAGCTATCATTTAGCCCCATCAGAAAACAGAGGAGATACTCGAATTGAAGAAAGTCTTCCATGGATTTGATGTCGCCGTATGTGCACTGCCCACACGTATAACTAGGGCAATAGGAAACATACTCATCCCAGAAACTCTTCATTTTAGTAAAATACATAGTGATGGAGTCTTGATCTTGCTTGAGGCTAGATAACTCGCGTTTGAGATGAAAAATGTGAGGTCCATTGCATCTTTGGAAACGATCTTGAAGGTCAATCCAGATTGCTCGAGCCGATTCAGTGAAGAGAATACTTGAAGAAATACTCTTAGAAACAGAGTTGAAATCCAAGCAACAACAATAAGAAGATCACCTATGGGTCTAAGGAGAGAACCATCAATGAAACCAAGTTTGTTTTGGATGGAGAGTGTAAGAACCATCGATCTGCTCCAAGAAACGTAGTTGTCGTCGGTGAAAAGTTCAGAAACAAGAACAAGATTGGAAGTGTCACTATGATGAAGAGCATAGGGAGTGTACTGATCGGGATGAGAAAGAGGAAGCCCAGTAGTCGAAAAATCGACTGAGGAAGATGGATCGGCCGGAGGACGAAAAGATGTCTCGAGAAAAACCATTTTGACTTCGCATAGGAAGGGGAAAGGGGGAAAAAATTTAGGGATTTGGGGAATTTTCTCGCTCTGATACCATATTGGAAGTGGAAAAGCCAAAAATAAATAATTCTTTTCTCTCTCATTTATTTAATGACAGTAAAGATACATTATATAGATGTATAATAAAGGAGAAAAAGGAACAGTTACCTACCAATGAAGATATTAACAAAAATAACAAAAAGTAACAAAAACTTGTTACAACTAATAACAACTAACAAAAATAGCAAAAACGTGTTACAACTAATAACAATTAATATGATAGACCATGATAGTGATTTATCTATGTTTATAACTAAGAGACATTATTAGTACTTTATTCATGTTATACCTAATAGAACTTCATTCATCATATATACATATAAAATAAACTTTAGAAAACTGATAAAATCAACATCAATAATGAAATAAAAAATGATATATAATATTGCACCATATCTTAAATTTACTATTTTGAAAAGTTGTTCATAAACCAAATTCCAAATTCACAAATAACCTAGATTCACAAATTCTAGTTCATCATTACAATAATAGTCTTTGGCAATAAATAGAATTCACAAAGATATAGTTCTAAAAACAAGGCTGAGAAGGTTGAGACTGAGACCGAGACCGAGACCGAGAAGGTTGAGATTGAGTATTCTATATTTAGTTAAGGAATGTTTAAGTTGAAGCTTGAAGCACAGTCCATTAGTGAGGTTGTTGATTCTGTTGTTGTAGAGACTTTCTTTATTTCCTTCTTCACAACTTTCTTTTTTGGGGAGACTTTTTTCGTTGTCTTTGATGTTGGTTTTCTTTGTCTCTTAGGCCTCACATTCACATCTTTGCTAACATCATCCAACACTTTTATCTAAACTTTCTACGTTTGCCTTTTCCTTAAACAACCTAAAATGGTAATAATAAAGAATGTTAGTGATATAAATTTTAGAATGTGAAAACTATCTATCATGATATCAACAACTATCTACATCTATCTAGCAAGAAAACTATCAACATAATATCAACAAACATACTGCTTCATCAAAAATCTATCATTATCTACTATTGATAGGCATGATAGACAGTAATAAACCGCTATCATATTTTATCATTGTACATGAGAAGTTTCAATAATACTTAGTATCATAAAAAATGTCAAGCTCTTATCAAAAACACCCTAGGACAAGTCCAACCTAATTTTCATCATTAAAAAGAATAATAAAAAAAAAAAAGTGAACAAGAATCAACATACAACTCAACAAGTCAAAAGAAATAATCTGATCCTGATCTTTATAAATAGTTGCTTTGGTATGGTATTTTTTTTTTTTTTTTTTTTTGGTTTCAGTTTTTATTTTGTTACATATTTTTATATTTTTGCTTTATTTTAGTTTATTTGAGGACTAGAAGTAGTTAGGTATCACATTTTCATTTTTTAATTAGTTTAAAGTATGTTAACTTTTTAAAAAAAATTTTCTTTATGTTAATTATGTTTTTCCTTTTTTTTTCCCTAAATTTTGTGTGAGATTGAGATTTAGATTTAGATTGAATAGTTTTTTTTAATAAAAGAATAGTCTTTTTTTTTTTAAAAGATGTTAAATAGTGGTTATAAATATATTAGAAATATGCTTTTATTTCTAACAAAAGTGATTTACTTAGTTTTCTTATTATAAATGCAAATATTATTTTGTTTGTTTGTTCTCTAAGTATGAAAGATTTAAACTAGAAGATCAACCATTTAATTTGAAAACTTAAAAAAGAAGGTTAAAACTACGTATTAATTCAAATTTATTTTGATTAAGATATTTTTTTTAAAGAATTAAAAAATGATTATTAAGTATAAAATATTTATTTCAACTTACATATATACAAATTTTAAACCTTATGAAACACGTCAACTTTCAACTAGTCATTATATATAGAAATATAAATCAATTGATTTCTTATGCTTCTGATAGTGGTAAAACTATCCACCACTTTAATAAATATTCCCAACAACTCCTATCTATTTCGAAAGGTAGTTCAAATTAATTGGTAAAGCATTTTTGTAAACATATTTATTTTAACCAATCTTTCCACCCTTTTCAAAACCAACCACCAAATCCAAGATTCAGAATATTTAAATCCGTTAAAATATATATATATATATATATATATAAATTTCACCTTAAAAATATTTTAAAAGCTATTTTGAATAGTTGCCAAACATTTTAATTTTTTTTTTCAAAATGACTTGTTTTCAAAATTTAAGACCTGAAAAGTTAAACAAAATCACCCTCAAAGTTTTGAAATTTTTAGATCACCGCTAATTGTCAAAAGCTCAAGAATCATGGATTCTATAAACCGTATTAGATGTTCAATCACATTAACAATAGATACCGCTCGAGGCCCCCACAGATCATGGAGATGTTCTCTATGTTTGGTGTGTAATTTGAACATAGTGTATGTAACTATTCAGGTGGGGTCTGATTTAGGTGCACAAATATGTGGGGGCAAAATTTGAGCATTGTGTTAGCTGGTTGTTTGTAGACAGTTTGATTGGCTTGGTGGGTTGGCTTGTCTGCCTAAGCACAAGGTTTAGAAAAAGATGGAATGTGCAGTGCATTCTAAACCAAAATGCCTTCCCAACTTCTTCTCTTAGGGAACATATAATTTGAAGGATTCATTTATTAAGTGCAACCATTCAAACCATATGGCTGTCCTCACTTTCATCAACATTACCAAACGCTATAAAGTATAAAACTAACAAATCGTGGATTGCCACATCTCTATTCTGAACGTGTGACTAGAATCATTTTCAATTCGACTCAAAAGTATGCGTATGAGTTTAGGATTTATGTTTTATTTATCGTGAGACATATATTGTATTTTTTAGCATGGATAATTATTGGAAATGTGATCAAAGTCCGATATTGACTAAATAAGAAGATGATCATGGATATATAAGAGAAAGATCTATCTTTAATAGTATAGGGTCTTTTGGAAAACTAAAAGAAAACCCTTGAGGAGTTATGCCTAAAGAACTAGTATCAAAGTCATGCCTTGATTTAGTAATCTTTTAGATATGGGATAATTGCAGTTCTAATATTTTCCTAAAAGTCAACAATAATGACATACGCATTGTAATAATTCGATTAATTATTGTAGTGAAAATTTCTCTACTAATTACAAGGACTTTTCTTTGCTATTTTGAGTAGTGTTTGAAGCTATTATATCTAGTTTTGTCATGGAAAATATTTTGGTTATCTAGCCATATAAAACTAAGGATTACATGCTTATAGAGGTAATTGACTTACGGATTGAGTGTATTCTTTATATACTGGAGGTTGTGAAGTTAAATGTACTATTAAGTTTGAATTTAAGTTTTTATCCACTTGTCTTAATTTACAATTAGGCCACGTTTATCTCAGTCTAAAGACAATAAATCAATGGTAATTTAAAAAGTGAGTCACATTTGATTATATTTGATGTTATTTATATTGGTTTTATGTCTTAAAACTCGTCGTTTGTAAAATGATAAATATTTTCTATTATCAATATACTTATTATTGATCTCATAAATTGTATGAAAGTTTAAATCAAATAAACTAAGACCCATGACTATTATATGAGTACTTGAACTTTATGTGGAGACATAAGAGTGGATCGGGTTCGAGTAAATAGTCAAAATGATCTATGGTACATGAATGAGGTTGGGTACCTTATTCTGGTAATACCATTGGATGCGGCCTACTCTGTAGTTGTTACAAAGAGTTGTAAAGTACTACATACGATGTGATCCTAATTCGTACATGTTATGATATGAGGAGTGGGGGCGTCCTATGCAATGAGTTTGCATAAGATCAAGACCAAGAAATAAGTCACTCTTACTTTATAACGTTGTTTACTGTTTAAGATTAACTATTTCACCTAGATGACCTTGGTATCTCGATCTTAATCCTGAGCTAACTATGAACTCCTGTTTATTCGGGATTGCCCTTAGATTTGCATAGTTGAGGGTTGGCTCAACAGCGTCGGCTCAATAAGACTCCCATTTCAGGGGTAAGCCCGGATAGATAGCAGGGGACATAGGGTGCAAGATGGAGTTCACACCTACCCGATTTAGGGATAGGAGAAAGGTTGTTCTCTCAAGTACTAAATCCAGGTCTTGAACAAGGGGCCCTACCCTCTCACTAGGCTGAGAGAGATTGGTTTGGTGATTGGATCACAAGCCAATTGTTCATTAGAGGATCAGTAGGGACTTGAGAAATAAGACGTAATCACGGGATAAAACAGATATTTGACCCAATCGTTATTACAAACAACCTGTGAAGGGTCGACTTGCTGATTATGGTTAAATCATGTGGACATAATATATCTACAGTGAGGGGAGTGCAACAATGGGCTTTAGTGGAATGACCCATTAGTTAACGAATGGAGATTAATTTTGCCTAATGAGTTTAACAAATTAATCTCGGATTGTTGGAGCCCATGATCTATAGGTCTGCGAGATCCCTATACTAGCTCGTAACAGACTAGCTCTAGAATAGCGTGATAAGTTAACTTGAAACGTTTAAATTAGAATTAAGGGAATTAGTAATTATATGAGATATAATTATGTTTAATTTTAGAATTAAACGGAATAAGAGAATTTATATACTTAAATATGATTTAAATATATAAAGATGGATATGTGTTAAAATTAATTTAATATTTGATATTAAATTAATTAAGTTTTATTTAATAATTAATTTATGAAATTAATTAATTTTTCATTTTTAAAATCAAAATAGATTTTATAAAATCAAATTTTAATTTTTAGATAAAATTGAAAAATTGGAAAACAAAACACACTTAAATAGAAAATGAAGTTTTTCCATTATCCATCTTTGAAGTAGTTCACACATGAAACAATATCTTGCCTTTGTCTTCTCTAAGCATGAGCTGTAACTCATGCAACTCTTCTTTTTGTATGTTGATCTGTAATATAATGAGGAGATTGGAGTGAAAATCGGGCATGTAATCAAAAGATTTTTGAGAGAAAAAACTGGTTTGAAGAAAAGTTCTTCAACAAGGTTGCAGCAGTGAGCTTTTCTCCTTCATCCCTTGATTCAAGCTTATTTTGAGTCCCACAACTCAATCTAAAGTACCAAGAGAATAGTGGGGAAGATCTTGAGGTGGTCTACAAGATATGAAGAAGATAGCTACTGGAGATGGAGCTTTGAAGAAGTTCTACAAGAGGTATATCTTGAAACTCATTTTTCTGCAAAAGTATGCTTTATATTTTGCCAAAATTAGTGAATTTGAATGCTTAGATGATCCTTGTACTTCCGCTGCCGATGATACAATCCTACAGTTTACTTGTGTACTGCATACCTACTAATACATGGGGCCCATTTCCAAATTTGTAGTGAAAAAACACAAACTAATTGACGAGCGGAGCGTAGTCAATCTCATTATGTTTGAAAATTTTATCATATCGTTACGGTTATGATTACCATTATTCTATTCCAGAAAAAATTATGAATTTTGACACATTCACTGTTACCGTTACCTTTACCTTTAGGTCTGAGGACCAAACCATAACGATAATGGTAAAGATAACGGTAACGGTAACAGTAAATTTGACAAAATTCATAATTTTAAGTAAACTCGATCAAAAGTAATCCAACGATATTTACGACTATTACTCATTATAATTGATCTATCAATGGAATTACATTACTGGAGAAATTGACTCTAAACATATCCAACGACTAGTTTTCTACTTTTACATAATAGACTTTAAACTTCTAACTGATTTGATATAAACTATAAATACTTAAGTCAGTTAAGAAATTGATACATAGAAAAAGATATGTTGTAAAAGAAAAAGAAATTTTGAACAATCTTAAATAGAGAGAGTTCTTCCCGTGGATGTAGACATACATATTCTAATAATTCGATTATTTATTGTAGTGAAAATGTCATCACTAGTTATAAGGACTTTTCTTTGCTATTTTCAGTGTGTTTGAAGCTATTACATCTAGTTTTGTCAAAAAAAAATATTTTGAATATCTACCCGTATAAAACTAAGGATAACATGTTTCTAGAAGCAATTGATTTATGGATTGAGTGTATAATTTATATACTTGAGGTTGTGAAGTTAAATGTAATATCAAGTTTGAATTTAGGTTTTTTTCCACTTGCCTTAATTCACAATTAGGCCACATTTATCCCAATCCAAAAGCAATAAATCAATAGTTATTTAAAAAGTGGGCCCATTTGATTATATTTTGTGTTGTTTACTTGTGTTCTGCATTCGTACTGATACATGAGGCACACTTCCCAATTTGTAATAAAAAAACACAAATTGATTGACGAGTGGAGGGTGATCAATCCAATTGCATTTGAAAATTATGTCGTATAATTACAGTTACGGTTACCATCATTGTTACTATTCCATAAAAAAAATTATAAATTTTGACACATTTACTGTTACTGTTACTTTTACTTGTACGTTTGAGAACCATAACAATAATGTTAAAAGTAAAGATAAGTAAATTTGACGAAATTAGTAATTTTATGTAAATATGATCAAGATCAATCAAATTACATTTACGATTGTGGCCCATTATGATTGACCTATCAATGAATTACATTACTGATGAAACTGAAGCCAAAAACATCCAACGACTAGTTTTCTACTTCTACATAATAGACTTTAAACTTGTAACTGATTTGATATGAAGTATAAACCTAAGTCAGATTAGAAATTGATACATAGAAAAAGCTATTTTGTAAAAGAAATTTTGAACAATCATCAATTGAGAGAATCCCTCCCATGGATGTAGGCATACACATTCTAATAATTATTTATTGTAGTGAAAATTTCACCACTAGTTAAAAGGAATTTTCTTTGTTATTTTAAGTAATGTTTGAAGCTGTTACATCTAGTTTTGTAATAAAAAAGATTTTGAATATCTAGCATTATAAAACTAAGGATTACATGTTTCTAGAGGTTATTGACTTATGGATTGAGTGTATAATTTATATACTTGAAGTTGTGAAGTTAAATGTACTATTAAGTTTGAATTTAGGTTTTTTTCGACTTGTCTTAATTTACAATTAGGCCACACTTATCACGGTCTAAAGGCAATAAATCAATCGTAATTTAAAAAATGAATCCCATTTGATTATATTTGGTATTGTTTACTTGTGTTTTGCATATATACTGATACATGGGGCCCATTTCAAAATTTGGAATAAAAAAATATAAACCGATTGAAAAGCGGAGGGTGGTCAATCCATTTGCATCTGAATATTACGTTGTATCATTACGGTTACAGTTACAGTTACCACTATTACTTCTATTCCAGAAAAAAAAAAAAGTTATTTATTACTTTGACACATTTACTGTTATCATTAATTAACGGTAACAGTAAATTTGATAAAATTCATAATTTTAAGTAAACACGATCAAAAGTAATCTAATTACATTTACGACTGTGGCTCATTATGATTGATCTACCAATAAAATTAAATTACTGAAGAAATTTACTCTGAACACATCCAACAACTAGTTTTCTACTTTTATATAATAGATTGTAAACTTATAACTTATTTGATATGAACTATAAATACCTAAGTCCAATAAGAAATTGATATATTGAAAATGCTATTTTGTAACAGAAAAAGAGATTTTGAACAATCTTCAATAGAAAGAGTCTTTCCCGTGGATATATGCCTATGCATTGTAATAATTCAATTATTTATAGTATTGAAAATTTCCCAACTAATTGTCAGGACTTAAAAAGTGGGCCCCATTTGATTCTATTTGGTATTGTTCACTTGTGTTCTGCATTCGTACTAATATATGAGATCCACTTCCAAATTTGTAATAAAAAAAATATACTATTTGACGAGCAGAGGGTGGTTAATTCAATTACGTTTGAAAATTATGTCGTATCATTACGATTATCGTTACTATTATTGTTACTATTCCAGAAAAAATTATGAATTTTGACACATTTACTGTTACCTTTACCCTTAAGCATGAGGACCATAACGATAATGGTAAAGGTAACAGTCACAGTAAATTTCACAAAATTCATAATTTTAAGTAAACACGATAAAAAGTAATCCAATTACGTTTACGATTCTAGCCTATTATGATTGATCTATAAATAAAATTACATTACTAAAGAAATTGACTCCAAACACATCTAATGACTAGTTTTCTACCTTTACTATTTTTACAAAATAGACTTTAAACTTGTAACTGATTTAATATGGATTATAAATACCTAAGTCTGATCATAAATTGATACGTAGAAAAAGCTAGTTTGTAAAAGAAAAAGAAAATTTGAACAATCTTCAATAGAGAGAGTCCTTCTCGTGGATGTAGCCATACACATTGTAATAATTCGATTATTTATTGTAGTGAAAACTTCTCCACTAGTTATGAGGATTTTTCTTTACTATTTTTAGTAATGTTTCAAGTTGCTACATCTAGTTTTGTAATGGGAAAGATCTTGAATCTAGCCATATAAAACTGAGAATTACCTGTTTCTAGAGGCAACTGACTTAAGGATTGAGTTTATAATTTACATACTCGAGGTTGTGAAGTTAAGTGTACTATTAAATTTGAATATAGTTTTTTTTCCACTTGCCTTAATTTACACTTAGGCCACTTTTATTCCAGTCCAAAGACAGTAAATCAATGGTAACTTAAAAAATGGATCCCATTTGATTATATTTGTTATTTGTTTACAAGTGTTATGCATTCATACTGATACATGTAGCCCACTTCTAAATTTGTAATAAAAAAATACAAAATGATTGACGAGCAGAGGGTGGTCAATCCAATTGTATTTGAAAATTCTGTCGTATCATTACGATTACGGTTACCATCATTGTTACTATTCCATAAAAAATTATGAATTTTGACTCATTTATTGTTACCGTTACCTTTACCTCTACGTCTGAGGAGCATAACGATAATGGTAAAGGTAATGGTAACCGTAAATTTGATAAAAAAATATTTTAAGTAAACATGATCAAAAGTAATTCAATTACATTTACTACTTTGACCCATTATGATTGATCTATCAATGGAATTACGTTACTGAAGAAATTGACTCCAAACACATGCAACGACTAGTTTTCTACTTTTACATAACAGACTTTAAACTTGTAACTAATTTGATATGAACTATAAATTCATAAGTCAAATAATAAATTGATACATAGAAAAATCTATTTTGTAAAAGAAAAAGAAATTTTGAACAACAATAGGGAGAGTCCTTCCATGTAGCCATATGCATTGTAATAATTTGATTATTTATTGTAATGAAAATTTGTCCATTAGTTATAAGGATTTTTCTTTGCTATTTTTGGTAGTGTTTGAAGCTATTGCATCTAGTTTCTCATGGAAAAAATCTTGAATATCTAGTCGAATAAAATTAAGGATTACATGTTTTTAGAGGCAATTGTTTGAAGAATTTAGTTTATTATTTATATACTTGAGGTTGTGAAGTCAACTGTAGTACTCAATTTGAATTTAAGTTTTTTTCCACGTGCCTTGATTTACACTTAGGTCACATTTATCCCAGTCTAAAAGAAATAAATCAATGGTAATTTAAAAAATGAGTCTCTTTGATTATATTTGGTGTTGTTTACTTGTGTTCTGCATTTGTAATACATGGTGCCCACTTCTATATATGTAATAAAAAAACACAAACTGATTGATGAGTGGAGGGTGGTCAATCAATTGCATTTGAAATTACGTTATATCATTATGATTATGGTTACGATTACCATTATTATTACTATTCTAGAAAAAAATATATGACTTTTGACAAATTTACTGTTACCATTATCTTTACATTTACGTCTGGTAAAATTAACGTTAACAGTAAATTTAACAAAATTCATAATTTTAAGTGAACACGATAAAAAATAATCCAATTACATTTATGGTTGTGGCCCATTATGATTGATCTATTAATAAAATTACATAACTGAAGAAATTAACATCAAACACATCCAATGACTAGTTTTTTTACTTTTACATAACTAACTTTAACTTGTAATTGTTTTGATATGAACTATAAATACCTAATCCATATCAGACATTGATACATAGAAAAAGCTAGTTTGTAAAAGAAAAAGAAAATTTGAACAATCTTCAGTAGAGAGAGTCTTCGTGGATGTAGGCATACACGTTGTAATAATTCGATTATTTATTGTAGTGAAAACTTATCCACTAGTTATAAGAACTTTTCAATTCTATTTTTTTGGTAGTGTTTGAAGTTGCTACCTCTAGTTTTGTAATGAAAAATATTTTGAATATCTAGCCGTATAAAACAAAGGATTACATATTTCTATAGGCAATTTGACTTATGGATTGAGTGTATAATTTATATACTTGAGGTTATGATTTTCAGTGTACTACTAAGTTTTAATAGGTTTTTCCTCACTTGTCTTAATTTACAATAGGTCACATTTATCCCAATCCAAAGACAATAAAACAATGGTAATTTAAAAAGCAGACCCTATTTAATTATATTTTGTGTTTTTTATTTGTGTTTTTGCATACGTTCTTATAGATGAGACCTATTTAATTATATTTTATGTTGTTTACTTATAGATGGCTCCAAACACATCCAACGACTAATTTTCTACTTTTACATAATAGACTTTAAACTTTTAACTGATTTGATATAAACTATAAATACCTAAATCAGATCAGAAAGTGATACATAGAAAAAACTATTTTGTAAAAGAAAAAGAAGCTTTGAACAATCTTCAATAGAGAGAGTTCTTCTCGTTGATGTAGGCATACACATTTTAATAATTCGATTATTTATTGTACTAAAAATTTCTCCACTAATTATAAGAAATTTTCTTTGCTATTTTACCGTAGTGTTTGAAGCTATTACATCTAGTTTTAACATGGAACGGATTTTGATTATCTAGTCGTATAAAACTAAGGACTACAAATTGACATATGGATTGAGTGTAATATTTATATACTTTAGGTTGTAAAGTTAATTGTACTATCAAGTTTGAATTTAGGTTTTTTTTCCACTTGTCTTAATTTACAATTAGATCACATTTATCCCAGTCTAAAGGTAATAAATCAGTGGTAATTTAAAGTATTCCTCATTGATGATATTTGGTGTTGTTTACTTATGTTCTGCATACGTACAAATACATGAGGCCCATTTTCAAATTTGTAATAAAAGAACACAAACTGATTGACGAGCGAAGGGTGGTTAATCAAATTGCATTTGAAAATTACGTCTTCGTATCACTATGGTGACGATTACCATTATTGCTACTATTCCAAAAAAAAATTATGAATTTTGACACTCTTATTGTTACCGTTATCTTTACCATTACTTTTATGGTTTGGTCATTAGATGTAATAGTAAAGGTAATGGTAACAGTAAATCGGACAAAATTCATAATTTTAAATAAACACGATCAAAAGTAATCCAATTACATTTATGACTGCGGAGCATTATGATTGATCTATCAATGGAGTTACATTATTGAAGAAATTGACTCCAAACACATCTAACAACTAGTTTTCTACTTTTACATAACAGAGTGTAGACTTGTAACTGATTTGATATGAATTATAAATACCCAAGGCACATCAGAAATTCATACATAGAAAAGCTATTTTGTAAAAGAAAAAGAAATTTTGAACAATCTTCAATAGAGAATGTCCTTCACGTGGATTTAGGCATACACATTGTAATAATTCTATTATTTATTGTACTGAAAATTTCTTCATTAGTTATGAGGACTTTTCTTTGCCATTTTCAGTAGTGTTTGAAGCTATTACATCCAGTTTTGTTATGTAAAATATTTTGAATATCGAGCCGTATAAAACTAAGGATTACGTGTTTCTAGAGGCGATTAACTTATGGGTTGAGTTTATAATTTATATACTCGAGTTTGTGAAGGTAAGTGTACTATTAAGTTTCAATTTACGTTTTTTTTTCCACTTGTCTTAATTTACAATTAGGCCACATTTATTCCAATCCAAAGACAATAAAGCAGTGGTAATTTAAAAAGTGGCCTCCATTTGATTATATTTGGTGTTGTTTACTTGTGTTCTACATTCCTACTGATACATGGAGCCCACTTAAAACAACACAAACTAATTGACGAGTGGAGGGTGGACAATCCACTTGCGTTTAAAATTTATGTCGTATCATTACTGTTACAATTATGGTTACCATTACTGTTAGTATTCCAGAAAAAAATTATGACTTTTGGCACATTCATTGTTACCATTACCCTTACAATTACCGTTATGGTTTGTTCCTCAGACGTAAAGGTTTGTAGCAGTAATAGTAAATTTGATCAAACTCATAATTTTAAGTAAACACGATCAAAAGTAATCCAATTACATTTACAATTGTTGCCCATTATGATTGACCTATTAATGGAACTACATTACTTGAGAAATTAGCTCCAAACACATCAAACGACTAGTTTTCTACTTTTGCATAACATACTTTAAACTTGTAACTAATTTGATATGAACTATAAATAAATTTGTTAGATTAGAAATTGATACATTGAAAAATCTATTCTGTAAAAGAAAAAGAAAATTTGAACAATTTTCAATAGAGAGAATCCTTGTCGTGGTGTAGGCTGATTTTAGCTGAACCACGTTAGATTTGTGTTCATCATCTTCTTTACTTTGATTCTTCAAGTGTGCATGTACTTCATCTCTGCAAAATCAAGAAAACCCATGAGAATCGGAGGAGAGTTTGAGATAGCAATAGAGAGAATCGTGAAAGAGAGAGAGAGAATTTTTCTTTTACCAAATTGAACAGGAGGCTATTTTTAATTTGATCTGCAAAGAAGTTTTGTAATCGCCCTACACGTGTCGGAAGATCACCATTCTACATGGTCTATCCTTAGCCAAGTTCTCTACCTACCAAGCCATCATTCTTAGGCCTTCTACATCCGATTACTATTGTCTTTGAGCATGAAGTGAAGAAGAAAACCCAACAAAATTGGTATCGGAACTAAAGATCATCAGGTAAGCTTTTCTTGAAGCATTAAGATATTCGAGAAGACAAATTCTGGTAATTCATGACTAAGTTTTTAGTTTGAGAATGGCAGTAGCAAGGTTTGAAATAAAAAAAATTAATGGAAAGAGCAATTTTGGCTTATAGAAAACCAGAATCATGGTTATTCTCAGACAGTAGAAAGCCACAAGGCTCTTTTGGATCTATCAACTCTACCTACTGCGATTACCACACAGGAAAGGGAAAATATGGAACTAGTAGCCTATAATTGATCAAGACACAACCTATAAGATATGGACTAAGTTGGAAGGTCTCTTTGGAACAAAAGACCTTCGAAAATTTCTTCACATTCAAGATGGACTTTGCCAAAATACTCTTAGATAATCTAGATGTATTTAAGAAGATAGTTTCTGAGTTCAAGAACCTTTGTGAGAATATAGGTGATGAAAATGAAGCTATGTCTTGTCACTACTGATAGAGTAAATTAATATGCAACGGAGAAAATCCAAATCAATAAACACTCTAATCATACTTAATTTGAGTTGAAAACATACTTCAAAATAACTATTACAGAAGAGGGTTTGCTGAAAACAATACCTTTGATGAAACCTCTTTAAAACCAGCTGAGCTCTACGTAAAGATGCTTCAATCTACAAGTGGACCACCACGAAGTTCGTCTATACTATTCTCTTGCAAGGATTGTGTGATGGAAACACTAAATTGAGCAGGTTTTGATGAAGACTGAAGAGGGTTTGCAAAGGGTTCCAAATTTTTTAGAGTTCTTGAAGAAGTTCTGAATGCTTAGCTTAATCATTCAGCCCAACACTTTAATTTATAAAATTTTCACCATGCAAATTCAAAGCTTGCATGAAGGTCAACTCCTTTTTCATGGATTGAATGGAATTGGATGAATAAGGTGCTTTGTATCATGGTAGAGATTTTCAACTTTTGAAATTTTCCACTTTGTGTTTTCAAAGTTTTTTTTTTTTTTTTTGGAAAAAAATTGATTTCTAAAGCCATTTACAAACAAACAAATTTATTTGTTTTATTAGTTTTATAAAAAATAATTTAATTAATTAATTTTAAATAAAAATGATTAATTAAACATTTTAATTTAATATCTAATATTAAATTAATAAAATATCAATTTCACTACAATGAATTTAATTTCATATAATTAATATTTAAATCATAATTTAAACATTAATTGATTCTCCAATTTCATTTAATTTTGATAAAATTAAAGATTTCAATTGTATTGAATACAACTAATAGAAACCCTAATCGAATTTGAACATTTCAAATTTTGAATCCTAATTTCAAATCTCATCAAGATTACTCAATTTACTAGTCCAAATTACGTACTAGTATAGGGAACTTATGGTCCTACAGATCATGAGCTCCAAAGATTTGTAATTAATTGGTTAAACTCTTTAAACCGAATTAATCACTATTCGTTAACTACCAAGACATTCCACTATAGCTCGATAGTTGCACTTTCCTCATTGTAGATATATTTTTTTCCATTTTAACAATAATCGGTAAGTCAATCCTTCATAGATCATTCGTATTTATAGCTAGGTCAAAGATTACCGTTTTACCCCTATAAATACATCTTGCTCCTTAAGCTTCCATTAATCCTCCATAGAACAATTGATTTATAGTTCAACTTATAAATCATGACCCTCTTTTTCATGGGAGGGGGGTCCATTTGTTTAAGACAAGACATCAACGCTTAACAGAACAACCTATCTGCTAACCCTAAATCGGGTAGGAGTGAATTCCATATTGCAAAGCTATGTCTCCAGCTATCTATCCGAATTTATACCCAAAATGTGAGGTTTATTGAGCAGTGTCGTTGGACTACTCTCACCTATGCAGATCAAAGAATAATCCTGGATAAACAGGAGTTCATAGTTAGCTTAGGATTAAGATTGCGTTACCCTTGGTCATTGAGTTTGAGATAGTCAATTTTAAAAGTAAACGGTTGTTATGAAGAAAAGTGACAATTTCGAGGTTCGATCTTATGCAAACTCATTACATAGGATGCCTCCACTCACATGTCTCTACATGAATGATTTTTTTGATCACATCATTTGTATCATTATACAAAATGCACCGCATCCAATAGTGTCACCAGAATAAGGTATCCAATCTCATTCGTATACTTATAGATCATTTTAGCTACATACTAAAACTATATCCTCTTTTATGTCACCACATAAAGTTAAAGCATTCATGTTATAGCCATGGATTTGTTTATTGGATTTTCATAAAAGAATGCAATATCAATAATAAGTGAATAAAATACTCTACAACATTTTTTTGATAAATAAAATATGTTACAGAATTTACGAACTGCGAGTTTAAAATATTCCCAACAACTACCAGAAGCCTATAAAGAGGTGAAAATGCTTTAAAGTAGGGTAGAGAGTCAATCACTTCCGATGCCATTAGTTCAGCATTAAGGACTAGAGAATCAGAGCTTCAAGTCACCAAGAAAGAACAACCAACTGCAAAGGGATTGTTTGTAAAAGGCAAAAAAAACCTAATCAATCTAAGGGTGGCAAACAATAACATAATGAAGAGCACAAACTCAAGACTAAGCTGAGGTGCAATTATTATAAGAAAAAGGGACATCTCATGATAGAATATTATCGTTTGAAGAGAAAGAATCAAGAAAGAGAAAAAGATCAGAAAGGAAAACAAGCTGAAGCATCTATAGTTGAAGATTCTTATTTCTATTAAGATGTTCGAGCCTTTACAAGTGACAAAGCCAGCCAAATAAGTCCTTTAGGAAAGCATGAATGAGTTCTAGACTCTGGTTGTACTTATCATTTGACACCATCCAATCCCTGGTTCAACACGTATAAAGAATTAAATGGAGAATTGGTTTACATGGGCTATAATGAAGCTTGCAAATTTGCCGAAACAAGTATGTTTGAAAACATACTAATCATGAACATAAGCATTTAGCATTGAATCATAAGCTTCTAGCGTATACTTTATGTAAATAAGCACCTTATTACTTTGAAACATACTTTAGAAACTTTCTTTAAATTAGCATGCATTAATCAACTATTCTAAACTTAGTTTTCTTTGGAAGGCATACTTTAACATAAGTTAGCATGAGTAAAACTTTGAGTTAAACATTTAGAAAACATTTGTTGTCACTCATTATCTTGGCGTTCGTTCTAGGGTTGATAGGCTTCTTCTATTGGTGTTAACCCTATGGATATGAATATCATGTTTAGTTACTAGAATAGATCTCCTTGTGAGACTAACTTATATACATAAGCTCACATTCAATATTTATATAAGATTCCTTCATCCCAACGCATACCTTTGACATTCAATACTTAAAAATTTTTTTGGACTTTAAGTCTTAGCTATTAGGCCAACTTGCGGCATAGATGCACACATCATACGTTAACGCATATCTTAGGCACTCCAAATAGCCACACACCAATGCACACCTCGCACAACCTTAACTCACGACTTCAGCACACACCCACACAACCTATTGCATAGCCCAATTCATTGTTGCGCTCAGCCTACCCTTGCATGTGCGTCAACCTCTTGAGTTGCCTGCTTGTTCGTCCCAAGCAGCTTCATGCTTATTCAAAATTTCTAGACTCAAATTTGAGCTTGAATAGCTTATTTTCTAGACCTTGTCATGGAAAATTTCCTTCCAGAAACTTGTTTGAAATTGCCTTAAATAGCTTATCTTAAAGTTTGAGCTTATAATTCTTCGTGGTGTGTCCGAAATCCTTCAATCTTTACCTTTGGACCAGATTTACCCGAGAGCCTGGCCTACTTGCACAATCTTAAGATTTTAGCTCTATTTCTATGGAGATTTCTTCCAACAGTCCTAGATCATCAACTAGACTCACAAAACTTTCAAATGGCTCTAGAATCACTCTAATAGCATGAGAGAATCGCTCAATTTGAGCTTCTGAAGTTGGTCTTTCCCTTTATACCACAGACTGCATGATTCCTTTAAACTCTAAGCTACCACCTCATCCCTTAAGTGGGATTAACTCATTTGATCATGACAGCTGGTTGTCTTAAATCGTGATTTAACTGATTGTCTCCCCTTAATCACCAACACAAGGCTCTTGTTAGTGGCATTCATCAACGCAAGGCCTACAATCTTTACCATAACATGCTACCCCTTTTGGCCGCATGCCCTCTTGTCCAACGCCTAACCTTTCTTTATTGTGGCTCTGCTTTGATCATCGCATAGCCTTAACCAACGCATGGGTCAACCTCATTGCACTACCCCCTGGGCGCCTACCAACCTCAACGCATACTTTATTGAGTAGCGCATGCCTCTTGTGCCTTGCGCCAACACTATTAACGCATATCAAAGTATGCGCACAGCCTCCTAGCACCTAAGGCCTTCATGTCATGCCCCACCTACCACACGACGCATGTTCTGGGCATCTCACAACTTTTCCTTGCATAGGCTCATGGCCAACGCGTAGTCTTCAGCTCGCATACTGGCCAGTGCGCACGTCCAGCCTCAATGCCTAGGCAGCCTCACTCATGTCGTGCACTCAACGCCTCAACTGCCTAATGCCTACACACCCTTACCTTGCCGTGTGCATCAATAACCTCTCAAGGGTGTAGTTGGTGCATTGCCCATACTAGCGCATGGCATCCACTTGGCTCACACCTAGCCTCATGGTCTCACGCCCATCATGTGCTTAAATAACCTCCATAGGCATTGACAGCCGCACATTAATGCTCGATGGTTCAATGCATCATGGCCTTAACGTATAGCTCTTCACGTAAGCAAATTTTCACTTACTAAGGCCAAACATCTTATCATCCGAGACCTCATTTCTCAATACTCAAGAATTTTCCTTTCTTCTTTAACCATCTTTATGCTTTTCCCTACAAACACAACATTAATTCATGCTTAACATACTTAACATATTAATGAACATAATTTTGTAGGGAAAATAGGGTTCAGAGTTTACATTTACCTTTCCCTTATGAAATTTCATCCTTAAAATTTGCTTGAAGTATATCGATTGAATAACTGAGGATATCTACTTTTTATTTGCTCTTCAGCTTCCCAAGTGGCTTCCTCAATGTCATGATTTCTCCATAATACCTTAGCACATGTTCCTTCCTATCAAAAATCTCTACTAGTTCTTCCTCATAAGTCAAATTTTCTTTCAACTACACTGATTACTCAGACAACACATGAACAGGATCTGATACATACTTCCTCAACATCGATACATGAAAGACATCATGGATACGAGATAGTTTTGGAGGTAACTCTAACCTGTAAGCCGATGGACTGACTCGTTCCATTATCTCATAGGCTCCAATGTACCTTGGGCTCAAGTTCCCTTTTCTTCTAAACCTAAGTATCTCTTTCCACAGAGATAACTTAAGGAGTACTTGATCACTAACTTCAAACTCTAATTATCTTCTTCTTTTATCCACATAAATTTTTTGCCTGTCTCGAGCTATCTTAAGATTCTCCCTGATAAGCTTAACATTGCCAGACGTCTGTTGAATAAGTTATGGGCTTAACAGTTTCCTTTCTCCTAATTCATTCCAACATACTAGAGTCTTGCACGGTCTTCCATACAAAGCCTCGTATGGAGCCATATCGATACTCGAATGATAACTATTATTATACGCAAATTCATTCAATGACAAATGCATATCCCAACTGCCTTTAAACTATTTTACACATGCTCTCAACATGTCTTCTAATGTCTGAATCATCTGCTCTGATCGTCCATCCATCTATGGATGAAAAGCTATATTGAAAAATAATTTAGTGCCCAAAGCTTTTGTAAACTATGCTAGAACTTCTATGTAAACCTTAGATCTCGATTTGACATAATCGATACTGGAGCCCTAAATTGGCCCACTGTTCTATCCACATATAGCTTAGCCAATCTATCTAGGGTGAATAGAATCTTAACTTGTAAGAACTTGGCTATTTTTGTCAGCCTAACAACAATCACCCAACTTCCATCAAATTCGGATGGCGTCCTAGGCAAGCCAAATAAGAAACCCATCGTGAAATGCTCCCACTTCCATTCTGGCACTAGAAGTGGATTAAGTAACCCTATCGGCCTTTGTAACTTAGGCTTAACCTGCTGACAAATCAAACATTTATCAACAAATTCTGCTATTTCTCTTTTCATACCAAACCACTAGTACAATTTCTTCAATGTCCTATACATCTTCGTACTATCTGAATGTATAGCATAAGCTAAACCGTGCGCCTCCTCTAGAATATCTTGTTGCCTTCCTTAAGCAAAACTCCATCTGCACTTATCTGATAATCAGACCTTAGGCTTTTACCTACCTCTTCAGCTATCCTTCAGAGGTTAAAATCTCGTAACTGTTCATGTAAAATATCATCAAATAGAGTAGGTCGTACCTGGAACAAAACTAACAATCCTCCCATCTGGCCAACTGCTACAACAACCTTAGCATTTTTGAACTCATGCAACAGCAAGCCTCTGATTGAGCAGATAGCAGCTTTAGTTGTTCCTGACTTCCTACTTAAAGCATCTACCACTACATTTGCCTTACCAGGATGATACTCAATCGTACAAACATAATCTTTGATCAATTTGAACCATCTTCTCTACCTCAAGTTCAACTCTTTCTAATTAAAGATATACTTTAAACTCTTATGATCAGTGAATATATGGCAACACTTTCCAAACAAAAAAATGTCTCCATAGTTTCAAGGCTAAAATAACAGCTGCTAACTCTAAGTTGTGAGTAGAATAGTTACACTTATGTTTCTTTAACTAACGGGAAGCATAGGCTACTATTTTTCTCTCTTGCATCAGCACACAACCTAGTCCCTAACGGGATACGTCATAGTAAATCTCAAGCTTTTTACCTGAAGTAGGTAAAGTAAGCACTGGTGTTAATACTAGTCTTTGCTTCAACTCCTGAAAACTTTGCTCACACTCCGGCGACCATTCAAACTTCACATCTTTCCTAGTCAGATTCGTTAATAGAATATCTATCTTAGAGAAGCCCTCCACAAATCTTTTGTAATAACCTGCCAAACTTAGGAAACTACGTACCTCAGATATGGTAGTGGGTCGCTCCTAATTAATTATTGCTTCTATTTTCTGGGGATCCACGCTGACTCTTGCTGCTGAAACTACATGCCTGATGACATGCAGAAATGTATGCCATCTTAGTTCTTTTACTTAGAATTATGAAGGTTGTTAGGCAGAAATTGCGTCGATCATGATAGGAATTCATGAGAAAAGGAGTTTGCATCGATCAACATGGAGATTCTCAGCTAACCCATAACTTTGCGTCAATTATGCGTTCAATGTTCTATTTTTGTAACCAATGCAGGAAATGAACGCAAACGTAGAAACCGGACCATCGCATAGACGACCGCATGCGGAGAAACACTCTATCGCAAGGAAAACGCATCGATCAACGCATGGATGTTGCGGTAATAAGCCGTATACGTCCATCGCATGGGAGTTGCGCTCGTTAAGCTATTGCGGTCATCATGTAGAGTTGCAGTGTTAAGCGAATGCGGCCATTGAATGATTGCGGCTACACGACAACGCATTCTAATGGGATCAACGCAAGGTTGGTGGAATGAACGCATCAACGCATCTATCTTGAGAAAATCCAAAGCTGATGTTGACATTTCACATATCGCGCCGCTGGTGGCATAGGTTCAGAAAGGACTGACGCACTGAATGTCAGACTCAGAGTAGTCCAATTAATGTTGTCGACGATCCAAACTCCATAAATAGAAGCCGATGAGCAGAAATTCAGATCATCTAGGGGAGGATCCTTGTGAATCGGGGACTTTCCCCACGATCTAGAGAAACTGCGTGAGAAAGTGGCTGAGAGTTCTTCATCTTCTTCAGCCCTTCCGAGTGACGGCTGGAACCTTCGACCAGAGCTAGATCTCGAGAGAGTCAGCTCTTCCACCCATCCATGGCACCACCAGTAGCCTTAACACATATTCGCTGGAAACAAAGTTTTTCTTCCAGTCGGTCATTCCTTTTCCCTTTCTTTTTCTATATTGTATTGTATAACATTTTGAATCAAGAAATTAATACAATGTGTTTTTCAATGCATTTCTCTATTTCGTCGACTTCATCTCTATCTTCTTGCTTAGCATCTTTACTTTCATTGCAACACTTAGTGGGATTGCTTGGGTATTGCATACTTAGTCATGTGGATTAGGGATATGAAGCATGTAGCAACCAACCGAAAGGTGTGTGTTGTGCGAGTATGTGAGTAATCTTATTTGCTTAGTGTAAAGCTACTCCAACGCCTGTCTATAGGCTAACGTATTTCTTGTCTATGAGTGAAGTCAGCAACAATCAACTGCCCGAGAGGGTAAGTGATTGGACGCATTAAGCAAGGTATGTGTTGTTCACTAGGGATAGTAACAATCTTGCGTCACCCAAGTTCATGCGTTTGTCTTGTCTTACGTTGTGCCCAATACCCCTTTAGAGCTACTCGAGAGAGAATCTAAAGAAAGAACCTAATGACTTGAGAGAGCTAGGTTAGAATCTAGACTCGGGAGAGCGAGATTAGATTGGCATAAGCAAGAGATAGGGACTTAGAGATAAGCTCTGTTTGTCAACACTGCATCACGTGCACCTTAGGAATAGGAATGATGATATGTGGTCGCCTTGTTTGTGTATCATCACATAGATAATAATTAGAGGCTTATGTGTAGGCCCTATAGACACCTCTGCACATACATTGCATGTGTTCTAGCATTAGAAGCCGTAGCATTCGCACCGAGAGATAGTTTACTATTGTATGAGTGTTGCATGATCGCATTAGTTTGCATTGACTAGGGTTGTCCTTGCGATCACTCTTAAGTTTTGCAATGAAAACATCTTCGCATTTTATCTACTTTCCCATACATTTATTTCATGTCAAGGTTTATTGCATCTCTACCTTTCATGCATAATTCTCATTGCATTGTCTGTTAGATAGGAGTAGGAGTAGAAGTAGGATTAACTTAGTAGCATCCCTTCCATTCTTTTATTCAACTGCCGCATGCGCAATCACCGCAAACATATAGTTACAAGTCCCTGTGTTCGACCTCAAATTACTCAAGAAACTTGCATTCATGTTATACTTGGCGTGAACGCAAGAAAACTTGTGGCAGGACGCATGGTCATCGTATACATTCGTTAATGTAATTTTCATTCCAACGCATGACCATCGACGCATGACTATCAACACATAATCTTAGGAACATGCATTGCATACCGCATCCAAGGGAAGTTGGTTGTCGAGTAAAATTGACTTCCAATTTCCCGTCACCAATGCCCTAGAAATAAAACTTGATTCAACCAAAAATCACACTTGCTAAACTTAGCATAACACTTCTTTTCTTACAACATTTGCAATATCATCCTTAGATGTTCCACATGTTTCTCTCCATTACTGGAATATACTAGAATATCATCAATAAAAACTATCACAAACAGATCCAGATAGAGATGAAATATCCTGTTCACAAGGTCCATGGACACCGTAGGGGCATTCGTCAAACCAAATGGCACCATTAGAAACTCATGGTGCCCATATCTGGTCCTAAATGCTGTCTTTGGAACATTTGCTTCCTCTACCTTCAATTGATGGTACCCTGATCTCAAATCTATCCTAAAGAATATCATGGCTCTCTTTAGTTGATCAAAGAGATTGTCTATACGTGGTAATGGGTACTTGTTCCTGATCGTCACCTTGTTCAACTGCCTGTAGTCTATACATAACCTGAGAGTATCGTCTTCCTTCTTTACAAACAAGTCTAGTACTCCTCAAATGACACACTGGGTCTAACATACCTCTTATCTACTAGCTCCTGTAACTGAACTTTTAACTTGTTCAACTCTGTTGGCACCATCCTGTATGGTGTTTATGAAATAGGTGTTGTACCTGGAATCAAATCAATAGTAAACTCAACTTTCCTATCAAGTGGCAAACCTAATAAGTCTTCAGGGAATATATCTAGGAATTCTTCAAGAACGGGTACATCTTCAGGTTTCAGCTTCTTATCATGTGAAACAATTATATGAGCCAGATAGGCTTCAGATCCCTTACTCAACAACTTTCTAGCCTTTACTGCTTATATTAAACTACCTGGAAGCAATCTTTTACTTCCTACAAATAGTATTTCCTGTTCACTTGTTCTTTTGAATACTATCTCTTTCTTAAAACAGTCAACAAATGCATAATGTTTACTCAGGAAATCATCCATGCCTAGAATAACATCAAACTCTAGTAACTCTAATGGAATCAGATCAACCCATAAACTCTGATTTCTAATGACTACCTCACAATTTCTGTAATACTCATGCACTACTAAAACATCTCCAATAGGCATAGAAATAAATAAATCTTTAGACATATTCTCAAGCATTTTATTTATATGCAATGCAAACATACTAAATATAAATGAATGCGTAGCAGTAGGATCAAATAATACATAAGTAGACTGATTGCATAAAGTTATTGTATCAGTCACGGCGTCTGGAGACTCTTTTGCTTCCTGATGGGTCAATGCATAAACTCTACCCTGTTGTGTGGGGTCGTTCTGCTACCCCTTTCTACTTTGCTCCACTGAAACCCTCACCTTTGGCTCTAGTTATCTTCTGTTGATCTACTGTTTGAGAAGCAACTTTCTGTTCTACATGAGCTCCACAAGCTAGCTGGGGACAATCTCTCTTAAAATGTCTTATCTGTCTAAACTGAAAACAGACATTCCCGCCACTATAACATGTCCCTGGGTGCTGCTTACCATAGTTTGCATAAGAAGGTTTCCTACCAGACTAGCTACAGACTCACTAGTATGTCTAATTACTGATCTACTAACTGAACCAGCTACAGGTCTTGATCTTTTCCTACTCGTACCTTTCTGGCTCGTACTTCTATGTCCCCTCATAGCTAACTATCCAGAGAATGGAGGCCTAAAACTCTTACCTCTCGTTTCTGATGGAGTTCTTTGATGTTCTTCCTTTCCTTTCAGCGACGGTTCTACATGCGCTAGGCTCCTCTCAACTTTGATAGTTGTTTAATGGTGGGAAATTAGAAGTCAATTTTACTCGACAACCAACTTCCCTTGGATGCGGTATGCGATGCATGTTCCTAAGATATGCGTTGATAGTCATGCGTCGATGGTCATGCGTTGGAATGAAAAATGCGATAACGAATGTATGCAATGACCATGCGTCCTGCCACAAGTTTTCTTGCGTTTACGCCAAGTATAACATGAACGCAAGTTTCTCGGGTAATCTGAGGTCGAACACAGGGACTTGTAGCTATATGTATGCGGTGATGTGTATGCGGCGGTTGAATAAAAGAATGGAGGGGATGTTACTAAGTTAATCCTACTCCTACTCCTATCTAACAGACAATGCAATGAGAATATGCATGAAAGGTAAAGATACGACAACACTTGATATGAAATAAATGTACGAGAAAATAGATAAAATTCGGAGATGATTTCATTGCAATACTTAAGAGTGACCGCAAAGGCAACCCTAATCAACGCAAGTCAACGATCATGCAACACTCACACAATAGTAAACCACCTCCCGGTGCAAATGTTACGGCTTCTAATGCTAGAACACATGTGATGTACGTGCAAAGGTGTCTATAGGGCCTACACATAAGCCTCTAATTCTTGTCTATGCGATGATACACAAACAAGGCGACCACATAACATCATTCATATTCCTAGGGTGCGCGATGCAGTGTTGACAAACAGGGCTTATCTCTAAGATCCCCATTCTTGCCTATGCGTTCCAATCCGCTCTCTCAAGTCTTAGATTTGTGTTTTAGACTACTCTCCCAAATATGCCTAAATGATGAATGAAGTGCTCATAGGACAAGGTAACTGCATGAACTTAGTTGACCTAAGATTGTTACTATCCCCAGTGAACAATACATACCTTGCTTAATGCGACCAACCACTTACCCACCCGGGTAATTGACTGTTGCTGACTTCACTCATAGACAAGCAATGCGTCAGCTTATAGACAGGCATTGTCGTAGCTTCACACTAAGCAAATAAGATTGCTCACACACTCGCGCAATGCACACCTCTCAGTGGGTTGCTACATGTTTCATATCCCTAATCCACATGACTAAGTATGCGATACCCAAGCAATCCCACTAAGCGTTGCGATGAAAGTAAAGATGCTAAGCAAGAAGATGGAGATGGAGTCAAAGGAAACAAAGAAATGCATTGAAAACACATTGTATTAATTCCTTAATCACAAAATGTCATACAATACAATATGAGAAAAGAAAGGAAGAGGAAATGACCGGCTGGAAGCAAAGACTTACTTCCAGTGGATATGCATCAAGGTTGCCAGTGGTGCCATGGATGGGCGGAGGAACTGACTCTCTCGAGATCTAGCTCCGGTCGAAGGCTCCGGTCGTCACTCGAAATGGATGAAGGAGGTGAAGAACTCTCAGCCATCTTCTCTTATATTTGTCTAGATCGAAGGGATAAACCCTGGATAAAATAAATTTCAGCTTATTGGCTTCTATTTATAGAGCTTGGATCGTCGGCAGCATTAATTGGACTACTCTGAGTCTGACGTTCAGCGCGTTCATCCTTTCTAAACCTCTGCCACTAACGGCGTGGTAGGTGAAATGTCAACATTAGCTTTGGATTTTCTCAAGGTAGATGCGTTGATGCGTTCATTTCACTTACCTTGTGTTGATCCATTAATTTGCATTGTCGCGTAGCCGCAATCATTCAATGGCCGTATTCTCTTAATACCGCAACTCTATATGATGACCGCAATCACTGACGAGCGCAATTCCCATGCGATGGATGCATGTGGCTGATCACCGCAAAACCCATGCGTTGATATAATGCATTTGCCTTGCGATGGAGAGCTTTTCCTCATGCGGTCGTCTATGCGGTGGTCCAGTTTCCGCGTTTGTGTTCATTTCCTGCATTAGCTACAAAGATAGAACATTAAATGCATAATTAACGCAAAATAACGGGTTAGCCGAGATTCATCATGCTTATCGATGCAAGTTCACTTTTCTCGTGAATTCCTCTCATGATTGCCGCATATTCTGCTTAATGACCTTCATAATTCTAAGTAAAAGGCCTAAGATGACATGCATTTCTAATGTCATCACACCCCCAAACTTAAAATCATGTTTGTCCTCAAGCATGTGTTATACTCAAGAAATTCTAACTCACCTTCATGCTTTCTTTTGCGATGACCAGCTTCTCAGAATACAATTTACACACACCTTCGACCATCATCGCAATGTTTTCCTCCACTTTGGCTACTTCTTCAAAAAGATCTTGTCTCAGTTTATATCCAACAAGCCTTTGCTAAAAAATTTCTATTCATTCACCGCAACTTTGTGTTTAGCTTTTAAGAATGCGTTCATTCAAAAATACTTCAAAACTTTGCGATGGCTTATTCAAATGCGGCGTTAAACCTGGTTACGCCCTTCGTTTTGGCTTACCTCCATGTGTGTCATGCGAGCATCCAACTTCGGTTACGTTCCATATTCAACTCAACTCTTGTCTCGTTTGTTTTGGCTTGCACCAGACAGAGGAGTTGCGCTAATGCCTTGATTCTGGCGACTTGCCTTCGTTTTGGCTTGCCCCCACGTGTGTCATGCGGACATCCAACTACGAGCAAGTGCCCTTCACAACTTAACTCTTATCAACATGGGTTTCCCCATTGCGTTGACAGTGGAGTTATTATTCTCAAAATCTCGCTTCAATCGATTATATATATATATATATATCTTACAAATGATCGCAATGTAATGAACGCAATTCTCCGAGACCGCTGCCACCCCCAAACTTAGAGGTTGGCAGTGTTCTCACTGCAAAGCTAGAAACAAAATTACAAGAATGCGACAATAAATATTTGAATAAAGGTTTGCACAAAATAAAACTTAAGACTTTCAAACTTTAAAGAAGCTAATAAAAATAAAGAATGCCTTGCGTTGATTAGTTAGAAGATGCGGTGAACTATACATACCATCATAGAAACATCGGAACACAACGCTGTTTGCACGAGATGTCAAGAGAAATTTATTTCGTGGAACTTAAACTTTGTATTTGTATTAATTTTGTGGAAAATGAGTACAATCTCTAATACATAGTATTTTAATGCTTTCAAAATAAATTATAATCTTTAAGCTGGTTGATCCTTTTGAACGATCGGCCTTTGGGCTTGTTGATTTTCTTGGGTGATTGGCCTTTGGGCTTGTTGATCTACTTGGATGATTGGCCTTCGGGCTTGTTGATCTTCTTGGATGATCGACTTTTGGGCTGGATGATCTTCTTGGACGATCGGCCTTTAGGCTTGTTGATCTTCTTGGACGATCGGCTTTTGGGCTTGTTGATCATTTTGGAGGATCGGCCATTGGGCTTGTTGATCTTCTTGGATGATCGGCCTTTGGGCTTATTGATCTTCTTGGAGGATTAGTTTTCGCACGAGGCTTTCGGAGAAACTTATTTCATGGAGTTGAGCTTGAGTTGGTGTTGATGTTGAAGTTGTTGTAATGCAATGTGGTTCGATCTCTAATACTTGATCCTCTGATTCTCTCTCAGTTGAGTGAATATGCTTGACTTGAAGAAGAAAAGCACCGAGCGTTCTTGAAGTGGAAGTCTTGGAAGAGTCTTTGTGTCTTCAAGGGTCTTCTGTCTTCTAGGAGTGCAGCTTCAGAAGTCTTAGGAGTCTTCTACTTGTTGATGAATTCTCTTTGTGCTCTCTGAATGTAGAAAATGCTTATCTTCAAAGGACTCCAGTCTTCAGAATGTTTGTATTTTCAAAGGAATTCGGTCTTTAGAATGCTTGCATCTTCAAAGGACTTCAGTCTTCAGAATGCTTGTATCTTCGAAGGACTTCAGTCTTCAGGTGTGGTCAGTTTCAGGAGTCAAGGAGTCTTCTAATTGTGGAGAATTTCCTATAAGTCTTTGGAGTATAAAATTGCTGACCTCCACAAATGAAGAGAACTTCTCTATTTATAGAGTTCTCAAGTGGGCTTGCGCTTGGTTGATCCATGGGCCTAGCCTTTGGGCCAAATTAGTTGGACTTAGGCTTGGTTGTTCTATGGGTTTGGCCTTTAGGCCCAATTAATCAGATTTAGGCCTGATTTGACATTTGCGTCAAATTCAGCCTATTTTTGGGACACAAATAATAATATCAAATTTGGTCAAATTAATTTTATCTGATTCAACGATCATGATAAAACCACGTGGCGTCATCGAAATTTGTATTCAACTTCAATTCAGGACATATGTCAACTCCTAATTGAGCCCAAATTTAATGATTTGGAATTTCATCATTAATTTAGTAAATGACGTGGCAACTTGTGATTGATCTAAAATTTCTCATTCAACAAATGCCCCATTTCAAGATTTATGCACATACATGAGTGGATGAGTCTCGAAAAATATAAAGTTGGAATCAAAATCCAAATATATTTGTTCTTGAATTTGACCTCAAATTGATGTGTCAGTCAAACTATGAATTTAGTAAATAAGTTTAGCTTGAATTTGGGATAAAATTTGGAATATCGCCAAATTTATGAAAAGTTTTGAGCTTTGTCCCAATTTAATTTGATTTGGATTTAAGATAAAATTTGGGATATGCCCATATTTGAATAAAAGCTCAATTGAGATTTTTTTGTTATCAGCAATTTATTTTGATTGAAGATAAAAACTCAATAGGATACTTGAATTTAGAATATGGCCAAATTTTAATTTGGGATGAATTTGAGATCTTTCCCCTAACTTATTTGGAAATAGAGACAAGAACCTAAATTTAGATGAATTTGATATAAAATTTGGAAGATGCCCAAATTTTAATTTGAAATTTTATTTGGTTTGAGGATAAAAGTCTAGTGATTTGGTGATCTAGATTTAGGATAAAATTTGGAATATGCCCAAATTTTAATTTGACTTAATAATTTGGCTTGAGCATAAAAGTCTCATAATTTAGATTTGGGATAAAATTTGAAATATGCCCAAATTTTAATTTGACTTAATAATTTGGGATAAAAGTATGATTTGGTGATTTAGGTGGGATAAAATTTGAAATATGCCCAAATTTTAATCTGAGATTTTATCCTTAATAATTTGGTTTGAGCATAAAAGTCTCATAATTTAGATTTGGGATAAAATTTAGAATATGCCCAAGTTTTAATTTGAGATTTTATCTCTTAATTTGTCTTAAGGATAAAAGTCTCATAATTTAGATTTAGGATAAACTTTGGAATATGCCCAAATTTTAATTTGAGATTTTATTTGCAATTTAATCTCAATGTTGAACAATTTTGATTAAGAATAAAATTTGAAATATGGTCAGATTTTAATTTATGGTTTTATCCACAATTTAAATTTGACTTTCAATAAAATTTGGAATATATCCAAATCTTAGTTGAAGATAAATTTGAGGACAAAATCTAATAAGATTAAATTAAATATAAAATTTGTTTAATTTAATTTGAAATTAGGATAGAATCAAATTAGGAAATATGATAAAAAATCTAATATTTTAAATCAAATCTTTTATTTGATTTGGATTTCCTAATTTATTATGGAACCCAAGGAACTTCTATAAATAGGACCCAACCCCTCCATTATCTTCATCTCCTCCTCTTCTTCTAATATTTCCTTTCTCTTTTTCCTCTTTTTCTTTCATTTTTTTTAAAGAAAATTTTGTATTTTCTTTCTTTCTTTTTCTCTCTCTCTTTTTTTTTTTTTGCGTAGGTTTACTAATTTGTCCTCTTTACTCTTTTATAGGAGCTAAAGCGCAACTTAAGAGAGTATAACGCGTCTTTTGTAGGATGACCTTGGTATGGTCTATCTACTGTATGCCTGTTCATGCTTCCTAATCATCATGGGAGGGGCCCTGCAAGGCTTACAACTCTTCATGCTTTCACCATAAGAGGATCCCGATAATGTCTATCTTGTAGCACCGTTTGCATATCCTGAACGTCATGGGACGGGCCCTGCAAGGCTTACAACTCTCCCATGCTTTCACCCTAGGAAGGATCTCAGTAAGGTCTACCTTGTAGCACCATTCACATATCTTAATCGTCATGGGAGGGGCTCTGCAAGGTTTACAACTTTCTCATGATTTCACCCTAGGGAGGATCCAGATAAGGTCTACCTTGTAGCACCATTCGCATATCTTGAACATCATGGGAGGGGCCCTACAAGGCTTACAACTCTCCCATGCTTTCACCCTAGGAAGGATCCCGATAAGGTCTACCTTGTAGCACCGTTCACATATCCTGAACGTCATGGAAGGGTCCCTGGAAGGCTTACAACTCTCCCATGCTTTCACCCTAGGGAGGATCCTGATAAAGTCTACCTTGTAGCACCGTTCACATATCCTGAACGTCATGAGAGGGGCCTTGCAAGACTTATAACTCTCCCATGCTTTCACCCTAAGGAGGATCCAGATAAGGTCTACCTTGTAGCACCGTTCGCATATCCTCAACGTCATGGGAGGGGCCTTGCAAGGCTTACAACTCTCCCATGCTTTCACCCTAGGGAGGATCCCGATAAGGTCTACCTTGTTATGTTACTTCTTGATCAAAATTTGAAAATAAAGGAAATATGCCATTAAGTATTGAAGTGAGGCAGATGTGCCATCAAACTTTGAAGATGAGAAGAATATGCCATCAAGATTTTGAGCGGAGTCAGGTTGGCTAGAGTCGATCTCGCGTACATGGCGGAACCGGACGGACCAGAATTGTCCTCGCATATGAGGTAAGTCGGATGAACCAGAGTTATCCTCGCATATGAGGTAGAGCTTGGAAAATCAAACTTGATCTCACATATGAGGTGGAACTACACCCACATTTTTTTAGAGGAAGAAAAGCTACACCAATTTTGGAGAAGGGGTGAAGTTGTACTAATATTTTGGAGAGGAAACGAAACCGCCCCACGACTTTGAATATTGAGTGAAGCCGCGTCATCAGTTTGGAGATGAAGTGAAACCACGCCATCAGTTCGGAGATGAAACAAAGCCACGCCACAACTTTAGAGATGAAGCAAAGCCGCGCCAACATTCTGGACAGGAAACGAAACCGCACCACGACTTTGGAGATAAAGCGAAACTGCGCCAACATTTTGGAGATGAAGTGAAGCCGCGCTATCAGTTTGGAGATGAAACGAAGCCATGCCACAACTTTGAAGATGAAGTGAAGTCGCGTCATCAGTTTGAAAATGAAGCGAACCACGCCAGACTTTGAAGATGAAGTGAAGCTGCGTCATGATTTTGTAGACCGAGTCATTGAAGATGGAGTCGAACCATGCACACCGACCTTGAACTTGAAGATGGAGAAGCATCGATAGGACCTTTGCGTTTGAGTTTGACAAAGTATCGGCAAATCCTCCGCATTTGAGTTTGACGAAGCATCGATGAATCTTCACATTGAGCTCGAGTTTGCGATTTTGAGTGTGAAGATGGCATTGCAAAACCTCCAGACTTGAGCATGAAGATGAAGCATCGATGAAGCCTCTAAACTTGAAGATGGAGGAGCATTGATGAAGTCTCTCAACTTGAAGATTAAAGAGCATCGGAGTTTGATTTTAAAGAGGAAATGAAGCGCATTTTAAGTGTGTGCCTTTTATTTACTGTGCTAGCTCCTTACGAGGGATGAATATCTTCAATCCATTGTGTTGCCCCCAATAGGGATGAACATCTTCAATCTGGAGTGTCATTCTTTAACGAGGATGATCAACATCAATCTTGTAGTATCATACTTAGGTGGTTGTGGTACCTTTTCTGATGGACGAAACTTAAATTTCTTTAAGTTTCCTTTGTACCTTTAAAGAAAAGGATAAAATCATGACGTAGTTCTTTTTTTTTTTTTTTTAACTGGACTGAACTTGAAGTTTCTTTCAAGCTACCTACATACCCTTCTTAGTGATAGGGATCAAGTCATAATGTAGTTCAAAAAGAATTTTTTTTTTATGCGCGACTGAACTTAAATTTCTTTAAGTTGCCTACGTACCCTTTATAATGACAGAGATCAAGTCGTAACGTAATTCGTACAAAGATTTTTTTTTTGTGGGCTGTTCACATTTTAAGCTCATGCGAGCCAGGAGCATCATGCAGTTTAGGCTTTTGTGATGAGGAGCTTTTTCATTTAAACTTCAGAAGCTCTTATTTCATCATGGTTTTGATCATCCTCTTAATTTGTAGGATTCATCAATATGATGAGCTTCACTATTAAGGAACCTTCTGTACTTATGTCAACAGAAAATTTCCTCTTCATGCGTGAAGGGACACGACTGTGAATCTTTTCGTCATTGTTTTCTTCATGGAATGACGTTGGCTTCAAGATTTCCATCCTTTCTTTACGTTGATCACTTGTTGCCTTGAGACGATCAAAAGTAGATGCTAAAGGTTGATCTTTCTTTGATGTGGATATACTTAGCCTTTTGAAGACTGAAGTTCGAGCAAAAGTAGTCGTTGGACATTGGTCTTCTTCTCCTACCGTGGCCATACTCAATCTTTGAAAGACTGAAGATCGAGCACTTGAAGGTTTAATACTATCAAAGATAGAAGTTCTTTGCTTCATTTCTTCTGAGTCGTTGACTTTTTGAACAATCATATGATTGTTGTCGACCTCCACTATGCTGACAGTGTGACATGCAATAACTTCTGATACTTTCACTAGATGATTATTGAGAAAGCTTCTTGGGAGAAATTCTGTCAAAGTTGTCGGCTATCGGAATTGAGGGAAGTCCTTGTCTTCTTTCTTAGTAGGCTTAGGCTTCCGTTTCATCCTTTTGCCTTTCTTTTTATGAGTCTTGTTCCTTCTTCTATAGCTTCGATAAGAACGCGATTCTTTTTGGGAGTTTGACTGTCTTCTTTTTCGACGAGTCACAACTATCTACCCTTCGTTGTCATCTTCAACGAGCTCATCTTTCTTTTTGGAATTTGCTATTTGAACCTCTTGCGGGAACCAAACAACTATAGGCTCGAAGGCTCCAAACTGGATTAGACTTTGTCTTTGAGCATGGGACACAGACAATGTTGGAACACTTGAAGTCGCCGCTACTGTAGCGTGATTTGTCTGAGCTACTTCATCCAAATCTAGCTCAATCTTCTTTTCACGAGCTAACTTCAGAATTCGTTCCTTCAGAACGAAGCACCTTTCAACTGGGTGACTAACAACCCGATGATACTTGCAGTAGTTAGGATCATCTATTTTTCCTTCTTGTCCTGGTCGCTTGCATTCCGACAGCTGAATAAGTTGCTTCTCTAGTAGTTGCTCCAAAATATCTACCACATCAGAGTCAGTGAATGAATAAACCTTCTCTTGTCTTTCTTTAAGAGTTGGACAACGCTTCTCGCCCTTATTGTGCCTTCTTTCAAATTTTGTTTGTTTTCCTTTAGAGGAAAATTTCAGCGGGGTCACATGAATGATCATAGATTCTTTTGTGGCACTATCCATGATCTTTTCAGTGCCTTTGGCTTCATTCTTGTATTGTTTACCTTCAGGGACTAGGAAATCTTTAGTTCCCATGTTGGTGATGCTCAGCTCCATATTATGAGCACGTGTTGCCAGCTTCTCAAACGTACGAGGTTTTATCCCTTGTAGGATGTACAGAAGCTCCCAGTGCATGCCTTGAGTGCACATCTCCACTGCAGATAATTCAGTGAGTCTATCTTTGCAATCTAGACTCAATGCTCTCCATCGGTTGATGTAATTGATGATTGTCTCTGTCACACCCCCTCCCTAGCCTTAACCCCCAAGACCGGGAATGGAATATGAGGGTAAACAGTAGTATTCCAAGACAACATTTAAATTTAACATCCCCCTCATATCTATTAAGGATTTCAACATGTTTACAACACTCTATCTATCTTTCATACACATAGTTTAATTTCCTATATTCTTTATTACATGATCCGAGCTGTGCCCTGAGAATTTACCAACTCCTGGTGTGATGGTGGTTAGCAGACTCCTCCTTGAACGCTCCGCTTTGCTACCTGGGGGGGATATAAGAAAACATTTGGAAGAGTGTGAGCTACTGAGCCCAGTGAGTGGTTCTTTTAAAATAATAATCACTTTGCAAATCATATTTTTGGGACATCAATCACATAATCATAATTCCAGTATAATTTATGCATGATCATGTATATGTTCATTCAATCAACATTCTCCAGTCCCATGATATACGTCGCATGCTCATATCATGGACACATTATCAATCATCATAACTTTTTATGAAAACTTTCCTATAACCCACTTTTCCCGCCAATGTGCACACCGACAATTCTTTATCCCGCTAGTCATGCTTAGATACTTGACTATATTTCCCGTCGGTCGTCACCGACTATTATTTCCCACCGACCAAGGCCGACTATATTTTCCCACCAAGCACCTTTTGTTAAGCATTCTAACTATGTAATCTGGGTATAATCTCAGTTTCCATAGCAATTTCACAAACAATATCATGGCAATCATCGTAACATCATAAGCATGTGTTTTGCACTTACATATGCATTTATTCATATATCAAAGCAAAAAGCTAAGTAAACACTCACTGTCAGCAAGTTTTTTTCCACCAAAATCACCTTCAGACTACCTTCCTGAGAATTCTTCCATATCAATGGAAATTCTTCAATTAATACTTGTTATATCAATAAATAGTGTCAAATTTAGCCAAAATATCATTATAGACTGAAAACACCAGCTTACCTTACTCAAAATTAGTCAAAATACCAAAGTTAGCCTATTTAGAGGTTATTTGGACCGAGATAGGCAGCTGGACGTTGGGCAGTAGGCAGAGTGAGTGTCCTGTGCCGCACAATGCTGGCGTGTTTGGGCGTGCGCTGAGCGTGCATTACGCTAGGCGTGCACTGGGCATGATGCACCACACGGAAAAGGCAGCTGCATTGTGCTGGCATATGGGATGCGTCGAGCGATGCGCGTGCGGACGGACGGATGGACGCAGTGTTGTGTGCGCGCAGGGCGTGGGCTGACTGTGCGTCTGGCTGCCTTAATGCCTCACCAACGCAACCTTGTTTCTTTTGATCTCCAATAAACTTGGCAGTCTAATAACTCAAACGTCACTCTCTAAATATGCTCTCAACACACGATTTAGGTGCTGGTATGAATGACTTCCCCTTGCCCAACTCCCCTATTTATAGCCATTTCAAACTCACCCCATGTTGATAACACAACTCCCATTTGTCTCACTTTGGAGCTGCCAACATTCAATCTACCCAGCCTATCCTTAGCCTAGCCTTGAGTTGTTCTTCTTCCAGCTTGCCAGCCAAAATCCCTTTTGTTGCATGAAATCTCCTTCACCCACCTCATGCTTGGGTGATAAGACTTCAATTGCATGAAATATCCTTTAGCCACATTCTACTTAAATTTTATGTGATCTTCCTTTTGCCACCTAAATCCCTTAAATACCTCACATATTTCTTTACTTAAATTATTTGAGTCTTATATTCGTATACCCTTGGCATTTTCCATCAATTAGCCTCATTTTTTATCCTTAACGCATAGCAACTCACCTTTCCTTCATCAAAGATCAACTTAGCCAATGCATGAGTTGGTCATCACCAACATATAGGGTGGTTGCTCACCCTCGACGCATGGTTTGCTAGGTGTGCTTGCTCAGCTTACTAAGCATGAACGCATGGTGCTGACCATCGACGCATTGTGTACTGCCTAGGCGCTTGTACGCTGGCTCGGCCGTATGGGCATGCTCTGCCGTATAGGCATGTTCGACCGCATGGGCGTGCGCTTGGCCTGGCGCATTGACGCATGGTTGCTCGACAGCATATAAGATGGCTCGTCCACTTGCCCGTTCGACGCATAGGCAGGGCACTCATCGACGCATGGGCTGCGCGCTCGGCATATACCATCGACACACGGGCTACGCGCTTATCATCGATGCATGGGTTGCGTGCTCATCTTCAACCTATGGGCTGCGCGCTCGACGCATGGTTTGTGCGCTTGGCCTTGACACATGGCCTGTGCACTTGACCTCGACGCATGGATGGCGCGCCTAGCATGCTCACTTCGACGCATGCTTGCTGCCCGTGTTCTCATGTATGCCTTTGTGTTGGTTGTGTGCAACCTTTAGCCATTTTTCAAGTCTTCTAGCTTCCATCCTCCATGCCTTCTTGCATCCAACATGTTTTAAGCCCTTCATAAGCGTTTGGATTTTGGTCACCTTTTTGGATAATTTTGATGTTTTCCTCTCTTTGTTCCAATATTCTTACTTAGGATTTTTCTTCTCTATTTAACTTCCCACTTTAGATTTAATGTTAGGGTCTTACAGTCTCTCCCTTTCACTGTTTGGGGTTCGTCAGCTCCATCATGCTAACAGTGCGCCTTGTATTGTAGAAGTGGTTCAAGAACTACCTTTCTAGCTGTTCCCAACTGTCAATCACTTCTGGCTCCAAATCAGTATACCAATCGAAAGCATTTCCTTTCAAGGTACGGACAAACTGCTTGACTAGCTGATCTTCTTTGGTTCCTATATTTTCGCAGGTTTCAATGAAGTGTGCAACATGTTGTTTTAGATTGCCCTTTCCATCGAACTGCTGGAACTTTGGAGGTTGATACCCAGCTGGCATTCTTAGGTTGTCGATTCTCTTGGTGTACGACTTGGAGTACATAAAAGAGGACTGAGATGGTCTTTTGTACTGAACCCGTATGGAGTTTGTAATCATATCCTACAGCTGTTGAATTGACAAGGTGGCAATAGAGGTAGATTGTTACGACTGGCCTTCCTACAAGACAGTCTTTCCTTTGTCATTGGCTTTCGTAGTTGGAGATTGACTCGACTTAGCAGTTTTTCGAGCCTGTATTTCATATCTTAAAGCAGCGATTTCATGATCTCGCTCTTCTACCGCTTTCATAAGGAGATTTATCTTTATCTCCATCTCTGCCATGGTCGACTCAGTCGTTACGTCAGTCATCATGGTAGACACTACATCAAAATTTGATTCTTTCTCTGATAGATCAGTAGTAGAAGCATAGTTGTCGAACAAAGGATTTTCTCTGATGACGATTCCGCCTTTAGGAGATTCCATCAGCTGGTCCCAGATTTTTCCCATAATAACAGAGCTTATATAAGTGTTGCTTGCAACGGTAGCTTTGGATGGAGCTTTCTTTGGTGCCATTTGTAGATTTTTTTGACTTGGATGACGAGAGAGAGATGAGAGGTAGAGATGTCCCACTAAGCGTGCCAATTTGTTCGCACGAGATTTCAAGAGAAATTTATTTCGTGGAACTTGAACTTTGTATTTGTATTAATTTTGTGGGAAGTGAGTACAATCTCTAATACATAGTATTTTAATGCTTTCAAAATAAATTATAATATTTAATCTGGTTGATCTTCTTGAACGATCGACCTTTGGGCTTGTTGATTTTCTTGGGTAATCGGCCTTTGGGCTTGTTGATCTTCTTGGATGATCGACCTTCGGGCTTGTTGATCTTCTTTGATGATCGACCTTCGAGCTTGATGATCTTCTTGGACGATCGGCCTTTAGGTTTGTTGATCTTCTTGGACGATCGGCCTTTGGGCTTAATGATCTTCTTGGAGGATCGGCCTTTGGGCTTGTTGATCTTCTTGGATGATCGGCCTTCGGGCTTGTTGATCTTCTTGGAGGATTAGTGTTCGCACGAGGCTTCCGGAGAAACTTATTTCGTGGAGTTGAAATTGAGTTGGTATTGATGTTAAAGTTGTTTTGATGCGATATGGTTCGATCTCTAATACTTGATCTTCTGATTCTCTCTCAGTTGGGTTATGTTTGACTTGAAGAAGAAAAGCACCGAGCGTTCTTGAAATGGAAGTCTTAGAAGAGTCTTTGTGTCTTTAAGGGTCTTCTGTCTTTTAGGAGTGCAGCTTCAGGAGTCTTGGGAGTCTTCTGCTTGTTGATGAATTCTCTCTATGCTCTCTAAATGTAGAAAATGTTTATCTTCAAAGGACTTCAGTCTTTAGAATGCTTGCATCTTCAAAGGACTTCAGTCTTTAGAATGCTTATATCTTTGAAGGACTACAGTCTTCAGGTGTGGTCAGCTTCAGGAGTCAATGAGTCTTCTAATTATAGAGAATTTCCTATATGTCTCTGGAGTATAGAATTGCTGACCTCCACAAATGAAGAGAACTTCTCTATTTATAGAGTTCTCAAGTGGGTTTGGGCTTGGTTGATCCATGGGTCTGGCCTTTGGGCCCAATTATTCGGATTTAAGCCTGATTTGACATTTGGGTCAAATTCAACCTATTTTTGGGACCCAAATAATAATATCAAATTTGGTCAAATCAATCTTGTCTGATTCAACGGTCATGATAAAACCACGTGGCATTATCAAAATTTGTTTTCAACTTCAATTTAGGACATATGTCAACTCTTAATTAAGCCCAAATTTAATGATTTGGAATTTCATCATTAATTTAGTAAATAACGTGGCAACTTGTGATTGGTCTAAAATTTTTCTTTCAACAAACGCAATCGGGAAAAAGAGAATTTCAAAAGGATAAGGCATACAAGATAATAAGAAAAAACCTTAAGCGGAACAACGCATGCGCTCATGCATTGGAATCCACGCGATTGAAGCCATGCGTTGAAGGGTGAAATGAATTCTTCTATTGAACTACAAACCAAGGAGACTTATTGTTACACCTACAAGAGCAAACGTACCACAACCAAGGAAGCAACCACATATTCAAAATGACAATAAAAATGACCTATACTAAGAAAGTAATGTAAAGATAGAGTAGAAGACATCCTTGGAAAAATAAGAGTGTTGTCACCGCAAGGAGTCTTCCATGCAGGAGATGGTTCTCAACTGCCTGGGTCAAGTTGCCCTGACCATTGGAACTTCTGACAATTGTTGGGCGCATGTTGGCCACCATGAGCTTAGAACTGCCTTCAGCTCTTTTGTGACTGATTGCCCTTCTACTTTGGGGTCAACATTGGCTTTCAGCGCATCGCCTACACTTCAATATTGTTTGCAACTTGGTCGCACAAGCTGCAATACTCCCAAGATAAAAAATTTGCTCACAAAGACACTAAACTTAACAAATATTTAGCTGCCAAGTCCCCGACAACGGCGCTAAAAACTTGATGGCAGGAAATTGGAAGTCAGTTTTACTCGACAACCAACTTCCCTTAGACGTGGTATGCGATGCATGTTCCTAAGATATGCGTTGATAGTCATGCGTCGATGGTCATGTGTTGGAATGAAAAATGCGTTAACGAATGTATGCGAGGTTGAACACAGGGACTTGTAGCTATATGTATGCGGTAATGTGCATGCGGCGGTTGAATAAAAGAATAGAGGGGATGTGACTAAGTTAATCCTACTCCTACTCCTATTTAATAGACCGCAATGAGAATATACATGAAAGGTAGAGATACGACAACACTTGACATGAAATAAATGTACGAGAAAATAGATAAAATGCGGAGATGATTTCATTGCAATACTTAAGAGTGACCGCAAGGGCAACCCTAATCAACACAAGTCATGCGATCATGCAACACTCATACAATAGTAAACCACCTGCGAATGCTACGGCTTATAATGCTAGAATGCATGTGATGTACGTGCAAAGGTGTCTATAGGGCCTACACATAAGCCTCTAATTCTTGTCTATTCGATGATACACAAACAAGGCGACCACATATCATCATTCCTATTCCTAGGGTGCATGCAATGCAGTGTTAACAAACAGGGCTTATCTCTAAGATCCCCATTCTTGCCTATGCGTTCCAATCCGCCCTCTTGAGTCTTAGATTTTTGTTTTAGACTATTCTCCCAAATATGCCTAAATGATGAATGAAGTGCTCATAGGACAAGGTAACCGCATGAACTTAGTTGACCTAAGATTGTTACTATCCCTAGTGAACAATACATACCTTGCTTAATGCGACCAACCACTTACCCTCCTGGGTAATTGATTGTTGCTGACTTCACTCATAGACAAGCAATGCTATGACTAAGTATGCGATACCCAAGCAATCCCACTAAGCGTATAGACAGACGTTGCCGCAGCTTCACACTAAGCAAATAAGATTGCTCACACACTTGTGTAATGCACACCTCTCGGTGGTTTGCTACATGCTTCATATCCTTAATCCATATGACTAAGTATACGATACCCAAGAAATCCCACTAAGCGTTGCAATGAAAGTAAAGATGCTAAGCAAGAAGAGGAAGATGGAGTCAAAGGAAACAAAGAAATGCATTGAAAACACATTGTATTAATTCCTTAATCACAAAATGTCATACAATATAATATAAGAAAAGAAAGGAAGAGGAAATGACCGGCTGGAAGCAAAGACTTGCTTCCAGTGGATGTGCGTCAAGGCTGCTAATGGTGCCATGGATGGGTAGAGGAACTAACTCTCTCGAGATCTAGCTTCAGTCGAAGGCTCCGGTCGTCACTCGAAATGGATGAAGGAGGTGAAGAACTCTCAGCCATCTCCTCTCGCATTTGTCTGGATTAAAGGGATAAACCCTGGATAAAATGAATTTCAGCTCATCGGCTTCTATTTATAGAGCTTGGATCGCCAACAGCATTAATTGGACGGCTCTAAGTCTGACGTTCAGCGCGTTCATCCTTTCTGAACCTCTGCCACTAACGACGTGGTAGGTGAAATGTCAACATCAACTTTGGATTTTCTCAAGGTAGATGCATTGATGCGTTCATTCACCTACCTTGCGTTGATCCATTAATTTGCGTTGTCGCGTAGCCGCAATCATTCAATGGCCGCATTTGCTTAATACCGCAACTCTATATGATGACCGCAATCACTGACGAGCGCAATTCCCATGCGATGGATGCATGTGGCTGATCACCGCAAAACCCATGCGTTGATCTAATGCGGTTGCCTTGCGATGGAGAGCTTCTCCGTATGCGGTCATCTATGCGGTGGTCCAGTTTCCGCGTTTGCATCCATTTCCTGCATTAGCTACATAGATAGAACATTAAACGCATAATTAACGCAAAATAACGGGTTAGCCGAGATTCATCATGCTTATCGATGCAAGCTCACTTTTCTCGTGAATTCCTCTCATGATTGTCGTATATTCTACTTAATGACCTTCATAATTCTAAGTAAAAGACCTAAGATGACATGCATTTCTGCATGTCATCATTGTCTCAATAAACTGAGTGAAATCCACTCAATTAGCTGTAGAAGTGACAGGGATACGGATCAAATTTCTCCAATCTCTTGCATCTTTCCTTCTCTTCTGCTATAATTGGAAGAGCGTACTATGAAAACTCTGTGAACCTCTCCTTATATTCAACGACCGTCATCGATCCTTGAACTAATCTGAGGAACTCATCTCTCTTAGCTTATCTGAATGAGCTAGGATAATACTTTTCTTCAAAGACTTCTCTAAACTATGGCCAAGACATGGCCTCTGAACTGCTCCTTCTGGTTTCTACAACTTTTCACCATTTCCTCAGCTTCTTTCTGTAATAGAAACACTGCTAACCCGACCTTATGGTCATCTAGGCACCTCATCATGCTAAATCACTTCTCAATCAGATCTAACCAGACCTCAGCGTCTACCAGATATGTGGCATTCTTAAACGTCGTTGCCTCTAAGGCTTTAAGCCTCTCAATGTCCTACTTCTTTTCTAGATCTACCTGAACTGATCCCACACTCGTCGCCAACCTTTGAGCGATCCTGTCGAATACTCTATCTTCTAGCTGAGAATCTTCTCCCACCTACGGTGTACTTGACTCACTCTCTGAAGTTGTTTCTGGAACTACTGGACCTTTACCTCTCTTTCTACTGGAATCTAACTTTGGGATCTCTAGTGGTAGGGCCAGGGTCCCATCTGCTATCTGCTTGCTCAGCCTGCCACTTCTTCTCGGCATCTTTACCTATTTATGATGTACACATGTTAAGGACTCACAATAGAGACCTAGACTAATGCATGAACACTCTCTTTTTCCTAAAACCTTATGCTTTGATACCAACTTGTCTCACCCTCTACCACATTACCCTCTTAACCTGAAAAGAGATGTGATGACAGCAGTTACCGATCTTCTTGTTGGCACTTACTGCCTACTAGCCTGCTTAATCTGTCTTAGAAACTCTGGATTAACAAACATACATTTACTGAGTAACCAACATTAATAGACATATATGAACAGGGTTTCATGGCAACCATTATATACATGACATATGTACATACAAGATCTTGTGGGCCCCAACTTGCTAAACTAGTCCCTATATGAACAAAACATATGCACAAATATTTTACAGAACAAACACCTAGTCTTTTCCAAATTAGAGTCTTTGAGTGACAAGAAGCAGTAGAGTTACCTTCTGCGGAGTTGACCACTACCTAGAAGGGAAAACATTTAAAATAGAGTGAGCTACTAGCCCAATGAGTGACTAATAAAATATAAACAACATGCTATAAAAATTGATAACTGCCAAGGAAACTCATACTTAAAACTTTCATCATAGCATACTTAAAACATAGCTTTACATAATCATTGAGTTGAGAGAGAACCCTTTTGCTCAATCTCTCAACGTTAAACCTTAGCTGGTGTGGAGTGTTCTCAACACAACCAACATCGTATCTACCTACGTGCACATGGTAATCACTGAATACCATCATACCTTAGGTACTATGGCCTTGATACCTTCTCAGAGTCCTTCAGTATCGGTCCATTACTAAAAATTCACAGATACCTTCTCAAAGTCCTTCAGTATTAGGTTGATAATAATAATCATAGAACTCATATTTCGAAAGAAAATATATTCTGGAAGCAAGAGCATAATAATCATATGCTTAACATCTTTATCACATAGCTTGAAACTACTAACGTATACTACTTGAACATAAAGACTTGAAATACTGAAGTCTTGCTTTTATAAGATATTAGCTAGGCATACGTTAGAAACTAATTTACTGAAACAAGTATGTTTGAAAACATGCTAATCATGAACATAATCTTTTATCATTGAAATCATGAGCTTTTAATGCATACTTTATGTAAACAAGCACCTTATTACTTTGAAACATGCTTTAGAAACTTTATTTAAACTAGCATGCATTAATCAACTATTCTAAACTTAGTTTGCTTGGGAAAGCAACTTTAACATAAGCTACCATGAGTAAAACTTTGAGTTAAACATTTAGAAAACATTCGTTTTCATTCACCGTCTTGGCATTCATCCTAGGGTTGATAGGTTTCTCCTATTGGTGTTAACCCTGTGGACATAAATATCATGTGTAGTTATTAGCATAGATCTCCTTGTGAGACCAACTTAAGCTCACATTCAATCTTTATATAAGATTCCTTCATCCCAACGCATACCTTAGGTGTTCAACACTTAGAAATTTCTTTGGACTTTAAGTCTTAGCTATGTGGCCAACTTGCTTCACCAACGTACACACCATGCGTTAATGCATATCCTAGGCACTCCAAACAGCCACACACCAACACGCATCTCGCACAGCCTTGCGTTTACAACTTCAGCACACGCCCACACAACCTATTGCATAGCCTAACGCATGCTTGCGCTCAGCCTAGCCTTGCATGCGTGTCAACCTCTTGAGCTGCTTGCTTGTTCCTCCCAAGTAGTTGCCTGCTTATTCACAATTTCCAAACTCAACTTTGAGCTCGAATAACTTATTTTCTATACATCATCATGGAAATTTTCCTTCTACAAACTTGTTTGAAATTGTCTTATAGCTTACCTTAAAGTTTGAGCTCATAATTCTTTTTGGTTTGTTTAGTATTCTTTAATCTTTACCTCTGGCTCAAATTCACCCGAGAGCCTGGCCTACTTGCATAATCTTTAGATTTCAGCTCGATTTCTATAGAAATTTCTTTCGATAGTCCTAGATCATCAACTAGACTCACAAGGATTTTGAATGGCTTTAGAATCACCCTGATAGCATGAGTGAATCGCTTAAACCGAGCTTTTGAAGTTGGCCTTCCCTTTTATACCATAGACTGCATGATTCTTTTAAACTCTAAGCTGCCACTTCATCCCTTAAGTGGGATTAACTCATCTGATCATGACAGCTGACTATCTTAAACTATGATTTAAACAAGTGTCTTCTTTTAATCACCAATGCAAGGCTCTTGTCAATGGCACTCATCAATGCAAGGCCTACAATCTTCACCATCGCATGCTACCCCTTTTGACCGCATGCCTTCTTGTCCAATGCCTAATCTTTCTTTGTCGTGGCCTTAATGTGATCATCGCATAACCTTAACCAACATATGGATCAACCTCATTGCACTACCCCTTGGGCGCCCGCCAATCTCAACATATACTTCATCAAGTAGCGCATGCCTCATGTGCCTTGCACCAACACAAGCAACTCATGCTGAAGCACAAGCACAGCCTCCCAACGCCTAAGGACTTCATGTCGTGCCCCACCTACCATTCGGCGCAACTCATAACTTTTCCTCACATAGGCTCGTGGCCAACGCATAGGCTTCACAACCTACACATTGGCCAGTGTGCACGCTTAGCATTGACACCTAGGTAGCCTCGCTTATGACGTGCGCTCAAGACCTCAATAGCCTAATGCCTACACGCCCTTGCCTTCTCACGTGCATCAATAACTTCTTCTTCCCCTTGCTTCTTACGTAGATTCTCCCTTTATTTCTCTCATTCATTAGAAGTGCAAGTAGTAGATTGAGATTTGTCTTCTTCTTCCCTTTGCTTCTCATGCAGAGAGTGTGACACAGTTTTCTTCTCCCTACGGTTTTTCCCAAAATCAATCCCTCTGAAAAAAAAAAAAAAAAAAAAAAAAAACATCTCCTCTCAAAATCTTTATCTCCCTCTACCAAAATTTCATGAAGCCCACAAAACTCCCATGGATTCTCACTCTATAGAGGATACTGAGGTAATCTGGTGGTGGTATCCAATTGGATTTTTTTTTACAGTGTTGTGGTTTTTGGAATTCGTGATCCAAGGAGACCGGTGAGATCGTGACTGGAGAGGATTTACAGTGAAGCTTTGTGACTTCAAGGATAAGGGTCCTCTAACCCTAATCTCTTCTTCTCTGCTTGTGTTTAGCATGTTGTAAATTAAATTGCATAATATTTTCATATTCTGAATTTTTACGTTTTTATAAAATAATTAAATTGGGACCCAATCCGCTTCCACTTAGGTTTTCACAAACCTTCTTGTCCAACCCAGGTAAGAGACACTAGGAAGCCACTAAATGAATTCTAAGATACTTAATTTGGTCCAAAAGCTCTAACCTAGTCTATCAGAGGTCACATAAATCAAAGTTACAGTTATATAAGTATGTAGATACTGACTATGCAGGGGAGTTGGACAAGAGAAGATCCTTAACATGTTATTTATTTCTCTATAGTCCTAATCTAATCAACTGGAAGACAATATTACAACCTATCTACAATAGAGGCTGAATACATGGTATTGATAGAACTTAGAAGCAATAAAGGAAGCACTATGGCTTAAAGGATTAATGAAGGACTTTGGTTGATGACCAAAGTATCATTCACCTCTCCAAAAATCCACAATATCATACAAGAATAAAGCATATCGATATAAAATATCATTTTATACGAGATAAAGTTGAAAAGGAGAAATAGAGATTTTGAAGGTCCATACATCAGAGAATGTTGCTGATATGCCGTTGAAGCCGGTTCCAAAAATTAAGCTTCTCAAATGCCTTGAGTTGATCAACTTCAACCTACTAAACACAGGGTAAAAGGTCAAAAAAAAAAAAAAAAAAAAAAAAGGAAGGACTGCAGGTTGCATGCGTTGGATTTAAGGTGGAGAATTGAAGAAATTGACTACAAACACATCAAATGGTTCGTTTTCTACTTTTTTTTCTACTTTTACCTAACAAACTTTAAACTTGTAACTGATTTGGTATGAACTATAAATACCTAAGTCAGATCAGAATTTGATACATAGAAAAATCTATTTTGTAAAAAAAAAGAAATTTTGTACAATTTTTAACAGAGAGAGTCCTTTTCATAGATGTAGGCAGATTTTGGCCGAACCACGTTACATCTTTGTTCATCATCTTCTTTACTTTCATTCTTCAAGTGTGCATGTACTTCATCTCTACAAAATCAAGAAAAACCATTAGAATCGAAGGAGAGTTTGAGAGAGCAGTAGAGAGAATCATGAAAAAGAGAGAGAGAATTGTTCCTTTATCAAATTGAACTGAAGGCTATTTTCGATCTGATCTACAGAAAAGTTTGGTAATTGCCCTATACATGTCTAAAGATCATCCTTGTATGTGGTCTCTCCTCAACCAAGTTCTCTACCTACTAAGCCATCATTTTTGGGCCTTCTGCATCCAATTACTATTGTCTTTGGGCCTGAAGTGAAGAAGACAACCCAACAATTACAACTACACCAATATTCATTACGAATGGATAACCATGGCCTTAGTGCAATTCATAATAGTTAGAGTTTAATTTTATGCTTTACAAAAATTAGAGTGGCTTTTGCTTCCTACTCTATGGTATTTACAACTTTACTCGTCAAGTTGTCTATTTGTCAACATCCTTTAATTATTTTATGCTAAACCCACCTACCTTTATCAATAGACATGTCACATCAATATTTCATTAACAATATTGACTACAAACAATCAATTCAAACACAATTTAGTAGATAAAACAATAATTACTATTTAAAAAACTAACAACTTTAAATTCTAAATGAGAATATGGGAGTATCATTTCATGGTTAAGATTTTGTTCTATGTCTTTGGAATAGAACGGTGAATGCACTTGCCCATAAAAGATGTACCAAATTATCTTTTGTTGTTGATCTTATAATTTTTTTTCTTGACTTGTGACCAACTGTGTTGAATATCAGCCGTTTTGTAGCCAATTTGGCATAAGATTCTACCAATTTATATAGTTGCACTTGTCGTTTTATTTGAATAAAAAGTTAACACTTTAATCCCACTTCTACATTTATTAAACTCAAGAAAGGAAACAAGAAATATTAGCTACAAAACACAAAAAAAAGATTTACAAAAACAAAACCAACCTTTTTTAAGAAAAGAAAACAAACAAAATTATTCAACATATTAAAGATTCATAATTGAATCAATATTTAAAATCAAATTTCATTAGAAAACTTATAAATGTATTTTTTTAACAAAAATTTAAAACCCAATTCTAAGAGAAATTGATAATTAAGACCCGAATAAAAAGGAAATATTCGACGGAGAGAAGTTTAAATTTTATACTTAAAAAGTACTTCTCTTTCAACGTCTGGGAGTTGGCGCTTGGGCTATGCACAGCTGGAAGTAGCAGACACCGTTAAACATCCTTCGAAGCTGCATAGACGTAGGGCCCCACTCTCCACTTCTATAACATCCCATTAGCCAATTCCCTCTTCACTTGGTCCCATTCCCACACCCTCTTCTTCTTCTTCCTTCTCTCTCAAATTCTCAATCAATCATACAACCGGCTTTACCTTCATCAACAACATCATCTTCTTCTTCTTCTTCTCAAACCTCACTCATGGCGGTAAGGAAGAAAAAAAAAAAAAGAAAAAAAATCCTCTCACACCCTTCATTTCTTTCATCGCTAATCCTTCTTAACTTCCCCTAGATTTTGATTTCAGGACTTGTTTGTTTCTGGGTTTCACTTCTTTTTTTTTTTTTTTTATTTATTTATTTATATCCTTATTCATGTCTTATTCGTCTTCCTGTCAAATGAGTCTTGAAAAAATTGAGGGTTTTACGTTGGTTGTTGTTTCTCTTTGGCTTTTTGCTTGTTTTTCAAAGGAGGAAATGAATCCGGTTGTGTTATGTTTCTGTATTTGGTATTATGGTTGATTGCTTTTGCCCTTTGTGTCGATACCTCCCGCTTTCTTTGTTGTTGAATGAGTTGCTTACTAGCTTCTGCTTAGTTTTGTTAGTTTGCTAATTTTGCTGAGGGATTGGTGGGGTTTCTTCCTATTTGTTTGGTTTTGAAGTTTCTTCCATTGAGGAAATTTGGGCTTTTCACTTAATCAGCTTTTCTTAAACGTTTTCAAGTATGCTGAAGAAAACGTTGGAGCGTTTTTTGGGATTCTATGACAAATATGTGTAAATTATATCTAACTTGAGAGCTTCATCCAAACAAACAGACAAACAAGGTAGCCCAACAAATATCTTATGGTTTGGTGTTAACTGTTAACGATGAGTTCTGGAAGTTTTTTTTTTTTTTTTTTTTTTGTTTGTTTCTTATGGTCTGCCAAATGTCTTACAACTAGTTGGTTAGTCTCAGTTAAAGACTTAAGAATGACCAAGAAGCTTGATGAAATCTCACGTATGATTCTATGGAGTGCCTTGGATTTAAGTTTTTTAGATTTCGCTTGAATGTTGAATCTGACTTCGCTTACTGAAGGGGGTTTTCATTTCCTCCTCTGTTTTTACCATTCTCAGTATACTTTTTCAGAGATGTTTCTGATATTCGATTGGGAAGTTCTTGATCGTTTCAACTTCGGATTAGCTCTTCATATCATGAGGTTGGGTATCTATAAAGGGTTAGTTAATTTAGGGAATGCACTTTTGTTATTAACCTTGAAGGACAGTTGAAGAATTTTCTGTATGTCTGTTTTTGTTTTGGATCAGAGTGGATTCATTGAATTTTAACTATGGTCTTACAAGGGTTTCTTATGTTCTCTCTTTTTCTCTCCCTTGCGGAGTTTGTATTTTTTGAGCATAGGTTAAAAAATAAACTATGGTCTTACATGGGTAAGATTATAGAGATTTGATCCAAGAAGAAGGGAGAAGAGATCAGAGAATTATATTTCTGCATACTTGAAGAATCTCCACCTTCGTATCTTTGTTACTTATTTTACTGTTATTGCTCAGATTTTTGCTTCCCTTGTGCCTCAATCTTTAAGCACCTAACTTAATGAGCTACAACTGAGTGTACATTTATACTATATTGCTATGAAATGATTGCCATCCTTGAGATTATTGATTCTGCAGGAAAAAGGCAGTAGCAGTCCGTTACCAAAGTTCGGCGAATGGGATGTCAACGACCCAGCATCCGCCGAGGGATTCACAGTAATCTTTAATAAAGCCAGGAATGAGAAAAAGACTGGTGGCATGCCTGACTCTCCAGCAAAGGATGACCCCACATACAAGAATGGTTCTGTTCTTGGAAAGTCTCAACCTGTAAGTTCTTTCCAGCCAAATACTTCGAATGTCTTCGATTAGTTATATGTCTACTCGGAATCGGAAGCTTTGCTTGTTAGACTATTTGCAAATGTGTCTTTTTAGATACCTCCTCCTGAGCTTCTAAGTCCACACTCGACATATTCTTGCAGTCATTGAGTGGAGCCACATTGTGAGATCAATTTAAATGATCAAATTCTCTTTGTTTGGTGCCTACACCTTTTGCATTTTCCCTGTTTTTTCTTTTTTCGTGAATTACTGATAGAGGCATTGTTGTAAATATGCCATGTTGTTTAAACCAATTCAATTCCATTCATATGTTACAAGTAGTAGAACACTGCTATTTTCTCATGATTTTGAAAGTTGGGATTTGCAGAAAAAATGGTTTTGCTGCTTGCAAGCTGCGGAATCGTGAAGCTTTTTGGCTTGATAAACGGGGTTCAGCAGAAATGTAAAATCTGCAAATTCTCAACAACACGACTGAAGCTGTATTTAGAACCTGTGATGGATAATGAGTGCTGGACTCCATTTGTTAGAACTTTTGTCAATAATTTGGGGGTTTGGTTGGGGATGAAGATGATTAATCTATCTTTGTCTTGTTATGTTGTTCCTTCTGCATAAATGGCAATTGTTGGAGATTGTTGTTTATCATCATCCCCTCCTCCCCCTTCCCTCTAGTTGTGAAATGATGTTGTTTGTTGATACTTTCTTGGCTGAATGATTTCAAATGTCTCTTTCTATGTAATCTCAAATTTTATGCAAAGGGTTGTTTCATATCCTTCATTCTCCATGGAAGATGGCTTCCAAACCCACTTCCCTTTTAGAAAGAAAGGTCCCTTTGTTGGGAGTGTGAACAAAATCCTACGTTGTTTAGGAAAAGAAATCCTATATTGACAATTATCTCCATTGGTATGAGGTCTTTTGGGTGATATCAAAAGCAAAACCAAACAAAGGCATAAGGGTATTTATCTAAAGTGGACAATATAACTTGATGTGCCTCGAGGTAGAAGAGCATGTTGTTCGGGATGAACTACCGTGATTGGAATAGCAACTAGAAATTGTAATTTTTTTTAATGGTTGTGAATTCTAATGCGTTTTGGTTATCAAAAACTCGACGATGTTGAGTTTAGTTTTTTGTATCTTAGTTCTTCGACTTCTAATGAATGTTAGTTTGGTTTTTCATAACATTTTTTTTAAACAAAAAGAAATTTAAAAACTATGTGGGTTCATCAGCATTTTAATTTATTTTATAACTTACACCTTAGAGTGAAAAATGTAAATCTAACAAACCAATTGTCATCAAAACAAAATTCTTGAAATAAAATCTCACTGTTTCCTTTTCATGATAAGGATATGATGTAAGAAAAAGATCATGTCAAAATATCTTCTGATTCTGACACAACTGTTTTTTACTTATTATTCTTATTCTATTATTATTCTTATTCTAAAAATATTAGTGAAAAGAAATTCAATTTTCTTCATAAACTTGTTGAGTTGTGTCAAAATCTTCATGTTTCAATTTCATCACTATATTTTAACAAATGTTGCATTCTTTATCCCTATTTTAGTTAACACTAATTCACCCATTAATTTTGACCAAAAAAAGAAAAAAAACAAAACAAAAACAAAGGAAATATTTCTATAAACTTACTGATTTCAATAAAATAATCAACTTTGGCAAAAAAATTAACCTTAATTATTGTATAGATTAGTGATCGAATAACTTTCTGTAAAACTCACAAATTTTTAAAGATAATTTAGTTTAGGGTTGTTTTTCTTTCCATATCAGTATTATACCATACATCCTTTTTTATACTTCATTGAATGTATTTTGAAATATTTTTTAAACAATAATTTCGAATGTAAACTTCTCAGATGGTAAAATCGAAACACTATTTAAACTTAAGATGAAATTTGATGAAATTAAAAGTTAAGCATAGAAATTGACACAATATGTTAACTTTAGAGGTCAAATTTGATTTTTTTTTCCCCAAAGTCTTATTAAAAACAATTATTTTTTTATTATTGTAAGTATTTAAAAAAATTGATTCAAACATTTTACTACTATTTTTGAAGATGATATCCAAATTTGTTAGAACTCAAAAACTACGAAATAAAATATTTGCGCAAAGAAAAATGAGAGAAAGTTACAATATGTACTAAGTAGAAAAAATATTTCATACCACCTTATTTTACATTCATTATGATAATGATATTTAAAAATAAAGGTAATGAATAGATGCAGCTAATTTCATAATTCTATTTTATCTTCATAAGTGTAGACTATCTCAAAGTTTTTCCTAAAAATAATATAGGAACTACCAAATAAATTAACATTTCAAATTGATGACATGTGAAATTAAAGTTTTAAAAGTAATAAAATTTACGCGTGTAAATAAGGGAAATTATTTCAAAGGGTAAAATTATTGAAAATGTTTAGAAGATATAGCAAAATTTTAGAACCATTAATGATAGACACTAATAGACACTGTCTATTAATATCACTTATAGGTATCGTCGATTTGCGTCTGGATAATTCTAAAATTTACTATATTTTATAAATATTTTAATTTATTTTTATATATTTAAAATCAGCCTGTAAATAAACTGAAACTTGTAAAAGAGTAAAAGAAATGACACATGTAAATAGACAAGCTCGCTCTGGGGCTACGATGAATCGATGTGGCTCGACACTTGTTATTCCATAATCAAGTTGTTTCAGTCTGCCATGAATCGGTGACGGAAAAAGCTTTGGATTTCTCTTGTTTCTTCAGCAGCTCCGTCACCGTTCGGAAACCCGCAAAACTTATCAACAATTCCTAATGAAAATTCCAAATTCCAACATGATAACCAATCTCAATCTTATCTCCTGCAACTTCTTCTCACCATCTCTTCCTCTAAGAATCTCCAACCTTACAATTACCCACCAAAACCAAACCCAAACCCAAACCCGAAAACACCAGAAATTGCGCTCCCCAACCATCATCCGCTTCAACTCTCCCCCAAATTTCAACATCCGTGGAATTTCAAGCTCCACTAAAATGGGTCTGCTCCAAAAATGGCGTAGTGCATCAGGAAGTCAGACTACGGGAGACCCAGTTGCGGAAAAGACGAGCCCAGTAGAAAGTGAGCGCGGCGGTGGCGGCACCGGAAATGGAAATGGTGGGGAGGGAAGAGACTGGACGACTTCGATTTTACTGTTTGTTTTGTGGGCTGGTCTTATGTTTTATGTTTTCAATCTCGCTCCAAATCAGACTCCGGTATTTTCTTGATTTTCTTCTTTTGTTCTGTTTTTGCCATTATATGGTTCATCAAATGCTTATTCTATATGTTTCCCTGAAAACGTGCAGTCAACGGACTTGTATTTCTTGAAGAAGCTTTTGAACTTGAAAAGTGACGATGGTTTCAAAATGAATGAAGTTCTTGTCTCTCTTTGGTATATTATGGGCTTGTGGCCTCTTGTCTACTCCATGCTATTACTTCCTTCTGGTAGAAGGTGCCTTCATCTTCTTCATTTAATCACCATATTTCTTTAAAGGGTGTCTGTGGCTGTAAACAATTTGGAATTCATTCATCCTGCTGAATTATCCTCATTTTCAGTTACTATTTATAATGGCATATAAATCTTCCTATAGCAATACGTTCTGTCCACCTCTTTTGGTACAATAGTTAGAAAATTTGAAGATTGTCATTTAGTTTTAATCATTAACTCATGGAATGTATATATATCCTAGCCTCTAAGGATTGAGAAAATTGATCTAATGAGTTGATTGAATGCCAGAGCCTTTTATTACCACGTCCAGCTTTTGGATTTGGCGATAGGCATCATAGATTGGAGTGGAGCAGCCTATATCATAGATTAGCAAATCTCATATGTTATTAGCAAATCAATGCAGTGTGTCGTCTGCTTTTAATCTGATGATTAGAAGCAGCTAGAGAGAATTTAGACTTCCAGTTCAATTCAAATTACATAGTGACATAATTCTTTTATCTGCAGTTCAAATAGCAATGTTCCTGTCTGGCCTTTCATAGGACTGTCATTCTTTCTGGGTGCTTATGGTCTTCTTCCATATTTTGTACTTTGGAAGCCACCACCACCTCCTGTCGAAGAAGATGAGCTCAAGAGATGGCCATTGAATTTTCTCGAGTCGAAATTTACTGCTGGGGTATGGAAAATCCCCTTACCATGAATGTATCTGGAATCTGGATACTGTAGTAAATGCATCAGTTACATATAATGGAACCACAGAATATAATGCATCATAAATCATTCTCTTGCAATTCCTATGTATGGTAGAGCAAATAGTGAAAATTCTCTTGGTTTAAAACTTTTACAGCAAGATCAGGCTGAAGATTGTGATGGGATTCTCTCTATCTTTACCATTGGCATAGCCGAATATCATTTTTGTAACCATTTCATAATGAACTAGTTTTGAATATGGCTCAGAAACCTCGTACCAAGTAGAAACCACATTGTCATCTATTGGAACTCTCAGATTTTTTTTTTCCCTAACATAAACACAATTTTCTGACTTGGATTGGATTGGATTGTGAAGTAGTCAAGCATCCACTATTATGGATTGGATTCTGAAATCACTTCTTCAGTTGTTTCTCTTTTTTCCCCTACCGTTTGATTGAGAATGAAATCTTACCATGGTGGAATCAGATAACATTTGCTGCAGGACTAGGTATAATATTTTATGCTGGATTAGCTGGTGAGAGTGTGTGGAAGGAATTTTTCCAGTACTTCAGAGAGAGCAGATTTGTAAGTCTAGCAATTTCATTTTCACATACTGTCATGGTTATTTGCATAATGTATTCATGCATGTGGTGGGGCATCACTATCTTATCCAACCTATCGAATATGTCATTAAAATTCTTGAATTGTAGACTAGTTGAAGAACAGTTTTTTGCTGCTGCTCCTGGAATCTGATTGATGATCAATAATTTTGGTGTTTAGATATTTATATCAAATTTCTATCTTTGAAAGGTTGTATAGCCTTACCTCGATCTCAAAATGTTATTGATGCAGATCCATGCCATGAGCATCGATTTCATGTTGTTATCTTCATTTGCTCCGTTTTGGGTTTACAATGACATGTCTGCTCGAAAATGGTTCGATTACCATCTCATGTTAATTACTCTTTCTTTTTCAATTCTATTTAGCCTTTTGGACATTAATATGTTGCATCACATTGCAACGAATCCATTCCAGGTATGACCAAGGTTCTTGGCTTCTTCCACTTTCGCTGGTGCCATTCTTGGGTCCTGCCTTGTATCTCGTCCTACGACCGTTGCCAAAGACGACTCCCGTTCCACTCAACCCTGCTGCATCTGAACCCCAATAATCTTGGAAAAGTGATTTGGCAAAATGGGAACTTGGCTGTAATGGTGGAGAAAAAGGCTTTCAGGTACATAGGGAAGTTTTATACCCCACGCATAGTAGATAAGGAAAAAGGAACGTCAAATGATTTGTGAGTGTTGCTAGGTTATGTTAATATATGTTTATTTGATCAAAGAATGGTTCAATATGTTATGCTTCCAACAGGGTTGATTTCGGTCATTCCACACATGGGTTCTCTTTTTCGTTTTACCAACAGCCCTATTGAAGAACCTTACTAACTAATTCACTTAGGCTTGAATGGTTCAATAGGTATTCAGTTCAATAAAAAGAAATTGGAATCTAATCGAGAATGGTGAATCCAAGAGACAACATGTTGAGGATTTCACATTGGGAAAATCAAGGGATTTCACACTCTTTATAAGATAGATGAGTTGTTACTCTTCTAATTGCTAATTGGTTTTGAGATGGAACTTCATGCTATCTAATATAAATTTTCTTACCGTTTTATGTTTTCAGATTGATTTGATTTTAGAGAATGTGCATTTGGTAAGTAATTTGGATTCTATTATTGAGAACAATGCAAATTTTGAAACCGACTCCTTTATAGAATGATTTAGTATCTCATGTTTGTAAACTTTTTAATTTAGAACACACATTATATAATTTATAAATAAATATAGGGTAATTATTTTAAATGACAAAAAGTTGAAAATATTTTCAAATATAGCAAAAGATAGGAATGGATAAACATCTATTAGCTATTACTGATACTCTATTGATAGATAGTGATATTTTGTTATATTTGTAAATAATTTTTTTTTATATTTAAAAATTAAATTATATGATAATGTATAAAATAAATTATATGAAATAAAATACATAAAATAATGATTAGGTTAAAATATCATTGAGTTCTACTATTTTCAAATTTCCAATTTTAGTTTCTATGTTTAGATCTTAAATTTAGTCTTTGCTTATTTTCTTTTTCTTTTTTGTTATTTAATAATTTTACTTTAAAATTTGATAACGTACTCCTATTATATTTTCTTGGATTTATTATTTATTCCATTTCAATTAAAAAAAAAAAAATCAGTACTTTATTCTTTGTTTTAGAAATGCTAGAAATATCATCCATTGTCCTTTTACGATCGTTATTGGGCTTTTCATTAAATGCATTCTGTAGAAGCTCTTAGTGTAAGTTAATAGCATTATGAATCTAGATGTAGGTTCAACGTTGATAGATGAAACCAAAAGGATAAAAAAATCGAAGGATAGAAGGCATTGTAGTAAATATATGAAGATCAATAATACTCATAAAAATTGCTCAATTCGAACATAATTGAGTATAGGAGGATATGAATTGTCATTCTAAAAGTCTTGTTCGATCTTTCAGACTTCGTTTAATAATCATTTAGATCTCGTTTGATTACTATTTCGTTTTTTTTTAAAAAAAAAAAATAAGCGTATTTCATTTATATTTCTTACTTGCATTTTTCTTAAGTACAATGGTTAAATTCTTAGTTAAATTTTAAAAATTAAAAGTAACTTTTTGGGAGTTAGTTTTTTTTTAGTTCTTTGTTTTTTTAAACCATTGGTGAAAATAGATAACAAATGAAGAAATTTCAAGATGAAAATAGTATATTTTCAAAAATAAAAAATAAAATAGTTATCAAATGGGGTTAATTTTTAGTTTTTTTTTTTTTTTTTTAAAAAATTTAGTTTATATATACTACTTCTATCTCATCTTTCTTTATTATTTGTTTTTTACTAATGGTTTAAGAACCAAGTAAAAAATTGAAAACTAAAAAAAAATATATATATATTTTTTTTTGGAATTTGGCTAAGAATTCAATTTTATTATACTTAAAATATATGTAAATCATTGGAAAAAAAAAATGATAAGTAAATAGGTTCAATTTTAAAAAACGAAAGGGTTATCAAACGAGGTTTTTTATTTTTATTTTTTTAATTATTGGAAAAGAAAAACTTGCAACAATTGTACTGTCTGTGCAATTAGTTTATAAGTCAATGAATATGCATATTTTGGATTACAAAAAATGAAAGTTGATTTAATTCAAGTATGATTTCATTAGTTAAAAGTGTTTAGGTGTATAGTAGCATAGTTTAAATGGTATTCATATTTCTCGTATTATACAAATTATATATATAAAAAAAAATAATTAATCTTAATATTTGCTATATGTTTTCAATTAATCTAAATCTTCTTTCAAAATGTTACATCACACAGATTTGTTTCTCAAGTTTAACTATCCAGATGGAAATTAAATCATCAAAATTTAAAATGACTTATCTACATAACATTGTATTCAAAACTGTAGGATGAATGTCTTTTTAGTTCAAGTGGATGAGATTTGAATCTTTTTAACTTTTTAATCAATCATTAAGTCTTGAAAACTAAACTTAAAACTTTTTTTTAATACATCACAGAGATAGGATATCAATTCTCTAATGAATTAGGCTCATTTTGAAATTTTTTAGAGTTAGTGGTTGACCATTAGGATTTTGTTTTATGTTTTCAAATTCATAAATTTAGAAAATACGAGTTTGGTCGAAATCCAAATTTTGTTTTTGAAAACAGTTTTTGGATTACGTGATCCAAATAGTGTAACTTTTGAAAACAACATTTCTATACTTTTACTGCATCATGATTTTGAATTTTAATTTTAAAGTGGAGATAAATTAAATAATATTTAGTGACTAGGTTTATGATTTATAAACATAGTATCAAACACATTTTAAATAACTGTTTAAATTATTAAAATCAAATTTCTAAATCTATCACAAAACACACGTCTGAAAATATGAAATACATCTTAGTTTATTTCATCGAATCCATTCTTTTTAAAATTGATTGCCTACAAAAAAAACACACTTATTTATTTATTTATTTATTTTGGAAAAAACTAACTTTTTGGTCTCTAGATTTTGAGTCTAGTTTCTATTTAGTCTTAGGTTTCAAAATGTTATAACTTTACTATTGACATTTGATTTTTGCTTCAATTTGGTCCTTATGTTTCAAGATTTACATTTTTTTATATTGATTATTCACTAAATACTTATTTTCCGTCCTTGGTGTTAATTTATGTTAATAATTAAAAATCATTAAAAAAAAGTCATAATTAATTAAGTTTCATTATTTTTTATCACTTAAAATTTAAATTTAAAATTTCACTCATAAGTATTTTAATTAATTAATAGAAATTGATATTGATGATTGAAAGTGAACATTTAATGAAAATATTGAGATTAGAAAATGTAAACTCTTGAAACTATCAAATTGGAAGAAAACTCAAATTCAAGTGTAACTAAATTGAAACAAAACTAAAAACTTAAAAGGTGGAATATTTAAAAACTTAGAAGGCGAAATATTTAAAAATTTAGGAACCAAATAGAAACGGGATCAAAATCTAAAAACACATTTTCCTTTTTTTTTTTTCTTTTTTTAAGAAAAGTTTATTAAACCAACTATCCACCAACCATAATCTTCCATTGAGGAAAACAAAAATACCAACAGGATTCATAGAGTTGAGGATTAGAAGAAGAAGATAGAGCACGAAAACAACTCAAACCAGCGCAAGGAGTGACAAAATTTACGTGAATAAAATACAATTAACATAATAAGAAATAACATCCGCACGATTCACAACAATATTTTTGTTTTAGAAAGATGAGATGACAGCACAAATAAAAATAAAATAAAACAGAAATTGGTAATTGGTTTGGAAGGAAAAGAATGTTATTATAAATTATAAAAAAAAAAAAAAAAAATATAATAAGGGAGAGAGTTCGAGAGAGGGAGGCGTGGGAAGAGGGATGAAGCAAGAAGAGGGAAGAGAAGAGCAAGAAGATGGGATTGGAGCATTGGAGACGGATTCAGAGACCTCCAATCACAGGAAGCAACTTCTCATCTTCCACCTTTCTCAGAGGCTCATCCATGGCGACCTCCATTCCCGAATCGAAGCTGCCAAAGATTTGAGGAAGCTCGCTCGGAAGTCTTCCCCCAAGTCCCGCTCTAACCTTGGAGCTTCCAGTCTCATTCAGCCCCTTGTTTGCATGCTTCTCTCCCCCAATCTTGATGCCCGTGAAGCCTCTCTTCTTGCCCTCCTCAATCTCGCTTCCCGCAATGAACGGTTTGTCCATTTCTTCCTACTCATTCATGATTTCCACCTGCCTGCCTGCCTTGTTGTTAATCTCTGTTTTTTCCGTAATGTGGGGTGCCCATGAAGATCATGATATTGAAATTTTGCTGGTGTTAGGAGAATTATCTCAGTTTGGGACTGGGAAATTGCACTCTATTGAAAACCTAGCCAATTTGCGAATTCAAAATCCTTTCACTCGACTCTTCAGTCATGCCCTTTTGCAGAAATCGATTTACTAGTATAAAATCAAGGTCTCACACCACAAACTTGATTTATACTCTGATACTGACGATTTTCAAATAGATGCAGTATGCAGCGAGCTTGGTTTTGATTTTAGATTGCCATTCTTTCTACCTCATTTTTGTATTCTGGATTTAGTAGTCTAATTGGAAAGATCAGTAGACTGTTCGCTTGCTTGTTAAACTTATTTCTAAGTCGATGTAAGTTAGGAACGTGGTTATTTTTGTAGATCATTATCTTGAATATGACTTCTGGCTAGGACGAGCATGTTTCTGTTTGAGTTTAACAATTACTGGGATTGAACTGTTGATCTTTAGAATGGTAGTGGCTATTTTATCCACTAAGCTATACTCGGATTTGTATGAGGATGTGCTTGTTTAGAGTTAAGTTTTTGTTTAGTTCGATTTTAGTAGCTACATTATATTAGATTTAGTGGTGCAGGTTTCGTCCAGTTTTCTATCGTCTACATTTTATAGATTTAACTGTTGCCTGACATGTTATTTGAATATGCAGTTTTATGGATTATAGGTCATAAGCTGATCCTCTTCTTAGTCTCAGTTTAATGACATTTTACAACTGAACCTACAATTCCAATTCTCTCAAATTGTTCCTATTATTTCTTTATTATCAGGAACAAGATTAAAATAGTTGCTGCTGGTGCCATTCCCCCGCTTCTAGAGCTGCTCAAATTCCAAAACCTTAGTTTGAGGGAATTAGCCACTGCAGCAATCCTGACCTTGTCAGCTGCTAAGTCAAATAAACCGGTCATCTTGTCTGCTGGTGCAACATCCCTTTTGGTTCAGATTCTCATTTCTGGAAGTGTTCAAGCTAAAGTTGATGCAGTGACAGCTCTATATTATTTATCTTCCTGCACTGAAAGCGAGAATAGCTCTATGATGCTTGATCCTAGAGCAGTTGCCCCTCTAATTGATCTCCTCAAAGACTGCAAGAAACATTCAAAGTTTGCCGAAAAAACTACGTCTCTTCTTCAGATCATTTCCAACTCTGAAGAAGGGCGAATTGCAATCTCCAATTCGGATGGTGGAATACTAACTTTGGTACAAACAGTTGAAGATGGATCTCTTGTGAGCACCGAGCATGCCGTGGGAGTTTTGCTTTCCATGTGTCAGAGTTGCCGAGCGACATACCGTGAACCCATTTTGAAAGAAGGTGCAATCCCTGGCCTCTTGAGACTCACGGTAGAGGGCACAACTGAAGCTCAAGAGAGAGCTCGCAGGCTTCTGGATTTGCTCAGAGATTCTCCTCAGGAAAAGAGAATGAGCTCCGCAGATCTGGAGAGAATTGTTTACAAAATTGCTGCAGAAGTCGATGGCATAGGCCAAGCAGCTGAAACCGCCAAAAGATTGATGCAGGAAATGGTTCAGAGGAGATTAAACACTGTTTAAACTGCATTTGGAGCGAGCTCGGTTTTGTACATTTTCAATGATGTCTTGACATTCTACTCTCCTTTTCTTCCAGGAGGTAAGTCTTGGGAGATGGGTTGAAATTTCAGTTCTAAATGTTAGGATCTGGTTTGGCCATTCTCTGGTACTTCTGTATTCCAAGGCAAATTAGGAAAGAGAAGCCAAAGAAAAAGAAACAAAAAGAAACTCACTTTGGACTTGGATTTTCACTGAAGTTAACTTCCATTGCTGATGATGTTAAAGACATTATTAGTAGATTGTATATTTTGGATTCTGATCTCTCTGGTACATAAGATTTATCATTTTGTACATGAAGTTCTCTTCAGATCTCATTAGTTTCTAGTAAACATTTTCTTAGGCTGGGGGAAATGTTAAGTTAAATTCGGTTCAGCCTATTCGAAAATCAGCTTCCAAGGTTTGTTCCACATTGCTAGAGGATACAATCTTGAATCTTTAATAATATAGGGCTATAGACCATTCTAAATAAAGCCTAGTGGACCAAGTACTCAACCGTTTGTTGAAAAAAAAGGAAAAAATGCTCTCTAAAATTTAATCTATGCTTATTTATTTATTTACTTAAGTGTGTAACAATTTTGTTTACATACTTTAATATATAACAATTTGGCCTATATGTTTTAAATTTGTAACAATTTAATCATTATTGTGAAAGTATTATAATCGATAGACTAATTAGAATCGACATCTTCGAACTACAAACAATAGGTCGTATTATGATAGCTTTGATGAAGTTTGTAAAGAAGAGATTAAATAATTATAAAATTAAAAGTATAGAGCCAAATAGTTTGAGGATAAAGCGAAAAAAGATACTAACATCGGGATATAATTATGATTTAACAAAATTAGGGAGCATCAACAAACATTTGTATATATGAGCGACCACAAACCTTAGCTCTAATTCTAATTGTACTCAAAGGAAAAAACAAATTAATGAAGTATTGTATGCTATTTTTAAGAACGGGTATACACAAGTTGAATTGAGTTTTTTTTTTTTTTTTTTTTAACCAACTAGAAAATTTGGGTTATCAGGTTGGCTACCCAAAAGATTCAATTAGGCTCTCCAACGGCAAGGTTGTCGGGTTATTTTTTTCTTTATTAATTTAAAATACTTAAATTTACCTATAGCACATGACTAATAATTATTAAAATCTCATAAAATTCAAATGTTAAATACCAAATATTCATGATATTTATTACAAACTTGAAAGGAAAATTATCAGAAATAGCCTTGAAATATTTTTGTCGTTTTGAGAAACTTGTTTAAATAGTCTATCCCAGTGCTTCCAGGCCTACATCAAGACTGAGATTGAGTTAAAAATATGAAAATTTGAATCAATCACTCGTCTAGATTCGTCGATAAAAAGTTGATTTTACGTTTATGCCCTCAATTATTATATTAATTTTATTATTGTTAAATAAATGTTTTAGGAACCCACACTTTGGCTGGCTCAACAAGTTTATGGTCTCAAAATATCCCCACTCTCACATTTTGGGGCTTCCTTCTCTTTCAACACATCTCTTTGCACAAAATCACAAAAACAAGGTATATATCTCACTCTTTTCTTTATTAAAGATGTTTGGGTTTCTAATATGCACGTTGTTGGCCCAAAAAGTGTGATTTGCGTGAGCGTTTAGATAATCTCGGTGCAAAAACACAAATCTCGATTGAGATTAGGCATAGTACATTAAAATTTCTCACAAAAACAAGGTATAATCTCAGTTGAAAATATTTCATCTCTATCAATTATGTATAATACATTAAAATTTTTTGTACTAATCATTATGATCTGATCATAATGTCACAATAGATTTGCCTAAGTGACTAAACTTTAGTCTAATTTTATTCGAACATTTCAAAGAAGATAAGACAAGTTCCATTAGATTAAGATACTTTTATTCATAAATACTCATCAATTATATTAATGATTTATTTATGAAGTCAAACTTACTCTTTCAATCACTATACCACCTCGGTCAAAATGCGTAAGCCCAACAGATTCTTTAGCTAGGTAGCCTTATCTAATAAGGTTTAATGACACTCTTGTATGAAAAGCATGACCTGTGACAGGTAGTAGTAATTTAACTTTAATTCTTAAAGAATTACCCATAACTGTCATTTAAATGCCAAAAAATAAGTAGCTTGTAGGAGAAATAATATCTTTTTGGATTCATTAATCCTTACTCACTCTCAATATAGTATTCAAATGTGTTAACTATTAACATACAGAAAAATGTATTCATTTAAAATTGAACATATTTTCAAACAACTTTTGAAAACATGTCTTATCAGTGAAAATTATTCATACTCTATTAATTACTTAGTAATAAAGTCTAAAGAAATTGAATATCTCTTATGGTGATAAAGGCACCATATTCAGCATAAATAAACATCTTTCTTTAATGGATAATTGCATATATAAAATAATCAACCATTATTTCAAAGAACATATTAACTACGAGACTTTAGGGCATACTTCCCAACAATTTTATGTAACTTGAACATGTATGTGGAGACACACAAGTGGATCATGTTTAAGTAATAACTTAAATAGTCTATAGTATATGGATAAGATTAGGTGCCTTATTCTGGTAACATTATGAATACGACTCACTTTGTAATTGCTATAAGAGTTATAAAGTATTATAAATGATGTGATCCTGATCGTTAATGTGGAGATATGCGAGTGAGGGTATCCTATACAAAGAGTTTATATAAGATCGGACCACGAATTGATTAATCTTTCTTTATAATTCTACTAATTGAAGAGATTAACAATTCATAGGATGACCATAGGTGACTCAACATCAATCTTGAGTGAGTTATGAACTCCTGTCTATGAGGACAGTTCTTTGATCTATATGAGTGAGAGTGACCAATATCGCCGACTCAATATGCTAACCATTTTGGAAATTTATCCAAGTAGAGAGTTGGGAACGTAGCTAAACAAGATGAAATTCACTTATTCCATTAAATGCTGATTCTGAGTCTTGAACAATGAGGCCTCACCATCTCACTGGCAAGAGAGAGATTTAATTTATAGTTGGATTATAAACTAATTATTCATTAGACAGAGTGATAGTACTTAAGGAGTTAGATATAATTACAAGGGTAAAACAGTACTAATTTGACCCAGTTGTAGTTACAAGTGATTCATGAAGGGTTGACTTATTGTTGATTGGTTATATCCGTGGACACATAAATATATTTACAGTGTGAAGAGTACAACTTTGAGTTTTTGGTGGAGTAACTTGCAGTTAATGAATCTTGATTAATTTAATTTAAGAGTTTAATTAATTAATCTCGTATCATTAGAGCTTCTAATATGTAGGTCCATCAGGCCCATTGCCAGTTTACTAAGGATGAAACAAGAATAATTTAATTTTAGATTATTTTGAATTCTTCAAATTAAATTAGGAAATTAATTATGTGAGATACAATTAATATAGAGAAATTCTTATAAATATAAACATTCAAAAAATATTTATATTTTATAGCAAAAAGTTTCAAAAGTGTTTTGTACTTTTGAAACTTTTTACTATAAAATGTAAATATTTTTAAATATTTTTTATATTTAAAAAGCTCCTATTAATATAACGTATATACATTAAAATATAAAGTTAATTTTGCATGAAATTAAAAAAAGTATACTTTATTATATGAGAGAGAAATATTTGAATAAGATCCAAGTATAGTTTATATTAATGAGACTCATATAAAACTATAGGTTAAAATTAATATAAATGAGATTCATAAAACTATAGGTTTTACGAGAGAGATAGATATTTGAATAAGATTTAAATATAATTTATATGAATGAAATTCATATAAAACTATAGATTAAAATAATATGAATGAGATTCATATTAAAACTATAGATTATATGAGAGGATGTTATGTGAATATGATTCAAATTAAATTAAATATATGATACTCAATTATTAATTAATTAATATTATTAATTTAATTATATATGAAATTTGATTTAATATAATTTTAAATTAAAAGAAAATTAAAATAACTCCCTTGTGAATTATTCTACGTTTTAGTGGAGGGGAGTCCATATCTCTCATGTTAAAGGGAATTTTTTCATAAAGGGTTGATTGAGTTGATTCTCAGTGTGTTCTTTGAAAAGAAAAATCACTTTGCTAAATTCTCTCTCTCTCACAAATTTCTCTTCCCTTCAAAGAAGAGTCCCACAATTTTGATTCTTGCTGGAGAATAGTAAGGAAGTCCAAGTGGTAGTGTACGTGAGCGTTCGTGCGATTGTGGAGAAGGAATTGTTGAAGAAAGTCTTCAAGGACAATGTCTCTTCTTCCCCTATAAAGCATGATGTTTATTAGAATATTTATCCTATTTAGTTTATTTCTCCATTTTTCGTATTTTTCCAAAATGAATTTTATTGACACATGCGTTCACGTACTTCTGCACAGGAATTCGATTTCTTCCATTGGTATCAGAGTCAAATCATCTCTGTTTTTCCTTTTGGTAATGAAAACTTAGAAAAAAAATGTGGATTATTTTCTGCATTATGAATGTGATTTGTGAAATAGATTTTCTCAAATTTAGCACTTTAGATTACTATTTTTACTTGATTCAATCATATAAGGCGTTGCTTTTGGACATTTAATTAAGTAATCAAGTCTACAAGTCTAGATCTTAGTATTTTGGCAAGAGTTGCTAAAGAAGGGGACCTAATCTGAAGCAAACAGGCAAAAATTAGAAGCAGAGATGAGCTTTTGTGCTGGAGCATTGAGCAAAGCGCTATGGCACTCTGCTCGGTTCTGCAACACATAGTGCCATCCGCTGCAAAGGGTTGTAGCGCCACGACGCAGCCCCAAAGCAATGTGGAGTTAACTAATTTTTCAAAAAAAGCAAATTAAATATCATTTAATTTAATTAAGAAAAACTAATTATTTAATTAACTAAATATTAAATATATATATAAATATCTCATATTTAAATAAATTCTTATTTGAATCATATTCAAATAAACATCTCTTATAAATTACTATAGTTTTAATATGAATCTAATTCATATTAATTTTAACTTTTAGTTTTTATAGGAATCTCATGAGTTTAATTTTGAATTTCATTCAAAATTAGTTTTATATTATAATTTATCCATATACATTATATAAATTGCATCTTATACAATTATTTACATTTTCTCATTTAATTTGAACAATTCAAATTATTCCAAAACTATTTGAGGCTAGTTTTATCCTTGATGAGCTAGCAAGAGGACCTAATAGACTCATAGATTAGAAGCTCCAATGATAAGAGATTAAATTAATTAAACTCTTGAATTAAATTAAACAACATTCATTAACCGCGGTTAGAATATTTTTGTGTCCATGGATATAACTATTACTAGTAAGTCAACCCTTCACGAATTACTTGTAGTTACAGAGGGTTAAATTACCATTTTACCCCTTGTAGGCCAAGAGAGGGATGGGCACCTTGTTCACCTAGAGTATAACATTCCGAGTTCCGGATAAATCGGGATCAATTATCTTAAATTGTTGGGCTTTAATTTCCTTTAGTTTTTGGATTTTAGAGCCAACTTAAAATAATTGAGTAGATAATTAATTTTATGTGGTTTTAAATTGGTTTAAATATTTGGAAGGATTTAATTTGTATCAAATTGATAGATTTTATGCCCTTTAATTTTGGTTTTTGAAAATTTGAGAAGTTAATTGATTTATTAATTTGATAGAATCCATGGAGATTTTGGAGATATTGGAGATATTGTGATAAAATATTTGATTTACTTTTCTAAAATTAAAAAAAATGAAAGAATTGAGATATTTTAAATTAAAGAAGAGTGAAAAGAGGTAGAAAATTGGAGAGAAAAACATCAGTTCAATTTTTCAGCTTCCATAAAGTTATCGATTATCAAATTTTGAACCATTAGATCATGCTGAAATTTGATTAGATTGCTCGAGATATATAGGGTCTTGTTTTGAACGGTTGGATCGTTGTTTAGGGCTCTGGTTTGTCTATAATTACTGTTGAATAGAATCTATAAAATTGGAAACCCTTCTTCTCTCTCACTCTCGCATACCCTCCTCATGTAAGACTTTCACTACCGGCCACTAGCCTAAACAATTTGCATCATTCGATAGTAATGTCTGCCACTCATCTATGGTTGCCGCCACCTCCACTGTCGCTAACGCCATTTCCATCGGAATTGATATTTTGGGTAAGTTATTTGGTGTTTTATGGGTTTTCTTGGAAGATCTTGAATACCCATCAAATTTTGGTTTAAGTTTTGGCTTAACCATATTTTTTTGATGTTGAAATTGGGTTTTACAGACTCTTAAGGTTCTTTCCGACAAAGATTAAAATTATTCCACGTCCGTTTTTGTAAAATTTAGGGGACTTTGTTGAGAATTTTTAGATATCCACTGAGGGTCAACTTAACTTTTGTTTTAAATGTGAGTTTTGAAGGTTGGATTAGAAGGTTTAAAGCTGCTTTCCATTAGAGTTAAAAGTTGATTTGGTGATATAGTTGTTGGATCGTGTTGATTTTGAAGCTTCGAGATTGTTTTGGATCAAACCACGTGTTGGGTAAGTTGTTTGAGAACATTCAGATTAAGTTGTGATTGGAACTTTATCCGAAACATTGGATTTAATTTTGGTTTATGTTTTTGGATTTATTTAGGATTCAAGATTTTGCAAAGTTGAATTGCTAGCTATTTGGACTTAATTCTAAGGTAAGTAATCCTACTATTGGAATCGCCTTTATGTCGGGCAATACCATCAGGATATTTTTTTAGGATATATATGAGCATAATGATAATTCTGCTTAAGACATGTTATGTGAATGTTCATGGTCTAGAATTTTATGAAATATTTTATGAGGATGAATAAACATGAACTAAGTTTTATATGATTATAAGGATGTATGAGCATGATGATATATTTCGATGATTTTGGGACTTTGATTTTATTGCATTATATTTATGTTAGTGATAGTTGCCCCCTACTCGTAGAAGTGTACCCACCAGAGGTTAGTAATCTCCTTCAGGATTTCACTTGAGGTTTGTGTTTCCTTCGGGATTCACTAGAGGTTATTGATCTCCTTCGGGGTTTCATCAGAGATTAGTAATCTCATCCGAAATTTCACCAGAGATTAGTGATCTCCTTTGAGATTTCACTAGAGGTTTATGTTTCCTTTGGAATTCATAAAAAGTTAGTAATCTCCTTTGGGATTTTACCAGAGGATAGTAGTCTCCTTCAGAATTTCACAAGAGGTTTGTGTTTCTTTCGAGAATCACCAGAGGTTTGTGTTTTCTTCGGGAATCACTAGAGGTTTGTGTTTCTTTCAGGATTCACCTGAGGTTTGTGACTCCTTCGGGATTCACCAGAGCTTGTAAATACCTTTGGGACTTTACCAGAGGTTAGTGATCTCCTTCGGGATTTGACTAAAGGTTTGTGGGTCTATCTCATTTACGGTAGGGTGGGTTCAATTATCCACTAGATGACCATCTAGCATTCGTAGAGGCTTTTTCATAGCTTACTAGAAAGTTGCATTTATTGGACATAAATGCATAGCCTGACTTCGGTAGTGGGGCTACTTACTGAGTATTTTATACTCATACTTTATTATGTTATGTTTTCAGATATTATAAGAACACATCAACAAATGGCAGAAGGAATCCATGACCGTGCCATGGGGACCAGAGAGATACTTCTGCTCACATTTTCATGTTTTGATGTTTTAAATTTCGGTCTTGATGTTTGAACTTAGAGTTCCATTGTTTGAAATTTTTTATCTATAAAGCTTCATGAAATTTATTTTTATTTTCGGGGGGATCTCGACCAAAGATTTCCAGTTATTTAGATTTTACAAATGCTATTTATTTAATAAAATTCTTTTGATTTTAGTCAAGATTTATGAAAGAGTTGTATTGAGATTTATGCATGCATGTAGTAATGCTCTAGTATAAGTCCTAGAAAGTCGGGTCGTTACGCGGAGTCAGAATTTAAGGGAACAATTCATCTACTTACCTTAAAGGTGAGAAGGAGTGAGCTCCATTTTGTGTAACTATAACTCCCTACTTGGACAAATCTCCAAAATGGAAGGCTTATTGAGTCGACGATACTAGCCACTCTCACCCATACAAATCAGAGGACTACCCTCTTAGATAGGAGTCCATAACTCACCAGGATTGAGGTCAAATTACTTATGGTCATCATATGAAATGTTAATCTCTTCAGACAATGGTATTATAAAGAGAGATTAATCATTTTGTGGTCCGATTTTATACAAACTCTTTATATAGATACCTCCACTTGCATGTCTCCCTTAAAACATTTGTAACATTTACAAAGTGGGTCATCCATAGTGTCACTAGGATAACACACCTAACCTTATCCATATGCTACAAACCATTTAAGTTATTACTTAAATATGATCCACATGTATATCTACCACATACTGTTCAAGTTACATAAAATAACCTTGGATCTTAATTTATTGAATTGAGTTAATAAAATTGGATTGAGTTAATGCAATTTAAATGTCAAATAAAATAGCTCCTTATTTTATTAAATAAATAGTTTGTATATTCAATTTAAAAAGTGCGAGTACCACAAGATTTAGGGCATTAACCCCAACAACCTCAGGCTTATATTCAATCAGTATGGTTGTGATGAACCCCTTGGTTTGTTACCATCCAATGGTATCTCAATGGGGATATGGGTGTTGGAACCATCCTCATTTGTATAGTTGGTCGACTCACCGAAGGGTATCAAATCCTTCAACGGATCAAATAATTTTTTGTTCCTACCTTAACTCAGTAATATTAGGGCCGTACGAGACAAATCACAAAGAGCTGTCATATTTCTCAATTAGAATGTTTACAGTCTCGAGGAAACCGAGGAGGGGTTTGGTTTGTGATAAATTGTAGAAAGAAAAGTTATTATAGCTCTTTATCTAAAATATGTTGGGGTTGATGCCCTAAATCTCGTAAGGTCCTATAGTTTGTAATTGAATTATACAAACATTTTATTTATGTAATAAAATATGCAATATTTTATTTCCAAATTAGTTGCATTAACCACAAACCAATAAACATATATCCAAGGTTATCTTGTAGCTTAAACATGTATGTAGAGACATACAGGTGAATCATGTTTAAGTGATAACCTAAATGGTTTGTAATAGATGGATAAGGTTGGATACCTTATCCTGGTAACACTACGAGTATAACCCGCTTTGTAGATGTTACAATTTTTGTTAAGTGCTACAAATGATCTAATCCTGGTCATTCATGTGGAGACATGTGAGCGAAAATATTCTATACAAAGGAGTTTGTGTACGACCGAATCAAGAAATGTTTAGTCTCATTATATAATGTCGTTCATAATAAAGACTCACATTTCATCAGGATGGCCATAGATAACATGACCTGAAACCTGAGTGAGTTGTGATGTAAAACCCGAGTTTTAATTACCTCACTTAAGTATGTTTAAGGATAAGGAAGTGGAGAGGGAAACATTTAAGTATGAGAATCTTGGCTCTCGAGTGTTTGATAAGCTAGCCCTGCAAAAAGAAATTTTGGCAAGTGTTGGTCGTTGAAATGGTGGTTGAGCATCGAGTGGGCACAAGGCAGGCATCGAGTAAATGCTGTCAAGCATCGAGTATAAGTGATCGAGGAAGGGTCGAGCATCGAATATAAATGATCGAGGAAGAGGTCGAGTGTCGAGGGTGAGCGAGGAAGGGTCATGCGTCGAGATGAGCGATCGAATTAGGAGCATGCATCGATCGAGCTCCCAGCGTTGAGTTTCCCACTGAGTATTTAGTCCTTCTCATCGAGTAAGTTAACAGAGAGCCATAAAATTTTCCATCAAGTAAGAACCTTTCTCCATCGAGTTTTCCCAGCGAGGATCGAGTTGCTTGAAAGCTCAATTTTAAATGCTCAGTTTTAAACTTCTCTTTTAGTTACCTAGATAGATGACTTAATCTCGGCCCTTAATCTCTACTAGTGGGTTAGGTGGCTTAAGGAGATTTCATGCAAAGGGTTGGATGGTAGTATAAAAAAGAAAGAGAACTTCAAGGGCTTGTTTTGGGCAATTTGCTAGAGCAAACCAGATGAACTCGGTACCATTTAAAAGCTCTGTGAGTCTAGTTTCTGAAATTGAGCCTTCGGAAGGGAGTTCCCATCGAAAAAAGGGCCGGAGAAAGAAGGAAATGTCAAAGGTTCATTTTCGGGCGTTTTTGGGCACTTGAGGAAGAAACGTAGATCTAGACTGAACCACTTGAATTTTCATGCCAAAACATTAAGGTATTATTGTGAACACCATTTCGAGTAAGTTTGTAGAAGGAACTTTGGCAAGAAAAGGTCTAGGGTTTGAGTTACACATTTTGGAATTTAAACCTAGAATCTTTGCTCAAGTAGGGAGTTACAATTAGGGCTTTTAGGAAAGATTTGAAGGCCTAGGTCAAACCACGAAGAGATTTATGCTGAAAGTTTGAGGTAACATTGTTAACACAATTCTGAGCATGTTTGAAGAAGGAATTTTCTTAAAATGAATTATGGATATCGAGTTATTGACTTTAGAAATTGAATCTGGAATTTGTTGCGCAAACAGGCAACTACTTGCTAAATGTGGGTTTGGCACCCCAAAAATCCTACTAAGTACGGGGCGTGGGCGTCAGAAAGGAGGCGACCAGCTGAAGTTTAGAATTTTTTAAATTCGACTAAGTACCTGATGCCCTAAGGTAAGTTGTGAAGAATTGAATCCGAAAGGAATAATTGTGAGCTTAATTCTGAAAGCGAGTCTAAAAAGAGAGACCATGGCTAGTAACTAAAGTATTTTGATATGTTCACAGGGTTGACATTAGTAAGAGAAACTCATCAATCTTAAAAGGATTTCCCAAAGACTATGAGTGACTCTAATGTTTACAAATGTTTATGAATGATGTAGCAAGTCATGCTTTATGAAATTTACTTATTGATAGCCAGCCTTAAACGGTTACCAAGCTATTTACTTTATTGATGTTTATGAATGCTTTATAGATTAAGAACGTATAAAGTATGGATAGGTATGTCCAGACATGATGTTCTTATGTGATTAATGTCTGGTGCTTATGAAGTATGTTGCCCTAGACAAAGCCTGAATGGTTAGCACATGCTATTAAGGGAAGCTAAGTCTATAAGACAAAGCTAAGTGCGATGTTTATATGAAGGACTCCTAGTAAAGTATGTTTAGCTCAATACTTCGAAGTGGTAATCGAGCTTAGAGATGGTTGATGATAGGATCCTAACTACACGTAGGGCCAGTGAGACAGGGAAGGTGATGGAGAGGAGACACATCCTAAGAGACGAACTCAAGTTTCAGTAAAACGTGTTAATGAAGAATGCTTTGCATTGAGTTGGTTCCGCATTGGCAAGAACTATGAAGAATGATAAACTATGGGATTTCAATGATAATTATTGATAAGTTTACATGTTTTCAAGCAATTAAGTCTCATGAGATTGCTTAGCATTTCCCTCAAGCATGTACTTGCATTATCGCATGCCAAGGTGATATGTTAACCTTATTTCAGTTTAAGTATTCTATGTTGACGCATGCATTCTAAAGACTATAGCTAACTTTCTAAAAATGCTAAACTTAAAGCTATGTTCTAAACGATTCATAATATGTATGATCTTAAAGCATGATATGTTTTAGTAAGCCGGATACTGAAAGCATGGAAGGTGTTCTGGAAGTACCTAAGTTGACGGTTCTTAGTAACTCCACGTGCATGTAGAAAATTTTGAATAAGAGGCCGAAGTATGAGTCTCCTAGGCCATATTTGAGAGGTCGAAGTATGGGTATCCTAGGACATATTTCAGTAATCTAAGGTCGAAGTATGGGTCTCTTGGCCTGATACAGACGTTGGGAGCTTGAGCGATGAATGCTCGTTCTCAACTAAGATTCATGAAGTATTCACAGAACGTTATTATGTTTTATGCTTCAATTGTTATGGAAGCTGTTCGATGAGTTACAGTTATAGACATAAGAAATGGTCAGAAGTGACACACCTCGACTAAGTTCATAATGGAAATTTGGGCTGAAGGGTCCCTCCCCCAACCAAGTTTTAGTTCAGTAAGGTTATGCTTAAGAGGGGACCAGAGGAGTCGCTCTCTTGTAAAGATATTTAATGTGGAAGCTGAGGCCTAAGGGCCTCCCAGAGCTGATGTCTATGATGCCTATGTTATGTTTAGTTACTAGTAGAGAAGTTTTATTAGTGTTCAACTATGTTTTTTAGTTCATGATCTCTTTGTTTAGCATGATTGTTATGTATGTCTTTTACGTTTCAAAGGTTAGGCACTCACTGGGTGTGAACCCGGATCTTAATTTTCCTACTTAAGCAAGTAATTAAGGAAATAAACCAAGTATAAGTGAAATCTTATGTTGAAGGGAAGAAAAAAATTCTAAGTATTGGAGTAAACATTTGAGTAGTTTTTAGTTGGAGTTTAATAGGTGGAAATGAGGCTAAGTGTTGAAGCCTAGGACAACCATGCGTTGAGGCTTGTGAGGCATGGGTGCATGGTGGAAGATGATTATACGTTTGTATAGGGTGTGCAACCAGGACACCAAGCAATGAGTCAAACCATGGTGGATGCTTATTGGCCGAGTATTAGCATGAGGAAAGCGTTGGCATAACAAAGACTTCTCATGCATTATGATGATAAGAGAGCTATGAGTTGATAGATTCATCTGGACAAGTGGCTAACCGAGAAGAGTTTGAGCTTAAGTTAGAAAGAGGTGGACAAAAAGGGTTTCATGCAAAGGAGACTTATGCATGAGGAAGACAACGCAACTTCATGCAAGTAGAAAGTGGCATGGAAGTAGGTGGTGGCAAAGCAAGGTGAAGATACTCCAAAAGTTCCTCAGTAGGAGGTGTCATGCATTGGAGCCTTAAGAGATGATGAGGATCGGTTGCCAAAGGCCTATAAATACCACCACAAGGCTTCTCTTCAGTTCATAACATAATTATCTTCAAAGCACATTAGGAAAAGTGTTTGAAGGAAGATTTGAAAGAAGCTTTGCATTGACCATGAAGAGCATGCGTTGATAGCGAGACCATGTGTTAATCAAGTGGTTCCAAGAGGTGGAGATGCTATCGGATAGTGAGATCATGAAGTAGCATTAACTTAAAACGAAGAATGCTCACAAACTATTTGTGCATTTTGGGTGATTCCAAAGCCATGCGAAAGCTCTGAGTGTCTAGTTTTCAAAGTATGGCTACCGGAGGAAAAGCTTAAAGGCATCGAGCTGGAGGCTGAAGTAAAGACAAAAGAGTTGAGCTCTCGGGTAAGCTTGAGCCAGTCTTGATGATTTGAAGATTCCAGACGAATCACAAGGAGTCCTAAGCTGAGATTTTAAGGTAAGCCTTCTGAGACAATTTAAAACATGTTTGTAGAAAGAAGTGTCTCAAAATAAGGTCTGGAATGATAAGTAATCTGAGCTTCAAAATGAATCTGAAATTTAAGGGTTCAAAAGGAAGCCAGAGAAGACGAAGGAACTTGGAAAAAGAGAGGTTCCTGCCAATCAAGGTGAGTGGTATTTCCTTTAAGGACTTAAGCATTATTTTCATGTATATGTTTATTTTGTGAATGAGTAGCCAGAACGAGCATGAGATGTGACCGAGAGGGTCAGAAGGTCAACAGACCTAGTTTCTGAGCCCGAAGTAGAAACTCACAGGATGGTCAGGGGGTCATGAGGCCTAGTTCTTGAGCCTGTGAGAGGAACCTCGTATGGGATGGTCAGAGGGCCGAAAGGCCTAGCTTCTTAGCCCATAAGAGAGGAATCTATGTGCATATAAGGAACACAAGAGAATATGTGTTTATGATTAGTATCAGCTTAACTATCTACTGTGTGTAGGTAGGATTGAGAATAAACTCATTCGAGACTGAGGTTTAGATGTTGACCTCGTAACTGTGATATGCTTGATTGTTATAAGTTGAAAGAGACTTGTTATGATGTTACCACTCACTAAGCTTCTTGAAGCTCATTCTTTTCTTTCATGTTTTTCTTCCCAGGTAGCGAAAGATGAGGAGTTCCAGGGTGCTGCTAAGGTCAAGGTCTGCCACGTCACAACCACACTTCTGATTCTAAGTTGTTGTTGTAAACTTTTTAGTTAATTATGTGATTTGTATAAACATTATACTATTTGTAATAAAATGAGTTTAGCCAAAAAGTTGTTGTTTATATTCCTGGCTTAAAGGTTAAATGAGCACAAAAGGTTCGATGGGTAGTAGGTATCACAAAAGGGTGGTATCTACCATCCTCATGCCTCCTTTCGGGTTCTGGAGATAGGCTCGGGAGGGGGTGTGACATTGGGCCTTTAGCTCACCTTGTTTAAATGTCTTCTCCACAGGTAGTGGTCACTCCCCAGAAGATGACTCTGTTGTTGCTCTGCCATTCAATTAGAAAGTCTAAGTGTGGGTTATGTATAAAGTAGTATGCATGTATTATGTCATGTAGGGACTAGTTGAGTGTGTTGGGCTCACTGCTTATGTAAAGTGTATATGTTGTATTATTGAAGAGTAATGTAGAACTCAGTTATTGATTGTCATTGTCATAAGTTATGGTTGAGAATATATGCATTTCAAGAATCTAAGTCAGGTTAAGCAGGTTAGTAGGTAGTAAGTGCCAGCGAGAGGGTTGGTAACTGCTACAGTCATACCTCTTTACAGGTCTTTTGGGAAATCTAGGAGGGGGTGTGACATGTAAGCTCATGCCTATGAAAGTGGTCTTTTGATTTGTATGGGTGAGAGTGGCTAGATCGCTGACTCAAAAAGTCTACAATTTTGGGGATTCTCTGATTGGGGAGCTGGGAACACAGCTACATAAGAAGGAATTCACTCATTTCTCAATGTCGGGGCAAGTAGATAAATTGCTCCCTTAAGGGCTGATTTCGAGGTTTGAACAAAGTAGCACCACACCTTCTCCTGGCCCGGGAGGGGTTTGGTCATAGTTGGACTATGATTTATTGTTCATTAGAGGGATTAGTGGTACTTAAAGAGTTAGATGTAACTATAGGGGCAAAACTGTAATTTTGGTCCAGTTGTAATTACGAGTAATTTGTGAAGGGCTATCGTACCTAAAGAGAGATTAATCGTTTCACGGTCCGATCTTATGCAAACTCTTTGTATAGGATACCTCCACTTGCATGTCTCCACATGAATGACTTGGATCAAATCGTTTGTAACACTTACAACTCTTGTAATATTTACAAAGTGGAACATATCTGCAGTGTCATCAAGATAAGGCACCCAACCTTATCTATATTGCATTCCATTTAGGTTATTACTCGAACATGATCCACTTGTATGTCCACCACATATTGTTCAAGTTACATAAAATAACCTTGATAATGTTAATCAACCGTCCTAATTAACTAATTAGGCAACATGAGAAGATGAATGCATACTAATAACTTGAGCTAGTTGCATTAAGTTTTATGGATTATGCTAGAATGGATTTCTAACCGATAATGCCTAATTAGAAACCCAATTTGATTTTCCTCTAGGTTAATTAAAACAATGCTCATTACTGGTTGACTCACAATAAACAAGTCAATCTAACCTCTTGTGACTTGGTGATTTAGGGACAACGAAGTTTAAATCAATAGAAACAAATCATGCAGTCTAGAATGGTTTGTCAGACAATTCAAAGATAAATGATTAAGATGGTTCATTCAAGAGAGAAAATCTAAAACAAGAGTATAAAGAAGTTTTGCTGAAGAACAAGTCTCATAAATCAACCTAAAACAGGAAATTCTTTTAAACACTAGCTAAAACTACTCACCTTAGACAAGAATCATCTTCCTAACTAATGGAGAGAAGTTCCTAAGCATTAATACAAACTAGAGAGGAAAATAAGGGAAGAACAATGTAGAAAAAATCGTGTGGCAATTAGATCATCAGCCTAGAAACAACAAACTGGTACTTATAGAAATCGTAGAGCGTATTGGTGCTTTCTTGTTGTAGCGCCATCCACAACGGCAGGCAGCGCTGTGACACCTTGGGTGCACATGTATCTCCATCAAAGTTTGCAGCACCGCGCCGCTTCCCATGTCATTTTGGAAATTTTTGCCTCTTATTTCCCTGATGTATTTGAGCTTTGTTTTGGTCTATTTTGTTCCATTTTGATCTTAACACTTGGTTCTATCTCTTTAATGCTTCAAACTTGTAATATCAATAAATAAATACGTAAAACTAAGAAACAATCTCAAATTAAGTGGAGCAAAGTAGCACATTTTTGATGCTATCAAGGACCATTGATGTCTCCAAGATTTTCAATTTGATTACCCTTTTATTTTGTTTTATTTTTACTAGTTGACTTTTAAACGCTTCTGCAGGGTGGGTTAGAATTTACAAGAAATTTTTTTTATCAATAAAAAGATTATGTTCCATTATTTCTATATTGAATGTGATTTTTTTTATTAATAGAATAAGGTTTGAAAAGGGTAAATTTTGGTTATAATGTCTATAGAATTGGGATAAAATTTGGGGTCGTTACATAGACTATCTTGAAGCTTCCTACAAGTCAAAATACATCTAATCACCTTGCCATCCTTCTCCAAGAAAGCTTCATTAAGGAGACTAACATTCCAATCAAGAAGCCTAAAATCAACTACATGATAATCCTCAAACTGAGGCTTAAACAAAGATAGGCTAAAAAGTAATAGGAAAAGGTAACCAAGGGTCTTTTGACACACAAATAAAGACATCATCTCCTACCCTATATCAAAGCCAATAAAACATCACCATTCTCGAAATAGATACTTCTTAAAGCCAATACAACCAAGGACTAAGGCTTACATAATAACCTCCATATTTGTTTTGCAACTAAAGCCTAATTAAACTCTCTCAAACCTCTAAAGTTAAGATCACCACACACTTTTAGGAGACAAAGCTTATCCCACGACACTAATGAATCTTTTCATGATGAGGAAAAGACCCCACCAAAACCTTGCATCGACTTTAATTATGTCAATACAAAAACTTTTGGGTAGTTAAATCAAACTCATAAAATATGAAGGAAGAACATGCCCCATGATAAATGTCATATTTTTCATGTTTCTTTTACCCATTTATTTAATAGAAATTCATGTGCAAATTGAGTATAAATGTGTCAATATAACTTTGAAAGGTCATAAAAAATTTTGGGCTTGATGATCTTCTTCGAGGATTGATCTTTGACTTGTCGACCAGTTTGGATCAGCCTCTAGCTTGTTCATTGGTTTGGATCGACCTTTGGCTTGTTGATTTATTGACTTTGGTCTGAGGGCTGGCAAGCTTGTTCTCAAATTAAGGGAAATCAATCTTCAATTTGTAGATGGTGAAGAGACGATCAATTTAGTGAAGAAGAGACAATCAATACGTTGAAGAAAAAAGGCTCAATTGGTTGAAGAAGAGACAATCAATTCGTTGAAGAAGAGATGCTCAATTGGTTGATGAAGAGACAATCAATTTGTTGAAGAGATGCTCAATTGGTTGAAGAAGAGATGATCAATTCGTTGGAGAAGTGACACTCAATTTGGTGAAGAAGAGACGATCTGTTCATTGGATAAGAGATGTTCACTTTGTTGAAGAAGAGATACTCAATTTGTTTAAGAAGAGACGATTTATTCGTTGGAGAAGAGATGCCCACTTTGTTGAAGACGATCACTTTGTCAAAGTCTTTTGGTCTTTGAATCTTCTTATTCTAAATGTTGAAATTTTCTGTATTCTTTGATTTCTCTGATTTCTAAATCTCTAACCGAATGAATCAAATGAAGGGTGGCCTCCTCTATTATAGAGTTTGGGAGGCCCCATATGTGCTTGAGCTTAGTTGACTTTGAGTCCAACTTTTGGGCTTAGACTTAAATCAATCTATTTTTAGATAGATTTTCACTTAAGTTTGATTCAATTTATTTTAATAAACCTGTGATGATGTAGCTTCAAGCCTAGTTGCCATGTGGCATAATTTCATTAGATGGGCCGACATTGTCTGATGGATCAATGCTTGAACAAGTGGCACCATTTCATTTGCCAACTTTCATGTCTTTAATTTTAGTTTGAGGAGACATGTAAATTTGTAATTGGTCTTAAACTTATTAATGATTAATTTAAACTAACGACGTGTCAAGTTATGGTTGGCTGAAATTTGTCAATCAACAATATGTTTATGATTTGTTTTAGTAATGGAAATACATGTTTGGAATCGAATAGGCTATTTTTAAGTTCATTTAAAGTGTGTTGTATTTTTTTTTTTTTTTTTGTAGAAATGTGGCAAATGTGATCGCATCAAATATCGATGTGACCGCATTGTTCCCTAGATCCAATCAATGTGAAGTTCATAACTTGCTATCTATTATTGTTTTCTCAATCTATAGTTGTGCTTTGACTCCAAAACCAACTAGAGATTCAAGGACCATGTATTTTGGTCATCACCCAACCAATTTAAATCCCATTAATGAAATCCATGATTTTGAACATTAACTCATAAAATAGTTGTTGGGGTTGATGCCCTAAATCTCGTAGGGTCCTATAGTTTGTAAACATTGTTGAACAAACTCATTATGTATTTAATAAAATATATGATATTTTATTCATTGCCTATAAAATATTTGATATTTTAGTTGCATTAACCACAAACCAATAAAATAACATCCAAGGTTATCTTTATAACTTAAACATATATGTGGGGACATACGGGTGGATCATGTTTAATTGATAACCTAAATGGTCTATAGTAGATGGATAAGGCTGGGTACCTTATCCTACGAGTATGGCTCACTTTGTAGGTGTTGCAATTGTTGTAAAGTGTAACAGATGATCTGATCCTGATCATTCATGTATTAGACATGCGAGTGGGGATATTCCATACAAAGAAGTTTGTATAAGACTAGACCACGAAATATTTAGTCTCATTATATAACACAGTTCATAATAGAGACTTACATTTCACGAGGATGACCATAGGAAACATGACCTGAATCTTAAGTGAGTTGTGAACTCCTGCCTATGAAGGCAGTCCTTTGATTTGTATAGGTAAGAGTGGCCAGATCGCGGACTCAACAAGCCTACCATTTTTGGGATCCATTTGATTGAGAAGCAGGGAACACAACTATACAAGATGGAATTCACTCCTTTCCCGAGGCATGGGTAAGTAGATAAATTGCTCCCTTAATGGTTGATTCTAGGGCTTGAACAATGTGGCACCACACCCTCTCCTGGCCCAAGAGGGGTTTAGTCATAATTGGACTATGATCTATTGTTCATTATAGGGATCAGTGGTACTTAAGGAGTTAGATGTAACTATAGGGGCAAAATGGTAATTTGGCATAGCTGTACTTATGAGTAATTTGTGAAGGGTCATTGTACTGTTGATTGGTTATATCCATTGGACATAGAAATATATCTATAGTGCGAAGAATGTAGCTGTCGGTCTTTAGTAGAGTGCCCGATAGTTAACGGATGGTGAATAATGTAATTAAGGAGTTTAATTAATTATTCATGTACTGTTAGAGCTTCAAGCTAGAGGTTCATGAGGTCCCCTTGGTAGCTCAATAGGATTTAGTTGAGAATAAGTTTTTGGATTAATTTGAATTGTTCAAATTAATAGAGGGATTTAATTATATATGATATAGTTAAGTTATTTCAATTATACGTGATATAATTGTCATAATGTATTTGATACATTATAGCTTAATGGGAGGAAATAAATATTTTAATTAGATTCAAATATATTTTCTATGAATGAGATTCATATTATTAAGTTTAATATAAATATGATTTATATTAAATGCCATATAATAGAGAAAAGAAACTGTAGTTTATATTGTATGTGATACAATATTAAAACTATAGATTAAATGTTATATTTGATATAACATATAATTTAATATATATATAATATGATAATTTAGTTATCATATTTATATTTATATTATTATTATTTTAATAATAAGGAAGGGTGTTACAGCTCTCTTTCCTATCTTTTCTCTCCATCCACTGTGGGTGGTGGTTATTTTTTATGGCAAGGAGAGTAAAAGAAAAAATAATTTTCTTCTTCTTAAATGTTTTGTTGTTGAACGATTAAGAGGTTACAAAAGTGTTCTGTGAGTTTGTCTTGAGTTTTAGAGTTCTCAATCTTCTTCCTCCTCTACACATTAAGCTTTCCTTCTTAACCAAAATAGTCAGAATCTAGGAATACCAAGGTATACAATGTGGTAGTGTCTGGTTTTGGTTCAAGGTTTATCTTGAAGAAAGTTTTCAAGAAGTTCGTGATCTGTTCGGAGAAATCGTGAAGAAAAAGGTCTTCAAAGGTGAGGTTTCTTGAAACCCGGTGAGGTTTCTTGAAACCCTTTTTCTTTTAAAACATGTTGTAATTTAATTGTAAACACATATTTATTATTTGTTTACTGTAAAAATTTGCATCTAATAAATTATGGAATTTGATCGATCTGCTTCTGCTCAATGTTCTCCTCATTAGAGTTCCTTCAACAGTCCATACTTTCTTTAAGAACAAGAGTTCCTCTGAAGACTAGGTCCCTTAAGTCATTTATGCTCATAAGAACGTGTTGTAGAACGAGATTCTCCTTGAGAAAGGTAAATCAATCCTAGAGAACCCTTTAGTTGTGTAGGCTTTCTCAGACTATTGCTTACTATTTTTCTAGATTTCTTCTCTAATTATTTTATTGTTTTTCTTAGGGAAATTGCATTGTATGGCAAATACATTTTAAGAAACCAAAGCCATGACTTCAACTTTTTTGTAATTGCAGGTATGGCAATCATATAGCAATCACATACAAATCAGAAAACAATCACATAACAATCACATAGAAATCAGATAGCAATCAAATTTTTAGGTGAAAGTATTTTGCCATGTTTGCAAAAAAAAAGAAGCAAAACCTAGGGACACATGCCCAATTTATTTATTTATTTTATTAAAGTTGCAATTCATTTTCTATCATTTCTTCATTTTGTTACATCTCTGTTGAGATTTATGCCCTAAAGTCTCATAGTTAATAAGTTATTAAATATTTATTTAATAATCTTATAGGCAATAATGAATTATCCATTACAATAAAAATCCAAGATTATTAAATGTAGTTTTGACATACAGGTGGATCATGTTCAAAAAATAACCTAAGGTTAGGTGCCCTATTCTAGTGACATTATGGATTCCCCACTTTGTAATTGTTACACATCAAAACATGTGAGTGGGGGTATCCTATGCAATGAGTTTGGATAAGACTGGACTACGACATATTTAATCTATCTTTATACATTCATTAATTGAAAAGACTAATATTTCATATGATGGTCATATGCGATTCGATATGAATCCTAAATGAGTTATGAACTTCTATCTGTGAGGGTTCGTACTTTGATTTGCATGGGTAAGAATGGCCCTTGTAGTTGATTCGATAAACCTACCATTTTGGAGACTTCACCAAATAGAGAGTTGGGACATAATTTCTGATAACTGGCAGAAATGCCAGTTATTATAAGCTTTTTATTTAAAATCATGAGGGCTAATAAGTAGAAAATGCGGTGATAATACTTAGAAATTACAAAAAAGTGAGTTTTTCTTCGATTAGCACATAAATCCTCACTGACCTCAATATTATGCGTTACTCCATGCCAAAGTGTCTATTTTTGTAGCTATCGCAGGAATCAAATGCATGCGTTAGAAGTAAGCAATCGCGGATAAACGCACGCGCTGAAGCCAGGCGACCGCAAAGACATATGCATGCTCTGAAAGTTGGATTACATGGGTCCATCGCATGGAAGTTGCAGTGATCGAATGCATCCATCGCATGGAAGTTACGGTGATCAAATGCGCACATCGCATGAAAGTTACGGTGATCAAGCGAATGCAGTGATCAATTGGAAATTGCGGCCACGGAGTGACAACCATAATAGAAGGACGATCACAAGATGGGTAGAATGCATTGATACTTCAGCTGAATTAAGCTCGGACGCATACCTTAGGAGTCTCAACAAGATAAAACGATGTGACATTGCCCATACCACGACAAAAGCAGCAGTGAGCTATAACGCAATCATGATAGCTGTTGGCGTTTAAACTCTATAAATAGCCTTTTGGACATTCATTTCAAGATATCCGAACTTTTGCCTCAAGGCAGAGGTTTGTGATCACAGATGAGAGCTTGAGTAAGATTTTCAGTGAGAATTCTTCACCTCCCCGAACCCGACCGAGTGACAACCGAAGCTTTTGCCGGAGATAGAGCTCGAGAGAGACATTTCCATCTTTCATCCATGGCACCATCGGTAGCCTTGACGCAGAGTCCTTCATTTCTCTTCTAACCTTTGTATTGTATTACATTTTAGCTTAAGATATTAAGACATTTTGTAATCAATGCATATCTTGATTCCTTCATTACCGTATTTTTTATCATCTTTATCTCTATCATTGTTTATCTTCAGCGTTTATTTATCAAAGGCGATTGCATACTTAATTATGTAGCCTAGAGATAGGATGCATGTAGCAACCCACCAAGAGGTGTGTGTTGTGCGAGTATAGTGAGTTAATCCTCTTTGCTTGGTGAAAGGCTGTAACAACGCTTGTCTATGAGATGTTGCAATATTTGTCTATAAGTTAAATAGCCGCGACTAATTGCCTGAGAAGGTAAGAGCTGGAACACACTAAAGAAAAATATGCATTGTTTCTAGAGATAGGCACAATCTTATGTTCAATGCAACCATGCACTATAAAGATATAGTCATGCGGCTGACCACCAAGAGGTGTGTGATGCGTTAGTGTGACGAGCTAGGATTACTTGGGTGATTTAAAATAATAAACATTACTATACGTTAATGGTTATTTTGCATCTACCTATTCTCATCACAAGTCTTCTATTGCTCAATCTGTTTAGTTAAGAGTAGGAGTAGTATGTAAATCCATTAAACTTCTTCTTTTTATTTTTATTCATTGCTTCACAAGCATTATTGAGTGACAAGTCCCTGTGTTTGACCTCAGATTACCCGAGAAACTTGCATTTGTGTTATACTTGGCGCGAGCGTAAGAAAACTTATGATAGGAACACGTGGTCATTGCATACTAGGTTAACGCATTTTCATTCCAACGCATGACCTCTGACACATGGGCCTAAACACAAAGCTTAAGCCATGTCTAACGCATGATTGCATGTAAAACCCCATCCGTCCCTAATTTTCCATCCAACAATTTCACAAAATGAAATTTACTTCTTCCCATATAGGGTAAGTAAATGAGTAGTTCTCTTAAATATTGGTTTTGAGACTAGAACACGAGCCTCCATCCTCTTACTAAACATTAGGTCCCCACCCTCTTACTGGCCCATGAGAGATTTGGTTTATGATTGAATCATAAACACATTGTTCATTGGAGGATTAGTAGTACTCAAGGTGCAAGATGTAATAATAGAAATAAAAAGAGCATTTAACCCAATTGTAATTACGAACAACTCTTGAAGGATCGACTTACTTGTAATGATTATATTCATTGGACACAACTTGTCCTATAATGCATAAGAGTGCAACTTGAAGGAAATCGAACACGAGGATTTCCATGAGCAGCGGAAGGATCTTTCCAAATTTTAATTGTATATGAACAATACAATGACAATTACAAATGTAAACATACGGTTATGCATAAAACTGAAATTACAACATGCTTTTCTATAGATCAAGGACAAGAATCAACAAGCCTTTGTAGACTCATCCTCCAGTTCCGTGATCACGAACGCTCAATCAAAGAAATACAGTAATACACGAACGTTCGTCCAACACGACAGCTACAAGGCACAAACACAGCAAACTCAAACTAAGTGATCGCCAAGGTCACAAACACCCCGAACACCGTGAACAACCTCTACAGAACCTCGACTGCGTCGAGTTGAGTATAACACTACCAAGAAGGTTACCTTGATATTCTTGGTGTGAGAATCCAGAGGGTGGGCTCTGTATGGACTTGATTAGAGGCAGAAAACTGGAGAAAGAACAACCGTGTAAACGATTGAGCAAGTGGGAGATGAAACAACCTATCGTATAGGTCGATGCCTAATCGTTTAGTAAAAGCTATGCGATCGTTTAACTCATCGTCTAGCTGAGTGTCTATCGTGTAAGAACACTCCACGATTGTTTAGCTAACTCCAAGTTGTCGTTTAGTAAATCTGATTTACTTGACACCTATCTGTGAGTAATTTCTGAGATTAGAATCTCAAATTCACAACTTTGTAAATCTTTTTAAAATTAGGAAAATATTTTTCCTTTTATCTCATGGTTACCATGAAGCCACTAACAACCTCCCACTCAATTGGTTATTAGAAAAAAAAAGATAATTATCTAATAATTAATATTATTATAAATATAAATGATAAGTAACTTACCATAATATATTTATAACCTATAGTTTTAATATTTTATCTCAGGGAACATATAAACCATAGCTCTTTCTCTATTCCATGGCACTTAATGTAAATCTCATTTACATTCATCCTCCACTAAATGTATCTCATACATCATACCGATCATATCATATATAATCGAATTACCTCTTATCAATTTGAACATTTCAAATCAACACCAAGAACTGATCCTCAACTTGAATCCATTGAGCTACTAAGGGGACCTTATGGACTTGTAGCTCGAAGCTCTAATGGTACGTGAATAACTGACTAAACTCTTTAGTCACTGGATCCACCATCCGTTAACTGCCAGGCACTTCACTAAAGATCGACAGCTGAACTCTCCTTACCACAGATATATTATGTGTCCATCTTAACCAATCAACAGTGCCACAAATCGCTTGTAAGTACAGCTCGACCAATAATTGTTATGTCCCTGTAGTTACATCTAACTCTTTAGGTACCACTAATCCCTTTAATGAACATAAGTCATAGTCCTACTATGACTGAGTCCTCTCTTCCAAAGAGAAGTTGTGGCCATTATGTTTAAGCCCTGGAATCAACCCTTAAGGAAACAATCTATCTACTTACCCCTGCTTCAGAGAAGGAGTGAATTCCATCTTGTATATTGAGTTCTCAGCTCCCAAATCAGACAAGTCCCCAAAAAGGTAGGCATGTTGAGTTAGCAATCTGGACACTCTCACCCATGCTAATCAAAAAACCGCTCTCAAAAGCAGAAGTTCCCAAAACACTCAGGATTGAAGTCGTGTCACCTATGATTGTTTATGTGAGATTTGAGTCTCCAGTATCAACGACGCTATATACAGAGACTAATCATCTTGTGGTCTGGTCTTATACAAACTCTTTGTATAGGATACCCCCACTCGCATGTCTCCACATGAATGGTCCAGATCTATCATCTGTCGTAGTTTACGACACTTGCAAACCTCTACAAAGTGGGTCGTATCCGTAGTGTCAGCAGGATTAGGTATTCCACCTTAATCCTTATACTACATACCTATTTAAGTTATCACTTAAGGCATGATCATCTTGTATATCACATATACATGCTTAAGTTTACATAAGATAACCACGGAGCTTTGTTTATTGGATATAAGTAAATTTCAGAATGAAATAACAGTTATTTTATTCATAAACAATGTGTATAATCACAAACAACGAGATTTCGGAAGAATGAGGACACCAATCCCAACACAACTATAGATATATAATAGAGTGATATATAATGAATGAAAATTAATTAATTAAAGAGTTTAATTAATTAATTTTGGATCATTGAAACTTATAATTTGTTAGTCCATAAGGTGCCATTGTTAGCTCATACCAATAATTGGAGGTCGAACTTTGTTGAAAAAAATTTAAAGTATTCAAATTTATTTTTATATATTTGATATATTAAATAAGCAAAAACATATTCAATACATTTGATACACTAAATATCAATGATAGACAAGAAAGTTGTTGAGGCTTTCTATTAATCATATAACATTTATAATACCAGACTAACTACCTATGCTACTGAGTAATACAAGTGATAAGTCTACATCGATCTATAGGGAAGCACAAAGATTAGGTCCTTAAAGCTCATTTTTGAATTAAAGAGGTAAATTGGGGAGGGGGTTGGTGTGGTTTGAGATTCGAGTATGTATAAAAGTAAGGACATAAAAGTAAAGGATAAAAAAATGCAATCAATTGAAATGTTCTAGCCTAAAGATATGGAATTGCCTAATATAGTTTTGATCATCAAATTATCAAAGAATAATTTTAACTTCTTTCCTATGCCTAGCCCAATTAATTAGAAATCTAACCAATGGTCCTAATTACCTAATTAACCAATATAAGTAGAAGAATCTATCATAAACACTTGAACTGACCGCATTACGCATTAGGGATTATTCAAGAATGAACATTTAATTTACGATCACCTAATTAAACATTCAATACGTTTTTTTCTAAGTCAGTAAAACAATGTTCTTCATTATTGACTGATAGCATCAAAAATGTGCAATCTCCCTCTCCTTACTTCAGGATCATTAGGCTATTTAATGAATTTAATTGATGCTTTTATGGGTCTTGAGTGTACAAGAGATTGAATGAAGCGTTCAATGCAAAAATACGATAAAATGACCAAGTGAGAGCTAAATTACACAAAAAGGGAAAGAAGGCAGAAGAATCACCATATTTCCCTCAGCCACAGTGTTGCAACCCTTAAAAGGAGCGTCACGCAATGCTCGGGGACGGAAGCTTCAGATTTCTTGTGGAAACAAGGTAGCGTTGCAATGCTACAAACACCAGACAAAAATGCGCACGTTGGCTTGTGCAACGCTACAACGCCTACTGTATATTTCATTTTATATCCGAAACATAGGTTATCACACAGTTTTTCCATTTTTAGACTTGTTCTTCTTCTCCTCTCAACCGAATACTCTAATCTCTTCATTTTTATTATCTTAGTGCTGGATTATTTAGATTGTTCTAAATTTTAGAGATTTCATCTTCAATTTATTCTTCAATCTATCTTGCATGGGATAATTTGACAAATTGGTTGTGTTAGTATGATTGATTGCTTTGATTAACCTTAATTTGTAATCGCTAGGTAGTTAATCACCTAGAAGCAATGATTAAGTAAGTTTGTGAAGTCAAGATGACAAAAGTCAATTATTCGGCTAAACATTGCCCTCAGACTTAATGCTTGTTATTTTATTGATTAGTGGAGGATTCTTGTTCATTCTATAAATTAACTGTTGGATTTTATGTCCTAAAACTCGTAGTTTGTAATGTCATATTCTTGCTCAATAAAGCTGTTATTGAAAATCTTTAGTAAATTTAAATTCTATATTCATGAATCCAACAAACTAAGGATCCGAGGCTATTAAGTTTAAGTTTGAACTTTATGTAGTGACATAAATGTGGATCAAGTTCAAATATATAGCCAAAATGGTCTATAGTATATGAATAAGGTGGGCGCCTGATTCTGGGGACACTATGGATGTGGCCCATTTTGTAGTTAGTACAAACGATGTGATCCTACACCATACATGTGGAGACATGAAAATGGAGGCATCCTATGTAAAGAGTTTACATAAGACTGAATCATGAAATAGTCACTTTTTATGTTCTAAATGCCATTTAATGTATAAAACTGACAATTTCATTAATTGATGACCTAGGTAACTTAATCTTAATCCCTGACTATGAACTCTTGTTCACTCGGAATTATCCTTAGATTAGCATAGATGAGGGCAGCTCATTATCGCTGGCCCAATAAGCCTCCCATTTCAGGGGTAAGATCAGGTGGATAGCTGGGAACATAGAGTGCAAGACGGAATTCACTCCTACCCGTTATAGGGATAATAGATAGGTTGTTCCTTTTAGTACTGAATCCAGGTCTTGAACAAGGGGCCCCACCCTCTCATTGGCCCGAGAGGGGTTCAGTTTATATGTTGGACTTTAAATGAAATGTTCAATAGAGGATCAGTGGAACTTAAGGAATAAGATGTAGTCTCGGGGGTAAAACGGTTTTTATGACCCAACCGACATTACGAACAACCATTGAAGGATTAACTTACTAATCATGGTTATATCATATGGACACAAATATATCTATAGTGAGGGGAGTGCAACTACGGGTCTATAGTGGAATGACCCGTGAGTTAACAAATGTTGATTAGCTTCATCTAAAGAGTTCAGCCAGCTAATCTCGAATCATTGGAGCCCATGATCTATAGGTTCATTAGGTTCCTCTACTAGCTCATATAGAATAAACTTAGAACAATATGATAGAATAATTCGAATTGTTCGAATTAGGTGAAGAGAGAGAAACCGACAAGTATATGTGATATAGTGGTCGATTTTTCAGTTTAAAGATACAGCTTTAATATTTATATGTCATTTAAATATCAAGAATATGAATACGTTCATATTCGAAAGCTCGAAAATAATGGAAATAGTCAAAGATGTAAAAAGTCAAAGAGTTGATTTTTTACTTTGAAAAGTCAAACTTTGACTGATCTTATATTCAAATGTGATTTGAATTTCGAGAAAATAAATACGGATTCATGCTCGGGAGGTCAAAATTAGTCAACACGAAAAAATCATAAAAAAATTCAAAATGTTTTCTTTTCGGTCAAAGTTTGACTTTGACCAAATGACTATTTTGCCCTTTGACTAAAGTTAGTGGGAAAATCCAAACTTTTGTTGGATAATTCCACTAACAAAATAGTGGGCTAGGTGTTGGCTTATAGTGGAGATATTAAGCCCACTTAGATAGTGGATTCTAGGTGTTGGGTTTTTATGAAGTTGTATCATGCAATTTTACATGGTCATTTTCTATAAATATGGGCTTTTGAATTTAGATTAAAAACTTTTGGACATTTTGCCAAAATAGTTTTCTAAAATTGGGCTAAAAAAAACCCAAACCCAATCCAAAATCCCTTCTTCTATTTCTGTCTCTTTCTCTCTTTCGAGTTCTTCATCCATCGGGTCCCACAACCCGGTTCTGAGTCCAGAGGATAGTAGGTCAGCTCTAGTGGTTGTCCGATTTGTGTTCGAGCGAAGATAGACGAGTTTCGGGAGCTTCAAAGGTAATATTTCAAAATAACCCTAATTAATTTATTTAGGGTTGCATGTTTAATTTGTGCAATTAGAGTAAAATCGATTCTCATTTCCTCTACGCATGCCTATTTTTTCATCATTAACTTGATCTTGAGGACTATAGGTTAGGATTCTAAGTGAGTAGGCTAAGTTCTAATTGGAAAATCTCACACTAATCTTATGATTAATTACATGATAGAATTAAAAGGGAACGAGATAAACTAGGTCGACCTAAGCTAAGTGTTTTGTTTCGATTGATAACTTTCACACAAAAATTCCCTCAATTCATTCCATGCATTTAATTTACTCCACACCATTTTAATTTTCATGCAATTTAAATTAATCATTTTCACAAACCCTCCTTTGATTACATCTTATAAGTTTCGAGGTTAAGAAATATCAATCGGCTCTTTGTGGATCGACGTTAGACTTTCCATTTGTACTACTAGTAAGTATAAGTTGTTTGTTTGGAGAACTGTAAATAACATTTGATTGGCAGACCTTTGGAAGTGACACCATAAGATTTATACAATATCAAATTTGGCACTGTTGTCGGGAAGCCAACAAATTTCTTAATTTTTTAGGCCTATAGTTCCTTTCTTGCTAATCCATTTTCTTTTTTATGCATGATCGACACTCCCGAGGGCTCTAAACTATTCTATTTTTCAGAAATTTAACGAGAAGAGCGAAGAATTAGAAGAGAAAGGAAATAGGAAGCTGTGCTTGAAAGAAACACCTGTGTTGAAGACACGTCAGAAGAAGATTTGAAGAAGAAGGTGTTCTTGAAAATGCACCACCAATCATGGATCATGAAAAGACACTTAAGGAGCTCGTAGTACCTGATTTTACTCATCAACCCCTTTGTATTGCCTATCCAGAAACAACAGGTAATTTTAAACTAAAATATGGATTAATTCACTTACTCCCTTCCTTTTCTAGTCTACCAGGAGAAGATCCGCACAAGCACCTGAAAGAGTTTTACATTGTATGCGATGAAATGAGGCAAAATGGGGTAACTTAAGAATAGATCAACATGAGGGCATTTCCCTTCTTATTGAAGGACGACGCTAAGGAGTGACTATACATCCTACCACCAGGGAGCATTACATCTTGGGAGGAGTTATAGAGGCAGTTCTTGGAGAAGTTTTTCCCTGCATCTCGAGCTCCTAGCATTAGAAATGAGATCAACTGTTGAAGTCGATCAACTATATGATCAAAGTTGAACAACTTTTGATCAAAGTCTTTGTTGGAAAGTTGAACAACTTTTGATCATCATCCATTAAACTCTTTAATGAAGTCTTTGATCAACTATCGCATGCTTATAGAAAATCTATCTAATTCACCTTTCCAGGTAGGTTCCAAGGTAGGGGTATTCCATTTCCATCAGTTTAAGTAACCCAACCTAGACAAAACCCGCCTTGGATAAAAGGTCCCTTATAGATAGATTTATACAATTTTAATCTTTTATGCCAATCAATTTAATCCTATTAAACCGATTTAAAAGATTAAACTTAGGTATATAATTGCATTAGAACCTTGAACTTAGGTCTATCTCAATCCAATTTTAAAACCCTTTCAAAACATGAGTTCGCCTAAGTTCACATGCAACTCTTTCTTATTGATTTTAGTTCTAATTTCCATTATAATGCTTATAACATAAACAACAAAAACCATCCCAATGCGAAGCAAACACATACAAGGTATTCATAATGCTTACAAATTAGCCTAAGTATCATGCTCCATGCATTGTTCATTCATTGCTACGTTTATGTAACACTTATACAACCAAGTAATGAACCAAGAAAACATGCTTCTATTCACCCTTATACTATAACTCTTATAATATAAAGATGATGCAAGAAAATGTTTACTACATGCATAAATATAACTCTCATATTTCATGATGCATTATATTTCATGATGCATATGCATGCTTTCTTGTAATTTCATCATGCCATATTATAACACTTATAATACATGATGCATCAATAATTGTATAACCTAAGGTGGGTTTTAAATCTATATGTCATACACTACGACATATAACCAGCATACATCTCATATATATTAAACAAAAATTGATGAACTGGGATAATTAGCCTCAAATCCTCAAAACCAAACCTAACTATTACAAATAGCAAAGAGTCTTCGGTTCAAACAGGCGAACCGGGTCTTGAACTGTCCGGGCGAAGAAACACGTCTCCCTTGATCGCGTACCAAACTCCTTATGATAACTTACACAAAAGAGTAAACGCTTTACTCAATCGTTACCAATGTTTCTTGAGCTAAACGATCATGTACCTTTATTATGTGATGAAGCATGAGGCATGCGATCTTGCAGCGCGCAACGTACAACGCAAGCCTTAAACGATCATCCAAATGACAACGATGTGGTGAAGCATAATCGTCTAAATGATCGCTGAGCAAGCGTGAGGTATCATATATCAGGTGATCGTGTAGTCAATGGCAATGTGATGAAGCATGCTAACTACAAGATCGTTTAGTGCCCACACCTTTTATTAAACGATGAGCATTAAATGCTCCCACTCGATCGTTTACCTCCAGCATCCACAAGATTGGGCAACCAACGCTATGTGATAGAGCAAACACTTTACCCCATTGTTTAGTAAATACTACACAATCACATAGAAAATCTACACGATCGTAGCCAAATCCTAACGATCGTTTACCTTAGGTTACGTGATACGGCCAACCTTTGGTCTTCTTCCTCATTGAGAACCGCATCTCCATGCTTTGAAACTTCATCACGAACGACTCAACTAACTCAAACACTTTGAATTACAGACTCGATTGCATGTTAATTATGCCAAAAAATGCAGGGACCCTTACAAATTAACACTTTGTAATCGAAGAAAAGCTTTAAACAGAGGTAATTAATCGGTAAACATTCATCAACATCCATCCACAAATGCATTTAACACTTAAATGCAATGTAGAAAACCCACCATGACTATAAAAGAAGTTCAAAACAAAAATGAATTTGGAATATCAGAACAACCTAACTCTGATACCAATTGAAGGAAATCAGACATGAGGATTTCCATGAGCAGCAGAATGATTATTCCAAATTCCATTCGAAATTGAACACTAACAATTACAGTCGATAAATGGAAACTAATAGGTCATGCATAAAACGAAATTACAGCATGCTTTATAAGAGAGTCAAGGGATAGAGTATGCATACCTTTGAAGAAACATTCTTCACGACTCCTCGAACAGTCTCTAAGTGTCCAAGACAACAATACACGAATGCTCGAACACCATGACCGTGAAGGAAATTGAACATGAGGATTTCTATGAGCAGCGAAATGATTGTTCCAAATTTCATTAATATATGAACATTAACAATTACAATCAAGAAATAGAAACATACAGGCTATGCACAAAAAGAAATTACAGCATGCTTTACTAAGATCAAGGGAAGAATTACACATACCTTTGAAGACTCATCTTCAACACCCTTGATCACGAACGCTCGTTCAACCAACAAGACAGCAACACATGAATGCTCGTACACCATGACCTCAACACAGCATGATCATAGCACCCATAAACAGAATCATCTCTTAGACCACGAACACAACGAACGACCTCCAAATACCTCGAACTATGTCGAATTGAGTACGCCACCACCACAATGGCTACCTTGGTATTCATAGTGTGAGAATCTAGAAGTGTGGGCTCTATGTGGACTTGGTTAAAGAACGAGACCGGAGGAGAACAATCATGTAAATGATTGAGCAAGTGGGAGATGACAAGGTCTATCGTATAGACGATGCTCAATCGTTTAAAAGAAGCTCTGCGATCGTTTAGCAAAAGCTCTGCGCTCGTTTAGCTATCGGCCAACTGAGTGAACTATCGTGTAATGTCACTCCAAATCGTCTAGTCTCTCTTCAGCTATTGTTTAGTAAATTGTATTTACTTGACAGCCACCGTAAGAACTCCCGAGAATAGAATATCTCACTTCAACAACTTACCAAATTTAAGAAAATATTTTTCCTTTTATCTCACGGCTACTATGAAACCACCAATAACCTCCCACTCAATTGGTTATTAGAGAAAAAGAAATAATTATCTAATAATTAATATTATTATAAATATATATGATAATTAGCTTACCATAGTATACTTATAACCTATAGTTTTAATATTTCATCTCATGAGACATATAAACCATAGCTCTTTTTCTATTTCATGGCACTTTATGCAAATCTCATTTACATTAATCCTCCACTTGATGTATCTCATTCACTACACCAATCATATCATATATAATCGAGTTACCTCTTGTCAATTTGAAGATTTTAAATCAACACCAAGAACTGATTCTCGAATCCATTGAGCTACCAAGGGGACCTTATGAACCTATAGCTCGAAGCTCCAACGATATGTGAATAACTGACTGAACTCTTTAGTCACGGGATCCATTATATGTTAAGTGCTAGGCACTCCACTAAAGATCGACCGCTGAACTTTCCTTAATATATTATGTGTCTATATCAACCAATCAACGGTGCTGTAACCCTTCACATATCACTCGTAAGTATAGCTGGGCCAATAACCATTATGCCCCTCTAGTTACATCTAACTTCTTAAGTACCATTGATCCTTCTAATGAACATACGTCATAGTCCTACTATGACTAAGTTCTCTCTTCCAAAGAGAAGTTGTGGCCTCTATGTTCAAGCCCCGGAATCAGCTCTTAAAGGAGCAATCTATGTACTTACCCATGCTTTGGGGAAGGAGTGAACTCCATCTTGTGTAATTGCGTTCCTAGCTCCCAAATCAAATAAGTCCCCAAAAAGGTAGGCATGTTGAGTTGGCAATCTAGCCACTCTCACCCATACTAATCCAATGACCGCCCTCAAAGGCAGAAGTTCCCAAAACACTCAAGATTGAGGTCATGTCACCTATGGTCGTTTAGGTGAGATGTAAGTCTCCAGTATCAATGGTGTTATATACAAAGATAAATCATCTTGTGTTCCGGTCTTATACAAAGTCTTTGTATAGGACACCCCTGCTTGCATGTCTCCACATGAATGGTCAGGATCTATCATCTGTAGTAGTTCACAACACTTACAAACCTCTACAAAGCGGGTCGTATCCGTAGTGTCACCAGGATCAAGAATCCCTCCTTAATCCTTATAATACAAACCTATTTAGGTTATCATTTAAGGCATAATCCACTTATATATCTCATATACATGCTTAAGTTTACATACGATAACCATGGAGCTTTGTTTATTGGATGAGTAAATTTCAGACAAAGTAACTCTTATTTTTATTTATAACAATGTGTATATATTACAAACTATGAGACTCCGGGAGAATTAGGACACCAATCCCAATAGACCGGTACAACACGAGCACAACGAACACAACGATCACGAACCCAACGAACAGCCTCCAGAACCTCGAAATCAATCGAGTTGAGTGAAGAAACCACCACAATGGTTACCTTGATATTCTTGGTTTGAGAATCCAGGAGTTATGGGCTCTGTATGAACTTGGTTAGAGGAAAAGACTGGAGGAACAAAATCGTGGAGACAATTGAGCAAGTGGGAGATGACACAGTTTATCGTATAGACGATGTGTTCAATCATATAGAAGATGGCAGCCTATCGTATAGACAATGCCCCATGATCATTTACCTATGACTAGCTAAGTGAGTTATCGTATAGTTAAGCTCCATGATCGTTTAGTCTCTCTATGAGCTATCGCTTAGTGGAACATTTTCACTTGATAGCCTTGTCTGTGAGTAACTTTCTGAATTTAGCAACTCTACCAAAATTAAGAAAACATTTTTCCTTTTATAAACCACTAATAACCTCCCACTCAATTGGTTATTAGTGAAAAAGAGATAATTATCAAATAATTAATATTATTATAAATAAATATGATAACCAACTTATCATAATATATTTATAACCTATAGTTTTAATATTTCATCTCATGAAACATATAAACCCTAGTTTTTATTTTTGTATTTTATGGTACTTAGTGTAAATCATATTTAAATTAATCCTCCACTTGATGTATCTCATACATCATACCGATTATATCATATATAATCAAATTTTCTCTTGTCAATTTGAACATTTCAAATCAACCCCAAGAACTGATTCTCAACTTGAATCTATTGAGCTACCAAGGGGACCTTATGGACTTATAGCTTGAAGCTCCAATGGTATGTGAATAACTGACTGAACTCTTTAGTCATGGGATCCACCATCCGTTAACTGTCGAGCACTCCACTAAAGACCGAGAGCTACACTCTTCTCACTACAAATATATTTTGTGTCCATATCAACCAATCAATAGTGCGATAACCCTTCACAGATCGCTTGTAAGTACAATTGGGCCAATTTACTATTTTTCCCCTGTAGTTACATTTAACTCTTTAAGTACCATTGATTCTTTTAATGAACATAAGTCATAGTCCTATTATGATTGAGTCCACTCTTCCAAAGAGAGGATGTGCCACTATGTTCAAGATCTAGAATCAGTTCTTAAGGGAGCAATCTATCTACTTACCCCTTCTTCGGGGAAGGAGTGAATTTCATCTTGTGTAACTGAGTTTTCAACTCCCCAATCAGACAAATCCCTAAAAAGGTAGGCTTGTTGAGTTGGCAATCTGGCCACTCTCACCCATACTAATCAAAGGACTGCCTTCAAAAGCAAGAGTTCCCAAAACACTCAGGATTGAGGTCATGTCACCTATGGTCGTTTAGGTGAGATGTAACTCTCGAGTATTAACAGTGTTATATAAAGAGACGAATCATCTTGTGGTCCGGTCTTATACAAACTCTTTGTATAGGACACCCCCGCTCGCATGTCTCCACATGAATGGTCAGGATCAGACCATCTGTAGTAGTTCACAACACTTGTAAACTTCTACAAAATGGGTTGTATCCGTAGTGTCACAAGGATCAAGTATCCCTCCTCAATCCTTATATTACAAACCATTTTAGGTTATCACTTAAGGCATGATCCACTTGTATATCTCATATACATGCTTAAGTGTACATACAATAACCATGGAGCTTTGTTTATTAGATACGAGTAAATGCAAAATAAAATAACTCTTATTTTATTCATAATAATGTGAACAATGTATACAAACTACGAGACTCCAGGAGAATTAGGACACCAATCCCAATAGTACATGTGTCTAGATGGTGCTAAGAAAGACTGTCATGCGCCCAACAGGTGTCCTGAGTTAGTTTGAAGCACGACTATTGCACTGGTAAGCAAGATTTTGGCCCTAAAGGTGTTCCAAAGTTAATTTAACCTTAAACACAGGATACTAAAGTTTTTTTTGACTCAGTACAGGCTCAAGATTCGAGGGAGAACTCAGAAAACTAAGAGAGAATCTAAGTAAAAGACCTACTATCGGTTAAGAGTGAGTGACATGTTTTTTCAAATAAATTAATGATTTCATGATTTTTGTTTATTTACGAGTTTTTTCGAGCATGCTATTCTTAAAGTTTAAAATGAGTTTTAAGTATGCATTTTTGAATAAATTTCTTAAGCATACTTGAGTTTTAAATGCTCGGAAGAATATTTTATAAAGCATTTCTTGAGTTGAGATGTTCCTCAATAACTCTATCTTTATGATGTTTATGTTACTAGAATGCTTGATGGCTTAAAACTGAGTACTTAAACAAATTTGATGATTGAATGAGTAAACCCAATACTGAAGGACTATGAGAAGGTACCTAGGTCAGTTATTGAGGAAACCCAATACTGAAGGACTAGGAGAAGGTATCTGGGTCAGCTATTGAGGAAACCCGATACTGAAGGACTATGAGAAAGCATTTGGGTCCCCTGGTACCTAAGGTATGACAGTACCTAAAACTTAACCTTGTGCATGTAGGTATTATTCGACGTTGGTTGTGTTGAGATTACTTCACACCAACTAAGGACTCGACATTGAGCGATGGAGCAGATGGGCTCTCCCTTAACTAAGGCTAGAGAATGATGATTTTCAAACTAACAAATGTTATTCGATGTTTCTAGACTGTTTATTTCATTATCTTGATTGTAATACTTAATGTTCCAGGTTAAAACCATGAGGTTTCTGCATGTCATCTTAGTCCTTTTATTTAGAATTATGAGGGCTGTTAAGCAGAATATTCGGCAATTATGTTAGGAATTCATGAGAAAATGAGCTTGCGTCGTTCAACATGATGAATCTCGGCTAACCCATTATTATGCGTTATTATGCGTTCAATTGTCTATTTTTGTAGCTAACATAGGAAGTGGACGCAAACGCAGAAGTCGGACTACCGCATAGATAACCGCATGCGGAGAAACTCTCCATCGCAAAGGCGAACGCGTTCAATCAACGCATGGGTGTTGCGGTAATCAGCTGAATGCGTCCATCGCATGGTAGTTGTGCTCGTCAAGCGAGTGCGGTCATTGTGTCGAAGTTGCGGTATTAAGCGAATGCAGTCACTGAACGGTTGCGGCTACGCAATAACACATAATAGAGGAATCAATGCAAGGTTGGTGAAATGAACGCATCAACGTACATCTCGGGAAAATCAAAAGCTGATGTAGACATTTCACCTACCACGCCGTTAGCCGTAGAGATTCAGAAATGACTAACATGCCACGAATGTTAGAATTAGAGCAGTCTATTAATGTTGTCGGTGATCCAAGCTCTATATAAAGAAGTCGATAAGCAGAATTTCAAATCATCCAAGGTTTTCGCCTAAGGTTCACCTAGGGCAAATCCTTGTGATCCAAAAAAAATACGTGAGAAGAAGCTTGAGAATTCTTCACCTCCTTCATCCATTCCGAGTGTCGGGAAGCCTATGCCTTCCTAAACCTCCATAACCTGCTCACGTGCTCTCATCGTATGAGTGTGATAGTCGCATACCACCATATCCTACTTCCTGGATGCGTGCAATATCCTATTCGTAGGGTGCATATGCTGTGTAAAAGTAAACGGAGCTTATCTCTAAGTTCCCCATTCTTGCCTATGCGTTTCAATCCGCTCTCTTGAGTCTTAGATTTGGGTTTTAGACTACTCTCTCAAGTATGCCTAAATGATGAATGATGTGCTCATAATGCAAGGTAACTGCATGAACTTTGCTGACATAAGATTATTCCTATCTCTAGTGAATAATAACTTACATTGCTTAATGCGACCAACCACTTACCCTTCCGGGCAGTTAGTTGTTGTCGACTTTACTCATAGACAAACATTGTGTTAGCTTCACACTAAGCAAATAAGGTTTACTCACACACTAACGTAATGCACACCTTTCGATGGTTTGCTACATGCTTCATATCCCTAATCCACATGACTAAGTATGTGATACTCTAGCAATCTCACTAAGTGGTGCAATAAAGTTATGGATGCTAAGTAAAGAAAGATGGAGATAGAATCGAAGGAAACACAGAAATACATTGAACACATCATGTATTAATTCCTTAATCACAAAATGTAATACAATACAATATAAGAAAAGAGAGAAAATGAAAGGACTAGCTGGAAGCAATGACTTGCTTCCAGCGGATGTGCGTCAAGGTTGCCGGTGGTGCCATGGAAGGGCGGTGGAGCTGACTCTCTCGAGATCTAGCTCCGGTCGAAGGCTTCGATCGTCATTCGGAATGGATGAAGGAGGTAAAGTACTCTTAAGCTTCTTCTCACGCATTTTTCTGGATCACAAGGATCCGCCCTAGGCGAACCTCAGGCGAAAGCCTTGGATGATTTGAAATTCTGCTCATCGGCTTCTTTATATAGAGCTTGGATTGCCGATAGCATTAATGGACTACTATGATTCTGACATTCACAGCACGTTAGTCCTTTCTGAATCTCTGCGACTAACAGCGTGGTAGGTGAAATGTCAACATCAACTTTTGGTTTTTCCGAGATGTACGTTGATGCGTTTATTCTACCAACCTTGCGTTGATTCCTTTATTATGCGTTATCGCGTAGCCGTAATCATTCAGTGACTGTATTCGCTTAACACTGCAACTTTGACACGATGATTGCACTCGCTTGACGAGCTCAACTCCCATGCGATGGACGCATGCGGCTGATTACCGCAACACCCATGCGTTAATCGAATGCCTTTGCCTTTGCGATTGAGAGTTTCTCCGCATGCGATTGTCTGTACAGTAGTCCGGCTTCCGCGTTTGCGTCCATTTCCTACGTTAGCTACATAAATAGACAATTGAATGCATAATAACACATAATAATGGGTTAGCCGAGATTCATCATGCTGAATAACGTAAGCTCATTTTCTCATGAATTCCTAACATAATTGTCGCATATTCTGCTTAATAACCCTCATAATTCTAAATTAAAAACCTAAGATGACATGCATTTCTGCATGTCATCAAAGGTCCACGAAGAGGATGTTTGTATATGATTATGTTTGGAAACATGTTTTAATTGTCACTCACTTGGTGTTAGCTCATTCTTTGCCATGTTTACATTTTCTTCCCAAGTAGCGGTCTACACCCGGAGCCTAGTTAATCTGTCAGTTTACTACTCAAAGATATGAAACTATAAGGGAATCCAAAGTTTAATAGTTAGGTGGATGAGTTTATATAATAACATATGCATATTAGGGATGAGGGTAAACTTTAGAGGGAAAACTTGTAATATGAACTCTTTTGGCTTGTGTATATAAATAAATCTTGCTTTAAGACCGTTACATGAATTGTTGAAAAATATTACCTATTCTATCACTTATCTATTCAAGAGTATGGGTATTAAGAGCTAAGGGATAGTGGATGTCATAAGAGGGTTGGCACCTGCTGTCGTCACATCTCCTCCTAGGTTAAGGAGGTAATCTGGGAGGGGGTGTGACATGATAAAGCTCGAATCTGTATATTAACAAACATATCCGATATACTAGCTATGTTATACGAGAGCATGGTTTCCAGCAAAGAAATCATAGATTCAATGCAGACATTGTTTAGACAATTTGTCGATAATGTTATAACTTTGACATACAGGATAGAACCTCTGTTAATAAACATGTTTTAGATATGTTGAAAATAACAAACAGGATTGTCATAGATGAGGAAGCTAAGAAAGCACAACAAAGTGAATATAATTTACTTATTGTTGAAACGTGTTTAGTGGAAAATGATAAATTAACCTGGATATTAGATTCAGGTGCCGCTAATCATATTTGCGTTTTCACTCAGGAAATTAGTTCCTGGAGGCAGCTTACAGAAGGCGAGACAACTTTTAAGGGAGGGACCAAAGAGGTTGTCTTAGCTAAGACAGTAGGCGATATGAAGTTATTTATTGAAGATTGATTTATTTTACTTGAAAATGTCTATTATGTTCTTACTATGAGGAGGAATTTAATATTTATCTCATGTTTGATAGAACAAAATATAAAGTTTCTTTTCAAGTTAGTGAAGTGTTCATTATATCAAAAGGTATTAAAATATGTTCTGCAAAACTAAAAAATAACTTATATATATTAAAACCAATTGAGGCAAAAACACAGATCACAAACATCTTCTCTCAATTTCCTCTCCTTGTACCTTCACTTTGTCTTCTTTTCTGTTTACTGAGCAATCATTTGAAAGGGTGTGGGTTATTTCGATCGGGTTTTGGTGTAGTTCCAATCGAGACAATACATCTTCTGTGTTGTTTTATCTTGGGGACAATGTGACAATTTTATAGAACTGCTTGCACATTGGGCAGAACCACGAAATATCTTAAAGAGAGCGAGATCTGCGACTCAGCCAGTAACAAGTTTCTTTTTTGCAAGTTCTATTTTTCTGACGGCTGTTGTTCGTAACTTTTTTTGCTGTCATCTTCTGTCCATTGGAGGATAGCCATTCCAACAGAATTAAAATGTCGTCACTTTTTGAAGTTGAAAGTGCCATCTTATCCTTACTTAAACGACCTCGTTTTGGCTGTATTATTCCCTTTGAAAGTCGATCGAAATGTACATAATTTTCACACCTTTGAAGTCGATCAAACTGATTTCCATGATAGTGCTAATGGTGGCTGACCCGAGTGATTGCTCTCTAATGGCTCTTGTCAATTCCTAATTCTCAATCTCCAAATCATCTTCAATATCCTTGAATTCAACAACATCGTCTCTCTCAATGTCAATCTCCGAATCTTTGAAGCCTTACCCAAAAAATTGGCCAGTTTCATCAACGAGGCCCTAATTTCAATTTCGATAAAGTTTCTCCCAGCCAGACCACCTCCTCTTCCTTCAACGACAAGGAAATGAACTAAATTTACTTCTGATGGTGAATTCACCATATGTAGATGCCCATGATATGGCTTTAGTGAACACTACAAGGAGTCCATTGGTGCTCTACGACCGACCACTATCACTACATAAGCAAATAAAACATCTCATCCATATTTTGATGAGAAGAATGAAGAGCCTCATCCCAATGTTGTGCCAACTGAGAAGCTAATTGTTGGGCCTGCTTTCTTGTGATTGTGAATTGTTAAGCCCAAATGATGAATTAATGGCCTTATTTTGCTGATCCAAAATCGTGAACCCAAGTATTTTGTCCCAATTAAATTGGTTTGGTAGAAAACTTGGATCTGCTTTGTCCATGATCTTCCAACTGATGTGCTCCACATAGAAAACTCCACTGACTTTTGCCTAATGGAAGTGAATGACTATCTTTATTCTGATGGGATTTCAGAAGAATTAATTTCTCTCTCTCCATCTCTCTATCGATTTTGCAGAACTTCTCTAACCCCAATCTTTCTTTCTGTTTTTTTCGTGCGACTGCTTGAATAAACGATGACGATGAAGAACATGCAATCTTGTAGAAGAAAAAGAGAAGAGATCTACACGATGATATACGTGGTTCAGCAAATGATGCCTACATCCACGAGAAAGAGAGGAGATTTTATTCAAAAGCTAAGTCACAACTTTTTTTTTTTTAACAGATTTCAAGCTTTCTTGAAGCTTTTGTATGTTGTATGCTACGAATTTGTAAATGATGAGTATTTATACAATTTTTTATACAAGTAGTTACAATAACAAACTGTAAAAGATAAAAAAAAATGTGAACAACTGTTGAATATGTTGAATGTTTGAGCTTATTTACTTCACTAATGTTTAGGAGGCCAGACCAAAGAGGAACCGAAAAAAGTGATGAAGAAATTATTTGCAAAATATGTAGAGAATTGGGTTATTCAACTAAGGTAATATATTGCTACTATGAATGCTTTACTGATCTTGTTAAGTTATTGCTCATAGATTTTTCACAATTAGGGAAATATGTTTTGTTTTATAATTTTACTTGTATCAAGTAGTTTTTGTACTCATTTGAAAAATAGGGATAAATCTTTTCGAGGGGAAAGTTATGTTAGTACCATACTATAACAACATTCTATGGTACAATTGAAATTTATACTTCCAGCCTATTAAAACATTATTAATATTATGTTGTAAGTCCTCTTTTGCGTAAGTTTGAAACATATCGTAGAGCTCCATATTCAAATTCAGTTGTTTGATAATCAATATAGAAATGATATGATAGATTGTGTTCTTTGAAAATTTACATTTGTTTTGCTGAATATTTATATAGAGAAATTAATCGAAAAAGATGATAAGAATTATTAATATTATAAAAAATATTTATGCAGGATTTGAGTTCCATATTTTTCTAATAATTTGTTACAGATTATATTAGGTATGATGTCATTATTAAACTAGCTTCGTAGTATACAACAATACCAGCTATTAAACGTCATCTAAATAAAATAACTTTGATTAGAATCAATATCATCACCCATATTATGCCCGTTAGAAACTGACATCGTACCTAATCATCATCATATTATGTATGATAGTATGGATATGATGTCAATTCCTAATTGACATCATATAAAACTATCATCAAATGTCTTTGATAGGATGTTCAGTTCAAAACCGCCATCCTATATAACCACATCTTATATATACGATGGTAGAAGAGTTGATGGCGGTTCAATACCACCATCAAAGATAATCCTTCATCATATTCTACGATGATACGGGATACAATGGTGGTTTGTAATCCACCATCATATATATACAATGATAGTTCAGAATTGACATCTAAAGTTAAATTTTTTTAGTGTTGCTAATTAACTAATTAAGTTATTGTATAAAAAACAGTGTAGAAATATTTACAAACTCAGTATTTCAATAAAATTAAATTTTGGACAAAACTAAATTTATTTAGTGCAAAATTTAGCAATGGAAAAACTTTACCAAAGCTAAAAAAATTTCAACAAAAATTTCTTTAATATATTTTTTTTTAAAAAAAACAAAAGTTGTTAATTGTTTGATAAATATATGTTATATTTCATTGAACACACTTGAGAATAGATCTTAATGATGTTTCAAAATTTTGAAATTTCAATAGGATCCAAATTTTGGTAGGGAGGAAATTTTTTATTTTTCTTGCACTTCAATGAAGGTTGAAGAAATCTTGAAATCTCGATTGAGATTTAGATATTTTGCAAAATTTTAAGAACCTTACGATTTTTTTCCTTAACAATTAGCAATGTTGGACTAGATCAATGGAAGTTTTCTTCTTCTTTTCCAGTATTATTATGATCTTTTCTTGATTACATGAATTAAATAGTTTCATATACCAATATATAGTTTTACCTTAAAATTGAATTGATGTGAGTCTTATTTTTTTTACCGTCGAAAATTTTTATTTTTAAGAAACCACATATTTTTTTAAACTTCATTCAAGTTTTTTTTTTCAATTAAATTTTTATATGATTTCATTACAAAATTGAAACTGACATGAATTTTATTGTTTTTACCATCCAAAATTTTCATGGAATGGAATCAATTATTTTTTAAAAATAATATATATTTATTTTTAACTTCATTAAAACCTTTTTTTCATTGAATTTTGTATCCCATTATGTAATGTTATGTTCTTTTGTACTTCTTTTATGTTTAACTTTAGGATTATTATATCCTAATTATGTTATGTAATATAAGTTTAATGGTATGATTTTTTAACCCTATTATGTTATATAAACTTAGGGTTATATTTTTTGTATCCATATAATGTTATGTTATATAAGCATAGGGTCATGCCTTATATATCCATATTATATATGTTATGGTATATTGAATGTTATGCTCTTTGTATCCATCTTATGTTTAATGTTATCGTTTGTATATCATAATTATTATATTAGGGTATGTTATATAAGCTTGGAGTTATGTCTTATTAAATTATGTTATCCATATGAAGGAGGAAGATCATGAACTAATGAGATGTATCCACCACTAAGGTCTATATGTTGTCTATACGAGTCATATCATTTTATTTAAGTAACTATTTTCGACATTTTCAATCTATGATGACCTGAGATCAATATTGTAGTTTCTATCAAAATTATTATCAAGATTATGGATTAGATGCTCTAAGGTGATCTTTTTTATATTAGACATATACATTTAATATTACCAATATTTTGTATTATTTTGTATGCAAATATTTCATATCCTTTAAGTTTGTAATTAATTACAAATATTTAATATTATTTTGTAATTATTTTTTTATTTCCTTTTTAATTTTTTGCTCTTGTGTCAACGTTTATACAAATATTTACAATATACATCTAAATATTGTCTTATTTTATAGAATTAATTATTAAAAACGGTAACTTTAGTCTAATTGAGCCACAATCAAAGTTTCATGAATTAGTTATAACAATTTCCATGAATCTCTATCTCTTTCGGTCCCTCTTTTCTTATAATATTCATTTTTAAAAAAACACTCATTTACTGATATTTTTATTGACCATAAAAATTGGATCTTGATTTTTCATTAACATCGATATTTTAAACCTTGATTACAACATTCTTTCTAGTTTAAGATTGTAGTTGTAAAGATTAATCTAGTTTATAGTAGATAAATTTTCAAATGAATCCTTAGCTCAGTGGTAGAGCATTTAATTTAATATTTAAAGTAGGTTGATACAATTATATACTAGAACACATTTAATATTTTCTTATTTTTCTAGAGTAAATTTAATATTTTTCTATTTTCTATTAAAACATAGTTGACTAATTTTGATTTCTAATAATTTCTTTCAGAAATTAAAAAGAAAACTTAATTAGTACATCAAATACGTTACGAGTTTTTAGGGTTCATCAAATAATTCCAAAAAAGAAAAAACAAATTGACAAGCAGAAAAAAAAAGTTATATGCTAAGAATGAGACACTTAAATTGTTTGACATTAATTACGCTTTTGCCACTGTCGGTGTGACCAAAAGTACATATTAAACCGCTGCAGCTCAGATCTGATTAACGAGTAAAATCGTCCATCTTCATCCACGTCATTCAATTCGACACGTGGGAGCATCGTATGAATCTACAATTACCATATATATATTAGTTTAATTTAATTATTATTTATCCCTTTTTTCTCGCCGACTACTCGGTCGTCACTTTGACTTTATTTGGGGCTTAGAGAAATCTAGCATTTCTCTTGTTACTCTCAGTTCCCATCTCACTTGGAAGGCCATGGTGTTGAATTTCTCCAGTCGTCTTCTTGTTTGAGTCAGGTACTACTGGTTCAACCGCTTCTTCTTTGTAATTCGTTTGTTTCAGATCAATGTACTTGAGGAATTGAAGTTTTTGTTTCGTTTAATTTCTGTGGATTTTGATTGTGGGTTTTGTTGGGTCACTGATCTTTGTGGAAACCCATTTTGCATTTGCTTTCTGTTCTTGTACATTTCTGTTGAGATCTGTGAGATTTCCTTTTTTTTTTTTGGTTGTGGATTGTTCTGTAAACGATTTTTGGCGTTTTGGGTTTCAGGGTTTTGTTCTTTTTTTTTCCTTCGATAGTTGTAGATTTGGAAGTTGATGGTCGGAAAGATGTTGGGTCGGTCATCTCTTTACAGAACTGGAAGCTTTAGACCAGAGAATCTGGGTCAGAATGCCCTTGCTCTTATTGGGAATCTTTGTTTCACTTTGTTTGTGGTTGGGGTTTTGATTTTTACGATTATTGCTGCGACATATGAACCTGAGGACCCTCTTTTTCATCCATCGACTAAGATCACTACCTTTCTCACATCAAACTCCAACGCTACTTTTAAAACTGATAGCACTGTGATGAAGACTGGGGAGGATTTCATGGCTGCCAATCAAACTGCATTTGCAACTTTTCTCAATGAAACTGATATTGTCAAAATCATTGATGCTGAAAACTCTGCTTTGGGTACTGCTTCTGAAGGAACTGCACCTGAGTGCAATAGCAATGTCGATGACCCCATCGATTGCCGTGACCCTGAGGTTTTCCATTTGATGATGGAGACGACGATAGAACGGTTCAAGGACATTCATTTTTACCGGTTTGGAAAACCAGTTCGCGGGTCTAACGACAGCACCTGTGATATGGCGTGGCGGTTTCGGCCCAAGGAAGGGAAGATTGCTGCTTTTTATAAAGATTATAGGAGGTTTGTGATTACTAGATCTGCGAATTGCACTCTAAGTATCATTAGCATAGGTGACTACCACACTGGCGTGAATGCAAGGAAGAGGAAAAAGAATCCGAAACATAATTTTGAGAAGAAAATGGAGCAGCTAGAGCAGGCAGTCTCTTCTTTGCCTGTAGTTGGGGAGGTTGTAAATGATTCCCTCCCTGTGGTTGAGTCTGAAGGCTCATTTAGTCATGGGAAGTACTTGCTTTATGAGATGGCTGGAGATAAATGCAAAAGCATGAACCATTATTTGTGGAGCTTCTTGTGTGCTTTAGGCGAAGCTCAGTATTTGAATCGAACATTAGTTATGGATTTGAAAATTTGTCTGTCATCAATATATACTTCATCGAATCAAGATGAGGAAGGAAAAGATTTCAGGTTTTATTTCGATTTTGAGCATCTGAAAGAGTCCGCATCCATCTTGGACCAGGGTCAGTTTTGGTCTGATTGGGAGAAATGGCAAAAGAAAGACCATTTAGGTCTTCATCTTGTTGAGGATTTTCGGGTCACACCTATGAAACTTGCAGATGTAAAGGATGCCTTGATATTGAGAAAGTTCGGATCTGCAGAGCCAGATAATTATTGGTATCGGGTCTGTGAAGGAGAAACGGAATCTGTAGTTAAGCGACCATGGCATTTGATTTGGAAATCGAGACGCCTGATGGATATAGTATCTTCAATTGCATCAAGATTGAATTGGGATTATGACTCGGTCCACATTGTGAGAGGCGAGAAAGCAAAGAACAAGGAGCTCTGGCCAAATCTTGCTGCTGATACTTCACCTGATACTCTTCTATCAACGTTGCAAGACAAGATTGAGACTGGAAGGAACCTTTACATTGCTACAAATGAACCAAACACGGATTACTTTGACCCCTTGAAAGACAAATACTCTACCCATTTTCTCAATGAATACAAGGATCTTTGGGACAAAGACAGTGAATGGTACACGGAAACAATGAAGCTTAACAATGGTGTACCGGTTGAATTTGATGGATATATGAGAGTATCAGTAGACACAGAGGTGTTCTTAAGAGGGAAAAAGCAGCTAGAAACATTCAACGATCTAACAAACGATTGCAAGGACGGAATCAATACCTGCAGTGTTGCAACCAATTAGCATAAAACCTGAAACCCATTATTTTTCTGGAAATGTGCCGAAGCCAAGGTCTTGTTTCTGTTGCTTTGAGAATCAATTGGTAGATTAAGAAATGACTTAGCTTAATAATGAGTTTTGTACTTGCATTAGTAACTATCCTTCAGTTGGATCTTTCATTTTTAAGTTGTTGAGGTTGTGTTTGCTGAGTACAATGTATTATATCATTATATGTTCCAAATTTTCTAATGATATTTTTAAGATTGCTTTGAAAATTTAACTGTTTATAAGGCATCTTTATATAAGTTTTAGATTATCTTTGTTCAAAAAGAATATGTGAGCATGAAAAAGAGATATTCAGGTGGTAGATAAAGGGAAGTAGCTGCATTAACTCGAAATGTAAAAGCCAGTCTTCTCAAGACTGCATAAACACAAAAAAGAAAAAAAAAACCAGAAAAAGCTTCATATTTACAATGAAATAACTTGGGCCTGAGACCCATTCACACTCATCACGCTTCAACTCCTCATGCATATGAAAGGTACAAATGCTATGGCCTGCGGATGCACTTTTAAGATTATCTACACTATGCTGCTGTACACGGAATGAAATTCCTCAACCATCATTATTCATAATGCTCACCAAAAGCAGGAACCTGTGTCTTCTTCAGACATTAATGGAGTTCGACACAGCGGACATGTAAGGTTCCAGTAGTCCAACCACTTCTCCAAACACACTCTATGGAAAAGATGGCCACAAGACAAATGGTTTATCTCTGATTCAGGTTCAAACTGGGTTAGGCAGACCGAGCAGTCGTGTTCAAGCCATTTGCAGCTACGAACTTTGTCAAACAGAATTGCTGGGATTCGGCTACGGAACTCTTCGATGTAACTTCCATTAGGGTTAAGATGAAATTCTATGGATTCAGGAGCATTCTCCATGGAATCTGGTGACGATGGTAATGTAGGCGACGACGAGAGATGGAAGCCAATGACGTGGAGGATCGATCGAACTATGCCTTTGAAGATAGAAATCGATAAGGCTGTATTTACAAGGATCACACCTAGTACTCCTTCAGAAGGAGCAGGAAGGCTGGAGAGACCCATTCTGATCAAAATTTTAGGTACAAAATAAGTCTTTCGAAATATGAAGAACCGGAATCAGCTCAGATGAATCAAAGAAGATCAATAGAATGTAAAAGTAGTCAAAGTTCTGACTTCTGAGTTTAAACGGTTCTGCAGTTTGATCCTTTTGTTGATATCTGATCTGAAAATGTAAAAAGGTGGAGTAAAGTGGGGAAATTAGAGTTCCACGCTGTAAACAGAGAAATAGAATAATAAAACAACTTATCAAACATTGTATAAAAAAAGAGCCAAATCTGTTGAAAGATGAAGAGTGGAGGAAAAGATTAATTTGACAGAAGAAGAGAAGAACCTATAAACAGCCAAAGAATTCAAACTCTGGAGATCGAATTGAGAAGTAACACAAATTTATGTAACATTCAAACTCTGGACATAGAATTAAAACCACAATACATTAATGAATGAATGTACTACTTTCTTTTGTGATCCTATCTTCAAACAGGTAAATGAAAATTGATGAAGACAGAAAAATTCCAACTGGAAACAGAAACTTCCTTGAGTAAAGATCTGTTTATATGCAAGAGCCAAGAACATGGAATAGAATCATGAAAAAACCTTCTACTGACAATTTCATTTCAGAAGAAGGAAAAAAAGAAACGGAAAAAGAAACCCAACATCAGCACATACACACACACTAAACAGAATAGCAAGAGTTTCCATTGTTGAACATCAAAATTAGAGGCAATAGATTTACTCAGAAACGATCCGGAAAGTTTGAAAGATTGATCAAGAACAATAACACGAATGATGCAAAGGGAAATCAATCCAGTTCTCTCGGATCAAATCCAAGAGGCCCCAGAACTCTATATTTGCAAATTTAGAAACAAAATCCAGTGACAAAACAAAAAATCTCAAGAACCCAAATCAGCAAATTTAAGATCATAATCCCAATCTAGAAAACAGACCAAATTGTGGCAAAGCAAGAAGAAAAACATACCAAAATCAGAGAGAGTTGCCTTCAAAGGATGAGAAGAAGAGAGATTATCAACAAGAAGAAGCAAGAGACGATTGAGATTCACAGAATCGGTGAGAAGTTCATTTCCCTTTTTGTATGTTTTGTTAATGACAAAGAAGAGGGTCTTTCTTGATGGTTTTATACACGGCAGCCTCCTTCTTCCTGTAAAGTTCTGGAGCTGGACAAACCCCAAACCTACCTCTCCGGTTCTGAAGGAGACACTAACCCACGTTCTCTAACCATGGTTAACTTTCTGTCTCATCTGCCACACTCTGCCATAGCCAAAACCCCAAAACCATGGTTACTTTATATCATGAGCTGAACCCATTTGAGTTAAGCTTACCCCTTTTGTTTTCATCCCTATTCAAATCCTTTTTTATCTCATGAGGTTTCCTTTTTTCTTTTTGTGGGATTTCTATGGATTGGTTGAGACACAATAAGTCCAGCCGTTCGTCAATTAAAGTTACCAACTTTACAAGTTACAAACTGCCACTAAAAGAGAATTAAGTAACTCTGCAATTTGTGACGTCTTTCACCTGTAAACTTTTATATTCCAATAATTTTGCTACCCAACTTCTATTTCCTTTTACTTTTAATGGCAAAATCTCAAGATTGGATGCTTTTGGTTGATAATTTTAAAAATAAAATTTTGAAAATGAAAGGTTTAGGTTAAATTATGCGTCTTTTGAAATTATACATTTTGAATTTTCAACTTGTTAAAAAAATGAAAAAAGAAAAAAAAAACACTTTAGACAGTATCTTAACCATGGGAGAGAATTGGACGAAAGTAATAAGTAAAAAATTAGAGATAAATGTCATATTATTTTTCGCTCATGTTCAACTATAGCATGATTCACGAATCTATTTACATATTAGTTGTCATGTCAAAAATATAGTATACAATTTAACTAGAATTACCTTTTACATTCTCATTGTATATATATATATATATATATATATATATATATTATTTTTGAAATTTTAACTTTTGAGTTGCATCATTTATATATAATACAAATATTGATTTTAGTACTAGCGCCACGAAATTAACATTGAGTCCAAATACATTACTATGTAGGTCTTTAGAGGAAAAATTATTCAATAAAACCGCTATAATATAATTGCCTAATAACCACTTGATGTAGATTAAAAAATATAGATGTTTCTAATTATCACTAGATACAAATTCAAGATAATTTTAGGAGATATATGGGGCCGAATGTTAAGTGGGAACTCACTCCATATGGGTTCTAATTACAATAGTTGGCATTTTGAACTATTATAACCAATAATTAACGATAATATTACTATATCAAATCCCTTTTTATTATAGTATTTATTTATTTCTTTATTACAATATTTACTCTTTCTTACTCATACTAAAATAATCTGGACCCTAAATACAAACATTATAAATCAAACTAAAATAATTTGCATCTCAAATACAGATTATAATAATTTATGGACTACAATAACTACGGACTATAATAACTAATTCAGCGTCTCAAACACTCTCTTACAGTTTCTATCTTATCCTTCCACAGTAATATGAGAAAGGAAACTTGCATTTGAGGGAGAAAACCTCTGGAGTATGGGGACTATATGGCTTTGTTCTGGACTTTATCCACATGCTATCTCTAGCTAATAGATTCCTTTTCTAAATGCTTTTCTTTCTTTTTTTCTTTTCTATTTTCTCATTTGGTTTCTTACTGAGTTGCGACTTGTGAGAAGATTTAGGGTCAGTTTCACATCCCTATTCATTTAAACACTTTTTTTATTTTTTATTTTTTTAAAAATCTTAGAGCACATTTTATAAAATATGGTTTGAGTTAAAATATTTGTGTGTTTAGTTACATATATGGTAAAGGTGGTTGTTTTTAAATTCAATCAAATGTGAGAGAAAAGTTTAATGTCTTATCTAATTGAGTTATATTCAGATTAACTTCTTCAAGAGGATTTTTAATCACCAATCTACATGGTTACATTCCATTTAAAATTGATTTTATAAATGTCAATACATTGTTTGGCAACTATTTGATTTTTTTGTTTTTGTTTTTGAAAATTAAGTCTATTTCATCGACATTTCTTACCATTATTTGCATCTTTTTAAGTATAATAATGGTTGAATTCTTAACCAAATTTCAAAAAGAAAAACAATTTTTGAAAGCTGTTTTTTTTAGTTAAAAAATTTGGAGGTAAAAGTAGTATCTATAGACTTAATTTTTTTAAAAAAAAAAAACAAAAAACATCGCTTTGATAGTTAAAGGTCAAGATACTACCCAAAATGATTACCAAACAGAGTCTTGATTTTTTGTTTTTGTTTTTGAAAGTTAAGTCAATCGACGCTAATTCTAGCTCTAAATTTTCATTTGTTATTTACTTTTTATCAATGGTTTAAAAAATCAAACCAAATTTGGAAAACTAAAAAAAATGCTAATCATTTAAGAAGTAGGAAGAAAATAGATTAACAAAAAACGGAAAATAAAATAGTTACAAAACGGATCCAAATTATGAAAAGTTGGTTTTAAACTGACTTTTACCATCAACTTTAAAGTGATTCTTTGAAATAATTTAAAAGAAGTTTGAATATTTAAAAGTAATTTTTATTTCTTATTTAACTTTTAAATAGAAAGAAAAAGAAAAAAGAAACACGTTTAGCCTCCAAATTTTTTTAACAGTTGATGTAAATGTTTTAAAATGATGTATTTTAGATCTTTTTGGATGTAGTTTGTGTTTGTGTGAGTAGAATTTTGTGATTGGGAATTTATTTATTTATTATTAATATTTAATAGAAATTTTAAATTAATGTTTAATAAAATATTTACATTTTTATTTATTTAATAGAGATTCTTGAAACTAGAGAACTAAATGTAAAATTAAAAAAACATATGGACTGTGGATATGTTTATTTTAAGTGCAATTAAATTTTAAAATCAAGCAATCATTAGGAATATTAAATTAGTCAAATAATTTTAAAGTTGATTTAATTTTTGAAGTTCAAGTAGAGAAATTGGATGTCACGTTGATATGAAATCAAATATCATAAAATATTACTACTTTTAAATATTAACATAGTTCTTTCCGGAGTCAATTTACATATTTTTTTTAGTACCACTGGGATATATTATTTGAATCTTCGATCTAAATAAAGGTAGGTGTCAATTATCATTGAGCTATACTTTAACCACGATTTATACATTAATAACATTAATTTAATTCGTCCTCGTAAAATTTTGGGCAAATATGATTTAGGTTTGTCTTTATTCATTGCTTAATTATAATTAAAAAAATTATTTTTTATCAATTTAAACCCTATACTTTTATAAATATATAAATTTACACTATCCTATTTGTTTGATCAATATCATTTGAAATTTATGATTCGAGTCAATTAAACTTCTCAATTTTTCTAAGTCATAATCAATTTAGACTTTTCATTATGACTACTTTTCAAAATCATCCATGCATTGATTCTCAAACACGTGTAGACTTTTTTTAATGTTGGCTTTACAAAATAGATTATTAGAGTGATGCATGGACAATTGTTAAAAAAAATTGAGAAGAACCTTAATTGATTCATCTATGAAAATATAGAGGTTTACTAATTGATACTTAAATCAATTTCATATGAAGTTTTTTCAAACCAAACATAATGAAGGGGGTAAATTAATATACTTATAAAAAATCATGATTTAAATGGATACAATCCAAAACGTTTAGAGGTATGATCGATATTAACCCTTATAATCATAATTCATCTACAAATACTTATTTAAATATATTAATTTGCACTTTTTCTAAAAGTAGTTAGGTCAATAGAATAACCACCATGTTTTGGAATGTTTCTCATTGTTCAATTTGTTACATCGTGAATAATTAATATTAATCGTTAACTTAGTTGTAGTTAAATAGTTAAGATATATATCTTTGACTAAGAGGTTACACTAAAAAAAATAATATTGATTATTTTAAATATGAATATAATGTAAATAAATTAAATTGCAAATGTGTAAGTTAATTAACCAAATTGACCTCTAAGATAGTTTCAATTGCATCCACATGATTTTAAAATCTTCAATCAACTCTTTTGTTAGTTCATCCTTGTGAACTAGTTAAAGCCTCACAAATGGTACCCCTATAGTTAGACTAAAGACTACAAAAGTGATAGTGAAATGTAAAATTAATTTTTCTCATTTTCAAAATCACTATCCACATATTTTCAATCTTTTGAAACTTTTGATTATATAAATTTTAATTGAATTAATTTTGATTAATTAAAAGTGTGTTTCAGTTTTTAAATATGCCAAAGGTATTTATTTTGACAATTTTAAAAAATCACTCCTAAAAATGCACTCAATCATCTTGAGTGTTTGGTATAACTCATTATAAACTAAAAATAAGTTTCTATTTGGTCCCTTAAATTTGTTTAGTTATTAACCATTAAAATATGAACCATCATGGATTGGCCTTGATGGCCTAGTGGTAGTGAGAACTTTAAAAAAAAAAAAAAAAAAAAACTAAATGACTAAGGGGTCATGAATTCAATCTAGGATAGTAACCTACTTAGGATTTAATATCCCACGAGTTTTTTCACTTAAATATTGTAAGGTCAAGCAGGTCATCTCGTGAGATTAGTCAAGTTATACATAAGTTGCCACAAGTTTCCTTGACACTCAAATGTTGTAAGGTCAAACAGGTCATCTCATGAGAATAGTGAAGTTATACGTAAGCTGACTCCAATCATTCACGGATATATATATATATATTAAAAAAGAAAACTTTTAAGTTGATCATGATCACAATTTGTTCTTATGTGGCATATCTCTCTCTTCTCATGGAAATGGGAAAAAAAATCAACTCTCTCTCTCTAAAATTTTATTTTATTTACTGGCCTCTTTTCTCTCTTGATGACATATTGGGATAGAATATGCATAGTAGACATATGCTTGTCACATTATTATTGTTGATCCCAATCCCAAGATTGTTGGAAGAAACTACTACACATGCCATGAAGCCACTTCTTGTATAATCAACAAATACACACAACATTTCATCACCTTTCTAAAAGAACAGACAAAACTAGCATTAATTACTTATGTATTGTAGTTATGTGAGCAGAAAAATTTCTAGTACTGTCATTTATTGTTTGTCATAAAAAAATCGCATGACATATAAAATAATATAATATATTATAAAACAATGTCAAATATTGAATGAAAGATGTAGATTTGATCATGATTTTTTTTTTTTTTTTTTACAACAAATAGAGTAGGAGAATTTAAATCTATAATCTCAATGGAGATATAAGTCAATTATTATTGAACCATGCTCGTTTCGATGAAAGTTTTTACAACAATGATTTTTTTAATAGAATAGAGATAGGGATAGGGATCGAATCACCAACCTCTAGGGAGAAAGATCATGTCAATTATCATTGAGTTAAACTTATTTTGACTTTTAAGACGATGATTAAATCCTTACAAATTTGAAAGTATATCAATTAAGTTGTTACATACTAAACTTTTAGTCAAATCCATGATACAATGACCAAATCGCTATAAATCAAAATTTATTTTTATAAAAGTTGAAGGTTGATAATTATTTTTATTAACTAAAGTTAAGGAGTTGTCAAGATGAATATCTAACCACAAGTAGTGCAAGTGATGTCAAACATGATAATTGAGAAAGGAACAATAATTTGTGTAGAACTAAAAAAATGTACAACAAAATTGACAAAGGAATTTAGAATTGAATTTTGGAAGAATTTGAAGGGGATGGATGGAATAGATAGATTTGAGAATTTGAGAGAAACATAAAAGGCCGCACCACTTGCTAATTTGTTATGTCTCATTCAAACAAAATTATATAATCCAGTACGACACTCACACCGTCTTCTTATTCTGTGATGGATTAATCATCTTGTCTCCATGCTGACGTGTCGACAATTGGTACTGAGTTGTCCTTGTAATACCAATTTCACTTCTTGTGTTCTTTGTCTACGTGTCATTCACTCAATGACTGGGCCAACACAACATCCCCTTTATTGCACAAGTGGCAACAATTCAGAAGTCTTCAAAATATGGGACATCTTACATACAAAGAGGGTTAAATAGTTTTTGGATTTTTAATTTGTATATAATAGGTATTCAACTTCTAAAAATATCTAATAAGATTATTTAACCTTTAATTTTGTATCTAATATATTTTTAAAAGTTTTAATTTTGTGTCTATTAATTTTTTTATTTTTTTATTTTGATATTTTTAATTGGCAAAATTTCTAGACACAATAATGAAACTTTAAGATTTTATTCGAAATAAGATTCACTCTCTAATAGATCAATTAGTTTTAAAGAAATTGAATATGTTAATGATTTATTAGACATAAAATTAAAAGTTTCAAGACCCATAAGATATTTTTTATGTATGGAAACATATCGGACAGAAATTTAAACTACGAGAATTATTAGACATTTTTTATGGGCTCACCAAATAAATAGCAAATTTAGAGGATTTATTTAGAAAAATAACAAAATGTTTTGAAAATTGTGAAAATGGTAGAATTGAATTAAATAATAAAAATAATGATGAGAAATTGTCAAAACTGCTCTCATTTAAAATAAAATATATAACGTTCAAAAAGTGAAGTTGAAGAGTTTCTAAAATGTTCAAACACTCTAAAACTAAATAATTACCGTGCTAAACAATGCACCATGGCAAAATGTCAAATCTACACCTACAAGGTATGATTACTACACTAAACTAGTTATGCATACAAAATTAAAAACAAAATAATAATTGAAACTAGAACAACAAAGAACTGACCTAATCGCAAAAGAAAACAAATTAGAGATTTTGGAAAGCTTCTGCCCTCAACACACTCCATCACCATGAGGGGATAAAATTATTCAACGACCCCAACACAAAATCAATATGAGGAGAATCCCTTCCATTACGACGTCTTCAATAAAAATACTAAAGAACAGTTTCGCTAGGTAAAAGACTGTAAATCGTTCCTCAATCTTTCAACTTCTCAAGTATCATCTTCTCTAAAACTCGTTTATCCATCAAGGGATTTCTTTACTGCTCCGATTGCGAGAGATGACAAATTTGTTAGTGTGTAATAACATGCAGCGGAAGTAAGAAGGATCAATAAGCATTCAAATTCACTAATTTTGGCAGAAACTAAAGCATGCTCATCTAAATAAGAGGGTTTTAAATCATACCTTTGTAGAACTCTTCAAGATCTCGATCAAACAACAACAGACTTCTTCAAAGATCACCATGAACCACCCCAAGATCTTCCCCACTATCCTTTTGGAGCTTTAGACTGAGTTGTGAGACTCAAGAATAGGTTTAAGCAATATAAAACAGAAGGAGAAGCTCACAACACCCAATTTTGAAGAACTCTTTGTTAGTTGAAATTTTCTCTCAAAATTTCTGTAGAATGTATCCCTTTAAATCACTCCATTCTCCTTTATTTATTGTAGATGAACATGCAAAGAAGAAATGTGCATGACTTGCAGCTCATGCTTGGAGTTAATGAAGAAGAGAAAGTGGGTTTTATGTGAGCATGAAGAAGATGATAATGAAAAATCATGAAAAACCATTTTTTTGCATGTTTTTCTAATTTTTCAATTTTATCTTAAAACTAAAATAAATTTCAAAATTCAATCTTGATTTCAAAACTGAAAATTTAATTTTCTAAAATTAATTTCATAAATTAATTTAAAAAATATTTAATTAATTTAATATCAAATATTAAATTAATTTTTGTACAAAATCATCGTCATTATTTTAATCATATTTAAATATATATTCTCCTATTTCGTTTAATTTTAATTTGAACGTTTCAAATTAATTTCTCAAGCTACTCTAAAGCATTATGTCCACTTTATAACCATAATCAGTAAGTCGATCATTCACAGGTTGTTCATAATCACAGCTGGGTCAAAATAACCATTTTACCCCTGTGAATACATCTTGTACCTTAAGTTTCCACTAACCCTCTAATGAACAATTCTGATTCATAATTCCCATGAATCAAATCCTTTCTCTATCATGAGAAGGCAGGGCCCCGATTGTTCAAGACCTGAAATCAGTACTTAAGAGAACAACCTATCTGCTAACCCTAAATCGGGTAGGAGTGAATTACATCTTGCAAGGCTATGTCCCCAACTATTCTTCCAATATTATCCCCAAAATGGGAAGCTTATTGAGCAGTGTTGTTGAACTACTCTCACTGTTTGCAGATCAAAGGATAATCCCGAACAAAAAGAAGTTCATAGCTAGCTCAGGATTAAGATCGAATTAACCTAGGTTATTTGATAAATGAAATAGTTAGTTTTAACAGTAAACGGTCGTTATAAAGAAAAGTGATTATTTCATGGTCCAATCTATATGCAAACTCATTGCATAAGACACCCCCACTCACATGTCTCAACATGAATGATTTGTAGATCACATCGTTTATAGCACTTTATAACTTTTTGTAACAACTACAGAGTGGGCCGCATTCAATAGTGTTACCAGTATGAGATACCCAATTTCATCCATATACATATTAGACCATTTAGGATATATACTGTCAACTTGATCCTGTTTATGTCACTACATAAAGGTATCCAGATTATAGCCAAGAAAATATTTATTGGATTTTCAGAATAAGATGCAAAATCAACAAGTCATTATTATTGATAAATAGAATATTTAACATGAACTGCGAATTCTAGAACATTCCCAACAAAATCTCACCTATTTCTACCATCAAATAACAAGATTGATCGTACCAAAGTTCATTTCATAGGTATAGAAACCTAAAGCCTTGCACAATCTTTCTTTTCATCATGGACTGTAATATGTTCTATACATTGTTTCCCCCATTCAAAGTAAGAAAAAAATGTGTTGAACATAAATCTTTGAATATAATATATAGAGATTTCCATTTTTATCAAAAAAAAATCAAAAATTTATCTAATAGTTTTGTTAAATATAAGATTGTGTTTTTAAACAATATTTTAATTGTAATCCTTAGGCAAATCAAATAAATCTCTGATCTATATAATATTTTCCCCTACTTTTTAGGATTCTAAAACATAAATGGAATTTTGTTATTTTTCTGTCTTTTAATTATTAAGTTTAAAAATAATCAACCATTTAAATGAAGGATTAACGTTATGAAAAAGAGAAAACTAAAGGAAGAACAAGAGTCAATTATTTTATTATTGTGATCAGATTGTTGGTGAGAAAGATCTGTTGCTACTAACTAATTATTCAAATACACTCTATTTTCAGAAGTACAAGAAGATACGTGGTAAACTACTACACATAAATCACTTTGAGGGAAGTCCGATAAAATTGACATCAGCCACAAAAATCCTTATTTTCAACAATTTAATACTATTCGAATTGTTGGAACTATCTTCGTACATTGTCAAACGAGATATAGATAGATTTTCAGAAGGAAAAAAAACTTACCTTGAATATATTCCACAAACTATTGAAATGATGAATATGATGGAATATAAGCCTCAAGAATACAAAAATCATGATAATGTGAACGTTCATCCCATCTACTGTCGAAAAGAAGTCTAACTCATTGTAAATCCATAGAGAAAAACAACCAGATAGCAAAATTGAATACTTATTTATCAATAAGAAAAACTTTTTGTTGAGATACTAATAAAATAAAACAAAGTGTATATCCAAAATTTTAAAACAATATAATAATATAATAATATGATAAGTGATAAGACATGATAAAAAATTGAACAACCTGGAATTTAAATAGAAATATAAGCATAATTTGATGAGAATATGTATAAAATAATGAACAAAAATTAAGTTGGAATTAAATATATTAGTAACAATTTAAAGTAATAAAAATTAATAAGATTAGGTAAAAATTGGAAGATTTATGATAAATTAAAATAGAGAGATAAAAATCAAAAGACTGATTCATTTTTAATGAATTTGAAAGTGGTTAAACAAATCTAATATGATAAAAAATTGCCAATTTAATGGGCAAAAAATGTACCACTTTAATCTATAAAATTCATTAGGTTAGAAACCGATAACCGACACGCACATTCACACTGTATTTCTAATCATAATCGATTCACGTTATAGCAATTACCTTGTATTCAATATTTCTGATGAACTATCACATTAAAGGCAAATCAAGTATTATAAAAAGCGATCTCACGTGAATGACACGTTTTGCCAAAAATCTTATTAATTCTAGAATATGTCATAAATCCAAATGAGTTCCTGAATCTTGCCATATTATCCAAATTTTTTCTGTTTTTTTTTAGTTTACAAGACGAAATAAAATAGATCGAGGCCAACTAACGTAAAGTGTGTACTTGTGACTTCAACCACAAGTAGGGAGGACAGAAAAATTGAAAAACCCAAAAAACTCGGCCTAAAACAAATTGTTGATTCAGGTTGAAATCAGTCAAACTTGGCAGTTTTTATTGAAAAAAAAAAAAAAAAACTGAAAATTGCAGCTGTGTTTGAGTTTGGCAAAAGTATATGCCGCAACTGCCATCGGATTTTTGCTCTGTCGTTGCTGGAGTTTTGTGCTGGACCGCCGTGTTCTGATCTACTCTCTTACTCTTTATCTTACTCAATCTTGCATTCGATCAGTAATCAAGTCTTCGTTCATAGTTCTCTCTAATTTTGATCTCTCTGTAAGGACATCATTGATAAGCCTTGTAAGAACTTCATTCATCTTTCTGTAAGGGCTTCATTGATTCAATAATTGTCTTTTAGAAAGAATATATTGCTTATACTAAACTCGTTAAAATAAAAATTTTCCATCTTTGCAGGTAAACAGGAATATAGAGGAAATGATGTAAGGCATAAGATTGACAGCAGGCATTCTCTCCTGTAGAAAAGGAATTCTAGAGGGCAACATGAACCTCATGGTAATAAAGTCATATGTTTTTCTTCTCCCAAATTATATGATGTTTCATTTTTACATTCTCTGATTAAAGAATGAAGGAAGCTAGATTCTTAACACACATGCACAAGTATAGTTTAAAAGAATATGTCAACTACATAATTTTTTTTACATGTTGTAACAGCAAAGTTCTTCCCTAGTATCTCTCATTTATTGTGTCTTTGTTTGAGTTTTTTCGTTTATCAAGTGGTTTTGTGAACATATCTTAGTTCTTCTATGTAAAAGACCAATTAACTCGAATCAAGCTTCTCCATCCAATTAAGACGCTTGTGCTTGACCTAAGTTTACAGGCTCATTATACAAGGTAAATTTTATCTACCTTTTGTTCCTCTTGTTTTTGTTTGTTTTGTCATATCCAATCCATAAAACTCTTGAAATATCTCTTAAGATTTATAGGCTTAACTTGAATAAATGGCTTCATTTTTCTTTGTGGGTTTCAAAGGTAGGTTTATTAGCAAAGAAACAAGGCGATTTTAGTTGTGAATTACCTTTAGCTCCTTTCAAAACTCTTATGTGTTGTATTTTCACTTCATGCATTTAGAATTATTATGTTGTTAGAAATTAATAAGCTAGATACATTATGGATAACACATTTCTAGATACATTTCTAATTTCAAGATACATACATTTCTAGATATATGTAATTGTTCAAGTACATGAATGGTATGTATACATGTACTTCATTTATTTTGTGTCTTTTAGGAAGTGTCTCTTGACTACTATATAAAGAGTTCATTTCCCTCATTTGTATGCAAGAGAAAAGAATCAAAATCAATAGAAGCAAATTGAAGTTTATAAAGAAACTGAGTTTCAAGAGAACAATATTCTTCTCTTGTGTATTCTTGAGTCTTGTAAGAGAACAAGTTTCTTCTCTTAAAAGTTTGTGAAATTTAGAGTGAATTTAGAGTGGGCTCGTCAACGCTTTCAACAAAGTGGTATCAAAGCAAAAGGATTGAAAGATGTCATCTAACATGTTGCTATCTTAACTTCCTCGCTTTGAGGGAAAAAAGTATAGACGGTGGAGCCAACAAATGAAGGTTCTTTATGGATCTCAAGATCTTTGGGATATTGTTGACAGAGGATATTCAGAGCCAGAAAGCGAGGATGGTTTTTCATCACAACAACTCCATGTATTGAGAGATACTAGAAAAAAAGATAAGAAGACATTATTTTTCATCTACCAAGCCGTGGATGAAAATATTTTTGAAAGAATATCAGGAGTCTCTACTGCTAAAGTAGCATGGGATGCATTGCAGAATTTGTACGAAGGAGAAGAAAAGGTAAAATTGGTCCGATTGCAAACACTTCGAGCTAAATTTGATACCATTCGAACGAAAGATGCTGAAACTATTGAAGATTTTTTCAACTGTGTTCTCTTAATTGTTAATCAATTGAGATCAAACGGAGAAACAATCGAAGATCAAAGGGTGGTTGAAAAGATCCTTAGAAGCATGACAAGAAGATATGAACATATTGTTGTAGCAATTGAAGAATCCAAAGATTTGTCAACTCTCTCCATCAATAGCTTAATGGGATCTCTTTAATCTCATGAGCTCAGATTGAAGTTGTTTGATTCTACTCCTTCAAAAGAAGCTTTTCATATCCAATCCTCCTCTAGAGGTTGATCTAGTGGAAGAAGAGGTGGATGTGGCAGTAGAGGCAATGGACGATCCAACGTTGTAACAAATTCAGAGTCAGAGGGTAGAGACAATCAATCTTCTTCAAATAGAGGAAGAAGAAGAAGTTCAAATAGAGGAAGAGGCAGAAGTGGTGGTCGTGGAGATTTTTCTCACATACAATGTTTCAATTGTAGACGTTATGGACATTTTCAAGTAGACTGTTAGTCTAAGAAGACTAATTCTAATCAAGTAGAAACCACTCTAATGCATGAGCAACAGGATAATGATCAAGGTCTCCTCTTCCTCACATTCAATGTCCAAGAAACAAGCACTGAAGAAATATGGTATCTTGATAGTAGTTACAGTAATCACATGACAGGAAGGAAGGATATTTTTATATCTTTAGATGAATCTCATCAAAATGTAGTGAAGACTGGTGACAACAAGAAACTTGAGGTCAAAGGAAAAGGAGATATTCTTGTCAAGATAAAAAAGGGAGCAAAAAGAATTACTAATGTGTATTATGTTTCAGGTCTCAAACACAATCTTTTAAGTATTGGGCAACTTCTCCTAAGAGGACATGATGTTATCTTTAAAGATAACATATTTGATATTAGAACCAAGAATGGAGATTTCATAACAAAGGTACGCATGACTAACAACAAAATGTTTCCAATTAAATATGCTATGAGAAGCGTGTTTGTTTTGAGACTTTAGTAAATGACTCTTCATGGTGTGGCATTGTCGATTCGGACACCTAAGTTTTGACACTTTGTCTCACATGTTTCAACAACATATGGTGAGAGGAATGCCAAATATTAAAAAGGAAAATCAACTTTGTGAAGCATGTGTTTTCAGAAAGCATCATTGAAATTCATTTCCGACTGGAGGTTCTTGGAGAGCATTAAAACCTCTCAGCTTGTCCATACAGACTTATGTGGACCCATGAGAACTACTACACATGGAGGTAACAGTTATTTTCTCAATTTATTGATGACTATAGTCGGAAAACGTGGATTTATCTATTAAAAGAAAAGAACTCTACCTTCGAATGTTTCGAGACATTCAAAGCAATGTTGGAAAATGAAAGTAACTTGAAATTGAAAGCATTGCATTTGGATCGTGGAGGAGAATATATAGTCTTTCCAGACTTCTTGATGGAAAATGGAATCAAGCATCAAAAGACTGTTCGAAGAACTCCTCAACAAAATGGAGTTGCAGAGAGGAAAAACAGAATAATAATGGAACTTGCAAGAAGTATGTTGAAGGCCAAGAAACTTCCAGATCAATTTTGGGGAGGTGCAGTAACTTGTGTTGTTTATCTCCTAAATCGAGCTTCAACTAAAAGTGTGCAAGGTATTACTCCTCACGAAGCATGGAGCGGATTGAAACCAACTATTAGTCACCTAAGAGTGTTTGGGTGTATTGCTTACTCTCATATTTCAAATGAAAAAAGAGGTAAACTAGATGATAAATCAGAAAAATGCATTTTTGTTGGGTACAATGAGAACTCCAAGGCTTACAGATTATACAACACTGTAAGTAAGAAAGTTATTATTAGTTGAGATGTCAAGTTCGATGAAGCAAAATTCTGGCAATGGGATGCACCAAATAAAGACCAGAATCCATTACTTGTTGACATGAATGACAAAGAAGATACTTGAGACTTGGAGCTTGAAAAGACCCAACCACTGACTTCACCTTCTTCATCACACTCCACAAGTGATGAAGAAACTACTCCAAGGAAGACAAGAAATATTCAAGAGATCTATAATACTTCAAAAAGAATACAAGATGATGAACATGCTGATTTTGCTTTATTTGCAGATATTGATCCTATATTCTTTGAAGAAGCAATTCAAGATGAGAAATGGAAAGATGCAATGGATCAAGAGATTGATGCAATCAGAAGAAACGAGACATGAGAGTTTGTCAAATTACCAAAGAATAGAAAAGCTCTTGGAGTCAAATGGATCTATAGAACAAAACTGAAGCAAAATGGAGAAGTACAGAAATACAAGGCCAGACTCGTAGTAAAAGGTTACAAACAAAAGTTTGGTGTGGATTATAAAGAAGTTGCACCATTAACTCGCTTGGAGATTGTTCGTTTGATGTTAGCCATTGCAACACAAGATAACTGGAAAGTTCATCAAATGGATGTCAAGTCAGCATTTCTAAATGGGTATTTAAAGGACGAAATTTATGTTGAGCAGCCCCCTGGTTATGCCAAAATTAGAGAAGAAAATAAAGTGTGTCGATTGAAGAAAGCATTGTATGGGCTAAAGCAAGCACCAAGAGCCTAGTACAAATGTATTGATGATTTTTTCTTGAAGGATGGTTTCAGAAGATGCCCATATGAACATGCTCTCTACACCAAAGAAGACGAAAATGGTAATTTCTTGACGATTTGTCTATATGTTGATGATTTAATCTTTATAGGAAATTCAAACATGATGATTGACGAGTTCAAAGAGAGCATGAAGAAAGAATTTGAGATGACTGATATGGGTTTACTTCATTACTTTCTTGGTATTGAAGTTAAACAAGGTAACAAATGGAGAGAAAAGGTATGTGGAAATAATTTCTTATTACTTTCACTTATTGTATTTACATACTTCAAGTTCTTTTTATAGAAGAACTTGTTAGTTTGCTTGACTAACTAACAGCTGGAAAATACAAATAAACTCAAACAGAATCAAACTCAAATAGAATCTTAACTGTTGTAACAAATAAATTGTTGTAACTAATAAACAGAATGTAACTGTTTTACTGTTGATACTCCCCCTCAAGTTGGACGATGAATGTCAATGATGCCCAACTTGGATACTAGTTTAGACAAAACAGATGTAGGCAATGCTTTAGTGAACATGTCTGTGAGTTGTTGACTAGATTGGATAGGGAGAACCTTAAGGAACCCATCAGCTATCTTGTCTCGAACAAAATGACAATCAATTTCTATGTGTTTTGTCCTCTCATGAAACATTTGATTAGAGGCAATGGCAATAGCAGCTTGATTGTCACAGAATACAGTAGTGGGCTTTAGGATCTTAACCTGAAGATATTTGAGGAGTTGAGAGATCCACATTAATTCACTAGTAACTGAGGCTAGTGCCCTGTACTCCACTTCTGCAGAAGATCTAGAAATGGTGGCTTGTTTCTTTGATTTCCATGATATGATAGATGCCCCTAGGAATATGCAGAAACCAGTAATGGATCTTCTAGTATCAGGACATGATCCCCAATCAGCATCCACAAAGGCTTTTAAATGAAAGGAAGTGATAGAATTGATTAAAATGCCTTGTCCAGGAGACCGTTTTAGGTACCTGAGTAAGTGATGAGCGACATTGAAGTGAGCTTTAGTGGAGTTGTGGATGAATTGGCTTAGCCGATGAACAGCAAAGCATATGTCTGGCTGAGATATTGGAAGATATATAAGCCTGCCAATCAGTCTCCTATAACATGTGATGTCATCTGCCTTTAAAAGCTCTCCTTCATTCTTTGATTGTTTCAAATTGGGATCCATAAAAGTTGTAGCTGGTTTAGCTTTAAGAAATCCAATATCCTCAAGCATTTGGAGGTAATATTTTCTTTGGGAAATCATGATCCCTTGTTGAGATCTGGATAATTCTAATCCTAGAAAATATTTCGTATGGCCTAAATCCTTGAGTTTGAAATGTCCTTTGAGGACTTCTTTGACTGAGCTGATTATTTAAGGGGATGGTCCGGTTAGTAATATGTCATCTACATATACCAACAATACTACAAAATCATGTCCATGTCCTCGGGTAAAAAGAGAATAATCAGACTTGGATTGATGAAAGCCATGTGAAGATAGAGCAGCTGTAAACTTGAGAAACCATTGTCTCGAGGCTTGTTTCAGCCCATATATAGATTTGTTAAGTTTCCAGGCTAGTTTCTCACCTTTCTGTGGTACTTGTGAGGTTTGATAACCCAATGGCAAAGACATATGCACTTCTTCAAACAAATCATCATTTAGGAAGGCATTATTGATGTCCATTTGAGTGAGTGACCAATTGTAGGATGCAGCAAGGGCAAAGAAGACTTTAACAGTGACAATTTTGGCGATAGGTGAAAAGGTGTCTGAGAAATCTATTCCTTCTTGTTGATTGTAGCCTTTTGCTACAAGTCTCGCCTTATATCTGTCAACTGTTCCATCTTGTTTGTACTTGACTTTTTAAACCCATTTACTGCCTACGGTATGATGATTCTTTGGAAGAGAAACAATAGTCCATGTATTAGTTCGTTCCATGGTTTATATTTCCTCTGCCATAGCCTTCTTCCAAATCTGGTGGTTCACGGCTTGGTGGTAATAGATGGGTTCATAGATGGAAGTGACATTTAGGATGTATGTCTTATGGTTTTGGTTGTAAGTATTATATGAGAGGTATTTGTGAAGAGGAAAGGGTGATTTTCTGTGGGATGTGAGGTTACAGTGAAAGTCTTTTAGGTAGGAGGGTGGGTAATGTGCTCTCGATGACCTTCTTGGGGCTGTGGGAATGGTTGTTTGGGTGGTATGATTGGTTTCTTCTGAGGTTTCAATATGAGGTTGTGAATCATCAATACCGTGGTTATCCTCACATAAGCGTTCTAAGGTATTAACAACAAGATTTTCAGTAATACTTTTGTTTTCAAAGTGATCAAATAGTGGGCTTGGTATGACGAACTGATCAATAAAATCATGTGAAATGGGCTTGTTGTCTTCTTTGACAGATTGGAATGGGAACCTTTCTTCAAAGAATAAGACATCCCTGGAGATAAAAAATGTCATTTTAGTCATATCATATAGCTTATAGCCCTTTATACCTGATGGATATCCCATGAAGACACATGGTCTTGCTCTTGGATCGAATTTAGACCTGTTGACTGTTGGTGTAGAAGCATAGGCAAGGCATCCGAATGTCTTTATGAAGCCATAGTCAACAGTTTTGTTAAACAGAACAGCATAGGGAGTGTTGTTGGATAGTAAAACCATAGGTGTTTTGTTGATTAAGTATGCTGCAGTGGGGATGCATTCTCCCCAAAAAGTGAGAGGAACATTGGACTGAAACATTAGGGCTCTTGTAACATTGAGGAGGTGTTGATGTTTTCTTTCAACCACTGAATTCTGTTGAGAAGTATATACACAGGAGAACTGATGAGTAGTTCCTGTTTTGGCAAAAAATTCTCTGAAATTTAATTCAGGAGCATTTCAGAACGAAAAATTTTGGTTTTCTTTGAGAATTGAGTCTCAGCAAGTTTGAAGAAACTGGGAATGACTTGTAGAATGTCACTTTTATTTTTCAAGAGATGTATCCATGTGTACCTTGATTTATCATCAACAATGGTGGTAAAGTAAGTGTGACTTGCATGTGTTCGGGTTTTAAAAGGACCCCATATATCACAGTGCACAAGGTCGAAAATATTCTCAGCAACATTATTTAAGGCAGGAAATGAAAGACGCTTCTGTTTAGCTAAAGAACAAATGTGACAGAATTGTTTACAATTTGAGAAATCAGAAATCTCTATAATCTTTGACAATTCTTTTATTCTACTAATAGAGGGGTGTCCCATACGATTATGCCAAGTAGTTGCAAAAGCTTTACACAAAAACACAGCAGATTCAATAGGCCAATCAGCAGATTCAATAGACAAGTCTTTATTCTTTTCATCATTTACTTTGAGTAAGTATAGGTCACTGATTAGTTCAGCCCTCCCAATCGTTCTCGAAATTGACTTGTTCTGAATGATACAATTGGCGTTAGTAAAGGATATAGAATATCTTCCATCCTTAAGTAAAGCACTCACTGATAGAATCAGGAATGTATAGAACATCCTTCAATATCAACTGTTTTGCTATTAGAATGTCTCCTACATACTCAACCTTCAAACGAGCTTTAGTTGGTAGTATAACTGACATATTTTGAGTGCTGTGTAGTTCTTTAAACATAGATTTATCATGGCATATATGAGAAGAGGCTCCAGAATCAATGATCCAACAAGAATCGATGAGTGAAGTAGAAAGACATGTACCTGCTATGTGGGTAGTATCTGTCTTAGGGATCTTATCAATTTGTTGAGTATTCAAGTGTGTTTGCAGCATGTTCTAGAGCTATGAGTATTGGTCATTATTCAGGCTGGCAAAAAAGGTAGACTGATTGCTCTTAGGAGCTTCTAATGGCTTTTCATTACTAGTTTGCATAGAGTTCTGCGGCCTTTGTTGATGGACTGAATTGTTATTTGTAGTCTATGCCCTGGTGGATAACCATGTAGTTTATAACATTTGTCAGAAATATGACCTCTATATCCACAGTTAGTGCATACTGGCCGAGTATCTTTCTTCTTAAATTTCTCAGATGTAAACCTTTTCTTAGTATTAGCCATTAGAGTTATACTTTCAATTGTAGGTGTGGATCTAATGGATCTTTGCCTTTCTTCTTGGATGATAAGAGAGAATACTTTGTTTATTGTTGGTAGAGGGTCGACCAATAGAATTTGTGCTCTGATTTGTGCATATGACTCGTTTAAGCCCATAAGGAATGTCATTACAAATTCTGCATTCAAGAATTCTATCATCTTCTTTGACCCTTGATAAGTACATTCATCCGTTGGTCTGTATTCAACAAGTTCTTGCTATATCGTAGTGATTTTTGCGTAATATACTTCCACTGAAAGGTTTCCTTGAGTAGTAGTTACAAGATCCTTTCTCAACTGGTATATATGTGGCCCATTGGATTGACGGTACCTTTCTTTTAAATCATCCCATATCTCTTTGACGCTTCCCCTGTAAACTAAGCTGGCAGTAATTTCTTTTGAGACTGAGTTGATAATCCATGAGGTTATCACATCATTATTACATCTCTATGCTGATTGTAAGCTTCCTTCTGATGGTTTTTCAATCGTTCCAGTAATAAAACCAATCTTGTTCTTCCTTGATAATGCAAGTTTCTTTGGTCTGCTCCATGAAGAGTAGTTGCTTGATCCTGCAAGTGGTGTAGATACCAGATTGGTGGTTGGGATGATTGAATGATGAAGGATGAAGGGATTCATTTGGGCGTCGAGTTCCGAAGAGTTGTCAGACGTTGAACTCTATGATGTTATCATGATAGGACTGCACAAGGGTAATGGCGTTCGGGTGGGTTTTTAATTTTCTCTCTTGCGGAAATGCTCTGATACCATAACAAATGGAGAGAAAAGGTATGTGGAAATACTTTCTTATTACTTTCACTTATTGTATTTACATACTTCAAGTTCCTTTTATAGAAGAACTCGTTAGTTTGCTTGACTAACTAACAGCTGAAAAATACAAACAAACTCAAAGAGAATCAAACTCAAACAGAATCTTAACTGTTGTAACAAATAAATTGTTATAACAGAATGTAACAAATAAATTGTTGTAACTAATAAATAGAATATAACTGTTTTACTGTTGATACAAGGTGATAATGAGATTGCAATTTCCCAAAAGAAGTATGCAAAAGATTTGTTGATAAAGTTCAAAATGGAGAATGCTTATCCTGTTAGTACTCCTATGGAAAAGAGTTTAAAGTTAAGCAAGCATGATGATAGTGAAGCTTTTGATGCCACCATCTATAGAAGTCTTGTTGGAAGTTTAATGTATTTAACTACAACTAGACCTGATCTTATGTTCTCAATAAGTTTATTGGGTAGATTTATGGCATCACTAAAGAGAAGTCATTGGAAAGCTGGAAAGAGAGTTCTTAGATATATTCTTGGAACTATTGATCATAGAATCCACTATAAAAGAATGTGGATAATGTTCTTGTTGGCTACAGTGATAGTGATTGGGGAGGAAATATTGATGATTTCAAAAGTACTTCTGGGTATGTATTTAATATTGGTTATAGAGAAATTTCGTGGGCATCAAAGAAGCAGGATGTTGTAATATTGTCAACAACGGAAGCTGAATACATTTCTTTGTCTTCAGCTAGTTGTCAAGCATTTTGGCTTAGAAAGGTACTACATGAATTGAAGTGTCCTCAAGAGAAAGAGACCGTCATGTCTGTGACAATAAATCTATTTCACTTTCGAATAATCCAGTTTTTCATGGAAGAAACAAACACATACAGATCAAGTATCATTTCATTAGAGAATTGATCAAGATGGAGTAGTATATATCAAGTATTGCAAGACACAAGATCAAGTTGTAGACATATTCACAAAAGCATTAAAGACAGATTTATTCTTGAAAATGAAAGAGAAGCTCAAAGTCAGGGAAGTCTAGCTTAAGGGGGAATGTTAGAAATTAATAAGCTAGATACATTATGGATAACACATTCCTAGATACATTTCTAATTTCAAGATACATGTATTTCTAGATACATGTAATTGTTCAAGTACATGAATGGTATGTATACATGTACTTCATTTATTTTGTGTCTTTTAGGAAGTATCTCTTGACTACTATATAAAGAGTTCATTTCCATTATTTGTATGCAAGAGAAAAGAATCAAAATCAATAGAAGCAAATTGAAGTTTATAAAGAAACTGAGTTTCAAGAGAACAATATTCTTCTCTTGTGTATTCTTGAGTTTTGTAAGAGAACAAGTTTCTTCTCTTAAAAGTTTGTGAAATTTAGAGTGAATTTAGAGTGGACTCGTCAACGCTTTTAACATATGTTTGTAGCCTTGGTTTGATATTACTCATTCAAACACTTTTCAGTTAGGTGGAAGCATTGTCAACATAAAATGTGAGTTAGACAAAATCTTTTCAATTAAGTGTGAGATCTCTCTCCTTAATTGTTTTTATATTTCTTCATTCTCTAAGTATTTGTTCCTTTTGTATAAACTTAGTTTTAATTTTTTTCTCCTTTATCAGGGATGCTGCACTTGTTGTTCATTGCATTTTTTTATATATAACTTTCAAATTCCGCTCAGTTTCGTCCAAGTATCATTTATATTGATATCATTTGTTTTGTTGAAGCATGTATCATTTGGGAAAGTGAATTTTGAAGTACTTTTCACAATGTATGTTTAAGTCTTTTAACTATTTCCTTTTCTTGGATATTATTTGGGCAGGTTGGGGGCCATAGTTGGATGAGTTCCAATATATATATATATATATATATATTTTGTTTTGTTTAGAGATTTTGTTACTATCTTGCTTTTTGGTTATGCTCTTTGAAAGGTATGTAGAAATTTATACTAGGAGTATTAGTTGAAACTTTATTATTGATAGATTAAAAATGATGATTATATTTGATACCTTGCTTTTGGTGGTGGTGGATGGGGGAGGGGGTTGAATGGAGTATTTATAGTGTGTTCTTTTACAACTCGCCACTCTATTGTTGCGTATGCGTTTATATATTATTAAGCTTAAGCCGTGCCCAGATGAAGTGTGTAATAAATATAATGACGTAGCACAGTTTTCCGTGTTTGAATCCAAGTATAAATCCAAATAAGGTTTCCTAGTAAGTTCAGGGACGAATGTAGAGATTTGGTAACGTGATTTGTTGAATGCTTTAATGATCTCTTGAGGTGAAGTGTAAATTGTAAGCAATGCTGGTGTGATTCTAATTAAGTATACTAATAAATACAAGAATGAAGTTGATGTGATGAGTGTGATATGGTGTTTAGGCGATAACTAAAAGCAACAGGAGATGAAAGAGGTTAAAAAGCGATGAATAAAATAGGGTCAAGAAGATTCGCCAACATTTTCTTAAGCATAGCATTCATAGACATTCATGCGTCAACTTCTTGTAATGAATCCACCTCCCAATGTCAAAGGCCACATTTTTTCTATCTCTAGAATGCATGTTGAGTTGATTTTTCACAAAAGATATAACTTTATCTCTAAAGCTAATTCTTTCCTTGTCTAATGAAGTCTAAGTCACTTACTCTCTCGAGCATTTGGCTACTTGTACTTAATCAAGTTCTCAATGAGTTAGACATTGAGTTAAATGTAGCTTAAACAAGATGAATTTTTACATATGCATGCTTTTGAAATGAAGTTGCACATGATGAAAGATTTGGGAAAAAGAGTGAGACGAAATGTGTGGTAGTCATATTCATATTAAAAATAATAGAATTCTCAAACGTGATTCTTAATACAAGATATGAAATAAAAGATAAGGATAAGAATGACAAATAGAGATGTCAAATTGCAGGTTACAATCTCTTGCTTTCTTTCGCTCCAATGTTGTCTGCCACTAGTGTGTTGGGAATGTCCTAGAACTCGCAGTTCGTGTTAAACATTCTATTTATCAATAATAATAACTTGTTGATTTTGCATCTTATTATGAAAATCCAATAAACATATCCTTGGCTATGGTCTGAATACCGTAACTTTATGTAGTGACATAAATAGGATCAAGTTGACAGTATATAGCCTAAATGGTCTAATAAGTATATGGATGAAATTGGGTATCTCATCCTTGTAACACTAGTGGATGTGGCATACTCTGTAGTTGTTACAAGAAGTTGTAAAGTGCTACAAATGATGTGATCCACAAATCGTTCATGTTGAGACATGTGAGTGGGAGCATCCTATGCAATGAAAATATAGACTGGACCACGAAAATAGTCAATTTTCTTTATAATGACCGTTTACTGTTAAAACTGACTATTTTATTTATCAAATAACATAGGTTAACTTGATCTTAATCCTGAGCTAGCTATGAACTCTTATTTGTTCGGGATTATCCTTTGATCTGTAAACGGTGAGAGTAGTCCAAAGCACTAATCAATAAGCTTCCCATTTTGAGGATAAAACTGGATGAATAGCTTGGGACATAACCTTGCAAGATGAAATTCACTCCTACCCTATTTAGGGTTAGCAGATAGGTTGTTCTCTTAAGTACTGATTCCAGGTTTTGAACAATCAGGGTCCCGTCTTCTCATAATAGAGAAAGGATTTGATTCATAGAGATTATGAATCAAAATTCTTCATTAAAGGGTCAGTAGGAACTTAAGGAACAAGATGTATTCATAGGGGTAAAATGGTAATTTTAATTGTGATTACAAACAACCTGTGAAGGATCGACTTACTGATTATGGTTATTAAGTGGACATAATATATCTACAGTGAGGGAAGTTCAACTATGGACTATAGTGGAGTGTCCCATTAGTTAAGAATGGGGGTTAGATCGGACTAATGAGTTTAGCCAATTAATCTCGAATCGATGGAGCCCATGATCTGTAGGTCCGCGAGGTCCCCCTACTAGCTCATAAATGGTTAAGCTTTAGAGTAGCTTGAGAAATTAATATGAAACGTTCAAATTAAATGGAATAGGAGAATATATATTTAAATATGATTTAAATATATGAAGATGATTATTGTGCAAAAATTAATTTAATATTTGATATTAAATTAATTAATATTTGAAATTAATTTATGAAATTAATTTTAGAAAATGATTTTTCAGTTATTAAAATCAAAATAGAATTTTGAAATCAAATTTTGGTTTTAAAACAAAAATTGAAAAAATAGGTTTGCATGGTTAAAATGGAAAATGTTGATTTTCCAATATCATATTCTTCATGCTCACATAAAGCCCATTTCCGTCTCTTCATTAATACTCCAAGCATGAGCTGCAAGCCATGTATTTCTCTTCTTTGCATGTTCATCTGCAATAAATAAAGAAGATTAGAGTGAGTTGAGGGCATGCATAACACATAAATTTTGAGAGAAAATTTTAGTGAGAAGAAAGTGTTCTTCAAAGTGAGCTGCTGTGAGTCTCTACCTGTTCTTCATCGTTTCGAGTTGTTCTTGAGTCCCACAACTCGGTCTAAACCTCCAAGAGGATAGTGGAGAAGATCTTGAAGTGGTTCACGGTAATCTTTGGTGAAGACTGCTGCTGTACAATCAAGTTCTTGAAGAGTTCTTCAAAAGTATGATCTTAAAACCCTCTTTTTAGAAAAGCATGCTTTAGTTTCTGCCAAAATTTGTAAATTGCTTATGGATCCTTGATACTTCTGCTGCATGTTTTCTTACTCTAACACGATGGAGGTATTTTGACAAGCTTTTACAATTTCTTGTAAAGTCTCTATATCTTGCATGAGCTGCTACGAGCTATTTATAGGTGTTGAAACCGTATCTTGAACATCTCTCCAATGATGATATGAAACTTTTACATTTAATTTCATGCGCTGCTGCGCCGGTTGATTGTCTCACAGATTCATTAGATTTGGCTTGCCTGAGTTGAAGTTAGCTACAACTTGCTTTGTGATTTGACACTTTGCCATCCATGTTGTCACTTTGTGATTTCTCGCGTGCTATAATCTTCACTACATGGTTTTTTTTCCGAGTGCAAGTTTGTATTGCCTTTATTTTATCTCCATGATCAAGGCTGCAGTTTCCAGCTTTCATGAGGCGTTTACTTCTTTTTAACCAAATCTTATGTCAAAAGATGTCAAATTTTATAAATTCTAGGATATTATCTCTTGTAAACATGTGATCATGTAGCTTGATATATTTTTATAAATTCTCCTCAAGTTAACCGATTTTCTTCTTATTTTCCTTAATTATTTTAAATAAAAGGTTACAATAATTTTATTTCTACAAGTTATCACATCCTCAAATTTAATACAATGCTTGTTTTGAAGCATATTTTTAGAGCTTTAGCTAGATTCTTAACTTGAGATGATGCATCAAGTAGACTTCTCAACATGTTTTCAATTTTTAAGACTCGTTGGGCAGACTCATCGCCTCAAAGTTCTATTCTTCCTATAGAAGTATTTCTTTAATCTATATACGATAAGCTAAGTCTCAAAATACCCTTACTCATTTTTAGACAACTTTTTTTCTCTCTTTTCAAAATGACCTATGGTTCAAAGTTTTACAAAAAAGAAGATTTTTTTTTCCCATTTTACTCTTTGTATTATTGAGTAGTTATGTGTTGATACAGACATCTTGCCTTCATTTTGGCTTGCCCCCATGGGTGCCATGTGGACATCGAGAAAGAGTCCTTTTCAAACTCAACTCTTTCCTTCTGAATTTTCTTTCTATTTAGGTAGTGGAGTTGTATTTATCATTGATCATAATTCCCACCTTTGTTTTGGCTTACTCCGCGGATGTTATGTAGACATCCAACTATAAGCAGGTTCATATCTTGACGCATATATATATATATATATTTTTTATTATTTTTTATTACTATTATTTTTTTAGAAAAAAAATTGAACGCATTTAACTCAAACCTTACCCCTCCAAATTTTGAAGGCATCATGATCCTCATTATTGAATTTGAAGAATGAGATTATTGTAGAAAAAATTTGTAAAAGAGGTATGAGATAAATCTTGCGCGCATAGTAGATACTAAAAATGCTTCCTAAGGCAAATTTCCTAAAACTAGAGTTGAACACCTCACTGTTGAATCTATTGAGGCTGATACCCTAAATCTTGTAGGGTCCTGTAGTTTGTAAATATCTGTATGAACAAATGCATGAGATGTAATAATTTGAGATATTTTCTTCATTGTTGTCTATAAAATATGAGATATTTTATTTTCATTAACCACAAACCAATAAACTAAGATCCCTGGTTATCATTGTGACTTAAGCATTTATGTAGAGACATATAAATGGATCATGCCTTAAGTGATAACCTAAATAGTCTGTAGTATATGGATAAAGGAGGGAAACCTTATCCTGGTGATACTACGGATACAATTCGCTTTGTAGATGTTGCAAGTGTCGTAAAGTGCTACAGATGGTTTGATCCTGATCATTCATGTAGAGACATGCGAGCGGGGTATCCTATACAAAAGAGTTTGTATATGACCGGATCATGAAATGTTTAGTCTCGTCATATAATGACGTTCATGACAGAGACTTTCATTTCACTAGGATGACCATAGATAACATGACCTTAATCGTGAGTGAGTTGGGAACTCTTGCCTATGAGGGCGGCCCTTTGTTGCATGGGTGCGAGTGGCCAGATTGCCGACTCAAACCTACCACTTTAGGGATTCGTCTGATTGGGGAGCTGGAAACTCAGCTACACAAGATGGAATTCACTCCTTTCCCGAAGCAGGGGTAAGTAGATAGATTGCTTCCTTAAGGCCTGATTTGATGTGGCACCACACTTTTTCATAGCACAAGAGGTGTTCACTCATAGTAGGACTATGATGTATTGTTCATTAGAGGAATCAGTGGTACTTAAGGAGTTAGATGTAACTACAGGGGCAAAACAGTAAATTGGCTTAGCTATACTTACGAACGATCTGTGAAGGATTATCATATTGTTGATTGGTTATATCCAATAGACACATAAATATATCTATAGTGAGAAGAGTGCAACTGTCGGTCTTTAGTGGAATGCCCGACAGTTAAGGATGGTGGATTTCGTGATTAAAGAGTTTAGTCAGTTATTCACGTACCGTTGGAGCTTCAAGCTACAGATCCATAAGGTCCCCTTGGTAGTTCGATGGATTCAAGTTAAGAATTAGTTTTTGGATTAGTTTGAAGTATTCAAATTAACAAGAGGGAATTTTATTATATATGATATAATTAAATTGGTTCAATTATATGTGATATAATTGATATGATGTATGATATACATTAATTGGAGGTGATATAAATATGATTTATATTAAATAAAGAAGAAAAGAACTATGGTTTAAATATTACATATGATGTGATATTAAAACTATAGGTTATAAATATAATATGATAAGTTAGTTATTATATTTATTTATAATTAAAACAATTATGTGATAATTGTGGTTGGTTATTTTCTCCATTAACCGTGAAGGTGGGAGGTTATTTTTCAGTTTTGGATAACTGAAGAAGAATGAAAAATATTTTCATTTTGTTGGGAGATCACTTTATTTGTTGCATTACTCATTGTTTAATCACGAGAGACTACACGATAGGCCTCATGAGAGACTAAGTGATAGAGCGATACTTACTAAACGATCGTGTAAACGATCCAATGTGATTTACTAAACGATCGTGTACTAGTGATATTTACTAAACGATCAAGCACTCTCAGTCTCTACGATAGACAGAACCTTCTCCCAGTTGCTTGATCGTGTAGTATAATCATTTCCTTCCTCCATCCCTTTATCAAATTCACACAAAGCCTACACCTTTTGGATTCTCACTTCGAGAATACCAAGGTTACCGAGTGGTTGTTGATGCGTTATTTTATGTGATGAAAATGTGGAATGAAATGTGGTGATAGAATTGCATTGAGCAACAAGTTTTCTCAGTGGAATCCAAGTATAAATCCTACTGAGTTTCCTGGTAAGTCCAGGGTCGAACTCAGGGACTTGGGAAAACAGTTTGCAGTGGTAATTTTCAAGAAGACTTTACGGTAATCAAATAAATCAATAATTGTTTGGGTGGTTGTTTGCGGTAATAAAATAAATAAATGTAGGGGATTTAAGAAAAGTTCAATTATGCGGTAGATACACTGAGTATGCGGAGGAACGGGTTGAAAAGATCTTTAGCTAGCTTTCCTAGGGATGCGTCAAACTATGCGATCATGCTACACTCATGCAATAGCAAATCATTTTCCAATGCAAATGCGGTGCTCCTAAGTCTAGGACGCATGTGTTGAATGCAACAATGTCCATAGAGCTTATTCCTAAGTCTCTACTCTTTTCCTATGCGATGATGCAAGATGCCACAAAGACAAGGTGACTGCACACAATCATATCCTATCTCTAGGATGCATACGATGTGTTAATAGCAAACAATTCTTATTCCTAATCACCTATCTCTTGATTATGCGTTCTAATCTGACTCTCTCAAGCCTCGATTCTAACCTAACTTTTCCAATCCTAGATCTTGTCCTTAGACTACCCTTTCGAGTATCTCTAATGGACGAAAGAAGCATACATAATACAAGATAATTGCATAGAGTGAATGTCCCCAGTTAAGTTAGCTAAGTACTTTTCAACCCATTCGACAGATTTAGCTATTCATATATGATAAACAGAGAGTGAATAGATATAAAGAAGTAAATTCCATTTCTATAGATAAGTTTGAGTACAAAATGTCAATGGAAGTTAAGGATAGAGAGTCTGGTAGCAATCCTTTGCTTCCCAAGGCCTTTACACTGTCAACTCTATTATGTTTAAAAGATATTCCTGCTTCCACAGGAGCTTGCCCTCTCTCTGATCTTGAAGCTTCCGAAACTCTCCCAAGTTCACCGGAACAATTTATCGGCACAATCTCGCTTCTTTCGCTTCCACCTTAAAATAAAAGAAAATCTAAGAGCAAGGCTAAACTATCTAAGGAAAATTCTCTAACTCTCCGAACTCGCTAAACTAGTTGAACCCCTTTTCTGAAGGTTGCCTTCAGTATTTATTGAGCTTCAGAGTGAAAGGCAGCTTCTCTCTTATGATTGCACAGATGGGATGACTTTAATTCTCTGATTGATGTGTTGAATATTTGTCATCGAAAAGCTGAGTGTACTTGTTATCGTTAGCGGCTTGTCAACTTAATTCGGATTCGACCGTCATCAGCTTTCTGTTCCACCGTGATTAATTATGCCTTTCACTCAGATGCGCCCACCAAATTGCGTCGGCTCTATGCGGCAATCCTTCTTGAGTAGATGTTTACGAGCACAAATCACCGCAAAGCCTTGCGGTAACACTGCGCCCGTCCGTTGCTTTCTTGTGATCACGCTTTCCGCCTTGCGTCAACGCTTATTCTGCATAAAAATACAAAAGTTAACTGTTTCTATGCGATGGACGCATGCGACCGCAATGTTATGAACTTAATGCTTTTTAGATGCAATCTAACATATTTTATCAATGCAAACCTTCATTGTTTAATAACTTAGCACTGTAATAATGTGCATTTCTGCCCATTATCACACCCCCAAATTTAAACAATGTTTGTCCTCAAGTATAAGCTAAAGATTTCCTTTAGTAAGTCGATCGCAATTTCCTTTCCTAGATTTCTCAAGGATACTTCATTCAAATCTTATACACCAAAATTTCCTTAATAAAATTCAAGTCTCTTCTTAAAATATTTCTAAAACCTAGGGACCGCAAGTTGAACCTTCAAAAGAACTTTACTAAATTCCGGGACATCGCATGATTTATTTCAAAAAAAACTTTTTTTTTTCACTGGGGAGTTAAATGATTTTTATCCTTGCATATTTTTGACATTGTTATTTTTTCTCTGACCTTGCGCTGATCCAAGTGCCTCGCCTTCGTTTTTGCTTACCCCCATGTGTGTCATGCGGACATCCAACTACGAGCAAGGCGGTCTTTCTCAGACTAACTCATACCTATTCGGCAGCGGAGTTGCGTCATTTATTTATGCGTTCATCCTGGCGATTTACTTTCGTTTTGGCTTGCCCCCACGTGTGTCATGCGAACATCCAACTACGGGTAAGTGCCCTTCACAACTTAACTCTTATCAACATGGGTTTCCCCATTGCGTTGACAGTGGAGTTGTTATTCTCAAAATTTTCCTCCTTTTTTTTTTTTTTTTTTTTTTTCATAAAGCAAAAAATAGCAAGGTCGAAAATAAATACCTCATCCCCAAATTTGAAATGCGGCAATGTCCCTATTGCCAAAATATTGAAAGAAGTCATGCGATATTCTTAGGAAGTTTGGTAAAGGGTCAGTTTGAAAGAAAGCTAGCATACCACTAATTTCTAGAAATATTTAGGAGGTGACTTTTCTAAGATTAAGTTGACTCTAGTGTATACGAAAAAATAGAAGCATGTGTTTCATCATTGAAATCATAATTGGAAAAGCGACAGCATGTGGTGACTTACTAAATTTATCAATGTTAAATGATTGCAGTAATCAAAGAGGATGTGGTGATAAAACTTTAAAATTAAAATGCGATATGATAGTGCAAAATTTGGAATAAAGTCAAGGACGAATACAACCCCCAAATTTGCGCTATCGCCCGCATTTTTTGTTGACACATCTTGCTTTGCGGCGATCTTATTCTTTTGGATTGCGGTGGCGGAATAAAGTGGTTGCGTCTTCGTGTGGCACCTCCGCAATTGTTCACCTCGATCATTTGCAAGAAAAACATCAAGAGGGTCAGATATTAAAAAAAACAAAGTTAACAAAATCATTTCACAGCAACCGTTTTTTTTTTAAAGAAGTAATGCGAAAATATAAATGATAACAACAAAGTGATGAAAGTTCATGAAGTATTGATGCATGAAATAGGATATTCAAAAGGATTGCGTCCCTGATGAAGTTGAGACATATATTAACTCAGGGACCGCTTATTCCAAGCTAGGCTTTTCATGTCCACGACGACTTTTTCTTCTTTTCTTTGTCCTCTGGAATCTTGACTGCCTTAATCCGAAGCTTTTCCCCATGAATGTTCATTACAATCTCCCTCTCGCCCACATCAATTTGAGCGCGACCGGTCGAGAGGAATGGTCGTCCCAATATGATGGGCGCATCTTCGTTCGCTTTATAATCCAAAATGAGGAAGTTTGCCAGCAAGATGAATTTATCAATTGAGATTGTGGCATTTTTCAGCTCTCCTTCAGGATGTATTCGGGATCTGTCCGCAAGTAGGAGAGTCTCTGTCGTGGGCGTGAGTGTGCCAATTGTCAATCGTTTGAAGATTGATAGCGGCATTATGTTTATACTCGCCCCCAGATCACATAGTGCTTGGCCACTGTAGATCCCTCCAATGGAGCATGGTATCGTGAAGATTCCTGGGTCACATATTTTTGGTGGGATCATAGCATTTTGTGTTACTGCCATTGTTGTGATCTTGTCTTCATCATTTTGTTTCTCTTTCAATCTTTGCGGAGCTGGTGGTAGCCAGACTTCTTCTGTCTCATGTTCTGGAGGTTTGAGGATGGACGCAACTTTGGGGTTCATTTTCTTGGGCTTTTTCGAATTATAAGTCAACGGGTCTTCGGTTGTCACCGTATTCAAGTTGGTCGTGGTGGGTTCCTCCCCTACTTTCGCAGCCATTTTGTCGCTTAGCAAGAAGACTGCTAAGCATTGTTCCTTCCCTGTATCCCCAGCGTTGTGAGGAAGCTCAGTTGAGCTCGGCAACGCTCCTTGCGGTCTATTTTTCAGCTTGCCCGCAATTTGTCCCAATTGAATTTCGAGATTGCAGATGGATATTGCTTGATTCTAAAACACTGATTCGTTTTTCTCAATGTACTGCTTCAACAAGCTCTCTAAGGACGAAGATTGCGGTGTTTACGAGCTGCTAGCTTGGTTATGTGTTGGACCGTTGTTTTGCGGGAAAAATCCGGGTGGCCCTCCTTTTTGTGCCACTCTTTGGAAGTTTTGTTGTTGATTTTTCCATGCAAAATTTAGGTGGTTTCTCCACCCGGGTTGTATGTGTCAGAGTAGGGATTATTTTTCATGAAGCACATCGACTGTGGATTTTCTGGGCATTCCTCCATCGAATGAGTGTCTCCGCAAATGACACAACTTGCGGTCGTTTGTTCAATTGCGTTGACCTGCTCTTTCTTCGCTCTTGTGTTATTAATTACGATGCCTTGAATCAAACTCATCATCGCAGTCATCTGGTTTTTGTCCCATCGTGAATAATTATGGCTTTCACCTAGATGCGCCCACCAAGTTGCGTCGGCTCTATGCGGCAATCCTTCTTGAGTAGATGTTTGCAAGTACAAATCACTGCAAAGCCTTGCGGTAATGCTGTGCTCGTCCGTTGATTTCTTGTGATCGCGCTTTCCGCCTTGCGTCAACTCATATTCTGCATAAAAATACAAAAGTTAATTGTTTCTATGCGATGAATGCATGCAACCATAATGTTATGAACTTAATGCTTTTTGGATGCAATCTAACATATTTTATCAATGCAAACCTTCATTGTTTAATAACTTAGCACTTTAATAACGTACATTTCTGCCCGTTATCAGCCGTGTTGAGGGGTTGTTGATCAAGGAGAAGACTGTTCATGATTACTAGACGATTGGCTAGGCGATCTGAACGATAGTGAGAGGTTGTTGACCAATTCTTCACGAGAGCGAGAGATTGATGGAAGAAGTGTTCTTCAAAGGTATGTCTCTCGTGACCTTTTGTATTTGATTACTAAAGCATGCTGTAATTTTGTTTAAGATGCATAACTATTCTATATGTTTGGGAATGCATTTAATTGTTTCACCATGGGCTTGGAAAAATCTTGCTTCCGCTCACTGGTTCTCTTGAATAAGAGTTCCTTCATAATCCTAAGGTAAGGTTAGCATAAGTATCATCATTGAAGTCATCATTGCAAACACACCAAGATAAGAAGAAATAACTAAAAGTTAATAAAAATAGACTAGGCACAAATGAAAAGGAACATAATCCAAGACGCATAATCGATGATGCATTCATATTAATAAAAAACATAACATGGCAATCACAGGTACAAAAATATAGAAGAAAGAAGTATAGAAACAACCAAAATAGGACCAAACATAATTTCTCCTCGCATCGTTGTCATTATCATGCGCAAGAGGAGCGTTGTCAGGCTAGAATGGTTGGGGTTTTTGAAGTGTTGGTGAAATACTTGGAGCAGGAACACGTTAGACAAAAACGTCATGAATGTAACGCATCAACCCCATAAATTGCTCATCTTGCCACTGAGAGTGGCTTTGAATGAAATCCTCAGTTCGGCTTGCCCTCTCCGCATCTATCCAAGTTGTTGTTGGATATGATCTTTCTCATGTTGAAGGCCGGCAAACTACTTACCTTGCTGTTGGAAAACTTCTTTAAACATCTCTACTTGATTAACTAATGATTTCTGATCGCGTTGAAAATCAAATTGCTGAGATGTCAAACTTGTTGGTTATTTGACACTTGTCAAGCATTTCAAGGATGGGATACATGACATGATCAGTAATGAAGGCGAATAGATCTTCAAACTCTTCCTCCCAAGATGCATCTCCGGCAGGCAGAGATGGTTGTAGATCATTTCATGCTTGGGAGGCGACCTTATCTCACCAATAGGAAATCAAAGCAAAGTTTTTAAAGTGATTCCTTGATCATGTGGGTCATAAACAGACGCTGAAGAAGGCATCAATGTGAGATGCAAAGGCTCCACAAGCTCCGAGTTTATTGTCACACCCCCACCCAGATTACCCTTGATCATGTGGGTCATAGCCCTACTGCCAGCATCCACCGCCCAAGCCTTCTAATCTAAATACCAACCTGTTTAAAATATTAGTAATATATGCAAATAGCAAACCTCCCTTAAGGTTGTACAAAGATTACATAAATACATTTACAGAAAAATATTCAAAGATGGCCCAAACATTCCTAAAGAAGCCCTAGTCCCTGTCAAAACATGTGTACATAAATAGATCATCAACCTAAGTCTTCATAATAAACCGAGTCTTTCAGTGGCAAGCAGCAGCAGGATCAACCATGAGGAAATTGACCGCTACCTGAAAAGGGAAAACACAGAAATTCTGTTAGTTAAAAGCCCAGTGAGCGACTATAGAATCGTATAACATCGAGCATTACATCAATATAAACATGTAAATATACTAATGAGTAACTCAAGCAATTGTCTCTAAATGTAGCTTTAAACCATTCTTAGACATCATTAAACATCATAATTCCCTAGTTGAGAACGAGCCTAACCGCTCTAGCTCCCAACGTTTATTACTGGCCAAGAGACCCATACTTCGGCCTTTCATTCATAATTGCCTACGTGCACATGGCCATGCTAAGTACCATAATATCTTAAGTACTTCTGCTCAGATACCTTCTCAAACTTGTCCTTTAGTATTGAGCTATTAAGATACATTCTCAAATGTCCTTCGGTACCAAGTTGGTCAGGTACCTTCTTAAATGTCCTTCGGTACCAAGTTGGTCAGATACCTTCTCAAATTTCCTTCGGTATCAAATTGGTCAGATACCTTCTCAAATGGCCAAATGTTTAATCCTCCCTTTATCAACGTAAGCTGACTTCACCTTGGTTCAATGTGTTCTTCCCAAACGCATCCAACACAATTTCTTAGGGTTTAAGAATTTCTCTTAATCGGACACCTAGATTTTAATTGACGTTTGCCCTTACGTCTTCAAGCTTTGTTTGTATTCAAATTAGGGTTTTTACATGAATAATCCACCCCAACGCATCCAAATACATCGCCCAGAAGCTTGCTCGGCCGTTCAATGCATAGGCGAGGCGTGGGCGTGACGTTCGAATCGGACAAAGCAAGGCTAACGCATAGGTGCTCTCGCTCTTTTCGCTCTCGGCAGTTTCACTCTCTCCCATTTTATTGCTGGTCTCGCTCTCTCCAGCAATCTGGCTGGTCTTGCTTTCTCCAATCTCGCTCTCCCTCTCTTTTCTCTCCACTCTCGCTCTCTCCAGCTTTCTCATTGGTCTCGCTCCCTCCGCTCTCGCTCTCTCTAGCTTTCTCGATGGTCTCACTCTCTCCCATCTTCTATCCAATCTCGCTCTCTCCCATTTCCTCTCCAATCTCGCTCTCAACGATCTCGCTGATCTCACTCTCAACGATCTCGCTCTTAGCTACTGCGATCATTGTTCTCCGTACATGTTTGCTCACCACTTTGTGATACTTTTACACAGATTTTCCAAATTTTTCCAAAGTAATTTCCCATATTTTTCGCATTTCACATAAATTCCATTTTTTTTCCTTTTCAAATCCCCATTCTTTCTTCACCATTTCATACTAAATTTCTCATCAACCTACTCAACTTATTCATACAAATTTAAATAGGGACACACAATTAAGTGGAAAATTAAGACAATTTAAATAAGAAAACACACTTAAGTGTAAAATTGAGATTCGGGGTTCACAGGTATTAAGTTGTTCAGGTACCTTCTCACATGTCCTTCGGTACCAAGTTAGTTAGATACCTTCTCAAATGTCCTTCGGTATCAAGTTGGTCAGGTACCTTCTCAAATGTCCTTCGGTACCGGGGTATTTTGTGACATCAAATTAAGTTCCATTGCCTATCATTTACACAAGAACTCATTCTCTTATAGCCTTCCCCTAGGAAGCATATTATAAAATTAGAAACTTAACTGTTGTAGTGATTACATGACATACCTTGGCTTGTTTTACACATATACAAGTCGGAAAACATGCGTTAAGTTGTTCTCCAACCATTTGTTGTTTGGGGAAGTATAAATTCATCATTAATGTCAATGTAACTTACTTGATCTTATATACATAAGTATTGGAGACATTAATTCACTTAGTCATTCACCGCTCTTCAGGGCTCTTAACGGTTTATACGCCTCTCCTAGCTCTTCTTGGCCTGAAAAGACATAATTCCCGGTTAAACTACTTAGAATTCTTAGTAAAATACCTCCAATAATTCATTTACTAAAGGAACTTTCATCAACAAAGACAGCTCTACTGGCGAGATCCTCATGAGCGAGATCCCCCTCGTGAGCGAGATCCTCATGGGCGAGATCAGCGAGGTCCCCATAAGCGAGATCAGCGAGATCCTTGCTAGCGAGATTAGTGAGATCCTTGCTAGCAAGATCAACGAGATCAAGCTTTTCCTGGAAAATTTTCATCCTAGCGATACTCACCTCAATTCCTAGTGAGATATCCTTCTAGAGCGAGATCCTTATCACAAAATCAGCGAGATTTCCTTTATAAGTGAGATCCTCATTCCTATATCTCGCTATAACTCCCCACAGTGATTTGTTTGTTTGTTCTTCCCAAGCAGCTGTCTGCTTATGCACTGATTTCCTATTATTACTTCAAAAATTCATAACTCAAAATTCAGAGCTCTTTTCAAGAAACTTCCTTCTACAAACTTTTTTTTATAATTGAGTAACTTTCTTACCTTAAAATTTCAGCCGAGAATTCCTTATAGTTTGGCCTGGAACTTCCAATCTTCACCTCAGGCCCTGACTAACCCGAGATTCTGCCTCCTCTGAACTTTCTTCACTTCTTGTTCTTCTTCTCCTACAATCTTTCTCCAGCAAGACAACCTCGCAAACTAGATTTTCTCAGTTTCCGAATGACACTGATTTTACTAAATTTTCTCATGTCAATTGATGAAACCATGCTTTTGAAGTTCTTCTTCCAGAAACTTCCCGCCGCCTCTCGAGTTCAAGGGTTAACCACCACGTCACCCCTCATTTAATATGTTTTTCCTTCCCTTCCATTATAATTCCTATAAATAGACATGAATTGCTACTTTAATAAATATGTAATATAACATTTCTTTGGCTAACATGCTTATCTAGAGAACCTAGAGTTCGGGGTTTACAATCATCCCCCCTTTAAAAGAAATTTCGTCCTCGAAATTTACCTGTTATATCATTTGCAAAGTTGAGGATATCTTTTCCTCATTTGCTCTTCAGGTTCCCAGGTAGCTTCCTCGATTCCATGATTACACCATAGCACCTTCACCAAAGGAATCGTCTTATTTCTGAGTACTTGGTCTCTCTTGTCCAAAATCTCGATGGCCTCTTCCTCGTTAGATAAATCTTCTTTGAGCTGTACCAGTTGTGTTGCTAGTATGTGTATAGGATCAGGCACGTATTTCCTTAGCATTGACACATGAAATACATCATGAATACGAGCTAGCTCCATCGGAACTACAACCTATAAGCTGCTGGACCAACCTGTTCCACAATTTCATATGGTCTGATGTATCGTGGACTTAACTTCCCTTTTCTCCCAAACCGGAGAATTCCTTTCCATGGGGACAACTGAAGAAATACCCATTCTTCGACTTCAAATTCTAGTTCTCTTCTTTGCTTATCAGCGTAGCTCTTCTATCTATCGCGAGCTGCCTTAAGATTATCCCTAATAAGTTTCAAATTCTCTGTTGTTTGTTGAACTAATTCTGGACCCAATAATTGTCGTTCTCCGATTTTGTTCCAGCATATTGGGGTCCTGCAAGGTCGGCCATACAATGTTTCATAGGGAGCCATTCCGATACTAGAATGGTAGCTATTGTTGTAGGCAAATTCAATCAACGATAAGTGTGTATCCCAACTTACTTTGAATTGTAGTACACAAGCTCTTAACATATCTTCCAGTATCTGTATAGTTCTTTCCGACTGTCCATCTTTTTGCGGATGAAAATCCGTACTGAAATGCAATTTAGTGCCCATAGCCTTCTATAAACTAGGCCAAAATTTTGAAGTGAACCTCGAGTCCCAGTTTGACACTATCGACATTAGAGCTCCATATTGACTTTTTATCCTATCCATATAAATCTTAGCTAGACGGTCTAGTGTAAAAGTAATTTTTACTGGTATAAACTTGGCCATCTTGGTTAGCCTATCGACTATTACCTAAATGCCATAAAATCCTGAGGGTGTCTTAGGCAATCCAAATAGAAAGTCCATTGTCACATACTCCCACTTCCACTCAGGCACTGGGAGTGGATTGAGTAATCCTGCTGGTCTTTGTCTTTCAGGTTTTACTTGTTGACAGATTATACATCGGTCCACATATTCTGCTATGTCTCTCTTCATCCCAGGCCACCAGTAAGATTTCTTCAAAGTTCTATACATCTTGGTGCTTCCTGGATGCATAGCATAAGCGAAACTATGTGCTTCCTCTAGAATGGCTTGTTTAAGCTGTAGTTTGTTAGGCACACACATTCTCCCCTCCTTTTGTAGTACATTATCTGTTCCCAGTTGAAAGTCAACCCTGATGCCCTTACTTACATCATCAGTAAGCTTCTGAAGATCAGGGTCTTCCAACTGATCCTGCTTAAGGTTTTCTACTAAGGTAGGCCTTATCTGGAAAGTAACTATCGTTCCTCCTGACGATTCCACTGATAAGGTGGTTCTAGAATTCCTGAACTCCTGCAATAGCATTCCTCTTATTGAACCAATAATGGCCTTAGGTCCCGAGGATTTCCTACTTAGTGCATCTGCTACAACATTAGCCTTACCAGGGTGGTACTCGATGGAACAGTCGTAATCTTTAATCAACTCAATCCATCTTCGTTGTCTTAGATTGAACCCTTTTTTATTATTGTGATCTGTAAATATTCTACAACGCTCTCTAAATAGGTAGTGTCTCCATAACTTCAGAGCCAAAACAACTGCTGCCAACTCCAAATCATGCGTAGGATAAATGCTCTCGTATTTCTTAAGTTGACGAGAGGCATATGCAATCACTTTTCCATCATGCATCACCACACATCCTAATCCTTGTCGGGATACGTCCCAATAAATCTCAAATTCCTTACCTAGAACAGGCAAGGTAAGCACTGGTGCTGATACTAGTCTCTGTTTCAGCTCTTGGAAACTATGCTCACACTCCGACGACCATTCGAACCTCATGCCTTTCTTGGTCAGGTTCGTCAACGGAAGGGCTATCTTAGAGAAACCCTCCACAAACCTCTGATAATAACCTGCCAAACCTAGGAAACTGTGTATCTCTAAAACAGTCATGGGTCGTTCCCAATTAACTATTGCTTCTATCTTCTTGGCATCCACACTAATGCCCTCTGCTGAAACAACATGCCCAAGAAATACCACCCGATCTAACCAAAAATCACATTTACTGAATTTAGTATACAACTGCCTATCTCGCAACGTCTTCAATACTATCCTCAGGTGGATTGTATGATCCTCCCTACTACCAGAATACACCAGTATATCATCAATGAATACTATCATGAACTGGTCCAAGTAGGGATGAAATATCCTATTCATAAGATCCATGAATACCACAGGGGCATTTGTCAATCCGAATGGCATTACTAAAAATTCATAGTGTCCATATCTTGTTCTAAATGCAGTTTTAGGAATGTCAGCTTCCCTCACTTTCAATTGATGATAACCCGATCTCAGGTCTATTTTTGAAAACACCGTGGCTTCTATTAGCTAATCAAACAAATCATCAATGCGTGGTAACAAATATTTGTTCTTAATCGTTACCTTATTCAGCTGCCTATAGTTGATACAAAATCTAAGTGTATTGTCTTTCTTCCTCACAAACAATACCGGAGCTCCCCAAGGCGATACACTAGGTCGAATGTATCTCTTGTCAATTAACTCTTGTACTTGAACCTTTAATTCCTTCAACTCAGACGGTGCCATTCTATAAGATGTCTGCGATATAGGAGTTGTTCCTGGAATTAAGTCAATAGTAAACTCGTCCTGTTAGCCGAACTGGGATTGGTAGAAGGAAAAAGTCATTTAAGCCCGAAAAATCCGTCAATAAATGACGAACCTACTTTCCTCATCAATAATCGGTAGAGCATACTGTGATAACTTTGTAAATTTCTGCTCATATTTTGCCACTGGCATCGTTCCCTGCGTTAATCTGAGGAACTCATCCCTTTTTGCATCCTTGAACGAGTTGGGGTAATACTTGTCTTCAAAGGCCTTCCCGAACTTAGGCCATAACATCGCATCTATGCTGGTTCGTCTAGCGGATATCACTTTCCACTATTTCTCTGCTTCTTTCTGTAGTAGAAAGGTGGCAAGCCCTACTTTCCTATCCTCTAGACAACTCATAACATTGAAACATTTTTCAACTACATCCAGCCATAACTCAGCTTCAGCCGGATCTGTTGTACCATCAAATGTCACAGCCCCTAGGGCTTTAAACCTCTCAATACCATATTTCTTCTTTGGGTCGGCTCGTACAGAACCCACACTAGTTGCTAATCTTTGCACTATCCTGTCAAAAACTACATCTTCTAGCTGAGAATCTACCCTTGCCTGGGGAGTACTAGACTCTCTCTCAGACATCATTTCCTGACCCACGGGATCATTCACCTTCTTTTTCCCACCCGGTGGGTTCGCTCTATCCTCTGGGCCCCTATTGGTAGGGTCAGTATTCCTGCCACCTGTCTGCTTACTCGATCTGCCACGTTGCCTCAGCATTTCACCTAATACAATGTACACATGTTAGGGACTCACACTTAGGGACTTGGGCGTATGCATAAACTTCCCCTTTCATTCCCAAAATCTTATGCTCTGATACCAACTTGTCACACCCCCACCCAGATTACCTTTTTATTCTAGAAGAGGATATGACCGTGGTAGTTACTAGCCCTACTGCCAGCACCCACCGTCCAAGCCTTCTAATCTAAATACCAACCTATTTAAAACATTAGTAATATACGCATACAGCAAACCTCCCTTAAGGTTGTACAAAGATTATATAAATACATTTACAGAAAAATATTCACAGATGGCCCAAACATTCCTAAAGAAGCCCTAGTCCTCTCAAAACATATGTACGTAAACAGATCATCAACCTAAGTCTTCATAATAAGCCGAGTCTTTCAGTGGCAAGCAGCAGTAGGATCAAACATGAGGAATTTGATCGCTACTTGAAAAGGGAAAACACAAAAATTCTGTGAGCTAAAAGCACAGTGAGCGATTATAGAATCGTATAACATCAAGCATTACATCACTATAAACATGTAAATATACTAATGAGTAACTCATGCAATTGTCTCTAAATGTAGCTTTAAACCATTCTTAGACATCATTAAACATCATAATTCCCTAGTTGAGAACGAGTCTAACCGCTCTAGCTCCCAACATTTATTAACGGCCAAGAGACCCATATTCGGCCTCTCATTCATAACTGCCTACATGCACGTGGCCATGCTAAGTACCATCATATCTTAAATACTTCTGCTCAGATACCTTCTCAAACTTGTCCTTCAGTATCGAGCTATTAAGATACCTTCTCAAATGTCCTTCGGTATCAAGTTGGTCAGGTACCTTCTCAAATGTCCTTCGATACCAAGTTGGTCAGATACCTTATCAAATGTCCTTCGGTATCAAGTTGGCCAGATACCTTCTCAAATGTCCTTTGGTATCAAGTTGGTCAGGTACCTTCTCAAATGACCTTTGCTACCAAGTTGGTTAGATACCTTCTCAAATGTCTTTCAGTATCAAGTTGGTCAGGTACCTTCTCATATGTCCTTCGGTACCAAGTTGGTCAAATACCTTCTCAAATGTCCTTCGGTATCAAGTTGGTCAGGTACCTTCTCAAATTTCCTTTGGTATCGAGGTATTTTGTGACATCAAATTAAGTTCCATTGCCTATCATTTATACAAGAACTCATTCTCTTATAGCCTTCCCCTAGGAAGCATATTATAAAATTAGAAACTTAACTTTGTAGTGATTACATGACATACCTTGGCCTTTTTTACACATATATAGAAGCTGGAAAACATGCGTTAAGTTATTCTCCAACCCCTTATTGTTTGGGGAAGTATAAATTCATCATTAATGTCACTGTAACTTACTTGATCTTATATACATAAGTATTGGAGACATTAATTCACTTAGTCACTCATCGTTCTTTAGGGCTCTTAACGGTTTATATGCCTATCCTAGCTCTTCTTGGTCTGGAAGGACATAATTCCCGATTAAACTACTTAGAATTCTTAGTAAAATACCTCCAATAATTCATTTACTAAAGGAACTTTCATCAACAAAGACAGCTCTACTGGCGAGATCCTCATAAGCGAAATCCCTCTCATGAGCGGGATTCTCATGGGCGAGATCAATGAGAACCCCATAAGAAAGATCAACGAGATCCTTGCTAGCGAGATCAGCGAGATCCTTGCTAGCGATATCAAGCTTTTCCTGGCAAATTTTTATCCTAGCGATACTCACCTCAATTCCTAGCGAGTTTTCCTTCTAGAGCGAGATCCTTATCACAAAATCCGCGAGATTTCCTTTATAAGCGAGATCCTTATTCCCATATCTCGCTATAACTCCCCATAGTGATCTGTTTGTTTGTTCTTCCCAAGCAATTGTCTGCTTATGCACCGATTCCCTCTTACAAATTCAAAAATTCATAACTTAAAATCCAGAGCTCTTTTCAAGAAACTTCCTGCTACAAACTTGTTTAGAATTAAGTTAATTTCTTACCTTAAAATTTCAGGGGAGATTTCCTTATAGTTTAGCCTGGAACTTCCAATCTTCACCTCGGGCCCTGACTAACTCGAAATTCTTCCTCCTCTGAACTTTCTTCACTTCTTGTTTTCTCCTTCTGCAATCTTTCTCCGGCAAGACAACCTCACAAACTAGATTTCCTTAGTTTTTGAATGGCACTGATTTTACTAAATTTGCTCATGTAAATTGCCAAAACCATGCTTTTGAAGTTCTTCTTCCAGAAACTTCCCGCCGCCTCCCGACTTCAAGGGTTAACTGCCACGTCACCCCTCATTTAATTTGTTTTTCCTTCCCTTCCATTAATAATTCCTATAAATAAACATGAATTGCTACTTTAATAAATATGTAATATAACATTCCTTTGGCTAACATGCTTATCTAGAGAACCTAGAGTTCGGGGTTTACATTCGTTGCTTGGTTTGTCTCATTTTGTGGAAGGGGAGGCAATAAAGGTTGTGCTAGTAACACGTTCAAAGAGGAAACAGTTCATTCAATGCTTTCTTTTTCTAGGCAAAGAAGCTGAAGGAAATCAAACACGAGGATTTTCATGAGTAGTGGAAAGATCATTCCAAATTACAATCATATATGAACTTTACAATTACAGTCATAAAAAAAAACATATGGTTATGCATTAATCACATAAATTATAGCATGATAATACAAATGATCAAGAAAAAACGCTACACAAATTTGTAGACTCATCGCCAAGCTCCTTGATCACGAGCGCTCGAACACAACAACACCCAAACGCTCGTCCAACATGACCACTACATTGCACGAACACTGCACACTCGAACTCAGTGATCGCCTCGATCACGAACACCCCAACAACACGAACGGTCTCCACAAAACCTCGACGTTGCCAAGTTGAGTATGACACCATCGAGAAGGCTACCTTGGCATTGTTTTTACTTGTAAAGATTGTTCTTACAAAGTTTGTGAAATTAGATTTGTGTATCCACTATTCAAGAGAGTTCTTTTTTCATCTTTTTTATTTTCATCTCCAAACCTTTATTAGATTTGCTCTTCATTCAAAACAAAAAAGGATCCAAAGGGTGGGTTCTGTGTGGACTTGGTTTGAGGCACAAGACAGAGGAAACAACAATCGTGTACATGATTGAGCAAGTGGGAGATGGAAGAACCTATTGTATAGGTCGATGCCCAATCGTTTAACAAAAGGTAAGCGATCGTCTAGCAAAAGCTATGCGATTGTTTAGCTCATCACTTAGCTAAGTGTCTGTCACCTACAAACACTACACGATCATTTACCTATTATTACAAACACTTCTCGTGAGTAATATTTCCAATATTTCTCAACCTTGTAAAATCTTACTAAAATTAGGAAAACATTTTTCCTTTTATCTCACGGTTACCATGAAACTACCAATAATCTCTCATTCAATTGGTTATTAGAGAAAAAGAGTTAATTATTCAATAACTAATATTAGTATAAATATAAATGATAACCAACTTATCATACTATATTTATAACCTATAGTTTTAATATTTCATCTCATGAAACATATAAACCATGGCTTTTTTCTATTCCATGGTACTTAATGTAAATCTCATTTACATTAATCCTCCACTAGATGTATCTCATACATCATACCGATCATATCATATATAATTGAATTACCTCTTGTCATTTTAAACATTTCAAATCAACACCAAGAACTGATCCTCAACTGAATCTATTGAATAACTGATCCTTATATACATGTAGCTCGAAGCTCCAACGGTACGTGAATAACTAACTAAACTCTTTAGTCATGGGATCGATCATCCGTTAACTGCCAGGCACTCCACTAAAGACTGACAGCTGAACTCTCCTTACCATAGATATATTTTGTGTCCATCTTAACCAATCAATAGTGCGACAATCCTTCACAGATTGCTCATAAGTACAGCTCAGCCAATAACCGAGTCACTGAATGTTCAAAAAATGGTACGGTACATAGGGTCGGGTGAATTCAATAATAAGCGCCTGTTGGCATTCCAGCCTTCCTTCTCCTTTCGGAATTGGACTACCCAAAAGAGAATCCAGTATTTCTTGGTCGTGAATATCTGAATAGGACGAGCCGCCCCATGGTTTGCTTCGGAACAAAACAATTAGAAATAGGCAAAACTGGGGATGTGTCCAATCCTAGGGCATTAACCTTTCCGGGAAGCCGGTCCCTTTACATAGCCATAATAGGCTATTTTTTCGAAGTAGCTACATAAGAGAGTGGGAGGCCGGTCTAGAATCAGCTACTACAGAATAGGCCGCTAGGGGTACGGATTTGCTAACTGTTAAATTCACCAGTGTTCTGTTTGCAATTGAATGCGTATCCGCTGTGATTGAATCAGTAAGCGCAAGTTCAAGACTTTATATACACAATTTTTAGTCAATAGTCTGACGAGAGGTCTTTTTTAGGCAAAAAAATTCTCTTTTTCTTCTTTGTTTGCTTAATAATAACATTTTCTAAATAAAGAGTAAGTGATGTTCGAGAACGCTTCTGTGCGGCGAATCCTTAATATCTAACTGAACGGAACTTTCTGCGATTATCAAAAAAGTATAGTATAGTACGTTCCGCGGCTTCAGCAACCCTGCTCCATTAGGTAGCCACACCGAGGGGGCTAGAAGTTAGTGAAAGGGAGGATCCAGGCTATCATATCTTACTCTTTTTGTTGTTCAACAAATATAGTAAGTGTATAGTTCCTATCCATTTAGGTAGAACATAGGAGTGAGGGACGAAGTGAGTCTTCCCCGCGCTGGCTTGCTTAGAAAAATCGAAGATCTAGCATGTGTGCAGTAATTTGAAATTCATTTCTCTTTGCACAGATTGAAGCTTTTTTTTATAAAGAGAAGACGGAAAAAAAGGCTAAAGATTTGGGTAAGAAAGAAGTCTTTCTAAGATGAGATAAGTTTTCAAAGCAGAAAAGCATTCGAACTAAAGAGATGGAAGCGATGTGCCTCAGGGACTTGACAGAAAGTTTTTCACCAACCCAGTTCAGTAAGCTTAGGAGAGGGCTTTAGCGAGATGTTAATGAATCGTTCTTGCTCACGACTACGGTACCATTGATTCTCTTGTCATAAGGGCTTTAGCCAGGACGATAGCTTCTGACTCGAGGGAAGGAAGTGGCGAAAGGAAGCTCATGAGCCGAGGAAAGGTTTATCATCCGATTCAGTGTTATGCCCCTGTAGTTACATCTAACTCCTTAAGTACCACTGATGCCTCTAATGAACATAAGTCATAGTCCTACTATGACTGAATCTTCTCTTCCAAAGAGAAGCTGTGGCCACTATATTCAATCCCCTGAATTAGCCCTTAAGGGAGCAATCTCTCTACTTATCCCTGCTTCGGGAAAGGAGTGAATTCCATCTTGTGTAATGAGTTCCCAGCTCCCACATCTCTACATGAATGGTCAGGATCTACCATCTGTAGTAGTTTACAACACTTGAAAACCTCTACAAAGCGGGTCGTATCTGTAGTGTCACCAGGATCAGGTATCCCACCTTAATCGTTATACTACAGACCTATTTAGGTTATCACTTAAGTCATGATCCACTTGTATATCAATTATCACATATATATGCTTAAGTTTACATAAGATAACCATGGAGCTTTGTTTATTGGATATGAGTAAATGCGAGAATGAAATAACAATTATTATATTCATCAAACAATGTGTATTATTACAAACAACGAGACTCCAGGAGAATTAGGACATCAATCTCATGCGTTGTCTGAAGTTCGGGCGGCGGTGATTTGGATTGTTTTAGAGGGGGGAGGAGTTTCTGTTAAGGAGGAAGGGGAGACTTTTCTTTGTGAAGATGAAGAGGAGGATGGGCTTTGACGTCGGGTTGGGAACTTCTACTCCCACCTTTCACTATCCTTCCTCTTTTCAACACCGGGGGGGGGGGGGGGGGGGGTGGGGGGGTGGAGGGGGGCGGAAAAGGGGGATGTGATGTGGGGAATGAGCTGTCTGAGATTGTTTAGTTGATCGCTTGAGCTTTACCGCCTCCGGTTGGAGTGCTGAATGAGGAAAAAATCTTCAAAAAATTGTATTGGTGATAATGCCCTTAATGGGTTTCTCTGACTCATTTGCCATCTCGGGAATGGCTTTTAAACACAGCACCATCGTTGTTGAAGGAAAAAAGATCAATCTCTTCAAATTCTGATGCATGTTTCATATGTAGGTGACCATAATGTTGAGGTTGATGCCCTAAAGTCTCGTGTCCTGTAGTTTGTAAACAGTTTGTATGAACGCTTGTGTTGTATAATATGTGATATTTATTTCACATCTTGTATTTTGCTCAGTTACTTGTTTTATTTGCTTTACCACAAACCAATAAACATAAAATCCCTGGTTATCTGTATGTGACTCAAGCATGTATGTGGTGACATATAAGTGGATCATGTCTTGAGTGATAACCAAAATGGTCTGTAGTATATGGATATAGGAGGGAAACCATATCCTTGTAATGCTACGGATACGACACACTTTGTGGAATGGTCACAAGTGTTGTGACTTGTCACAGATGGTCTGATCCTGATCATTCGTGTTGGGGACATGTGAATGGAAATGTCGTATACAAAGAGTTTGTATAAGACCTGACCACGAAGGGTTAACATCTCGTTATATAACACCGTTCATGACAGAGACTTCACTTCACTAGGATGACCATAGGTAACATGATGTTGTGCGGTGGAATGCCACTGCAAAATGATATGTGATATGTGATATCTTAATCACGCTACCAGATAATATATGCGATACTACAAAATTCACTGTAGACAGAAGATTAGGGCTCGTATGTAGACAGCCCAGAGCAGACAGAAGAGCTATGCCGATGTAAGACGTAAGGACCTGGAATTTAAGACTGGTGTGAAAGTGTTCTTAAAGGTGGCACCCATGAAGGGTATTCTGAGGTTTGGCAGGAAAGGAAAGTTGAGTCTGAGATTCATTGGACCTTTCGAAGTCCTGGAACGAGTTGGCCCTGTAGCTTACCGTTTGGCCTTGCCTCAGCATTGTCTTCGGTTCATAATGTCTTCCATGTTTTGATGCTAAGGAAGTATGTGGTAGACACATCCCATGTAGTTGACTACGAGCCCTTACAGTTGAATGATAACTTGAGCTACGAGGAGAAGCCCATAGAGATTCTTGCCAGAAAAGTAAAGACATTGCACCGTCGGGAAATTGCTTTTGTGAAAGTTCTATGGCAGAACCACCAGTTCAGGGAAGCCACCTGGGAGCGAGAGGATGAGATGAAGGCCTAGTACCCGGAGCTATTTCAAGGATGAACTTTCGAGGACGAAAGTTCTTTGAGGGGGGAAGAATGTAACATCTCACACTTATTTATTTATTTATTTATTTATTAATAATGTAAAACTTTTCCCTTTTCAGTAATTGTCCTTAGTTGAAGGACATGTTTGGAATTCCGAATTTAAAGTATAAATGCGAGGATTTAAGTGTTGTCGTGGAATTTATTCAAATTTTTTTTCAATTTGGAAAAAAAAGATTATGGCAGGAATTAATTATTTTTGGAAAAAGGAAAGGAATTAAATAGTATAAAGTGGGTTAAGGAAAAAAATCTAATTAAAGTTATACTATTTTCCTTTTATTATTATTATTGTTGTTGTTGTTGTTGTTATTATTATTTTATTACTTTTTATAAAAAGCACCCCCCCCCCACCTTCTCCCTCACCATGCGAGCCTCGCCCTCCACAAAAATCTTTTCTTCCTTTTCGTCGATTGGGTCCGCCGCAGCCAGCCGTTCACGCCTCCAGTCAGACGTTGCTACTCCACTCTCCATCACCCAGTTGTGTCGAGCCTGAGAAGCCAGCCACGCGACTTTACCTGTCTACCAGATCTGATGCTCGCAGTTCAGATCTGAGACGCGTACAGCTAGTCACTGATTGCCGACCCACGCTCACTGAGAGCCACCGCTCTTCAGTCCGCACCGCCCAGATCATAAGTCGTGCACCGCCCAGCCTTGTCCACTCTCGTAGTCGTTCGTCGCCCAACCTCGACCCACGCACTGCAGTTGCTGTCATCGCGGGTCTGTCGTGTGGGTTTTCTTTTGCCACTGCTCTCGTCGAATTCTTGAGATTTTTGGGTAAGCTAATGGGTATTTTTATGGGCTTTTCTTAAAGTAGCTTGAATGCCTATCAAGTTTTGACATAAATTTATTGTTACCCACTAAGATTTTAGATTTTGATCTGATTTGATTAACCCATAATGTTGGAATTTTAGATTGAAGATTTGGGAGGATTTTGAAGTGGCCCATTATGTTTGAAGTTTAAGACCAATTTCGGCGGAAAATTTGTTAGGGTTGGTAAGTCTTTGTGAGTTTTGAAACTTTACGTTGGACCAAGCCACGATTTTAGTAAAGTTCAAACTAGAGACCATGAGTATATTGGTTAATTAGGAAGGACTCAAGGATTAATTTAAATATTGGATTTAATATAGTTGTCCCTTGAACACTCTGCTTGGCAAGGAGAGGATAAGCTTGCTTGAACTAATTTGGATTTACTTTGAGGTAAGTAATCTTATCACTGGAACCGCCCACGGGCCAGGCTCTAGTTGTATGCTAACATGATAAGTGTATGTTATGGTAACTGTTAGCATGTTGTTTGACAGTATGACTTGAATCAAAGTATATTCTGGCACAAATTTTGATTTGTTTACATACATACCTAAGTGTTTGATCGTTAGTATGTGATAGTATGTGTTTTCATATGTCGATGTCTGATCTGCTGGCATTGAGGCATACTTGTATGTTGTGGCCTTATGATATAAGTTATACATGGATGATGTATAATATGTTGTTAAGAATTATGGGTATGTGATGCAGCCATGGTATTAAGGATTTTTATGTATGCTTTAGAACCATACAATGTTGAATCTTAGCATGTTAAGACTGTGTGAATATCCTTATTGATTAGTTAGATGCTCACCAATTTTTGTTTCCTTCAGGATTCACCAGTTTTGTGTTTCCTTCGGGATTCACCAGTTTTGTGTTTCCTTCGGGATTCACCAGTTTGTGTTTCCTTTGGGATTCACCAGTTTTATGTTTCCTTCGAGATTCACTAGTTTGTGTTTCCTTTGGGATTCACCAGTTTTGTGTTTCCTTCGAGATTCACTAGTTTTGTGGGCATACTTAACTACAATAGGATAGGACTCAGTCTCTCATCTGTTACTTGTATTTATGTGCCATATGCGGGTATCTAGAGGACATAGATGCCTAGCCTGACCCAGTGGTGGGGCTACTTACTGAGTATTTCATACTCATTCTTTCTTATATTGATGTTTCAGGTAAGGGTAGAGATGCACCAGCGATGGCACAGCGGAATTCATGATCGAGCCACTGGGATTAGTTTTTACGCTTCCGCATCATGAGATTTAGAGTTCTTTTCATGTTTCCCTAAAGGTTTAGTTTTGATGTTTGAAACTTATTATTAAGAATTGTTTTTCATATGTATTTAGTTTTTAACAATTGCATTTAATAAATGTCTTTTGAACTTCTCTTGTTTTTAATTAGCATTTATTTCAAATAACTGAGCGTTGTTTTAAATTCTTTGCATGCATTTATTTTAGTAACGGCCTTATTTAGGTCCTAGGGGGTCGGGTCGTTACAGTTGGTATCAGAGCCCATGTTTTGGGTTCTGTAGACTGACTTACTATGTAAGTCTAGGTAGTCCCTGTGGCCAGTAACGAATTCCTCGTCATCGCCAGGTACGTTCTACTAACGAAAGTTTCCATGTGTATATGAGGACAGTGATGTAGTGTTTTAAACAAATGATGTCTCAGAGAGACCCAGAAATAGTTAGCTAACATACGAATTTATGACAAGACATGGCACCTAGACGTAGAACAAGGAAAACAGTTAGAGAAGAAATACCAGCAGAGAGAGAGGGGAGTAATCCAACTGCTCCGGCGGCGCCAATTTAGCCTACGACTCAAGTGGATGAAAAGGCAATGGAAGCCCAAATTAGTGAAGCTGTTGCAACCACTCTGATGGGGAAGCTGCAGGAAATTTCTCATCTGTTGTCATGCTAAAGTCTATCAGGATTCTCCTATCCATAGCCACATTTTATGATTATGAAATATGTCAAATGGACGTCAAGACTGCCTTTCTTAATGGTAATCTTGAGGAGACCATTTATATGACTCAACTAGAGGGGTTAAGAGTTCCAGATCAAAAGTAAAGAGTTTGCAAGCTTAATAGGTCCATTTATGGGCTGAAACAAGCATCTAGATCTTGGAACATCAGATTTGACACTACTGTCAAGTCGTTTGGCTTTGACCAAAACGTTGATGAGGCTTGTGTTTACAAGAAGATCATCAACAACTCAGTAGCTTTCCTGGTACTGTATGTGGATGATATCCTACTCATTGGAAATGATGGGTATCTGACTGACATTAAGAGTTGACTAGTTGCCCAGTTCCAAATGAAAGATTTGGGTGAGACACAGTATGTTATCGGGATCCAGATTATTCGGGATCGCAAGAACAAATGGTTAGCCCTGTCTCAGGCATCGTACATTGATCAAATGTTGATCAGGTAACGGATGCAGGATTCCAAGAGGGGTTTGTTACCCTTCAGGCATGGAATCGTTTTGTCTAAGGATCAATGTCCTAAGACACCTCAAGAAGTTGAGGAAATGAGACGGATTCCCTATGCTTCTGTTGTAGGAAGCTTAATGTATGCAATGTTGTGTACTAGACCCGACATTTGCTATGCAGTAGGGATTGTCAGTTGGTATCAGTCCAATCCAGGATTTGTTCACTGGACAGTGGTCAAAACGATCCTCAAGTCTCTTCGGAGAATGAGGGACTACATGCTTGTGTATGGAGATAAGGATCTGATCCTTACAGGATACACAGACTCTGACTTTCAAACCGATCGAGATTCTCGTAAATCTACATTGGGGTAAGTGTTTACTCTGAATGGAGAGGCTGTAGTCTAGTGAAGCATCAAGCAGGATGCATCGCGAACTCCACTATGGAAGCCAAATACGTAGCGACTTGTGAAGTAGCTTAGGAGGTTGTTTGGCTGAGGAAGTTTCTTTCATATTTGGAAGTTGTTCCAAATATGGATTTGCCTATCACTCTTTATTATGATAACAACGAGACTGTAGCAAATTCGAAGAAGCCTCGGAGTCATCGTCGAGGTAAGCACATAGAATGGAAATATCACCTGATCAGGGAGATTGTGCATCGCGGTAATGTGATAGTCAAGTAGATCTCATCGGAGCACAACGTTGCTGATCCCTTTACAAAGGCCCTTATGACTAAAGTGTTCGAGGGTCACCTGGAGAGTCTTGGTCTACGAGACATGTGACATCTTGTCTAAGGCAAGTGGGAGATTATACTGGGGTATGCCCTAGTTTATTGTATATTATACATTTTTATATTTTATTGTACATTAGTCTCCCGAGTCATTAGGACAAGTGGGAGATTGTTGGGATTGGTGTCCTAATTCTCCCGGAGTCTCGTTGTTTTGTAAAGATACACATTGTTCAATGAATAAAATAAGTGTTATTTAATTCTGGCATTTACTCATATCCAATAAACAAAGCTCCTTGGTTATCTTATGTGAACTTAAGCATGTATATGTGATATACTAGTGGATCATGCCTTAAGTGATAACCTAAATAGGTCTGTAGTATAAGGATTAAGGTGGGATACCTGATCCTCGTGACACTATGGATGGCCCGCTTTGTAGAGGTTTACAAGTGTTGTAAACTACTACAGATGGTAGATCCTGACCATTCATGTGAAGACGTGGAGCGGGGGTGTCCTATACAAACAGTTTGTAGAAGACTTGGACCACGAGATGATTAGACTCTGTATATAATGTCATTGATACTAGAGACTTGCATCTCACCTAAATGACCATAGGTGACACGACCTCGATCTTGAGTGTTTTGGGAACTTCTGCCTTTGAGGGTCGTTCTTTGATTAGTATGGGTGAGAGTGGCAAGATTGCCAACTCAACATGCCTACCTTTTTGGGGACTTGTCTGATCTGGGAGCTGGGAACTCAATCAACAATATGGAATTCACTCATTTCCCAAAGCATGGATAAGTAGAGAGATTACTCCTTTAAGGGCTGATTCTTGGGCTTGAACATAGTGGCCACAACTTCTCTTTGGAAGAGAAGACTCAGTCATAGTAGGACTATGATATGTTCATTAGAGGGATCAGTGGTACTTAAGGAGATAGATGTAACTACAGGGCATAACGATATTGGCCCAGCTGTACTTACGAGCGATCTGTGAACGGTTGTTGCATTGCTGATTCATTAAGATGGACACATAATATATCTGTGATAAGGAGGGTTCAGCCATCGATCTTTAGTGGAGTGTTTGGCAGTTAATAGATGGTGGATCCCGTGACTAAAGAGTTTAGTAAGTTATTCACCATACCGTTGGAGCTTTGAGCTACAGGTTCATGAGGTCCCCTTGGTAGCTCAATGGATTCAGTTGAGGATCAGTTCTTGGTGTTGATTTGAAATGTTCAAATTGACAAGAGGTTTTTTTTTTTATTATATATGATATAATCGATTTGATGTATGAGATACATCTAGTGGAGGATTCTTGTAAATGAGATTTACATTAAATACTATGGAATTGAAAAAGAACTGTGGTTTATATGTTTCATGAGATGAAATATTAAAACTATAGGTTATAAATATAGTATGATACGTTGGTTATCATTTATGTTTATAATAATATTAATTATTGGATAATTAATTCTTTTTCTTTTAAATAACCAAAGTAGTGGGTGGTTATTGGATCATGGTATCCATGAGTTTAAAAGGAAAATAGTTTCCTTTTTTCAAAAGAGATTTTACAAAAGATTGAAAAGGTTTTGAGTTTTCTCTCAGCGTAAAAGAAACTCACGTAGTCGTCAAGTAAGTACTGATTAACTAAACAACGGCTGGGTGATCTAAACGATCGTGTACAGTAAAGCTAAACGATCGTGCATTATTTACTAAACGATTGCATAGTTTTGCTAGATAATTGTTGGCCCAAGGTAAACGATTGTGTAGTGTCTATAGGCGACAGACCGAGTTAAACGATAGACTAAACGACCGTATAGCTTTTGCTAGACGATCGCATAGCTTTATCTAAACGATTGAGAATCAACCTATACGATAGGTCTCCACCATCTCCCACTTGTCTAGTCGTGTACGCGGTCGATGTTTCCTTCTTCGTCTGCCTCACACCAAGTCCAAATAGAGCCCACCCTCTAGACTCTCAAACCGAGAATACCAAGTTCGCCTTGTTGGTGGTGTCGGACTCAACTCGATAACGTTGAGGTTTTTTGGAGGTCGTTCGTGTTGCTGAGTAGTTCGTGGCCGAAGCAATCGTTGAGGACGAGTGCGAAAAGTTCGTGCCGAGGAGATCATTGAGAATGAGCGCGAAGTGTTCGCACTGTTGATAACGGGCAGAAATGCATGTTATCATAAGTACTAAGTTCTTAAATAATGTTGGATTGTGTTCATAAAATACAATAAATTGCGTCCATTAAGCATAAATTCTACAATATTGCGGTTACATGCATCCAATGCATTAGGGCAATTGATCTCTATATTTTTGTGCAGAATAATACGTTAATGCAATGCAAAGAATGTGTTCATAGGAATACATCGACCGAGCGCAAATTCACCACAAGACTTTGCGTTGATCGTGCTCGCAAACATCCACCCAGGAAGAATCACCACAACATGGTGGGCACATCTGGATGAAAGTACAATTAAGATCGATGGGACAGAAAGCTGACAGCAGTCAGATCCAAATTAAGTTGACAGCTGATAATAGTCACAAAGTACATCGAGCTTTATCGGTGACAACTATCCGGCGCATCAGTCAGAATTAAAGCTGTCCCATCTGGACAACCAGGAGAGAAAACCCGCCTTTCACTTTTGATGCCCTATAAATACCAATTGCATTCTTCAGAGAAGGGGTTAAGTAGTCGATTACTTCATCACCTCACAAGTTCACATCTCTATTTATAGTTTTCTTTTCCATTTCATGGAGGAGCTAGAGAAGAGTGGTGACGCCGAAGATCGTCCAAGGCGGCTCGAGAGAGAACCTTGAGGCATAAGAGCAGAGAGCAGGTTGATTCTCGTGAAAGCGAGAATATCTTTAGAGCACGAGTAGAACAGTGTAACACCTGGTGGCAAGAAATTGCTCCATGCTCTTTACTATACTTGCATTGTTATTCTGTACTTTATCTTTTATCTATTCAATAGAAGTTCTATTTCTACATCTGCTCACTCTCTTAATACGCATGAGTAGCTAAACTAGTTGAATGGGTTGAGAAGAACTAAGCTAACATGATCTAGGAAGTTCATTGCTTCTGATTGTCTTGTTTTATGCGGTGCAAAACATCCCTTTAGAGTTGCTCGAGAGAGAATCTAAAGAAAGAACCTAATGTCTCGAGAGAGCTAGGTTAGAATCTGACTTGAAAGAGCAAGATTAGGCCTGGATAAACAAGAAATAGGGACTTAGAGATAAGCTCTGTTTGTCAACTTGCATCGCATGCATCCTAGAAATAGGAATGATATTATGCGGTCCTATATTTGTGTGAATGTTATGTTGTCATTGCATAAATAGAAATAGAGGTTTATGTGTAAACCCTGTAGACTTATCGCATATTTATCGCATGCGTTCTAGCCTTAGAAGCCGTGGCATTCACGCCGAGAGGTGGTTTACTATTGTATGCATGTTGCATGATCGCAAGGCTTGAACACAACCAAGGGAGTGTTAGCTGAAACCCTTCTCAACCTGTTCACCATATATCCATCGTATTTCCCGTTACCAACTCTTTTCGAACTCTACCGCATTTATTATTATTTTCATTAACGCAACAACAAACCAACCACCTAATTTATTTTACTGGTTACAACAAAGTTTTCATAAGAAAATTATCAACGCAAACTATTTTCACAAGTCCCTGTGATCGACCCTTGACTTACCAGGAAACTCAGAGGAATTTACACTTGGATTCCATTGGGAAACTTTAGTGCACAACGTTATCCATCAACACATATCATCCACATTTTCCACACTTAATAAAATACCGCATCAGCTGTGTTCATGCGATGTTGCGGTCGTGCAGATCGAGTGCTCGTGGTTGTTGTTATTCGATCAGAGTCACGCAATGGAGCGTGGAGACGCATCCTCATATGTGCGTAGAGTTTGATCTCTGTTCATTTGAGTTTATTCATGCTATAATTTCACTGTATGATTTGTATAACTACTTATTTGAAGTCGACAGTAAATATATGTTCATTCATGATTATAATTTGGAATAGTCTTGTTTCCGGTGCTCAAGGAAATCTCAGTTCCGATTTCCTTCATGGCTGATGTGATGCACTGCCTTGGATCATTTCCTTGCCTTTGTCATTGCATCACCGTCTTTTGGGTCTGAGTGGTTGTGGCGCATTGAGATCGATGAGGGGCCGCTTTGGTGGAGGCTCACGTCAATGCGGCGAATCCTTGAGAAGGACTCTCAGGATTTTTGTGCTAATGAGGCCATGGACTTCTGTCATTGGCTCTTCTTCAATGCCAGCGCCCATAGATAGGCATAGGCTGGAGATAGTCCACAAAAAGAAGTATTGGCCCCTACTGTAGCCTACATAGCCTCTAATTTGCCTCACAAGAAGTCTGCCCACATCTATCGGAATGTTGCACGCAATACAATTTGCGACTATGACTCGATCCCTTGAAACTGTCTTATCATGAGAGGTTGGGATGAGCCGTCTCTTCACCAAATAGACACATAGGCGTGCTTCTGGCAACAGACGGTTGGATGCGAGGGTCCTAATGCCAGTCAAAGACACTGTCCAATTAGTGCCTGGTTGCGCCAGTATTCTCAATGCGTCCTCCATGTGTTCTTCAGTAGGATCATCAATCATTTTGTTGTTGGGTGCTTCCAAGAAATTCTTTAATTAATAAAGCTGATTGATGTCCTCGGCACTAAATGGCACTACCCTCCCGTCAACGACCACCGCATCTTCGATGTCGTGGAGCCGGCCTGATGAAAGGCCCGCACTATCGTAGGGATGACTAGGGATAGGCATTAATAGAAAGCTTCCCATCCATGCTCCACTATGATGATAAGGTCTGGTAGTCGGGCCGGCACAGGGAAGAAGCCCATTTTCATTAATAAATCATCATTTTCCTTTTGGATTTTTGGGCGCCTCCTGGCTGGCGAAGACTTGCTGCCTTTCACCTTTTCTTTTCCTTTTTCTTGAGCAGACGCAAGGCGGGTCTTTTGTCGTTGAATGCGTTCCCATTTCTTACCCTACTCTTGTTTTTCCTTTTCCCATTCTTCTCTCTATTTTCATTTTAACTCAATGTTGCGTTGAACTTTGTCTTTGCGGCGCAACTTCTTTTTCTCCTTCTTCTTCCTCTCAGCTTCCTCCTCTTTTTGCATTTCTTTTTCGAATTACTCGGAGGTGAGCACAATGCGCTGCTCATCCTCAAGCCTTTTCTTCTCTTCTTTTTTTGACCTTGTGTTGGCAAGGAAAACCTCTTCGTCATGAAACCGTCTAGGCAAATTGGCTAAGGTGATGATTTGGCACGCCTGTGCCATCTTTTCTTCCTTCTCCTTCAATTTCCTCCTCCGTTCCTCCCTCTCATTCTCTATGAGCTCACTTAATGTTGGGTCTTCTGCAGACCCTTGCGATGCTGCATATGTGGGGAGATATCAGGATCTTCTTTGTCGTCTGAACCTCGGAAATGAGCTTCTGTCATAACTAATCTTGGATGCGGCCACGAGGTTTGTTGCTACGAGGATGGTTCAAGTTGCGCTCACATCCCCCTTTCCACCCTTGCGGTGGTGGATTCTCCTTCGAAATTCTTGCCTTCTACCTCCGTAATTCTTCTTGTCTCAGGCGCTTCTCTTCAAGCCTGCGCTGCCTTCTCTTGCTTCTCCTCTTCTTCTTTCTTTCTTTTTCTTTCCAAAAAACTTCATCTTTTTTTGCCCGTTGGTCTTCAACTCCTTTTTTTGCCTCCTTCACGAGCTGCTCCACCCGCCTCCACGTCCTCCATAGTAGCCCTAATGGGTCCCTCATCAGAGTCTGCTGGGGTATTCTCCTTAGGATCCAGGATTGTGAGGGCCATCTTTCGCGACGCCAAAACCATCTCTTCCTTCGATAGTAGGGGCTGGTTCACTACTTCTGCTTCTGGCAGCCCCCGTCCTTCTCCAAATAACTTAAGATGCTCCCAAATACCTCCTTGTTGTCTTTTCTCTACTGTTCACTTTCAGTTGGAGGTAGTGGGAGCGCCACCTCAAGATTGGTGGTAGGACCACTCTCCGTGCTCGGCCCTTCTCGGCGGGTAGATCCAGATACAGACGCTAAAGGTTTTTACCAAGGTTTTCCGATGATTTTGGGGACTAGTTTGGGTTGGGTGGCTAGGCGGCGACTGACGGCAAGAAAGGCCACTTCCCGCACAGAGACTGGGGCTTTGAAGGGGAATGATGGTTGGGAAGAAAAGTATGGAGATTGTCCGGCCATGAATTCAAGCGAAGGGAAAGAAGGGAGTGGTGCTTTAGGGTAGGGAAGAATGGACGGTAGGGTTTTGAGTATGCAGAGGGTTTTGGGGTGGTTTGCGTGAAAATGCGAATGTAATCTCCTCGATGAGGTTGAGGGAGGGATTTTATAGGTTGGGAGCTTAAACGTCCTTTCACCATTATGACCTAGCAGACAAAGACGTCCTTTCATCTGCTACGCAATAATGAACCTCGGGAGCTTAAACGCTCGTATGTTTACCTTCTCCGCAAATTTTTTTTTATTAAATAGAAGATGGGCGCAATGCTTACCCATCAACAAAATGCATACCCGTCAATGCAATGCATACCCGTCATCGCATTGTATATTCGACATTGTAATTCTTATCCCAAAACCATAATTATAAGTCATTACGATGCTTACGCAAATCATTCATTCAATTTAATATAATCAACACAAATAGAGACTGAAAGGGAAACTAATTTAACAAAGGAGTAAAGATAGTTCATAAGGATGCTTTTTGAAAAAAAAAAAATTCAACGTTACCGCAAGCGCATCCCCGCAGGCAATCAGACTTGCCTGTCCAATGTCACTGCTTAACATTGTTCTTTCCCACTAGGTCCAGGTGCTTCTGAGTTGTTGGGCAGTGTACCAGTTGTTCTATTTTTCAATGTGGTAGCAAGATGCCCAACCTGTACCTCCAAATTCCTAATAGAAGAAGCTTGCGACTGCATGAGTGTGTCATTCTTCTATATGTATTCTTTGAGCTGTGATTTTAAGTACAATGAATTGGGTGAAATGTTGGATGAAGAAGGTTGGTTGTGAGGTTTTCTGTTCTGATAATGATTTTGGCCTTGACACTGGTGATGAAAGCCTGAAGGATTTCCTCTATTCCCTGAATAATTGGTCTATAGATTCCTATAGCCTCCCTGGTCTGTGTTCCCTCCCCAACTGAGGTTGAGATGATTCCTCCAACCTGAGTTATATGTGTAGCTGAAGGGGTTATTTTGGATAGAATATACAGATTGTTGGTTTGACGGGCAGGCTTCCACTGAATGAGCCTCTCCACTTGCATCAGTGCACTGGCTTGCGCTGCAATCTGAGAGAGACCTCTTTGATTTATGGCCATGGTTTGTAGGAGCGAGGTGACTGCGGCCATCTGGGTGGCCAACATGGTCATTGTGTCCACTGGTACAATGGCTCTGTCTGTTTTCCTTCATTCCGTGCCTCTGCCTCCATATCTGTCATCAACCCAATCATTTGTATTTCGCGATATGTGATCTAGGATGACTTTCGCTTCAGTATAAGTCTTATCCATAAAACCTCCTACTGCTAAAGTGTCCGCGATTGCTTGCGTCGCTCTATTTAGGCCATTATCCAAAGTTTCCATAAGAACGCAATCTGGAATCCCAATATGCTGATAGTTCTTCACCAAATGTCGAAAGCGCATCCATGCTGTGCTCAGAGTTTCATTGTCTGCTTGCTCAAAATTTAGTGCCTCCCATCGTCTTCTTGTGTTAACAGCGGGAGGGAAGAACTACTTCATAAATCTTTCTACCAACTGCTCCCAGCAGTTAATCTCATTTGGCTCCAAAGAATGGGCCCACTTCTTGGCTTCATCTCTGAGTATGTAAGGAAATAGATGGAGTCTAATGCCTTCATGTGTCATGCCAGGAATGGAGAATGTATTTCACATCTCGACAAAACTGGTGAGGTGTGCATACAGGTCTTCTCCTTGCAAACCACTAAATTTACCCCTGTTTTTTATCATCTGGAGCATAATAGGTTTAATCTCGAATCTGGCGTTTTCTTCCACTGCTACTCTTGCGATACCTGGCAAAAAATCATATAAGTTGGGCGCCGCATAGTTCTTCATGGGAATATTACGATCAGTAGCCAAGAAGACTAGGTCTTGCGGCAGCCGATTCATTCCTTGATTTACTTCGGGCCTGTTTTTGTTTGCCAGGTATCTGTTCCATTACTCATACACTGTCACCCATCGGACCTGGCGTTTTCTTCCACGTTTTCTCTGCGACGCCTATTATGATTTTGCCGTGCTCTTCTGCGAAAGGTTCTCTCAATTTCTGGGTCGGAGTTGAATTATGGATCTGTTCCAGTACTCATACACCATCAACTGCTTTTGTTTAAGCACACTATACTCCAGAAATCTGTCCTGCACAATATCACAAAAATATTAGCACTAAAGTCACCAATCCCCGACAATGGCGCCAAAAACTTGTTGTGCGGTGGAATGCCACCGCAAAATGATATGCAATATTTGATGTCCTAATCACGCTACCAGATAATATATGCGATGCTACAAAATTCACTGTAGAATGCTTGTAATAAATGAAAATTTATGATTGGGCTATGACTCAAGTTTTCGTCCCCAGCAACGATGCCAAAAACTTGTTAAAAATAAAAATGAATGATTGAATGCGCTATGATTTATGATATCGCAATACTACGTTCTAAATGTATGCGATGATGCTTAGATGCTCTCGTAGTATGCTCTCGTGGAACTAAGGTGGGTACATCTGGGTGAAAGATTAATAAATCACGATGGGACGGAAAGTTGATGACGGTCGATCCTGAATTAAGTTGAGAAGCCGTTAACGACATACTGTAGCAAGTACACTCAACTTTTCCATGACAAATATTCGGTGCATCAGATAGAGAATTAATGACATCCCATCAGTGCAATCATTCGAGTGAAAAAGTTCTTTACCCTGAAGCTCTATAAATACCGAAGGCCACCTTCGTTTAAGAAGTTCGAATAGTGGGGTTCTACTTGTAAGACTTTAGAGTTTTTCTTCCCCTTATATTTAGATTTTACATACTTAGAAGGCGGAAGCGAGTGAAGGGAGATTACGCCAAGAGATCATAGAAAACAGAGAGAGGGCCAACTCTTGCGGAAGAAAGAACATCTTTTGGGCAGAATAGAGATAACTCAGTGTAAAAGCCTTTGGAAGGAAGATATTGCTACCAGGCTCTCTACCCTTATTTTTCCATTATCATTTTGTATTCTGATCTTATTTATAAAAATGGAAATTGCATCTTTTTATCTGTCATTACGCATGAGTAGTTAAATCCGTCGAATGAGTTAATAAGCACTTAGCTAGCATAACCTGGGATCTTCACTTTATGCGATCATCTTGTATTATGTATGCGTCATTCGTCCTCTAGAGATACTTGGGAGGGTAGTCCTTAGATAGAATCTAGGCTTGGAAAAGTCATATTAGAATCTAGGCTCGGGAGAGTCAGAAGAGAACCGCATAATCAAGAGATGGAAGTTTAGGAGTAAGTTATGTTTTCTATTAACGCATCACATGCACCCAAGAGATAAGATATGATTGTATGCGGTCACCTTGTCTATGTGTGCATCTTTCATCATCGCATAAGCAAGAAGTAGAGACTTAGGAATAAGCTCTATAGACATCATCGCATATATCACATGCATCCTAAAAGTAGGAGCTATCGCATTTGCATTGGAAAATAAATTGTTGTTGCATGAGTGTAGCATGATCGCATAGCTTGAACACATCCTCAGGAAACACTAGTTAAAGACCTTCTCAACCCGTATCTTTCGCATAATTACTCTTTTCTCAAATCCGCCGCATACACTTTATACCTTAAACAACAAACCAACCAACTCATTGATTTAATTATCACCGTAAAGTAATCAAAATTTACCATCGCATACTATTTTCCTTAGTCCCTATGTTCGACCCTGTGCTTACCAAGCAACTCAGTAGGATTTATACTTGGGTCTTGCTAAGAAAACTTGCTTGTACAACGCATATTCCTACATCGCATTCTACACGATCATTTAATCGCAATTAAAAACGCATCAAGTTTTTGGCGTCGTTGCCGAGGACTACGGTAATACATGGTGCTAACGATAATTTTTTTTTATTTTCTTTGCAACTTTCAATCTCGGCGAATTATGACCCGGAGATTGAAAGAACGTTCCGACGAAGATTGAGAAACAACCGCCAACAACAACAAGACAGAACTCCAAGAATGGCAGAACAACCAGGAAATGGAGCACCAAATGAAAATAATATCATGGCGAATCCCATCCTATTGGCGAACGACCGCAATAGGCCCATTCGGAACTATGCATTCCCGAACCTCTATGATTTCTCCCCAAGAATCATGAGGCCAGCTCTTAACAGATCGAGGTTCGAAATGAAACCGGTAATGCTGCAGATGATCCAAATTGTTGGAAAATTTGGTGGTAGGCGTGGCGAGGATCTGCATGCCCACCTCTAGAGTTTCAGTGAGATCTACAACACGTTTGTGTTCCCAAATATCTCCACTGAGGAGGTTCAATTAACATTGTTTCCATTTTCGTTCCAGGCACGAAAATGGGCTTATTCTCTCAAACTAGGGGAGATTACATCATGGGAACAAGTAGTTGAGAATTTTATGAAGAAGTACTTCCCTCCGAAGGAGAACGCCAGAAGAAGGAAGCTGATCACTAATTTTGAATAGGATATTAACGAATCCCTCAGTGATGCCTGGGCGAGGTTTAAGAGGCTGGTAAGAGATTGCCCGCATAATGGATTACCAGACTCCTTACAAATGGAAATTTTCTACCACAGATTAAACCCTGCTGTGCAAACGGCTACCAATGCAGCAGCAGTCGGAGGTCTGCTTTATAAAACTTACAATGAGGCCAAGAATATCCTTGATTGTATTTCTAAAAATTATGAATACTGAAGAGAAAGTGATCAAAGATTGAGAATCAAAGACAGTGACACAAATAACGAGGCCATCGCATCCCTTTAGAACCAAATCACTGCGATGATGAACTTTGACTTGACAGATTCATCCAATTGAACCCACACTAAAAGGAGGACCAGATACAGCGAATCGCAATCAGTAGCCTAGAACCGCATAGTGGGCAAGACAATGCAATCAACCAGACGAACGAAGTTGTGCTACTTGAGGAATGCCCAAGAAACCCACAGTCAGTCTATTTCGTGAAGAATAATTGTTTTCCAACATGTTCAACCCCGTGTGGAGAAACCACCCTAACTTTGGTATGGAAAAATCAACAGCAAAATTTTCAATCAGTGGCGCAAAAAGAAGGGCCATCAGGATTTTTCCCGCGAATAAATGGTCCAACGCAAAACCAAGCCAACATTTCGCAAGCACCGCAATCTTCATCATTGGAGAGTTTGTTGAAGCAATATATTGAAAAGAATGAAACTGTGCTTCAAAATCAAGCGACGTCTATCCGCAATTTAGAAATTCATATGGGACAGATTGTAGGGGAACTCAAGAATAGACCACAAGGGGGCCTGCTGAGTTCAACGAAACTCCCGCGCAACCCAGGGGGTACAGGAAAATAGCAATGTCAAGTTGTGACATTGCGGAGTGGAAAGACTAGTAGGGGAGAAGAAGGAGCCTAGCCGGACTGCTCCAATTGCGCTGGAACCAGAGATTGCGTTGACTCGAGGAGAAACAGAAGAAAAAGGGTGATGGAACCAAAGATTGCATATACCTCGAAGTCGAAAAAATAGGGGACCGTGAGAATACAGCTGCCACCATTCCTCTAGAGACTCAAAAATAAGGAAAATGATGAGGTACAGTATCAACGCTTCATGGATATGCTGAAACAGTTGCATATTAACATTCCTTTCACTGAGGCGATTGAACAGATGCCCACTGATGCTTGATTTTATGAAGTGAATTATGGATGATATGCGTTGATGAAATTGCATTGTGCACTCAAGTTTCCCCAGCGGAATCCAAGTGTAAATTCCTGCGAGTTTCCTGGTAAGTCCAGGGTCGAACATAGGGACTTGTGAAAACAGATTGCATTGATAATTTTTATGAAGAACTTTGCGGTAACCAGATAAATAAATAAATTTTTGGGTTTGTTGTTTGCGTTAATGAAAAATAAATAAATGTAGCGGAGTTTGAAAAGAGTTGGTGAACGGAAGATGCGATGAATATGCGGTGAATGGGTTGAGAAGGGTTTCAGCTAACACTTCCTAGAATGTGTTCATGCTTTGCGATCATGCAACATGCATACAATAGTAAACCACTTCAAAGATGAAAATTCTACGGCTTCTAATGCTAGAATGCATGCGATATATGTAATAAGTCTATAGAACCTACAAATAAGCCTCTATTCTTATTTATGCGATGACAAGATAGCACACACACAAATAAGGCGACCACATAATATTGTTCCCATCTCTAGGATGCATGCAATGCAAGTTGACAAACAGAGCTTATTTCTAAGTCCCTACCTCTTGTTTATGCAATTCTAATCTTGCTCTCTCGAGTCCAAATTCTAAACTAGCTCTCTTGAGACATTAGGTTATTTCTTTAGAATCTCTCTCGAGTAACTCTAAAGGGTAATTTGTACAACACAAAACAAGACAATCGCAAGCAATGAACTTCCTAGATCATATTAGCTTAGTTCTTCTCAACCCATTCAACTAGTTTAGCTACTCATGCGTGCTAAGAAAGTGAGCAGATGTAGAAATAGAACTTCCATTGTATAAATATAAAGATGAAGTACAAAAGAACAACGCAAGTATAGAATAAAAGGCTTGGTAGCAATCTCTTGCTGCCCAGACTTTTACACTGTTTTATACTTGTGCTCAAAAGACAATCTCACCCTCGCGAGAGTCAGCCCGCTCTCTACTTCTTCACCTTAAGGTTCTCTCTCAAGTTTCCCTGAGCGATCTCTGGCGCCACCACTCTTCTTTTGCTCCGCCTTAAAATGAAAGAAAACAAGGGCGTGCGAACTTGTGGAACAAAGAATAGCTAAACTCGTGAACTGTTTAACCCCTTTTCTGAAGGCTTCCCTTGGTATTTATAGAGCATCCATGGTGAAAGGCGGCTTCTCTCTCATGGTTGTATAGATGGGACGGCTTTAATTCCTGATTGATGGACCGAATATTTGTCACCGAAAAGATGAATGTACTTATGATCGTTATCGGCTGTCAACTTAATTCAGATTCGACTGTCATCAGCTTTCTGTCCAATTGCGATTAATTAGCCTTTCACCCAGATGCACCCACCATGTTGCACTGACCAAGTTGCGGCGATCCTTCATGGGCAAATATTTGCGAGCACGATCATCGCAAAGCCTTGCGGTGAAGTTGCACTCGACAAGTGATTTCCTTAACGCAATCCAACATTGTTTAAGAACTTAGCACTATGATAACGTGCATTTCTGCCCGTTATCACCCACATATGGAAGTTTCTGAAGGATATGGTGACGAAGAAAAGAAGCACTGGTAAGTTCGCAATGGTGGCACTGACGCAAAGTTCAAAATCCATAATTCCACCAAAAATGCGCGACCCTGGAAGTTTCACTATACCCTGCTCTATTGGAGGGTTATATATCGGTCAAACACTTTGCAATCTCGGGGCCAGTATCAACTTGATGCCCCTGTCAATTTTCAAGCTGCTGAATGTGGCCAGCTGGCGCCCACGACGGTGACTCTCCAATTAGCAAATAGATATCTTGTGCATCCAGAGGGGAAGGTGAAGGATGTTCTAGTTACAATCGACCATTTTTATCCACTGGTCGCACTCAGATTGATGTGTACAAAGAAGAGATCACACTGAGCATGAATGGACAGAAGCTCGGGTTTGACATTATCCGAGCCATGAAATATCCTGAAGAAGAAGACCTCAATGAATCCGACGATGAACCAAGTTTTAATGAAGAAGAAAAGTCAGAAGATGAAAATGAAGATAAGGATGCAACCGCATCCATAGTAGCATGCAATGCGATCACAGAAAAAAAACCAAAAAATATGAGATGATCGTATCCAAAGAAGATAAGACGACAGGGAATGAAGAAAGAAACACAACAAAACCATCCCTGGAACAACCACCAACAATAGAGCTGAAGACCCTTCCTGCCCACTTGAAGTATGCGTTTCTGGGGTAGAATGAAATGCTACCTACAATCATTTCCTCTACACTTAATGAAGACCAAGAAAATGCGCTGCTAAGCATTCTGAGAAAGTATGTAAAAGCAATTGGCTGGATGCTCGCAGACATTAACTGAATCAGCCCCACATAGTGCATGAATAGGATTCGTCTCAAAGAGAGTCACAAAGGATCAATCGAACATCAGCGCATACTCAAACCTGCGATGAAAGAGGTCGTAAAGAAGGAGATAATCAAGTGGTCAGACACGGGAATTATCATCCAAAAGCTGACAGCACGTGGGTCAGCCTCGTGTAATGCGTGCCGAAGAAAGAAGGGATGGCGGTAGTCCCCAATGCAAATAAAGAACTGATACCAATGCGGACCGTCACTGGATGACAGATTTGTATGGACTACTGCAAACTGAATGCGGCAACAAAGAAGGATCATTTCCCTTTACCATTTATCGACCAGATGCTAGACCGTCTAGTTGGAAATGATTTCTACTACTTCTTGGATGGGTATGTCGGCTATAACCAGATCATGATTGCTTCTGAAGATCATGATCGCAGCCCTCTGTTTTGCTTCCTCTTCTTTTCTCAAGCGCCTCTCTTCATACTGGCGTATTTTCCTTTCTTCATTTTCTTTCTTCTTTCTCTCCTTCTTGGTCCCTTCATCTTCATCATCATCCTTTTGCTCTTTGTTCTTCTTTTCTTTGTGATGATGGGAAGATTCAGCCTCCCTAGCCTTCTTTCCCTTGGTCTTTTTCTTTTTCTTCTTCTTTTCTTCAGCCACTACTAGTTGCGCTTCCCCCGTAACTTCCTCCAACACAACATTAGGGGTCTCCAATGCAACCTCGCCTTCCTTGACCTCTTCTATTGCAATCTCTTCTTCTTCTCTTCTTGGAGGTCCGTCATAGGCTTCTGCATTGGCAGTCACCTCAGGAATCTCAAGGGCCAAAATGCCTCTTCCCGTCTCTTCTTCTTCAACCACCACTTCCTCCACCACCACTACTCCATCCTTTACCCCCACCGTCTCCTCCTCCGTAGGCAGTAGTTGATTTCCTCGAGCAGTCCACCTTCTTGTTCCAAGGTACTCAGGATGTTGCCAAACACCTCTATATCATTGCGTCTCTTCCTTTCACTTTCAGTTGAGACGGTAGGTGTTGGCGTAGGCATGCTCTCGGTGCTTCCTCCTCTCTTGAACAAAGGAGGCCTAACGGCCAGAGGGTTTCTCTGGGCTCTCCTGACTAGTCTGGGGACAATGTGGGCTTGGGCGGCAAGCCTACTACTGGCAGCCAGGAATGCTGCTTCTCGCATGGCTACTTGGTCAGGTGTGGAAGGTGAAGCATCCTGGCGAACTTGGAAGAGTACCGAAAAGCGTAGAAAACAGAGAGAGGGCCAACTCTAGCGGGCAGAATAGAGATAACTCAGTGTAAAAGCCTTGGGAAGCAAGATATTACCACTAGTCTCTCTACCCTTATTTTTCCATTGCCATTTTGTATTCTGATCTTATTTATGAAAATGGAAATTGCATTTTATATCTGTTCACTCTCTTTACATTATGCATGAGTAGCTAAATCTGTCGAATGGGTTGAGAAGCACTTAGCTAGCAGAACCTAGGATCTTCACTTTATGCGATCATCATGTATTATGTATGTGTCATTTTTCCTCTAGAGATACTCGGGAGGGTAGTCTAAGGATAGAATCTAGGCTTGGAAAAGTTATATTAGAATCTAGGCTCGGGAGAGTCAGAGTAGAACCGCATAATCAAGAGAAGAAGCTTAGGAATAAGTTCTGTTTACTATTAACACATCGCATGCACCCTAGAGATAGGATATGATTGTATGCGGTCACCTTGTCTATGTGTGCATCTTTCATCATCGCATAGGCAAGAAGTAGAGACTTAGGAATAAGCTCTATAGACATCATCACATACATCGCATGCGTCCTAAAACTAGGAGCTATCGCATTTACATTGGAAAATGAATTGTTGTCGCATGAGTGTAGCATGATCGCATAGCTTGAACGCATCCTCAGGAAACGCTAGTTAAAGACCTTCTCAACCCGTTCCTCTGCATACTCATTGTATCTTTCGCATAATTACTCTTTTCTCAAATCTACCGCATACACTTTATACCTTAAACAACAAACCAACCAACTCATTGATTTAATTGTCACCGTAAAGTAATCAAAATTTACCATCACATATTGTTTTCCTTAGTCCCTGTGTTCGACCCTGGGCTTACCAGGCAACTCAGTAGGATTTATTCTTGGGTCTTGCTAAGAAAACTTGCTTGCACAACGCATATTCCTCCATCGCATTCTACACCATTATTTCATCGCATTTAAAAACGCATAAACATCAATAACTCAATATCTCAAAGAATTACATCGAGTACCTTTGAACACCTAAGCTATGAAACCAAAACCTTACCGTCCCATGGAGATGGAAAGGCTACAATCCAGCATCTACTCGATAAATTACTTAAGGAATGCCCAAAATAAGAAGTGGAAGAGAGAAGAAAGGGGAAATTCTGTTGGAGGCTGAAGGTGGGAGTCTTCCTCTGACCTAAAGCAAAGAAACGTATATATAGGGCAGCGTCGCAACGTTGCAACACTGCACAGATGAGCGTTGCAACACTACAAGTAGCATTGCAATGCTACTCTTCCTTGCAATGCACTTATGTCTTCAATTCGTAGCATTAGCTGTTTTGCTCAAAATAGGTAGCTATTGCCTTATAGCATTTTGCAACGCTCATTTGAGAATTGTAACGCTCCGTCCAGGGGTGTTTTCATCCATTCACGTCCTTTTGAAGCCCAGTTGCTCAAATTAGCTCCAAATTGCTGCAAATTAACCTCGAATAGCTTGTAATGATTGATTCTACCTCCCAGATGCTTAATATCTACAAAACAAACAAATAAACACATTGATGCGTTATTTTATGTGGTGAAATAATGAAAGGGATTGCAGTGATGAAAAATGCATTATGCAACAAGTTTTCTCAGCAGAACCCAAGTATAAATCCTACTGAGTTTTCTGGTAAGCCCAGGGTCGAACTCAAGGACTAAGGAAAATAGTATGTGGCAATAAATTTTAGATTACTTTGCAGTAACAAATAAATCAAAGCGTTGTGGGGTTGTTGTTTACGGTATAAAATGTATGCAACGGAGTTAAGAAAAGAGTTAATATTAAGAAAGATGTAATGAATATGCGGGGGAACAGGTTGAGAAGAGGTTCAGTTAACACTTCCTAGGATTGCGTTCATGTTATGTGATCATGCTACACATATACAATAGCAAATCATCTCTCAACGCAAATGCTACGACTTCTAGTTTAGAACGCATGCGATATATGCGATGATGTCTATAGGACTTACACATAAGCCTTTATTCTTGTCTATGTGATGATGATTGACACACACACATACAAGGCAACCGCATAATACCATAACCTATCTCTAGGGTGCATGCGATGCATGTTGACAAATAGAGCTTATCTCTAAGTCTCTATCTCTTGCTTATGCAGATCTAATCTTGCTCTCTCGAGTCTAGATTCTAACCTAGCTCTCTCAAGTCTTAGGTTTTTTCTTTAGACTCTCTCTCGAGTAGCTCTAAAGTGGTGATGGGCGCAACATAAGACAAGATGATCGCATGCAATGAAAATCCTAGGTCATATTAGCTAAGTTCTTCTCAACCTATTCGATAGATTTAGCTACTCATGCGTGTTTTAAAGAGAGTGAACAGATGTAGATAAGCAAGTTCCATTTTATAGATATATAATCGAAATACAGAATGACAATGCAGAATAAGAATAAAGAGCCTGGTAGCAATCTCTTGCTTCCCAAGGCTTTTACACTGTTCTTCTCTACTCTACTCAAAAGATAATCTTGCTCTCGCAAGAGTCGGCCCTCTCTTTGTTTTTCCACGCCTCCTAGGTTCTCTCTTGAGCTGACTAGGGCGATCTTCTAACGTCTCCTCCCTTTTCTCGCTCTGCCTTCTAAGTATAAGAAAACTATGAACAAGGCTACTTCTATCTATGGGGAAAATTATCTAATTGAATGAACTCCTTCACTGAAGGTGGCCTCTGGTATTTATAGAGTTTTAGGGTGAAAGGCTTCTTCTCTCTTATGATTGCACTAATGGGATGGCATTAATTCTCTGTCTGATGCGCCGAATATTTATCACCGAAAATTTGAGTGTACTTGCTTCAGTAGTTCGTTAACGGCTTGTCAACTTAATTCGGAATCAACCATCATCAGCTTTCTATCCCATCGTGATTTATTATGCTTTTCACCCAGATGCGACCACCATGATGCGCCGGTTCTATGTGGCAACCTTCTTGAGAAGATAATCGCGAGTGCAAATGATCGCATAGCCTTGCATTAACGCAATCTCTTAATGCACTCGACCGTTGATTTCTTTGGATCACATTTTTCACCTTGCATCAATGCATATTCTGCACAAAAATACATAAGTTAACTGTTTTAATGCAATGGACGCATGCGATCACCATATTGTGAACTTAATGCTTTTGGACGCAATATTGTATATTTTTATCATCATAGCCCTACATTGTTTTATAACTTTGCATTGTAATAACGTGCATTTCTACCCATTATAACACCCCCAAATTTAAACAACGCTTGTCCTCAAGCATAAGCTAAAGATTTCCTTAAGAAAGTCGACCGCCTTCTCTTTCCTTGAATTCTCAAGGATGCCTTATTCAAATCATATACACCAAAATCACCTTAATTCTCATCTAGGTCTTTTCTTAAAATATTTCTAAAATTTAGGACTGCAAATTTAACCTTCAAAAAGACTTTACTAGATTCCAGGGCATCGCATGATTTATTTCAAAAAAAACTTTTTCACTGGGGTGTTTGTGAACCTCGAATCCTAATTTCTCTACTTGAGTATGTTTCCTATTGAGATTAGTGTGATAAGTAGGTTAATGTGGAAACTAGTATGGAATGGTAGAGAAAAGAATTGAAATTAGAAGGAAAGAGGAAATTTGGAAGGTTGACTTTTGGGAAAATTTGGAAAATTTTGGCTAAGTATAGAATTTTGTGTGGGATGTGTTGGATGATGGATGCATTGGATGCGTTGGTGAAGGAAGGAAAATGGAAGTGAGGCATTGGGATGGCATGAGGGCTGGAGGGTGGCATGCGTCGAGTAGCCTCGGCCAGCGCCCATGCAATGCGTCAAGCAGCCTTGGCCAGACGCCCTGCCCATGCATCGAGCAGCCTCGACCTGACACCCTGCCCATGCATCGAGCAGACACGGCCGTGCGTTGAGCGCACTACCAAGCGGCCACGCTCATGCGCTGCGAGCCATGCTATGCGTTGAGGTGCCCTGCCATGCAGCCAAGCGCGCAGCCCATGCAGCCGACCGAGCGAGCGATGGCCAGCACACACCGCATGCCCATGCGCCTAAGTACCCGACCAAGCATCAAGGCACCGCGTGCAGCCCATGCAGCCAAGCATGCCCATGCGTCGAGAGGTCAGCACGCCCATGCGTCGAGCGGCTAGCCCATGCAGTGCGCCTATGCGTTGGTGGCCAGCACCATGCGCCCATGCCAAGCAAGCCGTGCGAGTGAGCCATGCATCAAGGATGGACGGTCACCCTATGCATTGGTGATGGTTAGCGCCTTGCGATGGCTAAGTTGAATTGTAATGATAGTGAATTGGCTTGCTATGCGTTGAGTAGAGGCTATCCATTGTTTATGGACTATGAGTTATGTTTTAAGTGCATGCATGTGTGAGAAATTGTTGAAAAGCAATTTATATGTGTTAAATATACTCATCATGCATAGTACCTTTAAAGCCATATTTTTATATGTGTTATACTTTACATGCTTTAAAGAGAGAAAGTCATTTATGACTAGTTTTACTTAAAACGCGATACTGAAGGACATTTTGAGAAGGTATCCTCCCAACTAGATATTGAAGGACATTTGAGAAGGTATCTATTGGTACTAAAGGATGTTTGAGAAGGTACCAAACCAACCAGATACTGAAGGACGTTTGAGAAGGTATCTGAACAGTAGTACCTAAGGTATGACGGTACTTAGTATGGCCACGTGCACGTAGGTAGTTAGAGTCAGAAATTGAGCAAAAGGGTTCTCTCTGGACTAGCAGTTGGTGTTGGGATTGTTTTATCCATAGTAAGGTTATTTTCAACTGAGAAATAGTTTTACTGTTTTATGACTAAAACAGCTTTATATGCTTTATGCTTGCAAAATGTTTACACTGCAGTACAAGCACTGTAAAAGCTTATGTTTCAGTTTGAACTCTTATTTGAGATTTTGCATGAGAATCAATTATCTTTCTTAAGTCACTCACTGGGCGTAAGCTCACCCCGTTTTCAAATGTTTTCCCCCCCACAGGTAGCAGTCAAATCCTCTAAAGATAGCTCTGCATCTACTCTGCCACTAAAGGAACAAGAGATTTGTAACCAGTTAGTTTAGGTGGTTACTGTTAATATTGTACACATGTTACTGTTGCTCATATAGGGACTAGGGTTTTTGGGTTTTGGGACTTGTGAATCTAGTGTTGTAATGACTCTAAATATGTTATGTTTCTAAATTAATAAATTTTGGCCTAATGACATTCCGCTATATATAAGTTATATTTTGGTATCAGAGTTATTCCGCAAGAATTATTAGGCAGTAAGTGTCAACCAAAGGGTTGATAACTGTTGCAGTCATGCCCTTCTCTAGGCTAAGAGGATAGTCTAGGGCGGGGTGTGACAGTGTTTCCAAATCATTTTGATCCTTGCGTATTTTAGACATGTAATAATTTTTTTTTCTATGACCTTGCGTTGATTGAAGTGCCTAGCCTTCGTTTTGGCTTGCTGATAACTTGTAGAAATACAAGTTATTTATACCGTTTTATTTAGATATTGCGGCAAAAAAAATAGAATGTTTTAGTTTCTGTTTGTAGGAAATCAGTCACCGCATGTGTTCATGGCTCAAAGATAAAGTGAACAACGCATCTACGTCGCATTGCGCCCATTAATCGAGAACGAAGAGATGATCAACACAATGACGGCGCATGCGACAATCGATCAAGAGCTCTAGCGATCAACGAAATTTCAACCGCATGCGGTAATCAAAAATAACACCGCATGCGGCGATAGATCGAAGATGTAAAGAGCAACGCATTTATGGAAAATTCTGACAAATGTACAGCTTTCAGTTGTGCATTTTTTACGGATTGATTGTGTAACAAAAGAAATATTCACTCTGCCATTTCAGGAACTACCATAACCATATAGTGGGGACCACACATTCAAAGAGCCAAGCCTTACTTATAAATAGCTTATGCAAATTCACTGAAAGATATACATGAATACATAGAGACGTGCATATACTGATTCTGAGAGAGAGATTGGTCTGAAGCGACTTACAGAGTAGATCCAGGAGAACCACGAGACAAGGCCAAGAGGTGAGTCTCTGAGCAGAGAATCCTTCCAATCCCTGTAGTTGAAGCTCTGTGCAAAGGTCAATTCTACCGAGAAAGCAAGCCTGAGAGGGAAGCTTTCCTCTCCATTACTTCCACACGCCGACAAGCACAATCTCCATTCGGAATCTGTGTCAAGACGTTGACACTCCTTTTGTATTTGTTTCTAATCTCTATTTCATCATTTGTATTCACCTTTTCTAATCTTTCATTCACACCATGTATCAGACGCTTAATTTTAGTATTAAATATTATGATAATTTCCATTGTCATCTCTCTGTCTCTTTCCGTACATCCATAATCCATTTTCTCCATGACGTATTCTTAATCCCATGGGTAAATGGCAAGAATTAAGCGAGTAAGTTAAATTGGTGTTAAGGAAATAATTAAGATTAGCTAAAGCATGCTCGACAGAATCTTCACCTGTGAGAGCAGAAGTGAAGATGTTATTCTGCATATCGAGAGAACGTTGGAAGAATGCGTTAACTAATACAAAAAGTATTTTCAAAGATGGAAGCAACCTTGCATTCATCACGTTCATCCCTGTTTCACCATAGAGATATGGGAATGTGGCCGATCACCGAGAGGTGTATGCCAAGGGAAAGCATAACCTTAGTTGCATCTTTAACGTAATTGACAAACTTGTGTTGTTTTTACTATTTACTCTTTCTCTTTCTGCTTTATTCATAAATACTTGCCATCGCATACATCGAATCTTTGTACAACTTCACAGTCAGTTCTCGAACTCAGTATCGTGTATCATGTATCTTGTATCGTGTATCATATTAGTTTAAGATTCATTTTAATAATGCATTTTTAAGTTCACCGCAATTTACATTTCTGTATAAATCAACATTCTTTATTCATTGTAAAAATTGGTCGCATGTATCACATAAGTAACGCATTAACGAAAAAAATCCCTGTGTTCGACCTCGGATTATTTAGAGAAACTTGCGTTGGAATTATACTTGGTTTCAGCGCAAGGAAACTTGTGACAAGCACTACTACATCGCATACTACGAACATATCATTAACAATGCATATATTTAGACGTAGTATCGCATAAAAATTCTCTTTATCGCAAAAGCACATGAGCACATATACAGCACATTATCTGTCATCACAGTGCATGCATACAAGGAATTAATTTTACCGTTACAAGTTTATGGTGTCGTTGCCGAGGAACATGAGCTTGTAGCACATTATCTATCATCATAGTGCATGCATAAGATGGAATTAATTTTTATCGTTACAAGTTTATGGCATCGTTGCTGGGGAAGAATGAAACCGTTGCATTAACATATGAATGTAGTGCGCTGTTTCAAAACAACATCCCCACTAAAATGAAAGATCCTGGGAGTTTCACATTACCCTGCTCAATAGGGGGAAAAGAAGTCGGAAATGCACTGTGTGATTTGGGAGCAAGTATAAACCTAATGCCCTTGTCAATCTTCACAAATTTAAATATCGACAATGCAAGACCCACCACGGTTACATTGTAGTTGGCCCATAGATCAATAATGCATCTCGAGGGCCAAATAGAGGATGTACTTGTGTAAGTAGATAAGTTCATCTTCCCTGCTGACTTTATCATATTAGACTATGAAGCTGATATTGAGGTGCCTATCATCTTGGATCGCCTATTTCTTGCAACAGAGCGAGCACTGATCGATATACAAAAAGGAGAACTTACCATCAGGGTCGACAATCAGCAAGTTAAGTTCAACGTCATCAATGCGTTGAAATACTCAAGTGATATGGAAAATTGTCAATATGTTGGGGAATTATAGGAAGAACATTGGCACGAGCCCCTAGAAGAATCGAAGGAAGAAGACTTTGGGATCAATACAATGTGGGAGGAAAATTGTGCCGCAATTCAAATTGAGTCAGATTTTGAAACAATCAAGTTATCTAAACGAACAACGCAACGTACTAAGCCATCTTTAGAAGAACCACCCATGTTAGAGTTGAAGCCGTTGCCAGTACACCTCAAATATGTTTATTTAGGAGCCAGTCACACTTTACCGGTTATTATATTTGCCTCGCTGAGCAAAGAGAAGGAGGAAGCACTTATCCAGACCCTGAAAAACAACACAAAAGCTTTGGGATGGACCTTAGTGGATATTCGAGGGATCATTCCTTCGTATTGCATGCACAAGATTCGTCTGGAAGAAGGAAAAACAGAATCTATAGAAAGACAACGCCATTTGAACCTTGCCATGAGGGAGGCTGTGAAGAAAGAGATAGTGAAGTGGCTTGATGCAGGTATCATTTACCCTATATCAGATAGCAGCTGGGTAAGCCCAGTTCAATGCGTTCCAAAGAAGGGGGAATGACAGTCGTCACCAACAACAAGAATGAGTTAATTCCTACAAGGACAACTACGGGGTGGAGAATATGTATGGATTACAGCAAATTAAATCTGGCCACTAAGAAGGACCACTTTCCACTCCTGTTTATTGATCAAATGTTAGATCGGCTTGCGGGGAACGAGTTCTTTTGTTTTCTTGACGGCTTCTCAGGTTATAACTAAATTGCGATTACGCTGGAAGATCAAGATAAGACAACTTTCATGTGCCCATTCAGCACATTTGCATTCCGTCGCATGCCATTTGGACTCTGTAATGCACCAGGTACTTTCCAAAAATGCATGATGGCAATATTTTCAGATTTCTTGGAGGAGTCAGTTGAGGTATTTATGGATGACTTTTAAGTTTTTGGCAACACTTATGACTCTTGTTTATCAAATCTTGAAAAAGTCTTGAAGAAATGCATTGAAACGAATCTTGTTCTAAACTGGGAGAAATGCCATTTCATGGTTGAAGAAGGAATTGTGCTAGGTCACAAAATATCAAAGGTAGGATTGGAAGTTGATCAAGCGAAAATCGACGCAATTTCCAAGTTACCACCACCAGTCAATGTGAAAACGCTTAGGAGTTTTCTGGAACATGCGGGGTTTTATCGAAGATTTATCCACAACTTCTCTCAGACTACAAGGCCCCTAAGTGCGCTCCTCGAGAATGACTGCGAATATGATTTTTATGACGCATGCGCTGAAGCATTCCACACACTGAAAAATGTGCCCATCACCGCACCTATTTCTGATTGCGCCGGATTGGACGCAACCGTTTGCGTTGACGTGTGACGCTAGTGGATATGCAGTGGGCGTAGTCTTGAGTTAGCGCAAGGATAAGGTTCTGCATCCTATCTACTATGCTAGCAAGACGTTGAATGATGTGCAGGAAAATTATACAACCATGGAAAAATAAATGCTCGCACTGTTATTTGCGCTGGAGAAATTTCGACAGTACTTGATTAGAACAAATGTTGTGGTATATACTGATCATTCTGTGATCAAATACCTTATGACAAAGAAGGATGCGAAACTGAAACTGATAAGGTGGGTATTACTCCTGCAAGAATTTGACGTAGAGATTAAGGATTGAAAAGGCACTGAGAGCCAAGTCGCAGATCATCTGTCAAGATTAGAAAATTGTGAGGTTCAGAAGAAAGAAAAAGATATCGAAGAAAGATTTCCTGATGAGCAACTTATGTCGGTATGCGTTAATGCTCCATGGTATGCAGATATTGTAAACTTCATAGTTTTCGGCCAAGTACCAGAAGACTACACATACCAGCAGAAGAAGAAGCTTAGACAGACGTCAAGTTTTAGTTCTGGGACGATCTCTTCTTGTATCGACTTGGACCTGATCATATTTTGCGTCAATGCGTTCCTGAGCATGAGGCCAAGCACATTTTGGAGCTTTGTCATGAGTCCCCTTATGGAGTACATTTTGGGAGGGCAGCGGACCGCTACAAAAATCCTATAGAGTGGCTATTTTTGGCCAACACTATTCAAGGATGCCCATGCCCATGTGGTGCAGTGCGATAGACGCCAAAGAACAGGGAACATGTCTAGAAGAAATGAAATGCCCTTGACTTCAATCTTGGAAATCGAATTATTTTATGTATGGGGAATTGACTTATGGGCCCATTTTCGCCTTCACAAGGTCATCAATACATTCTGGTCGCGGTTGACTATGTATCAAAGTGGGTTGTGGCCATCGCATGTGCTAAGAACGATGCGGCCACAGTGGAAAATTTTCTCAAGAAGAATATCTTTACCTGATATGGAACGCCCCGTGCCTTAATCAGCGATGAAGGCTCACATTTCATCAACCGCATCATCACCAACCTGTTGACCAAGTTTAATGTCAGCCATAGAGTTATAACCACCTATCACCCAGAAACCAATGGGTAGGCAGAAATTTCTAACAGAGAGATCAAAACTATCTTGGAGAAGGTAGTCAGTACCTCCAGGAAGTATTGGTCACCCAAGCTCGATGAAGCATTTTGGGCATATAGGACTGCCTTTAAAACTCCAATTCGCATGTCCCCATATGCTCTGGTCTTCGGAAAAGCTTGTCATCCGCCTCTCAAGTTGGAACACAAGGCAATGTGGGCAAGCAAAATGCTAAACTTTGATCGAGCAAGCGCGAGGAAAGTCCGGAAGCTGCAGCTGAATGAACTGGTCGAGTGGCAAATGAACGCTTACCAAAATGCTAAGCTCTATAAGGAGAGAACCAGAAAGTGGCATGATGACCGCATAAGCAATCGGACATTCTTCGAGGGTCAACAGGTACTTCTGTTTAACGCGCGTTTGTGATTGTTTCCAGGGAAGTTGAAGTCCCGCTGGTCTAGGCCATTCTGCATCAAGACTATCTTTCCCCGTGGCGTAGTGGAGCTAACAACGGAAGATGGGAACAACGCATTTAAAGTCAATGGTCAACGAATTAGGCCCTACTATGGGGGTGATGTGGAATGACGCATGGAGACCATCGACTTAGACAAGCATGATTGACCGCTTGCGGGGATGCTATTGCGGTAACTCTGAAAAACTTTTTCAATTAGCATCCCTATATCTATGTTTAATTGCTTTCTTTACAGCTTCATTTACTGATTTTTAAATTTCGTCATTTACTGTTTATTAGAACTAGCCTTTACTGCTTTATGTGTTTAATTTCAATTAAATTGTACATTTCCATGTCGTGTTTTATTTCTTTACTTTTATGCATGAGTAGCGTTGTTCTTAAAATTTTCGTGAATGACTGAATAAAACAATGAACACCACAAAGTCGGATTGACTTGCGTGTTTGATGAATTAAAAAGAAAAATAAAAATCGGTGTGCAGTGCTATGATGAGTGCATTTTACACTAACAAGATACACTTTGCGTTCATCCTACCTAAATGCATTGCGTTGAGGGGTGTGTTGCACTCGTATGTATTTTTCGCCCGTCCTTAGCAAAAACGCACTATGTTGAGGTAGTGTTGCGCCAGTAGAAATACCATGTGCCCGTCCTCCATAAATGCGTTGAGTTGAGGGGTGTGTTGCGTGATACATGCGTTGTTGCCCGTCCTCTGCAAAGATGCATTTGCGTTAATGGATGCATAGCGTTAATCATTAACCGTGCACTCGTCTGAATCAAATACAAAGGATAAATTCACTTCGTTATTTCTATGAATAAAAGCTATTTTTTTATTCTTTGTACATGATCAAATTTTGTATTGTGTTATTTATAATTCTTTGTATACTTGGTTAATTTTTAATACAACTAAGTAACAATTCTTTCCGTATGCGTTAACCTCTTATTTATCATCCTTTGTCAATCATTGCGATGTTCTTTATCTTATATTTTGCGTTATCCATTGCGCTGCCATGATGAGTTATGTGCATACCCTTTGCAACATTTCCCACACTTTGTATTTTCTGACTAACACTTAGATAATTTGTAGCATTAGCACTGTTTTACCTTGTATCCTTCAAGACTCTGCTCAAACCTTCTTTTCAAAATTTTGACTAAGTGTTTATCTATTTTGTCTAATACAACGCAATGAGGACCTTGTGCATCTCTAAATTTGGGGGTGGGGAAGGTCTGAGTAGATGTGATCAAGTGGATGCGATTATCATTAGAAAAAATGCATTCATTGTCAAAACAAATCATACAAACTTCAATGTCAACACAAGGGAAAATCAAAATCCCAACCTAATAAGAGTTAAGTCATGAAAGGAACCTGCTCGTAGTTAGATGTTCGTATGACACCCGTGGGAGCAAGCCAAAACGAAGGTGGGTTTCCAAGATCGACGCAATATGAAAAAAAAAAAAGAGAAAAATAAAAGAATATAAGGGACAACTCCTCTGACCAGCAAAAGTTAAACTTAGCTCAAAATCAAGAGTTGAAGTTGAGATTGGCACACAACCGTAGTTGGATGTTTGCATGACACCCATGGGAACAAGCCAAAACGAAGGGTGTAACCATGATTAGCAGTCTCTAATAAAATGACGCAAACTAGACCACCGCATACAGATGCACCAAGTTATTTTTGCATAAAGAGGTAAACATTCTTTTCAAAACAAGAAAGAAATTTTTTAGTAGAGATTTGTTGTATAAAAGAATAAAGTACGGCATGTTTATGAATTATCAAGGATAGAAAGAAATTGCATTGTTAAGTAATGTTGCCTAGGTGGAGCATTCGGAGCAACCAATCGACGCAAAATAAGGATAAGAATTGAGCAATATTGCCTTAGTTGAAGATATGCTTGAGGACAAGCATATATCTAAATTTGGGGGTGTGATACCTTATAGAAATACAAGTTATTTATACTGTTTTATTTAGATATTGCGGCGAAAAGAAAGAAAAGTTGCGTCGATAGTATAGAAATTGGCTAAGAAATGCGAAAATTATAAAATGTCGTCAATACACCCACTAACACCATTGCGACGGTAAAATAAGATGGAAGACTCCTTGCGGTGACAACACTCCTATTTTTCCAGGGATGTCTTTTACTCTATCTTTAACTTGCTTTCTTAGTTTAGGTTATTTTTATTTTTATTTTTATTATTATTTTGGATATATGGCTACTTCCTTGGTTGTGGTGCATTTGCTCTTTATAGGTGCAACAATAAGTCTCCTCGGTTCGCAGTACAACGGAAGAATTCCTTTCATCCTTTAACGCATGGCTTCGATCACATGGATTCCAACGCATAATCGCATGCGTTGTTCCGTCTAAGGTTCTTTTCTTGTTATCTTTTATGCCTTATCCTTTTGAAATTCTATTTTTCCCAATTGCGTTGCTTTGCGATGTTTCTATGATGGTACATATAATTCACCGCATCTTCTAATTAATCATTGCAAGGCGCTCCTTACTTTTATTAGCTTCTTCAAATTTTGAAAAGTCTTAAGTTTTATTCTATACAAACCTTTGCTCAAACATTTATTACCGCATTTCTATTGATTTTGCTTTTAGCTTTGCAGTGAGAACGCTGCCAACCTCTAAGTTTGGGGGTGGCAACGGTCTTAGAGAATTGCGTTCATTACATTGTGATCATTTAAAAAAAAGTGAGAGTTTTTTAGAATAATAACTCCACTATAAACGCAATGGGGAAACCCATGTTGTTAAGAGTTAAGTTGTGAAAGGCACTTACCCGTAGTTGGATGTCCGCATGACACACATGGGAGCAAACGAAAACGAAGGTAAGTCGTCAAGATCAATGCATAAGCACAACTCTTCTGTCCGGCGTAAGCCAAATTAAGCAAGACAAGAGTTGAGTTGATTATGGAACGCAACCGAAGTTGGATGCTCGCATGACACACGTGGGGGTAAGCCAAAACGAAGGGCGTAACTAGGTTCAACACCACATTTGAATAAGTAATCAAAAAAATTTTAAGTATTTTTAACTTATGCATTCTCAAAAGCTAAACGCAAAGTTGCAATGAATGAATAAAAAGTTTTTTAGCAAAGGCTTGCCGGATTTAAACTTGAAAAAGATCTATTTGAAGAAGTAGCCAAAGTGGAGGAGAGCATTGCAGCAATGGTTAGAGGTATGAGGAAATTATATTCTGAAAAGCTGGTCATCGCAAAGGAAAGCCAGAAGGTGAGTTAGAATTTCTTGAATATAACACATGCTTGAGGACAAGCATGATTTTAAGTTTGGGGGTGTGATGACATGCATAAATGCATGTCATCTTAGGTCTTTTACTTAGAATTATGAAGGCTGTTAAGCAGAATATGCGGCAATTATGTTAGAAATTCATGAGAAAATGAGCTTGCGTCATTCAGCATGATGAATCTCGGCTAACCCATTATTATGCGTTATTATGCATTCAATGTCCTATTTTTGTAGCTAACATAGGAAGTGGACGCAAACACAGAAACCGGACCACCGCATAGACGATCGCATGCAGAGAAACTCTCCATCGCAAAGGCGAACGCGTTCGATCAACGCATGGGTGTTGCAGTCATCAGACGCATACGTCCATCGCATGGGAGTTGCGCTCGTCAAGCGATTGCGGTCATCGTGTAGAGTTGTGATATTAAGCGAATTTGGTCACTGCATGATTGTGGCTATATGATAACGTATACTGATAGGATCAATGTAAGATTGGTGGAATGAACGCATCAACGTACATCTCAAGAAAAGAAAAAGCTGATGTTGACATTTCACCTACCACGCCATCAGCAGTAGAGATTCGGAAAGGACTAAATGCACCGGATGTCAGAATCAGAGCAGTCCATTAATGTTATCGGCGATTCAGGCTCTATATAAAGAAGCCGATGAATAGAATTCCAACTTGTCCAGGGATTATCCCTACGATCCAGACAAATTCATGAGAAGAAGCTTGAGAGTTCTTCACCTCCTTCCTTCATTCTGAGTGACGACCGGAGCCTTTGACCGAAGCTAGATCTCAAGAGAGTCAGCTCCTCCGCCCATCCATGGCACTACCGACAGCCTTGACGCACATCCGCTGGAAGCAAGTCGTTGCTTCTAGCCGGTCATTTCATTTTCTCTTCTTTTCTTATATTGTATTGTATACATTTTATGATTAAGAAATTAATACATGACGTGTTCAATACATTTCGGTGTTTCCTTCGACTCCATCTCCATCTTCTTACTTAGCATCTATAACTTTCATTGCATCACTTAGTGAGATTGCTAGAGTATCACATACTTCTTCATGTGGATTAGAGATATGAAGCATGTAGCAAACCACCGGGAGGTGTGTGGTGCGTGAGTGTGTGAGAAAACCTTATTTGCTTAGTGTGAAGCTGTAACAATGCTTGTCTATAGGCGGACGCAACGCTTGTCTATGAGTAAAGTCAGCAACAACTAACTATCTGAGAGGGTAAGTGGTTGATCGCATTAAGCAATGTAAGCTATTGTTCACTAGAGATAGGAATAATCTTATGTTAGCAAAGTTCATGCGGTTACCTTGTCCTATGAGCGCATCATTCATCATTTACGCTTACTTGAGAGAGTAGTCTAAAACCCAAATCTAAGACTCGAGAGAGCGGATTGGAACGCATAGGCAAGAATCGGGAACCTAGAGATAACCTTTGTTTGCTTTCACACAGTGTATGCACCCTACGGATAGGATATTGCATGTGTCCAGGAAGTAGGATAGGGTGGTTGTATGTGGTCATCTCGACACTTATGCATACCTACCACATACGTCCTAGATTTAGGCTTTTAGTGTTTGTAGCATGATCGCATGGCTTGCGTTGACTAAGGTTGCCCTTGCAGTCACTCTTAAGGGTTGCAATGAAATCATCTCCACCTTTTATCTATTTTCCCATTCATTTGTTTCATGTCATGAATTGTCGTGTATCTACCTCTCTTTCATATTCTCATTGCGTTGTTTGTTAGCTAGGAGTAGGAGTAGTGTTAGCTTAGCAACCTCCCATCCATTATTTTATTCAACCACCGCATGCACATTACCACATTCATCAAGCTATAAGTCCTTGTGTTCGACCTCGGATCACCCGAGAAACTTGCGTTCGTGTTATACTTGGCGTGAGCGCATGTGATAGGACGCATGGTCATCGCATACATTTGTAACGCATAGTCATTCCAACGCATGACCATCGACGCATGACAATCAACGCATACTTCAAGAACATGCATCGCATATTGCGTCCATAGAATTTTAGTTGATGAGTAATTGACATCTAATTTCCCATCATCAATGACCAATCAATAAAAATGGCCGCCCCAGAATGATGGGCACATCTTTGTCTGCTTCGTAGTCCAAGATGATGAAGTCTGCTGGCAATATGATTTGTCAGTTGTAACCAGCACGTCCTTCACCTTCCTCTCTGAATGCACCAGAGATCTATCTGCTAATTGGAGAGTCACTATCGCGGGCGCAAGTTGCCCCACATTCAACTGCTTGAAAATTGAAAGAGGCATCAGGTTAATGTTGGCTTCAAGATCGCATAGCGCTTGCCCGATGTATAATCCTCCAATGGAGCAAGGTATAGTGAAACTCCCAAGGTCGCACATTTTCGATGGGATAATAGATTTTGAGCTCTGCGTCAAAGCCACCGTGGTGAACTTACCAATGCCTCTCTTCTTTGTCACCATATCCTTTAGAAACTTCGCATATGCGGGTAGCTCCTCAATTTCTTCAGTGAACGGAATATTAATATGTAATTGTTTTAACTTATTCATGAAGCGTTGGTACTGTACCTCATCATTTTTCTCCTTTCTGAGTCTTTGTGGGAAAGGTGGCAACTGTATTCTTACAGTCCCCTGTTCTTTGGGATCTAATCTAAGGTTCCATCGCTTCTTTTTCTTCTGTTTCTTCTCGAGTCACCGCGATCTCTGGTTCCAGCACAATTGGAGCAGTCCGGCTAGGCTCCTTCTCCCCTGCCACAGTCTTTCCACTTCACAACGCCATGACTTGACATTGCTCTTTACCGGTGCCCCCTGGGTTGCGTGGGAGTTTCGTTGAACTCGGCAGGGCCCTTTACGGTCGATTCTTGAGTTCGCCCACAATCTGGCTTATCTGTATTTCCAGGTTGCGGATGGACGTCGCTTGGTTTTGAAGCACAGTTTCATTATTTTCAATATATTGCTTCAACAAACTTTCCAAAGAGGAAGATTGTGGCGCCTGCGAACTGTTGGCTTGATTACTCGTCTGACCGTTGGTTCTCGGGAAAAATCCAGGTGGCCCTTCTTTTTGCACCACTGATTGAAAATTTTGCTGCTGATTTTTCCACGCAAAGTTGGGGTGGTTTCTCCACCCAGGGTTGTACGTGTTAGAAAATGGGTTGTTCTTCATAAAATAAATTGACTATGGGTTTTGCGTGCATTCCTCCATTGCGTGTCCTTCACCGCAAGTAGCACACCTTGCGATCGTTTGGTTGATTGTGTTCACTTGCCCACTATGCATTGTTGGGCTGTTGATTGTGATTCCCTGTATCAAGTTCATTATTGCAGTCATTTGACTCTGAAGGGATGTGATAGCACCATTGTTCGCATCACTATCCTTGATTCTCAATCTTTGATCTCTTTCTCTCTTGTCTTCATGGTTTTTTGAAATTTGATCAAGGATGTTCTTGGCCTCATCATAAGTTTTATCTAGTAGACCTCCAGGGGCTGCCGCATTGGCAACGGTTTGCAAAGCAGGGTTTAATCCGTGATAAAAAAATCTCCATCTATAAGCAGTCTGATAAGCCATTATGCGGGCAATCTCTTACCAGCCTCTTAAACCTCGCCCAAGAATCGCTGAGCGATTCATCATTATTCTATTCGAAATTGGTGATCAATTTCCTTCTTCTGGCATTCTCCGTTGGAGGGAAATATTTTTTCATAAACTTCTCTACTACTTGTTCCCATGAGGTAATCTCCCCTGGTTCAAGAGAGTATGCCCATTTTCGTGCCTAGTCACACAACAAAAATGGAAACAAAGTTAGTCAAACTTTCTCGGTGGAGATATTAGGGCACAAAAGTGTTGTAGATCTCTATGAAGCTTCGGAGGTTGGCATGCGGTCCTCGCCACAACACCCATTAAACTTTCCAGCAGTCTGGATCATCTGCAGCATCAACAGTTTCATTTCGAATCTCGATCCATCAAGAGCGGGCCTCATGATTCCTGGGGAGAAATCATAGAGGTTAGGCGACGCATAGTCCCGAATGGGCCTATTGCGATCGTTCACCAATAGGATGGGATTCATCATGACATTATTTTCATTTGGTGCTCCATTTTCATGTTGTTCTGCCATGTTAACTTTCTCTAGTTGTTGTTGTTGGCGGCTATCTCTCAATCTTCGTTGGAACGTTCTTTCAATCTCTGGGTCGTAATTCGCCAGAGAATGAAAGCAGCAAAGAAATCAGAAAAATTACCGTTAGCACACTGTATTGCCGAAGTCCCCGGCAACGACGCCAAAAACTTGATGCGTTATTTTACGGTGAAATAATGAAAGGGATTGTAGTGATGGAAAATGCGTTGTGCAACAAGTTTTCTCAGCAGAACCCAAGTATAAATCCTACTGAGTTTCCTGGTAAGCCTAGGGTCGAACTCAGGGACTAAGGAAAATAGTATGCGGCAATAATTTTTAGATTACTTTGCGGTAACAAATAAATCAAAGAGTTGTTAGGTTGTTGTTTACAATATAAAATGTATGCGGCGGAGTTAAGAAAAGAGTTAATATTACGAAAGATGCGATGAATATGCGGGGGAACGGGTTGAGAAGGGGTTCAGCTAACACTTCCTAGGATTGTGTTCATGTTATGCGATCATGCTACACACATACAATAGCAAATCATCTCTCAACGCAAATGTTATGGCTTCTAGTTTAGAACGCATGGGATATATGCGATGATGTCTATAGGACTTACACATAAGCCTCTATTCTTGTCTATGTGATGACGATTGACACACACACATACAAGGCGACCGCATAATACCATAACCATGTTGACAAACAGAGCTTATCTCTAAGTCTCTATCTCTTGCTTATGCAGATCTAATCTTGCTCTCTCGAGTCTAGATTCTAACCTAGCTCTCTCAAGTCCTAGGTTTTTTCTTTAGACTCTCTCTCGAGTAGCTCTAAAGGGGTGATGGGCGCAACATAAGACAAGATGATCGCATGCAATGAAAATCCTAGGTCATGTTAGCTAAGTTTTTCTCAACCTATTCGATAGATTTAGCTACTCATGCGTGTTTTAAAGAGAGTGAATAGATGTAGATAAGCAAGTTCCATTTTATAGATATATAATCGAAATACAGAATGACAATGCAGAATAAGAATAAAGAGCCTGGTAGCAATCTCTTGCTTCCCAAGGCTTTTACACTGTTCTTCTCTACTCTACTCAAAAGATAATCTTGCTCTCGCAAGAGTCGGCCCTCTCTCTGTTTTTTCCACGCCTTCTAGGTTCTCTCTCGAGCTGACCAAGGCAATCTTCCAGCGTCTCTTCCCTTTTCTCACGCTACCTTCTTAAGTATAAGAAAACTATGAACAAGGCTACTTCTATCTATGGGGAAAATTATCTAACTGAATGAACTTCTTCACTGAAGGTGGCCTCTAGTATTTATAGAGCTTCGGGGTGAAAGGCTTCTTCTCTCTTATGATTACATTGATGGGATGAAATTAATTCTCTATCTGATGCACCGAATATATGTCACCGAAAAGTTGAGTGTACTTGCTACAGTAGTTCGTTAACGGCTTGTCAACTTAATTCGGAATCGACCATCAACAGCTTTCTGTCCCATCATGATTTATTACGCTTTTCACCCAGATGCGCCCACCATGATGCGTCGGCTCTATGCGGCAACTTTCTTGAGCAGATAATCGTGACCATAAATGATCACATAGCCTTGCGTTAATGCAATCTCTTAATGCGCTCGGCCGTTGATTTCTTTGGATCGCATTTTCTGCCTTGCGTCAATGACATATTCTACACAAAAATACATAAGTTAACTGTTTTAATGCGATGGATGCATGCGATCGCCATATTGTGAACTTAATGCTTTTGGACGCAATATTGTATATTTTTATCTTCGCAACCCTGCATTGGTTTATAACTTTGCGGTGTAATATGTGCATTTCTGCCCGTTATCAACGGCCGTTATAAACATAGTAATGACCTAGAATTAAAAAGAGGAAAATAGCACATTTTCAATGCTATCAAACACCCCCAACTTAATTCTTGATCGTCCTCGAGCAAGGTAGAATCACACATTCACACAGAAAAAAAAAATTATGCTTGCTCAATCACATAGGTTGTTACTCTAGTCTCAACAGTCTATGAGGATGAGATTTGCAATAAAACATGAAATCTGATTACAATCAATCAATGAAGCACATTTTAAAATGATTCTAAATTTTTCATGCATGAGTGAATCAAAAGCCCTACTAATTAAGCTCGCAAAATCCGGAACTGTTTTATAGGGCCCTCAATTCGTTTCCCCCTACACTGGCTCGAAGATTCAAAAGTAAAGCTTCCTAGACTCAACTTTGTAATAACACACTTAAGGAAACCAAACTTTTTTTTCATTTTTTTTTCTCTTTTTTTTACTTTACACAAAAGAGGAGGCCTTATCTAGACACATCACCTTCATTTTGGCTTGCCCACATGGGTGTCATGCAATTCATCTAACTACAGGCAATGTCTCCTAACAAGATGCCGAAGCTTACTCATTCCTCGAGGTACTTCGGCTCAAAGGGAAACTACGAGTGTCATAGCCACCCCAGGTTAATCATAGCTCAAGAAAGAGGAGTAATCCCCTTCAAAAATAGCATACAAACTTGCTTTTACTTTACAACACACTCTACCTTTTACAAACTGCTTTTTACATACTCTACACTTGGCTTTTAGAATACATAAGTAGAGTTTGGAAACAACTTAGGCATGCATTACTAGGTTGAGCTTTCAGTCACTTAACACATATAACCTAGGCCCTTCGAGGTGACAACAAAAATATAAGCCCAATAATATAACCCTAAGCACGCAAGACCTAACTTCGTTGGACAAGGGATTTAAAGATTCATGAGAGATAAGAAAAAAAAATTAATTGAGCTAAAAAAATCATGATCATGCTCTTTAAACATAGTTTCATGCAAACCTAATCACAAAAATGGTGCATCATCAACTCCTCAATATAAGAAACCAAGCAAGAGAGCAAGCAAGCAACTCAAGCACACAAACATCGTCCGAGCACAGCACTCAAGGACCAACAGCTACAACATACCCCACCCCCAACTTAAAATGATACATTGTCCTCAATGTATCTCTAATCTAAGCCTAATAAAATAAAATAGTCAAGGGAATAGAAAACCTCCTCTGATGACATTTCTGCACATGGAATGGTGGTAAGAGGGTTGCATTAAATTGATCTTCTTCTTCTTTAGGGTAGAGGGAAAGATCCTACAAAAGAAAAACAAGAAGTTAAACTAGAAAGCAGTAAATGAAAGTAGTAAATTTTATCACCTGGCTCCCTCCAGGAAGGGCAAATTTTTAACATCGATTGCTAAACATGACCTGTCTCCTATCAAGGTACATAGAAATTCTCGTATTTCTCTGGTCCTTTCTTCGATGAGTCAATATAGCCCGGTAAGGCTATAAGACTTCTCATCTTCTGAAGAGAACTAGACAGGTCGAATTTGGGTTTTTTGGATATGGCAAAAAAGATAAAAAAAGAAAGAATCAAATGACTCAAATGACCCAAAAGAGTTGAAACAAAAAAAATACTCAATAGACTCATGAGGACTAGGGGAACAAAACTCGAATATATACTAAATACCAGGAGTCAGAATAGGGCAAGGTCTTTTGATCTCTAACTCTATCACTTGGATCCTATCAGATTTAGGCTCTAATTCTCCTTAACCTCACAAACTGGCGAGCATGGAGTGACGTCCTTATCATCACTGGAGTAGTAGCACTTTGCAAGGAACTTGGCCTCTGAGGTAGAGACGATGGACTACTCTGAAGCGCTTTCTAGTCTCTGCATGGCCTCAATTAGCTGGGCAACATGGGTGATCAATCCTCCGAGCTTAAAGATCCTACTAAGACTAAAGAGTACTTTTAGCAAGTTTATAAATTGAAAATTCCATAGTCATACCTTAACACGAATCTCTAGAAAGTGGTTCCTAATCCTCCACCGTGTCGACATGGACTACCTCATGCCTCTGGGCCTCTGGAAAATCAAAGGAATGGTCTGGCAACAGCTCATCTGGCCTCCTAACTAAAGTTGCAAATTGAGCAATAAGGTCACTAAATCTCTGCAAGTCAGTCCTACCTTCAGCCTTAGGGCGAAGACTTTCCTGCTGGATGTGCTCGAACTCTTGCTGCCTACGGAGGTTGTCTTGCTCAAACTTAAAAGCTCTGTCAGCAAGCTCCATAACCAATGCCTCTATAGACTTACCTGACCCTGAAGACTGAGCCTGAGTCGACTGGTGTGGTGTTGTGAAATCTTGGCCGCCAAAGCATTGTTTCCATCCTGAGTATCCATGGTCAAAGGACTCCTACCACTAAGAATGGTGAGGCTCGTAGTCCCAAGGATCATAATAACCCTCCTCGGCAAATCCACATGGTACTTGCGTGGGATGCCCCTCGAGTAGGTACTCTCGTACATCTCTACTTGCTGTGATCTACTTTTCACCAAGTGGCCAACCAAGGAAGTCAACTCAGCAAGCTCGTGGCGAAGGCCACTTACCTCGTCTTTAAAATTTGCAACTTGACCTTCAGATGAAGATTGATTCAAAAATTCTATCATGCTTAACTAACACAAAAAAAAAAAACAAATAAAAGAAAAAGAAACTTTAACTTAAAACTAACTAAGAAGAACTAATTGGCTTTCCCCGGCAGTAGTGCCAATTTGGTAGAGTCGAGTTTACCATCGCCCATAAACCCTTGCTACACAAATAATATTTATAGATCACCGAACTAACTACTTAGACTAACGAGTAGTACAAGCGGAAAGATTGAACCTCAGGGAAATGTGGAAGATTAGTTCATCAAAGCTCATTTTCAATTAAAGAGATAAACTGGGGGTTTGCTATGGATTGATAAATGAAATTGCATAAAACAAAGTGCAAAAAAAGTAAAGATAGAAGCGCAATTAATCGAGATATCTTACTTACAGAAATGGATTCACCCAATGTAATTTAGATCATTGAACCAATTTATGACTTAAACTTCTTGTTTATGCTTAGCTCAATTGATTGGAATCCCAACCAATGGTCCTAATTATCTAATTAATCAAAATGCATAGAAAACGAATCTACTCCATACACATTAACAAATCGCATTAAGTTATAGGGATTACGCTAAGATGAGTCCAACGTCTAATTAAACAATCAATATGGTTTTTATCTAGGTTGCTAGGAGCAGTCCTTTTTGCCTAACCCATAGCTTCCATTAGGATTAACTTATAATTATATGTCACATATTACAAGTTAATCACAAAGCATTAGAATTACACAAAAAAAAACATTGGGCGTCAATTAACAATTAAAGTCATGCAATTCATAAATGTAAATTCATATTAAAACCCATAGACAAGTTTGTATACATCAATAAATCGAAATCTCACAAAAATACATCGAGTTCCTCTGAATCCCTAAGCTAAGAAACCAAAACCTTACCTTCACATGGAGATGGAGAAGCTATAATCTGGCATCTACTCGATAAATTACTAAAGAAATGCCAAAATTACAAAGTGGAAGAGAGAAGAAAGGGAAAATTTGGCTGGAGCCCAAAGGTGGGCGTCTTCCTCTGACCTAAAGTGAAGAAACGTATATATAGGGCAGCGTCGCAACGTTGCAACACTGCATAGATGAGCGTTGCAACGCTATGAGTAGCGTTGCAATGCTACTCTTGCAGCGTGCTTCCATCTTCAATTCATAGCATTGTAAGGCTATATGTAACGTTGCAACGTTGCCTTTTTTTGCCCAAAATAGGTAGCTACTGTGTTATAGCATTGCGAAATGCTCGTTTGAGCATTGTAACACTCTTCCAGGGGTGTTTTCGTCCATTCACGTCCTTTTGAAGTCCGGTTGCTCAAATTAGCTCCTAATTTCTCCAAATTAACCTTGAATTGCTCGTAACAACTAACTCTACCTCCAAGATGCTCAATACCTATAAAATCATCAAATACACATTAAACATAGTAACGACCTAGAATTAAGAAGAGGAAAATAACACAATTTTGGTTTTATCAAGGGATTTTTTAAGGCAACAATTCATGCATGTGGAAACTGACGTGTATATGAAGATAAAATGTCAATGCGATCATACCGTATTGAATGTTGATCTAAAATCTTGGCGGCGGCACATGCTCCACCTTCCTAATCGGATAAAAACCCTAATAGTCTACCCAGACGATGATCTGAATTGGGCACAAACAAATGTTTATTCGACGTCATAGTAACACATCACCCTTCTTCATTTCCATTTTTCCCTTAACTAAAAAAAAATTCTCAAACGACGGAGCAATCTCAATACTTTTTTTAGCAATTCATAAAATGTCACACCCCTTCCCTAGCCTTAGCCCCCCCAAAACCTGGAAGGGAGCATGAGGGTACACCAATAGTATTCCAAGACAATATTTCAATTTAATGTTTCCCTCCTTATCTATTAAAGATTTCAACATGTTTACAATACTCTATCTAACTTTCATACACATAGTTCAATCTCCTATATTCTTTATTACATGATCCGAGCCGTACCCTAAGAATTTACTAAGTCCTGGTGTGTTGGTGGTTAGTAGACTCCTTCCTGAACGCTCCCTTTTGCTACTTGGGGGGGGGGGGGGGGGGGGGGGGCGATATAAGAAAACATTTGGAAGAGTGTGAGCTACTAAGCTCAGTGAGTGGTTCTTTTAGAATAATAATCACTTTGCAAAACATATTTTTGGGAAAGAAATCACATAATCACAATTCCAGTATAATCTATGCATGATCATGTGTACATTCATTCAATTATCATCCCCCAGTTCCATGCTATACTTGGCATGTTCATATCATGGATATATTATCGATCCCAACAACTTTTTATGGAAACTTTCTTATAACCCACTTCTCCTGCCAATGTGCACATCGACAATTCTTTTCCCGCTAGTCATGCTTAGGTACTTGACTATATTTCCCACCGGTCGTCACCGACTATTATTTTCCACCAACCGAGGCCGACTATATTTTCCCGCCAAGCACCTTTTATTAAGCATGCTAACTTAGGTAATCTGGGTATAATCTCAGTTTCCATAGCAATTTCACAAACAATATCATGGCAACAACATAATATCATAAGCATGCATTTGGCACTTACATATGCATTTATCCACATATCAATGCATAAAACTAAGTAAACACTCACCGTTAGCAAGTTTTTCCACTAAAATCACCTTGAGAATACCTTCCTGAGAATTCCTCCATATCAATGGAAATTCCTCAATTAATATCTGTTATATCAATAAATAATGTCAAACTAGCCAAAATACTATTATATAATGAAAACACCAGCTTACCCTACTCAATTTTAGGCAAATTCCAAAATTAGAGTCTTTAGAGGTTATTTGGACCGTGGTAGGCAGCTGGGTGTTGGGCAGTAGGCAGGGTGGGCGTGCTGTGCCGCACAGGGGATTGGCACATTTGGGCGTGCGTTGCGTTGGGCGTGCACTGGGTGTGATGCATCGTACGGGGGAGGCAACTGCGTTGGGCTGGCGCACGGGATGCGTCGAGCGAAGAGCGCGCGGACGGACGGACGCAGCACTGCATGCGTGCAGAGTGTGGGCTAGCTGTGCACCCGGCTGACTTAATGCCTCACCAACGCAACCTTGTTTCTTTTGATCTCCAATCAACTTGGCAGCCTAATAACTCAAACGTCACTCTCTAAATATGCTTTCAACACACAATTTAAGTGATGGTATGAATAAATTCCTCTTGCCCAACCCCTCTATTTATAGCCATTTTAAACTCACCCCATGGTGACAACTCAACTCCCATTTGTCTCACTTTAGAGCTGCCAACACTCAGCCTACCCAGCCTAGACTTGAGTTGTTTTCATTTCAGCTTGCCAGCCAAAATCTCCTTTTTTGCATGAAATCTCCTTCACCCACCTCCTGCTTGAGGTGATAAGATTTCAATTGCATGAAATCTCCTTTGTTCACCTCCTACTAGAATTTTGTATGATCCTCCTTTTGCCACCTAAATCACTTAAATACTTCACATATTTCTCTACTTAAATTGTTTAAGACCTATGCTCGTATACCATTGGCATCCTCCCTTGAAGTTTCCCATCAATTAGCCTTACCCTTTATCCTTAACGCATAGCAACTCACCTTTCCTTCATCAAAGTCCCACTTAGCCAACGCATGAGTTGGCCATCACCAACGCATAGGGTGGCCGCTCACCCTCGACGCATAGCTTGTTAGGTGTGCTTGCTCGGTCTACTAAGCATGGACTCATGGTGTTGACAGTCGATGCATGGTGTGCTGCCTAGGCGCTTGCGCGCTTGGCCGCATAGGCACTCTCGGCCGTGTGGGCATGTCTCGCCGCATGGGCATGCACTTGGCATAGCGCATCGACGCATGGCTGCTTGGCAGACTCGGCAGCGTTTGGACGCATAGGATGGCTTGCCCCCTTACCCATTCGACGCATAGGCAGGGCACTTGGCATGCACCATTGACGCATGGCTGCACACTTGATGCACGGCCTGTGCGCTTGTCCTCAACGCATGGCTACGTGCTTGGTGCATGGCCTATGCGCTTGGCTTCAACGCATGGCCTGTGCACCTAGCATGTTCACTCGACGCATGCTTCCTGCCCGTGTCCACATGGCTCATGTATGCCTTTGTGTTGGTTGTATGAAACCCTTAGCCTTTTTTCAAGTTTTCTTGCTTCCATCCTCCATGCCTTCTTGCGTCCAACATGTTTTAAGCCCTTCATAGGCGTTTAGATTTTTAGTCACCTTTTTGGATAATTTTTTATGTTTTTCTCCCTTTAGCCCACTATCTATTTAACCTCCCACTTTAGATTTAGTGTTAGGGTCTTACATAAAATAATTAAACTAAAAGAGATAAAGAAAAGAAAAGAAAAGAACTTGAGAAAGGCACATAATATGAAAAATCACAAAAGGGAAAAGGATGCGTCCCTAAATTGATGAGGTCGATTTCATCAAAGGGATCATCAATGCGTTCTTTCATCATTCAGGTGGGCTAAATCTATGGAGAACTTTTCCCTATCGGAGTCGCCTCCATAATAAGCTTTGATCCGTTGGCCATTGACTTTGAACACGTTTGTTCCATCTTTTCTGCTCAATTCGATGACACTGTATGGAAAGATTTCTTTAATGATAAAGGGGCTAGACTACCTTGACTTTAATTTTCCTGGGAAAAGATGTAAGTGAGAGTTAAAGAGTAATACTAGAGTTAAAGAGTAATACTTGTCTGCCCAACATAAAAATATCGCTTACGGATGCGGCTGTCATGCCACGCGTTTGTCTTTTCTTTATAGATTTTGGAATTTTTGTATGCCTCAAGCCTCCATTCATTTAATTCTAGCAACTTCATCTTTCTCGCCTCACCTACAAGATTTAAATCGAGGTTAATCTTTTTTAGTGCCCAGAGTTATTTTTGTGTTCCAACTCTAGTGGTAAGTGGCATGCTTTTTCTTAATACCAATGCATATGGAGACATCCCAATAGGAGTTCTGTACGTAATTTGATAGGCCCAGAGTGCCTCATCTAGGTGTTCCGCCCAGTCTTGTCTTGAAATTTTCACCACTTTTTCGAGGATGGACTTGATTTCTCTATTGGATACTTCCGCTTGATTGTTAATTTGTGTATGGTAGTGGTGGAAACCTTATGATTAATATTAAACTTGATTATTAATTTAGAAACAATGTGATTGATTAAATGTGTACCTTCGCTGCTTATTAGGGCATAAGGCATCCCAAAGCATGTGAAGATGTTCTTCTTTAAAAATTTGCATACAGTCGCTGCATCGTTCTTAATACAGGCAATAGCTTCAACCCATTTAGAGACATAATCTACAACCAAAAGGATGTATTGATGGCCACTTGAAGAGGAAAATAGTCCCATAAAATCAACGCCCCACACATCAAATAACTCAACCTCTAGGATTGATGTGAGTGGAATCTCATTTTTCATAGATAAATTTTTAGTCCTTTGACAATGGTCACAGTTGACCACATAGGCACGAGCATCGTTGAATAATGTTGGCCAATAATAACCACATTACAATACTTTAGTTGTTGTCCAGGGTCCCCCAAAGTACCCACCATAAGGTACTTCATGGCATTTTACTAAAATTTCTTGCATCTCAAACTCGGGAATGCATCTTCTAGGACCCAAATTGTATAAGAAGGGTTTATCCTACCTATAGAATTCGCAATTGCGGACAAGCTTCTTACACTAGTGATGATTGAAGTCATCTGGCCATATCCTACAGACCAGGTAGTTTACAATATCAACATACCATGGCTCATTTTTTTTTCTATTTTCAGTATTTTTTCATCAGGGAAATTGTCTCGAATATCCTAAGTAATGTGTTGAAAAGGTTCATTCTCAAGTCTTGAAAGATGATCTAGAACTTGATTTTCAGTGCCCTTGCAGTCTGCAATCTCCAAATCAAATTCTTGAAGTAATAGAATCCATTGAAATAACTGCGGTTTAGCATCCTTTTTTTCCATTAGATACTTGATTGCTAAATGATCAGTGTGGACAGTCACTTTTGATCCAATAAGAGACACATGGAACTTTTCTGCGGCGGAAACTACTGCAAGTAACTCTTTTTCTATACTTGTATGTTCTCTTGGTCTTCATTCAGAGTCTTGCTCATATAGTAAATTGGATGAATCATTTTGTCTTTCTTTTGACCCATCATGGCAACTACTGCCACATCACTCGCATCACACATGAGTTCAAATGTATGCGATCAATCTGGTGTTATGAGAATAGGCACTAAAGTCAATGCTTGTTTGAGAGTTCGAAATGTGTGTTCGCATGAATCAGTAAACTTATAGGGTTGGTTAAGTTCGAGCAAGTTACTCAAAGGCTTGGAAATTTAGGAAAATCCTTTGATGAAGCGATGATAAAAACTCGTGTGTCCTAATAAGTTCCGCACTATTTTGATATCAAAAGACGCTGGCAGTTTAGCTACCACATCAACCTTGGCAGGGTCTGCCTTCAAACCTTCCCGAGAGATCTTGTGCCCAAGCACAATTCCTTCTATCACCTATTGGGATTGATATCCTAATTCTCCCGAAGTCTCGTAGTTTTGTAAACATTGTACACATTGTTATGAATAAAATAAGAGTTATTTTATTTGTATTTACTCATATCCAATAAACAGAGATCCATGGTTATTGTATGTAAACTTAAGCATGTAGATGAGATATACAAGTGGATCATGCCTTAAGTAATAACCTAAAAGGTCTGTAGTATAAGGATAAAGGAGGGATACATGATCTTGGTGACACTACGGATACGGCCCGCTTGGTAGAGGTTTACAAGTGTTGTGAACTACTACAGATGGTCTGATCCTGACCATTCATATGGAGACATGCAAGCAAGAGTGTCCAATACAAAGAGTTTGTATAAGAACAGACCACGAGATGATTCGTCTCTTTATATAATGTCGTTGATACTTGAGACTTACATCTCACTTAAATGACCATAGGTGACATGATCTTAATCTTGAGTGTTTTGGGAACTCTTGCCTTTAAGGGCGGTCCTTTAAATAGTATGGGTGAGAGTGGCCAAATTGCCAACTTAACAAACCTACCTTTTTGGGGATTTGTCTGATTGGGAGCTAGGAACTCAATTACACAAGATGGAATTCACTCCTTCAATTACACAAGATGGAATTCACTCCTTCTCTGAAGCAGGGGTAAGTAAATAGATTGCTCCCTTAAGGGCTGATCTTGAACATAGTGGCCACATTCTCCCTTTGGAAGAGAGAACTCAGTCATAGTAGAACTATGACTTATTGTTCATTAGAGGAATCAGTGGTACTTAAGGAGTTAGATGTAACTATAGGGGGAAAACAGTAAATTGGCCTAGCTGTACTTACAAGCCATCTATGAAGGGTTATCGCACTATTGATTGGTTGATATGGACACAGAAATATATCTATAGTGAGGAGAGTGCAGTTGTCGGTCTTTAGTGGAGTGCCCGACAGTTAACTGATGGTGGATCTCGTGACTAAAGAGTTTAGTCACTTATTCACTTACCGTTGGAGCTTCAAGCTATAGGTCCATAAGGTACCCTTGGTAGCTCAATGGATTCAAGTTGAGAATCAATTCTTGGAGTTAGTTCGAAGTGTTCAAATTAACATGAGGAAATTCAATTATATATCAGATAATTGGTGTGATGTATGAGATACATCAAGTGGAGGATTAATTTAAATATAATTTACATTAAGTACCATAAAATAGAAAAAGAACTATGGTTTGTATGTTTCATGAGATGAAATATCAAAACTATAGGTTATAAATATAATATGGTAAGTTGGTTATCATATTTATTTATGATATATTAATTATTTGATAATTAATTTCTTTTTCTCTAATAACCGATTGAGTGGGAGGTTATTGGTAGTTTTATAGTAACCGTGAGATAAAGAAAAATTGTTTTCGTAAATTTAGTGTGTTGCTACTTTCGAAAAGAACTCACGGAGAAAGCTATCAAGTGAAAGTGTTTCACTAAGCGATAGCTACAGAGAGATTAAACAATCGTGGAGCATTGACTATACGATAGTTTATCAGCTGATCATAACTAAACGATCGCGTGGCATAGTCTATATGATAGGGTACCTTTTACTACACGATCGAGCATATCGTCTATATGATAGACAACTTCCTGTCGCCCACTTGCTCGATCGTCAAAACGATTTCTGTCCTCCAGTCTCTTCCTCAAACCAAGATCATACAGAGCCCACAACTTCTGGATTCTCATACCGAGAATACCAAGGTAACCATTATGGTGGTGTCCTCACTCAACTCGATTAGTTTCGAGGAGTTGTTGGTCGTTCGTTGTGTTCGTGCTATTGTTCGTGTTGTGCACTGGTCATTGCGTTCGAGGGCTGTGTTATTGTGGATGCTTGTAGACTGATCATGGGAATCTTGAAGAATGGTTCTTCAAAGGTATGCATACTCTATCCCTTGATACTATCGCTTAGCATGCTATAATTTTGTTTTATGCATGACCTGTCAGTTTCCGTTCTTGTACTGTAATTTTTTATGTTCAACTCGAATGGAATTTGGAATGATCCTTTTGCTACTCAAGGAAATCCCCATGCTTGATTTCCTTCATCACCATGCAGTGATATTTTTCCTAGTTCAACACCAGGTTGGTCTTCTTGCATCTTTTGAGTACAACCTCCAAGTTGGTCAAGCACTTATCATAAGAATGTCCAAAAACGGAGAAGTCATCCACAAAAATCTACACTAATTATTCTAGGAAGTTAGAGAAAATCGCCATCATACACCTCTGAAATGTGCAAGGTGCGTTGCATATGCCGAAAGGCATGCGACGAAACGCAAAAGCTCCATATGGGCAGGTGAAGGTCATCTTCTCCTGATATTTCAGAATGATCATTATCTGGTTATAGCTTGAGTAATCATCCAAAAAGCAAAAGAATTCATTACCTGCTAATCTATCCAGCATTTGGTCTATGAAAGATAAGGGAAAGTGATCCTTCTTGGTGACAGCGTTGAGCTTTCTGTAGCCCATACATATTCGCTACCCAGTCATTGTTCAGGTAGGTATCTGTTCATTGTTTCTATTAGTGAATACAGTCATGCTCCCTTTCTTGGGCACACATTGGATAGGGTAACCCATTGGCTATCAGAGATGGGATAAATGACTTCTACGTCGAGCCATTTGATGATCTCCTTCTCTACAACATTTTTCACCGTAGGGTTTAATCTTCGTTGGCATTGAATAATCCTTGTGTTTCCTTCTTCTAGTTGAATCTTATGCATACAATATGATGGACTTATACCTCTGATATCTGCCAAGGTCCATTCAATGGCTTTGTTGTGTTGTTTGAGTACTTTCATTGACGATTCTTCATAAGAGGTGTTTAATTGAGAGGGTATCATAATTAGTAATGTGTTGTCCTTCCTTAAGTATGCATGTTTCAGATATGTTGGTTTTGTCTTCGATTCTAGTTTTGGCGGTTCCTCAAGCGATGGTTTTGCTCTTTTCTACTCTCTATCGCTCAGATCTAGAGATTCAATCTTCCTTTGTGTTTTGTTCATAGCACTAAGAACTTCTTCCTATTTATTATCGACATCTTCCTTACAAAGCAGCTCAGATTCAGCTTCAGCTCCTTCGAGTTCCCATTCCAATGCATCAATATGTTGACAAGTTTCCACTTCATTAGGATATTTCAATGCATCTAATACATTGAATATGATTTCCTAATCATTCATTCTCAGTGTCAACTCACCTTTGTAATCATCTATGAGGAATTTTCCTGTGCATAAAAATGACCTACCTAAGATAATGGGAATTTCCTTATCCTCCTCATATTCCAGGATTATGAAATTGGCTGGGAATATAAATTTGTCCACTTGTACTAGAATATTCTTTATCTTTCCTCAGGATAAGCAATGGATTCGTGTGCCAATTGGAGTGATATTGTTGTTGGTCTTGCTGCCCCGATCCCTAATTTCTTAAAGATCGAAAGTGGCATTAAGTTAAAACTACCTCCTAAGTCGCATAGGGCACGACCCAAATCAATCCCTTCAATAGAACATGGGATTGTAAAACTTCTAGGATCCCTCATCTTTTCAGGGTGTCTCCTTTGAGAAAAACACTAGTTTCTTGCATCAGAGCCACTGTATCCAATTGGTTCAACCTTCTTTTTTTGGATAAAATATCCTTTTAAAATTTGGCATAGGAAGGCATTTGCTCTATCGCTTCAACTAGGGAAATATTCACATGAAGTTCCTTCAAGATGCCAAGGAAGCGACGACATTGGTTTTCATCATTTTTCTTCGTTAAGCGCTGAGGAAAAGGAGGGTTTGGTTGCGTGTTTAAAGTTAAAGCATTCTTAGTAGATTTTTTGCCATCAACTACTTCCACCTTCTGTACTTTATCCTTTTCCTTGGTTTTCTTAAGCGTTGAGCTATTTTTGTTTGAATCTCGAGTTGGTGTGCTTGTTATTTGCTCAAAAATCTGTAGGTCATGACTTGTAATGGTCTGGTTGATTGATTTCTTTACTATCGGTTCTCACTGGTCTAGTTTTTCATTCAGATGTGTACCAGTTCGAAATGTCACAACATGACACTGCTCTTTTCTTGTGTTGCGTTGATCTTCCGTATTACTTGGTAAGGAACCACGTGGTATTGCCTTCAATTCACCAACAAGTTGGCCTATTTTCATCTCAAGGATACAGATTGAGAAAGTCTAACTTTACAAAAGAGCGTTATTTTTCTACATATATTATTTTAGCAAGTTCTCTATGGAAGAAGATGATGAATTGGATGTTTGTACGTGCTAGTGGTGTTTTGCACAGGTTGGTGATGTTGCTATTGGTGATGTTGGTAATTATGGTTGAATCCTGGTTGTCCACCTCGATTTACCTGTTGGCCGCCTGATCTGTCATGTTGCGCTAATTGATTCCCACCCTAAGTAAAATTGGGATGATTTTTCCACCCTAGGTTATAGGTGTTGGAGAAAGGATCATGCTTCACAAAGATACATATTATAGGTTTCGCAGGCACAAATCATAACTATTCAGTTCACCACAACTCATGCAACTAGTGTCAGTAATATGGTTCACCATCTTGACTTGGTCATTACTTCTGGTATTAACTTAATTCATTATCATAGACTGTAACAAATTTGTCATGGCAGCCATTTGAGTTTGTAGAGAAGTCACAGTTTCCTTATCAACTCATCCTTCGTCACTTCGCGTCCTACTTGATCTTGAGCAATCTTTCCAATCCTAATGGTTTTTTGAAATCCTATCATAAATTGGCTCTGCCTCAACATAGGTTTTGTCTAAAAGTCCTCCAGTTTCTGTTGCAGCCGCGTTTGTTGCTTCTTGTAAATTCTTATTTAGTCCATCATAGAAAATCTTTATTTGCACGCAATCAGAATGCCATTATGCGGGCAATCCCTTACCAACTTTTTTAATCTATTCCATGTGTCACTCAGAGTTTCTCGATCCCTTTGCACGAAATTCATAATGTCCCTTCATTGCTTTGCATTCTTTGTGGGTGGAAAATACCTTTTCATAGATTTCTTCACCATTTGTTCTCATGTGGTTATTTTACCAAGTTCCAGAGAGAAGGCCCATCTTCTAGCATCTTTCTTTAAGGAAAATGGGAAGAGTGACCCTTAAATCTCCTCAAGAGTAATTTTGGGATGATAAAAGTATTACAGATTTCCAAAAAATTATTCAGATGTGTGTGAGGATCTTCTCCAGGGAATCCACAAAACTGACCTGTAGTCTAGATCATTTAAAGAATTACTAGTTTCATTTCGAACTTAGCACCTTCAAAAGCAAGTCGCATAATTCCTGTAGAGAAGTCATAAAGGCTAAGTGCAGCATACTCCCCTATGGATCTGTTATGATCATGAGCTAAGAGGATTGGGTGAACTGGAGCAATGGCATTGTAGTTAGTATTATTGAGTTTATCTCCCATGTTCTGATTTCTCAATCTTTTTCTTATGTTTTCTCTATTCCTCCTCTGAAATGCATGCTCAATTTCAGGGTCATATTCAAGATCAGGTTGGTTGCCTTCACTCATATACTATTTGTGCTACTCTTCTAGTGAGTGCTCAATACACCTAAAATTAAAGCCCTACAAATGATCCAGGAAAAATTCAATAGTTAGTTAATTTTAAAATCCTCGGCAACGACACTAAAAACTTGTTCATTTGTTACTCGCCACTCTATTGTTGTGTATGCGTATATATATAATCTTATGCTTAAGCCATGCCTAGATGAAGTGTGTAATAAATATAATGACGTAGCACAAGTTTTTCGTGTTTGAACCTGTATAAATCCAAAAAGGGTTTCCTGGAAAGTCTAGGGTCGAACATAGGGATTTGGTAATGTGAATTGTTGAATGTTTTAATGATCTCTTGCAGTAAAATTTAAAAGAAATTTTGGTGTGATTCTAACTAAGTATACTAATAACTATAAGAATGAAGATGATGATGTTGTTGGGTTGTATATCCTAAAACTTGCAGTTTGTGAAGTTAAATATATTCTATTATCAATAAAGATGTTATTCGACATTACCTCAATAAAGTTGTTATTGAAATCTATAAATTGAACTTATATAGACTAAATCCAATAAACTAAGATCCATGACTATTAGATCAATACTTGAACTTTATGTGAAGACATAGAAGTGGATCAGGTTCGAGCGAATAGCCAAAATGGTCTATAGTATACAAATAAGATTGGGTGCCTTATTTTGGTAATATTATTGGATGTGGCCCACTTGTAGGATTGTATCAGCAATAGCAGAAGCACAAGGATCATTTAAGCACTCTAATTCACTAGTTTTGGAAAAATATAAAGCATGCTCTTGCAGAAAACAAGTGAGTTTCAAAAAATACCTCTTGTAGAACTTCTTCAAAGCTTGTTATTCAGCTGCAATCTTCTCCAAATCTTAAGAACCCTTTCTTCAACCCAAATTTTCTCTAAAATTCTCTTTTGGTTGCATGCCCAAATTTCACTCCAAACTCTTCAATATATTGCAGATCAACATGGAAAGGAGAGAGTTGCATGAATTGCAGCTCATGTTTGGAGTAAGATAAGGCAAAGTGAATGCTACTTGTGTGAGCAATTTAGGTGATGGATAATGGAAAACAAGGTTTTTCTATTTTGTGTTTTTTATTTTCTATTTTCCAATTTTATCAAAAATCAAAACTTGATTTCTTAAAATCTATTTTGATTGAAAAACTGAAAAATCTAATTAATTTTTAAATCAAACATAATTAATTTAATATCAAATATTAAATTAATTTTTACACATATCTATCTTTATATATTTAAATCATATTTAAATACATAAATTCTCCTATTCCGTTTAATTCTCAAATTAAACACATAATTATATCTTATATAATTACTAATTCTCTTAATTCTAATTTGAACGTTTCAAATTAACTTATCACGCTATTCTAGAGCTAGTCTGTTACAAGCTAGTAGAGGGACCTCGTGGACCTACAGATCATGGGCTCCAACGATCCAAGATTAATTTACTAAACTCATTAGACTAGATTAATCCCCATTCATTAACTAATGGGTCACTCCACTAAAGCCCATAGTTGCAGTCCTCCCACTGTAGATATATTATGTCCACATGATTTAACCATAATCAACAAATCGACCCTTCACAGGTTGTTTGTTTTACCCCCGAGATTACGCCTTATTTCTCAAGTTTCTACTGACCCTCTAATGAATAATTGGTTTGTAATCCAATCACTAAACCAAACTCTCTCAGCCCAGTGAGAGGGTAGGGCCCCTTGTTCAAGACCTAGATTCAGTACTTGAGAGAACAACCTTTCTCCTATACCTAAATCGGGTAGGCGTGAACTCCGTCTTGCACCCTATGTCCCCAGCTATCTATTAGGTCTTACCCCTGAAATGGGATTCTTATTGAGCCGGTGTTGTTGAGCCAACCTAACCTATGCAAATCTAAGGGCAATCTCGAATAAACAGAAGTTCACAGTTAGCTCAAGATTAAGATCGAGTTACCTAGGTCATCTAGGTGAAATAGTCAGTCTTATACAGTAAACAACGTTGTAAAGTAAGAGTGACTTATTTCATGGTCCTGGTCTTATGCAGACTCATTGCATGGTCGCCCCCGCTCCTCATGTCATAACATGTACGAATTAGGATCACATCGTATGTAGCACTTTACAACTCTTTGTAACAACTACAGAGTAGGCCACATCCAATGGTATTACCAGAATAAAGTACCCAACCTTATTCATGTACCATAGATCATTTTGACTATTTACTCGAACCTGATCCACTCTTATGTCTCAACATAAAGTTCAAGTACTCATACAATAGTCATGGGTCTTAGTTTATTGAATTTAGACTTTCATACAATTTATGAAATCAATAATAAGTATATTGATTATAGAAAATGTTTATCATTTTACAAACTTTGAGTTTTAGAACATAAAACCCAACAATACTCCCACTTAGACTAAAACTCCAATGGATCAATATATACAAATATATGCAATGTTGAGTTTATATGGAGAGAATAAAATTTACAAATACAATAAACTAGGGCATTACAATACCCATACAAAATCAGTGTATCCAATAAAGATCAGATCCTTAGCACCATACACGAGCATATAGTCTCTCATTCTCTGAAGATACTTGAGAATGTTTTTAACAGTAGTCCAATGATCATGACCAGGATTGGACTAAAATCTGCTGACAATTCCTACGACATAGCATATATCGGGACAAGTACACAACATTGCATACATCAAACTCCCAAGGAAGTCGATTCATCTCCTCAATCTCTTGAGGTGTCTTAGGACGCTGTTTTTTAGACAGGTGAATTCTATGCTTGAAAGGTAAAAAACATTTCTTGGACTTTTGCATTTTATACCTAGACAACATCTTGTCTATATAAGATGCTTGAGATAATGCTAATGTTCTGTTCTTACGATTCCGAATTATTTGGATTATAAGAACATACTGTGCTTCTCCCAAATCTTTCATTTGGAATTGCAAAGTCGGCCATCTCTTAACATCAGCTAGATATTCTACCTCATTCCCAATGAGTAGAATATCATCAACATACAACACCAAAAAACTGACAATTTTGTTGACGATTTTCTTGTATACACAAGGTTCATCAACATTTTGTTCAAAGCCATAAGATTTGATCGCAGTGTCAAATCTCATATTCCAAGATCTAGAAGCTTGTTTTAATCCATAAATGGATCGATTAAGCTTGCAAACCTTTTTCTCTTGACCCTGCTGTATAAACCCTTCTGGTTGAGACATATAGATACTCTCTTCAAGATGGCCATTCAAAAATGTTGTCATTCATTTTCCATATTTCATAATCATAAAATGTGGCTGTGGACAAGAGTGTTCTTATAGACCTTATCATGGCAACTGGAGAGAAGGTTTCTTCAAAATTTACCCCCTCTCTTTGGGTAAACCCTTTTGCCACAAGTCTAGCTTTGTAGGTCTGTACCTTACCAGCTTGGTCTCGTTTTCTCTTGTAGATCCATTTGCAACCGATGGGTTTTACCCCTTCAGGTTGATCTACAAGACCCCAGGCAGAATTGAAATACATAGATTCCATTTCAAGTTTCATGGCTTTAATCCATTGGTCTTTGTCCACATCATTTATTGCTTGTTAAAAGACAATGGATCCTCTAAATCATCATCTAATATGATGACTTAAGTTTCAATTAAACCCGTGTACCGGTCAGGCTATTGCACAAACCTCCCACTACGATGAGGCATTCTCAACTCTAGAGAAGGATGTGAAGTATCAGTTTCATCAACAACTCTTGTTGATGGACCTGCTCTATCAACAACTCTTGTTGACGGGCCTACTCTATCAACAACTCTGGTTGATACATTTTTCATTTCTCTGGATATTTCTTCTATTACTAGCTTACTGCGAGGTTGATGATTCTTTACGTAGTCTTCCTCCAGGAAAATTGCATTTGTCGACACAAATATTTATCTTCTTAAGGATCATAAAGAAACCACCTTTTGTTTCTTTTGGGTAGCCTACAAATAGGCATACTTTTGAACGGTGTTCCAACTTTTTAAAATGTTGCACCAACACATGTGCTGGACAACCCCAAATCCTGAAGTGATATAAATTTCCTTTACGTCCTCTCCACAGCTCGTAAGTTGTTTTAGAAACACTTTTTGAGGGAACTATGTTCAAAATATACACCGTAGTCCCAACTGCATGTCCCCAAAAAGAATTTGGTAACTGAGCGTAACTCATCATAGAACGAACCATGTCCAACAAGGTTCTATTTCTCCTTTCTGCCACACCGTTCTACTGAGGTGTGCCAGAGGCTGTGAGTTGAGACTGAATTCAATATTTTATCAAATAGTTCTAGAATTCTATGTCCATATACTCACCACCTTGATCCAATCGGAGTTTTTTAATCTTTTTACCTAATTGGTTTTCAACCTCAGCTTTATACTTTTTGAACTTTTCAAAAGTTTCAGACTTTTGGTGCATTAGATAAACATGCCCATACCTGGAATAATCATCTATAAAACTGGTGAAATATTCATAGCCTCCTCTCACTCTAACATTTAGAGGCCCACAAAGGTCTGAGTGAATCAACTCTAGAGGTTCTTTGGCTCTAAGACCTTTTCTAGAAAAAGATCTTTTTGTCATTTTACCCTCGAGACAAGACTCACATGGTGGTAATAAATTGTCTTCCAACTTATGTAGATGATTGCTCTTAACCAATATCTCAATCCTGTTGAGATTTATGTGATCCAGTTTCAAGTGCCAAAGTTTGGAGAAATTTTCCTTTTCTTATGAGTCCCAGCAGTTTTAAACATAGAGCTTTGACCTCAGTTGGTTTTAACATGTACAAGTTATTTTCTAATTTTGTAGAGAAAATCTATTTATTTCCTATATTGATGAACACTTTATCATGTTCGAAATAAACTTTATAATTTTTTTTCTAGCAAACAAGAGATAAATATTAGATTCCTTTTCATAGAAGGAATATAATATACATGTTTCAAATAAATGTACTTATCTCCTATAAATAACTTCTTATCTCCCACTGCTTTGGCTGAAACAATCTCCCCGGTCCCTACCTTAAAAATTGTTTCACCTTATGTCAACTGTTTCCAGGAACTTGTTTCCTTTGAGATAGTACAAACATGATTAGCGGCACCTGAATCAATTATCTAGATTTTATCGTTTTCCACTAAACATGCTTCGATAACAAGTAAATCATATTTATCTTATTGTTCGAATTTTGCACTCTCATCTACATAATTCATAATTTCAGATGAGTTGGGAGATAGAGGACAATCCTCTGTTAAAACTCTTTTGGTGTAATCAACCACTAGTAATTTGTTTGTTTATTTGATTTTACTATTATATACATCAGAAGTGAGTATTCTAGAAGAATTCGACATGCTGATAAAATTCAAACAAATTCTAATTAGAAATTGTAACTAAATCCAAAATCAAGTTTTAGCAAAAAGTAATAATGTACCCATAATCATTATTTATTTGCAACGATACTTTAGTGGATCAGAATATGTGCTACCAAGGGGCAGTTAGATACTCCGTCACTAAAGAAACAATTTTGACCAAACACTATCCCTAGAATAACTCTTATTCCTATAGTCGTTTAGTTATCGTTTTCGGTCAAGAACTTTACTAACAACTTAGTAATTCTTGTAAGTGTGACCCGTCATTTTCAGATCTTATAGAACGGTATGAACTTTCCTCGGAAATAGAAGACAATATCCAAGATGGAACTATAAAACCCTATTCATTTTACTGAAGCCTGGGTTGTTCCGGATCCTATGTTACAACCCTCCGAGGGGATAGCCGTCGCTAAACGACTAGCAAAGGGCCGCCTAAAGCAAATTAGCAGACCCAACATAGGAATCTCATGGTTCAAACAAATGGAAGAGACCGTAGGATATATTGACACATATCCTTAACCCACTTACTAGGAACTACTTCCTCCATTTACCTTGATATTGACTCATACAAAACATTTTCCATAGGGAGGCCACTTCCAGGGTGACACGAAGCGTCATATGAATCTCACGTTGTAAACTATGTGGAGACGTGGCGGTTGAAATCTATATATTGTATAATAGACTTATGTTTGAATAACTTCCTCTTATTCACCGAAATCTAGATTTAAGCTAAAAAATACTTTCCGAATGGAGGTCACTTCTAAGGTGACACGAAGTATCGTTTAAATCTGGATTGTGAACTCTTAGAGACGTGAGAGCTAAAAATAACATATCGTATATGTTATTAATCTCCTACTAAATTTTTCTAATAACTCTATCATATAGAAGTTATTAAACTGCCATTGAAGTGTTCTATTGGGTAGATTTATACTTAGGTTCTTTTCGGTTAATAAAACAACCCTAAGTCTATGTGATTTATCCAAGTATAACTCTTATAATTGGATTTTAACTTACGATGTCTAGGTAATAAACCATTTTATTACCTCACATCGCTCACGTATGCTCATAAAATTGGTTACCAATGCTCAATAATTCGACCATAATCCCCAGGTAGGAGGTGTTCCATAAACCGTCAACTTCAGTACCCCCAGCCTTAGACAGGATTATATACTGGTTGAGTTTGTAACCTAGGTTTTATAAGTTTTAACAACTAAACAGGTGGTCAACCTACGTGAGCATGTAGCTGTTGTTTATGGATTTTAAATGTCTAACCAAATTTTATAACAACTTATAAAACTTTAGACATACTAAACATCCATAACACTAAGGCATTCAATATTTAATATAACACTTATATTAAATACAAGAAACCCTAACATGCATACTATATATTATAATAGATTATAACATACTTTCAATGCATATAACATGCTTCCTATGGTGGGATTTTAAATCTAAATGGCATACTATATGCACATACAAGATTTATTTAATTATAATATACATCAAATACATAAATAATTAAACACAGGCTGATATGGCTTTAGTTTTGGCATAAACAAGCAAACAGAAGCCTAGCTATTACAATCAGCTTCAAAATCATATTTGAACCGCTCGAACCTCTCCAAACCGAACCCAAGCATCTTGAACCAGACTGGATAAGTCTAAACCGGACCATCAAAGTCTGAACCAAAGTGTTGATTTTGAACCTTTAAAGTGATTTTGGGATCAAACCACGTGTTGGGTAAGTTGTTTGGAAGGGTTAAGTTGTGATTGGAATTATGTCCTAAATGATGGAATTAATTTTGATTGTTGGTATAGGGTTTGATTCAAGAATCAAAGGATTTAAAGTGTTGTTCACCAAATTTGAGATCAATTTTGAGAAAATTTAGGTAAGTAATTAGACCTTGGGACTATAAATATTTGGTCTTAATAGATGATATGAATTGGTTGATTGAGAATTTTGGCCTTATTTTGGAAATCCTAATTTTTGGTTTATCATTTAGGGCTTGGTTCCTGATCTTTTGGGCAAATAAAAGTTAAGGTTGTTTGAGCTTGTATTGACTAAAACTTGAGGTAAATGTCCTTCTACTGGTTCACCTTCAAACCAGTCGTCCCTACCACTTGGACTACTTATTTAAGATTACTTGAATTTTTTACTTAAGAATACATGAACTAGTTACTTAAGATTACATGGACTGTCTCTTGAGACTGCTAAGACGGATTTGACTGTTTATTCTGGACTGTTGGGACTGATATTTTATGACTGATTGAACTACATGACTTAATGGCATTGGCTGACTGGATTGGACTATTTTGCTTATAATGATTATACCATTGACTGAGGATATATATGAAATTTTACCCCTAAGTTAAACGACTATAAAATTTAATACAGGAGTTATATGAAAACTAATGCATGTTAAGTTATAGGGTTCCTATTAGTTTTTCTTATATAGGCAGATGTACACATTATGACTGATTTATGTTCCTTGGGGTTCATGTCTATGACTGATTTGTGGACATTCGGGTTATACACTACGACTGATTCATGTTCCTTCGAGTTCATGTCTATGACTGATTTGTAGACCTTTGGGTTACACACTATGACTGATTCATGTTCCTTCTGGTTCATGTCTATGACTGACTCTTGTTCCTTCGGGTTCATGTCTATGACTGATTTGTGGACCTTCGGGTTACACACCATGACTGATGCATGCTCCTTCGGGATTACTACGACTGATATGATGGGTGTACACCGATGTCTAGATAAACTAGCTACCATGTAACCTAGAGGACCCAGTAGCAGGTCACTTACTGGGTATTGTTATACTCACCCTTTATTCCTTTATGTTTTTTAGGGAATAACAAGAATAGGTTGGCGAGTGACAGACGAGACCCGTGACAGAGCCATATGGGAACAAGAGAAATTGTTCCACTTAGTCTATGTTTTTGTCATTTAAATGTTTTGAAACTAGAATTTAATGTGAGACAGAGCATCCACTTAGTCTATGTTTTTGTCATTTGAATGTTTTGAAACTATAATTTAATGTGAGACAGCAAATTTTTATGTTTTGAATGTTTTCTTTATGAATATTATTTTTAGGGGACCCCGAATAAAAGTTTTATTTATTTATTATTTATTTGTTTTCTAGTTTATTCTAAAAAAACTATCTTTATTATTTTAATGAATTTTTTTAACAAAATATATGGGTTTTAAATGTGCATTTAGTCGTAAAGGCCTTTGTCAAAGTGCTCGAAAAGTCGGGTCGTTACAAAAATAGCTTGTCCTTTTTATTCCTCCTTATATGGATACTTCTTACATTAATTTTTTAAATGCTTCCATAATGTGCTAGTCCCATAAGAAGTAGTAGCGCAATTATACTCTTTACCACAATAATTACATTGTTAGAGTATATTGACATGCAGCAGAGAAAATCAGAATCAATAAGCATCCTAATTATACTTAATTTGATTTTAAAACATGCTTCAAAGTAACTATTACAGAAGAGGGTTTGCTGAACACAATACCTTTGAAGAATCCTCTTCAATACCAGCTGAGCTCCACGTGAAAGTGCTTTAATTTATAAGTAGACCACCAAGAAGATCTTCTCTACTATTCTCTTGCAAGGATTGTGTGGTGGAAACAGTAGATTGAGCTGGATATATAGAAGATATGATGAAGGTTTTTAGGGTTATTTATTTCTACAGAGTTCTTCAAGAAGTTCTTGTAAGCATGAATCAATTATTCAGCTTAGCACTTCAATTTATAGTGCTTTCATCATGCAAATTCAAAGTTTGCATGAAGGTCAGCTCCCACTTCATGGAGAAAATAGAATTGAACGAATAAGGTGTCTTGTACCATAGTGGAGATTTCCAACTTTTGGAAATCTCCACTTTGAGTTTTGATTTTAAAAGTAGTTTTTCCAAAAAAAATGATTTCCAAAACCAATTTCTAAATTAAACTAATTTAATTTGATTTATTAGTTATATATATATATATATATACTAATTCAATTAATTCAATTAATTCAATTAATTAATTTTTAAATAAAACTAATTAATTAAACCTTTTAATTAATTTTTTTAATTTAATATCTAATGTTAAATTAATAAAAAAAAAACAATTCCATCATAATGAAATTAATATTATACAATTAATATTCAAATCATATTTTAAACATTATTTGTTTCTTCAATTTCGTTTAATTTCAATAAAATTATGTCAATTGTATCGAATACAATAAATAGAAACTCTAATTGAATTTGAACATTTCAAATTATAAACCATAATTTCAAATCTTATCAAGATTACTCAATTTACTAATCCAAATTACGAGCTAGTAGAGGGACCTTATGAACCTACAGATCATGAGCTCCAACGAATTGTAATTAATTGGTTAAACTCTTTAAACCAAATTAATTACTATTTGTTAACTACCAAGACATTCCACTATAGCTCGATAGTTGTGCTCTCCTCATTATGGATATATTTCTATCAATTTTAACCATAATCGGTAAGTCAATACTTCATAGGTCGTTCGTATTTACAACTGGGTCAAAGATTACTATTTTACTCCTGTAAATACATCTTACTCCTTAAGCTCCCACTGATCCTCGATTGAACAATTGATTTATAGTCCAACTTATAAATCATAACCCTCTCTTCCATGAGAGGGCGGGGCCCCGTTGTTCAAGACAAGGCATCAACGCTTAAGAGAACAACCCATATGTTAATCCTAAATCAGGTAGAAGTGAATTCCATATTGCAAAGCTATGTCTCCAGCTATCTATCCAGTTTTGTCCCCAAAATGGGAGGCTTATTGAGCAGTGTTATTGGACTAATCTCACCTATGTAGATCAAAGGATAATCCCGAATAAATAGGAATTCATAGTCAACTCAGGATTAAGATCAAGTTACCCTAGTTCATTTGAGTTTGAGATAGTCAGTTTTAACAGTAAACAGTTGTTATAAAGAAAAGTGACTATTTTGAGGTCCGGCCTTATGAAAATTCATTGCACAGGATGCCTCCACTCACATGTATCTACATAAATGATTTTCTGATCACATCATTTGTATTAGTATACAAAATAGACCGCATCCAATAGTGACACAAGGATGAGGTACCCAATCTCATCCAAATACTTATAGACCATTTTGACTACATATTAAAATTTGATCAATTTTTATATCACCACATAAAGTTAAAGTATTCATATTATAGTCATGGATTCGTTTATTGGATTTTCACAGAAGGATTCAATATCAATACTAATTTATTGAATAAAAAACCCAACAACATTATTATTGATAAATAGAATATGTTAACAACATTTATAAACTGCGAGTTTAGGACATTCCCAACAATCTCCCACTTAGACTAACACTTTATTCAGATAAACATATAAATATATAATGTTTACAATGTTGAGAAAGAGAGAAAAATATAATAAACTAGGGCATCCAAAATACCCTTTGACATTCTCCCACTTACCCTAGATTATGTTGCTCGTAGTCCTAGTCCAACCAGGTGACCCTCGAACAGTTTAGTTGAAAGGACCTTCATAAAAGGGTCAGCAAGGTTGTCTTCTAAGGCTATCTGTGTGACTATTACATCTCCTCGATATACAATCTCTCTGATGAGATGGTACTTTCTTTCGATATGTTTTCTACGTTTGTGACTTCTAAGTTCCATGGAATTAGCAACTGCACCACTATTGTCACAATACAGAGTAATGGGCAGGTGCATATTTGGAACGACTTCCAAATCTGTCAGGAACTTGCGCAGCCACGCTGCTTTTTTAGCTGCTCCATATGCAGCTACATATTCCGCTTCCATCGTGGAGTCAGCTATACAACTTTGTTTAATGCTTCTCCACACCATAACTCTTCTGTTAAGAGTGAAAACTTATCCTGAGGTAAATTTCCTGGAATCTACGTCAATCTGAAAATCAGAATCAGTGTATCCTGTAAGGATCAAATCCTTAGATCCATACACAAGCGTATAGTTCCTCGTTCTCTTGAGATACTTGAGAATGTTTTTGACAATCGTCCAATGACTGTGACCTAGGTTAGATTGGAACCTGCTGACGATTCCAATTGCAAAGCATATGTCAGGACGTGTACATAACATAGCATACATCAGACTCCCAATGCCAATGCATATGGAATTCTTTTCATTTCCTCAACTTCATGAGGTGTCTTAGGACACTATTCCTTTGGCAGATGAATTCCATGTCTAAAAGGTAACATACTCTTTTTGGAATTTTGCATGTTATATTTTGACAACATTTTGTCAATGTAAGATGCCTAAGATAGTGTTAAGGTTTCATTCTTTCGATTTCAAAAAATCTGAATCCCAAGAACATATTGAGCATTTTCCAAATCTTTCATTTTGTGATGTTAACCATCTCTTTACGTTAGCAAGGTAACTTGTCTCATTCCCAATGAGCATGATATCATCAACATAAAGGACCAAGAATACTACAGTTTTGTTGATTATCTTCTTGTATACACAAGATTCGTCAACATTCTGTTCAAAGCCATAAGATTTCATCACAGTGTCAAATCTTATATTTCAGGATCTTGAAGCTTGCTTCAACCCATAAATGGATGTTTTAAGCTTACAAACCTTTTGTTCTTGACCCCGTTTAATGAACCCTTCTGGTTGAGACATAAAAATACTTTCATTAAGATGGTCATTCAAAAAAGTTGTCTTACATCCATTTGCCATATCTCATAGTCATAATATGCGACAATGGATAAGAGTATTCTTATTGATTTTATCATGGCAACAAGAGAGAAGGTTTCTTCATAATCGACCCCCTCTCTTTGGGTAAAACCTTTTGCCACGAGTCTGGCTTTATAGGTTTTCACCTTGTCAGTTTGGTCTCTTTTCCTCTTGTAGATCCATTTACATCCTATCGGTTTAACCTCATGTGGTTGATCTACAAGATCCCAGATAGAATTGAAGTACATGGACTCCATTTCTACATCCATGGCTTTTATCCATTATTCCCTATCAACATCTTCCATTGCCTGTTTAAAGGTCAATCGATCCTCTAGACCATCATCAAGTATGATGTCTTGAGTTTCTGTCAAACCCATATAGCGTTCAGGTTTATGAACAATCCTCCTACTACGTCAAGGCATTCTCAACTCTTGAGAAGAATGTGGTGGAGAAACAACCATTGTTGATGGACTAGCTTCATCAACAACTTTTTTTTATTTATCTGTAGTATCATTAGTCATTTCTTTCAATATTAGTTTACTACGAGGTTGATGAATTCTAATATGATCTTCTTCCAAGAATGTAACATTTGTCGAAACAAATACTTTATCTTCTTGGGGATCATAGAACAATCCTCTTTTTGTTTCTTTTTGGTATCCAACAAAGAGACATAACTTTGAACATCGTTTCAATTTCTTAGGATTTTGTACCAACACATGTGTTGTACATCCCCAGACCCAAAAGTAATGTAAACTACCTTAACGTCCTTTCCATAACTCATATGGTGTTTCAGAAACACTTTTTGAGGGAACCATGTTCAGAATATATACTACATACCCCTAAAAGGATTGATGTAACTAAGTAAAACTCATCATTGATCGAACCATGTCTAACAAGGTTTGGTTTCTCCTTTCTACAACATCATTTTGTTGTGTTGTTCCAGGTGCTGTGATTTGGGATTGAATTCCATGATCTACTAAATAGTTCTGGAATTGTAAATCCATATATCCACCACCTCGATCTGATCGAAGTATTTTAATTCTTTTACCTAAAAAGTGTCATGTTTCGGTCTTGAATTCCCTAAGCTTTTCAAGGGTTTCAGACTTGTGACTTATTAAGTAAATATAGCCATATTTAAAATAGTCATCAATAAAACTAACAAAATATTCATATCCACCTCGTGTTATTACATTTATCGGACCACAAAGGTCTGAATGTATAAGTTCGAGAGGTTCTTTGGCACGAAGACCTTTTCTGGAAAAAGAAGTTTTAGTCATTTTTCTCTCAAGACATGACTCACAAGGAGGTAAAAAATTGTCTTCTAACTGATTTATATGACTGTTTTTAACTAATCTCTCAATCTTGTTGAGATTTATGTGACCAAGTCTGAGATGCCAAAGATAGGTATTAGGAGAAATTTTCTGCTTTTATTTTGAGTTTTTGTCGTTTTAAACAGCTCTATATTTAAAGTGGCCTTTGCTTCATTTGGTTTTAACACATACAAGTTATTTTCAAGTCTAACAGAACAAATATGAACACCTATTGAAAAAACGAACACTTCATTAACTTCAAAAGATACTTGATACATATTTTCATAAACAGAAGTTCACAACTCACTCGGGATTAATGTCAAGTCATCTATGGTCATCCTAGTGAAATGTAAGTCTCTTCTAGCAATGGTGTTATATGGAGAGACTATTCATTTCATGGTTCGGTCTTATACAAACTCGTTGTATAGAATACCCCCGCTCGCATGTCTCCACATGAATGATCAGGATCATATCATTTGTAGCACTTTACAAAAATTGTAACATCTACAAAGTAGGCCACATTGTAGTGTCACCAGGATAACGTACCTAACCCTATTCATCTACTACAGACCATTTATGTTATTACTTAAACATGATCCACATGTATGTCTCTACATACATGTTTTAAGTTTCATAAAAATAACCTTGAATCTTAGTTTATTGGATTGAATTAATGCAATCTAATCATTAATAAAATACCTCTTATTTTATTAGATATATAATTTGTCTTTACAAACTACAAGATACACTCGATTTAGGACATTAACTCCAACAGTTTTGGATAATCAAGACACCTTAGCTATTTCTTTCAATCCAATTTTTCATGGAACAACCAAGCATTTTAAGATAAAATATTGTGTTTTAAGAGAGATGCAAAAAGAAGGAGAACTGCAAGTGGTTCATTGCAGCTTAGAGGAGAAAATAGCAGATATTTCATTAAGTTTTTTAGTGTTAGTGGTTTTCAAGCTCTTAGGAGCAAACTAGGTGTTTACAACGTTTGGGAGGATGCTAGTTAACTCAAATTGCAATACTATGTTTAATTGTTTTGAATTAGTCCAAATCTTATTTTGTTAAGTAACTATATTTGGAGTTATGGCTAGGTTAGTGGAGTTATTGCTAAATTTTTGTTATCAACCAAGTTATTTTTAGCATGTAGCATTGGTATTTATAGTGAGAAATGATTGAATAAAAATATAGACTTCTCCCATTCTTTTCTTTCTTTCTAATGTATAGCAACCTTTTAAAAGAATTCCAAATATATAAAATCTATCAATGATAGACTCTATCGCTAATAGACTCCTACCAATAATATTGTCTATCACTGATAGACTATTGAAAATGTCATAAAACTCGCAGTTTGTAAACATTAAACATATTCTATTCTCAATAAAATTATTATTGAAATTTCTATCAAATAAGGGTGTTATTGAATTGCATTCTTCTATAAATCCAATAAACTAACCCCAAGGCTATAATATGAATACTTAAACTTTTATGTAGACACATAAAAGAGGATCAATAGCCAAAAAAGTTTATAAGAATATGGATAGGGCTAGGTAGCTTATCCTGGAGACATGCGAGTGGGGGCATCCTATGTAAAAGATATTTACATAAAACCGGATCACGAGATAGTCACTTTTTCTTTATAACGACTGTTTACTATTAAAACTGACAATTTCAATTTGATAACCTAAGGTAACTCAATCTCAGTCCTGAGCTAACTATGAACTCCTGTTTATTCGGGATTATCCTTTAATCTGCATGCAAAATCACTGCTCAATAAGCCTCCCATTTTAGGGGTAAGACCAAATAGATAGTTGAGGACATAATCTTGCAAGAAGGAATTTATCCCTACCCAACTAATGGTCAGCAGATAGGTTTTTCCTTAAGTGCTGACTCCTGGTCCTTAACAAAGGGGCCTGACTCTCTCGTGACAGAGAGGGATTCGGTTTATTGGTTGGACCATAAACCAATTGTTCAATAGAGGTTCAATGGATTCTTAAGGAGCAAAATGTATTTCAGGGGTAAAATGGTAATTTTGATCTAACTATAAATACAAACGACCTATGAAGGATCAACTTACTGATTATGGTTAAATCAAGTGGACAGAGATATATCTACAGTGAGGATAGTGCAACTACTAAGCTATAGTGGTATGTCTCGGTAGTTAACAAATATTGATTGATTCGGTCTAAAGAGTTTAGCCAATTAATCTCAAATCGTTGGAGCTCATGATCTGTAGGTCCATAGGTTCCTCTACTAGCTCATAAAAGGATTAAACCTTAGAATAGTGTGTTGAGTGAATTTGAAATGTTCAAATTCGAATCAGGGTTTGGATAATTATATTTGATATAATTAACATTTAAATTAAACAAATTAAACATTTTTCTAGAGTTAAAGGTATTTAAATTTGATTCAAATATTAATTACATGAATAGTAATTCATATTTGTATTAGGTGTTTTATTAATTTAATATTTGATATTGAATTAATTGTTAATTTAATTAATTAAATTTAATTAATTAATTAATTAAATAGGTTATTTTTCAATTTCAAATTCAGATTTGAAATTTATTTAATTTGTTTTTTATTCTATAAAAATTAAATTAAAATGAAAAATTAAATAAATAACTTAAAAGTGAGATTTTTCCACTTTCAACTACATCTAATCCACTTTAATTAGTGGAAATATGTGTCATTTTGTGGTAAATTCTGAAGTGCATGGAGAGTTTCTATAAAATAAACTAATTTCAATGCATTTAGGTATTCATGCAACTCCACAAAATCTGAGAGGAATTTTTCCAACTTAAAAATTTTCTAATTTTCATTCTTCATCTCAAAATTCATCCTATTCTTCTCAATTTGGATTCCACAATCCAATCTAAACCCTAAGAATAGTGTAGAAGATTTTGGTGGTGGTCTATTGCTGAGTTTGAAGAAGAAAACAGAAAAGAATCAAGCAAATTGATGGAATCTACAAAGATTGTATACAATAAACCCTATTTTGGTTTTTCCTTGAACATACATGTTTTTCCTTTAAAATTGATGTGGTTAGAGTGCTTAGATCCTTAATAGCTTCCGCTTGTTGAATGTCAACTCCATCATAGACTTTAAGAGCTGTATCTAAATTTTGATATATCTATAAATTATTTTACATTGTACTATATCGACTAATATTTAAGTCTGAATTCTATATTTGTAATTGTGACGATATATTCTATATAATAGATTTGGATGTATATAGGCTTTAGGCCCAGCCCAATATGCACGTGGATAATCAAAAAGACAAAAGTGAAGACAAAGCATATCCACCAAATCGTCAAATCCTGAGCCAAGCGATTTGGTTTATCTTATATTTTGGTCCGGCTTCGATTTACTGTTTTTCCTTCATTAAATTGTTAGTTTCGCTCTAATTTTGCTTAGTAACCAAACCGTACCATAACCACAAAGTTTGAGCTTCCAATTTTCCAATATGTTAAACTTGGAAAATAAGAGAATAGAAAATAAATTATCAATGGGCTTAAACTTGTAATCTAACCCTATCTATCTATGATCTCAATTGTTTGAAACAATTGGTCCCTATCACTTTTTTTTTTTTTTCATTTTTTAAATAAATTGCTTGGGCTTTTTTTTCCCCCTATATCATTGTCCTTTCTGGTCTCTCTTTCAACTTGGTGGGTCTGTCAGTCATTTCACAGCCCCTTTTCTGCAATAAAATGACATACTTAAATGGTTTTTCTAAGTAATAAATGGTTTGCTTCTTATCCATATGGTTACCTCTATTTTGCCATTTGGTTCTTGTTGGAATAAATACTTTCCAGCAAAACTTCAGTAAGATCAAATCACTTTTTGATATCTCTGATATGGACCCAAAAAGAGTTCTAGCTCATGGTTTATTAGATCAAGAAGCCTGAATCAATTTAACTTCGTATATAGATTACTTGAAGAAATGAGATTCAAGTAATTGTTGAATGTTGAAGCAAAAAACTTTATTCAACATGTAGAAGTAGAAGTAAAAGGAATAAACAAACTCGTAGCCTGAAATAAATGGTAAACTTTCGAGTTCTGATCAGCTATACTAGAGACAATCTTTAAATGAATAATCTCACTATCATTTTCAAGCTACTTGCAACATCAAAATAGATTTACATTCATAGGGTAAATGACATTTTTTTCCCTTTAAAAGAAGAAGAATTAAAGTAAAGAAAATGAATTTACAAGGTATGAGTATAATTACCAAATCTCTCTCAACTGCACATGCAATTTATTACCTTACATTTACAACTGGGAAAGAGGAGAAAATCTTATGTTCAACCTTGTAACCATAATCTACTACTACTAAACTCAACTCATCTTAATGTGTTGTAAAATATGCTGACTTTGTGCTATACAGACAAAATAATATTTTGGCAATGGTGGGTCTTGTCACCCAACAAGCCAGGTTTCAGATCAACAAAAAAGAAAGAAAGAAAGAAAGAAATAGTCAAGTAAGTGTAGTTTCTGACCAACAAGTATCAGTAAACAGATATTTGTAGAGGAGCTGGCCTTTACGGCAACTACCAGTTAAATCTTGGAGCAAATCTTCTGCTGTCTGTATTATTGGATGGGATCATAAACTGAAGCTCTAGTCGATACACCCTTTTCGATCTGCCCCGGAAAGTTTAGTCGTTGAACCTTCTGTACTCGCTTTTTCAAATCCACCTTTCGTCTTTGGGCGACATTGAACCTTCCTGTGATATAATCAGATAGCTTATCATCATGCATTGAAATTATTCACTTGGTTAGATAAATAAAGAATGCATCTTTCCAAGCAAACATCAGAGTGATTCATTCCTTTTTGTAAAGCATAGTTAAAAATTGTACTCAGCAGCTTCTAGCCTGGTTCAGTGGGTCGTAATCATAGGCCTCTCCAGCCTTCACAAACCGTCCCTTCACACGCCTTCTGACATCGGCTCTCGCTTTGCGAGTGGCATATCTCACTGTTTTCTCAAACCTACAAGGTCATTGAACTACAAGTGAGGATTGAAAACTATGATGATCCATGCAGGATGAGGAAAACAGGATTTATGATGTGACAAGTCAACTCATAACAAAAGAAGCAATCAGATCATAAAGTCCATTCTGAAGACAAGAGGACTATCACTGTCACTCTGAGGCTGGGACAGCTAACAGTTAGCTCTAATGAAGGCAATGAAATGGAAAACATAAAGATCCACTGCCCCACACCAGCCCGGCAAGAAGAAAGACAAGGATCAGGCCACTAAGTTCAAGAATCAGAAGCGAAGGAGGCAACAAAACTTACTTGCGTGTCTTCTTTTTCTCCTTATAACGCAGGACGGCGCTGTTACGATCAGTAGATGGGAAGGAACTTTCAGGGCCAGGGGTACACCATGGAGGCTCACCCATTAGAAGCATTGAAGAGGCTCCACAGTCTTGATGGTCACCAGCACTACTCTCACCAGTAAGGCCAGAAAATGACACACCTGATTGGGCTTGCCTTGAATTAAAACAGAGAATCGGTTCGGTTTTAGTACTCATCACTGAGTCAGCAGAGGCACCATTGCTGCAGGCTGGCTGCATTGATTTGACAACTCCGATGGAAGAACCCTGTAGAAGGTCATTTCAGTTCCAGTATGGCTTTCAAGTGAAACCAGACAAACATTGCATTATGTACAATACACAGGTAGATGCATACATGAGAAATCTGATTTCCAGTTATCCTGAAAAAGTGAGCCCAAACTGCCAAGGAATATATTTCTACCTTGAGCCGGAGTCCAAGTTTTCCTAAGAAGAGGCAAAATTTTACCTTCTAACTTCTCTTTATAACTTTTCTACTTCGAAAATTTTGAGGGGACAAATTAGAGAGAGATTTTAAAATCTTTAGCTTTTCAACCCAATTGTTTTACTTAACACAACACGACTGAGAAGGATGCCATTTCTTCTTCACTCCACTCCTGTTTCAACCTAATAGATCCCTATCCGACCTAGATGGCTTTTTGAATCTTTTATCAAGTCACCAAGCTGGGCTCAGTACTCATAGAGCGCTCAATCAAACTAACCTCCATAACTAGTTATCAAGCATCGCTTTGAGGACATCGAAAGAATAATGTTTAAGAGTTAAGACCAAAATGTGTGATAGTGATATCCAGAACACGCCCTTATAGAGCATACGGTAAACCAGACTAGATACAATGGAAGAACAATAACAGAAATATTGGCTAAAGAACCTTGTAACAACTGAAACTGAAATAAATACATTAAAACAATCACCTCTGCAGCAACTGCACTGTGGCAAACTGAATCTTCAAAAGATAGGCCTTTTGCCTCAAAAAAGCTATCAATTCCACTGTTCTCGAAAAATTCTTCAGAATGATTAATGCTCATACTAAATAGCTCCTCATAATTTTCAAGATTTAAATCCATTTCATCCATATCAAACTCCTTGTAGAGATCATCATCCTCACCACAGAATTCCGCAACTTTTGTTCCAGGACAGCAAAACTGCATGCCAAAAATGTGATGCCTCAAAAGATCCTTGACAAGAACCAATAAGCAGAAATTGGGAAATCTGCAGCAACATGCATTTGCCATATGATGACAATCAACCAAAAAAATCTAATCATGTGTTAACAAATAAAGTTCAAGCTCAAAGTATTACCCGCACAACCATATCATTTACGATTTCTCAAGTGGATCTATCAAAAAGAGTTGTGAGAACATTATTTGTAATGAGAATGAAATTAGGATTTAAAAGAGTTCATGATTATTCAAAGAAACTTCAACGTCAGATTCATGTCCAAATGTGAGAGAAACGAAGGTCGGAACAGAATTTCAAGCAATATCTAATGTTAAATGATGCTTATGGTAGCTCTGCATGAAGAGAAAATTCAAGAAAATGTCATAACTAATATCACTTAATCAATGGTTCTAATAAGGGGGGCTCATAGAAAAGCCTTTTGTAATTTCATTGGAATCGGGATTCCTTTTGAAGTTTCATCACACCAATGAAATTGTTTCTTATCCGAACGACAAATCGCTTTTTTTGAAAAAATGTGCAATGCCTCATTACAAATGCCAGAAACTATATTTGCAGGGTTCCAATAATAAACTTGACAGCAAAACAAAGTACAAGAAATTTATCATTCACCTTGGGTAAAGCCACATTAGCCAATTCAACTGGCTGATCTGAAGTGTAAGGCCTAGAACCAAAATCAATGAGTGAAGATGATCCGACCATAACATTTGACTTTTCCCTGCTGCAAACATCACTGGCTTCAGTTGATCCAGGCATTCTTTGACCGGCGATGTTCTCCGAAAGGCTCCAGGCACCCCCCAAGCTATTCTCAGCAATGCTCATCAATCCCAACTCTTTCTCACAAGCATCATTTACAGAGGGAACATCCAAAACAAAGGACCAGATGGAAGAAAGTTCTGCAGCTGATGGACAACCAGAGTAACAATTGATGGTTTGCCTCTTGTGTGATGATGAAGCAAGGGTAGATGTGCCATGACCTGTCCAGTCACAATTTTGACACAGAGAAACCCTCTCATCAATACACCTTACCATGGAGGGCTGCAAATGGCATCTTTCGCACAACAGCGTTCTTGTATGTCGCCTCGACAAGGCGTTAGCCGAATGGACATTACGATCACATGATAAGCACAAACAAGCAGCATCAGATCGGCAGTAAACCATTGATCTTTGATCCCCACAAAAATCACACATGAAACCCATGTTTGTAATTGACTTATCAGATCTCTCTGAGTTCAAATTTTCAGAACTCTTGTCAAACTATGAAATCTTCAAACCACAGTAGGTTCTTCAAGGACTGCCAAATGTGGTGAATTTCTTTCCAAAACCTTCAAGAATTTGATATGACACAGATTATTACTGCATATTTTGTACAGAGAAAAAGCAGGACATTTGAAACAGAAAGGAAAACAAATTGGAAAGACATTTGTATGTTACATAAAACAGACATGTGACTGTTTACTGCATTTATTTCTTCTGATCCTTGCAACCATAACAAACCAGGTCAAAACCCAGAAATAGAAAACACATGTGAAATTATTATTTTTTTAAAAAAAAAACAAAACAAAACAAACAAACAAACAAACAAACAGCTCATTTAAATAGAACTGATTCCCAAAAATACCATTTCAATGTTCTACTAAAAAGAAGATTATATGGGCAGATCCAGAGGGTCTGGATCTCTAAAGAAATGAAACAGAGCAAAAGAAGTACAATCCAGCACAAGAGCTAACCGGTTAGAAGAACACAGACCAAATTATCTCAGGCACAATAAAGGGAAATATATATATATAATTTGAGGGTATTAAAGGGATGAATATAAAAGGAAGAAAAAACATGGTATTAAGGCATGAGAATTCTGATAAAAGGAATCAATCAAATAAACTTGCCTTGAAAGGCAAAAAAGAAAACAAAGCAAAAACTTCCATTTGCAGAGCATGACATAGAGAAAAACCAGAGATCAAACAGCAAAAAGTGGCTCAATCCGGATGATCATAAGCATAATATGCCAAAAAAAAGCATCAGGATTCCACAAGGGGAAAAGGGTATGGGAAAAAACAGCAAAGAAAGACAACTACTGTACCAAAGAGAAAAGGATGAGTAGAAGAAGGAGCTTTTGGACAATAATTTAAGAAAATAATTGCAGCAAAAAGAGAAGGAAAAAAAAGAAAGAAAGAGAGAAACCCTAGAAGCTGGAGGTTTCTTGAATGTCTGCTTTAACTTTGTATCTATGTTGAGAGAGTCACAGAGAGGAGGATGAGAGGGGGAGATGTGGATGTGGGCATATCATATGATGAGTGTACAGAAAAATGTGACAAAAAGGTTCAAAAAGCAAAAAACTTCTCTCTTTTGGCAGATAAAAAGTGCAAAGAGAGAGAAACCAAACCTTCAAAAAGGTCATCAAAAATGAATTTTATGTTCAAAGTGGGACCATGTCCTTTTCCTTCTCAAACCATTTCTTAGGCTTAGCCCATTTTCCCTTTCCTCTCTTTTTAATTACTTTTCTTGGATTAGATTGGAAGATTAGTGTAACCCAAGTGGAATTAAAAAAATAACAAAAAATAAGTGTCATATAATTAATTTTTTATTTAATGTGTGATTTATGTCCTTCTATACTAATAACTAATAAAAAAAAATCATAGCCCTTTATTCCATTTGGTTTCTAAATAAAATATTAAAATAAATAGTCATTCAAATATTTTTAAAAAATTATATAAAGTATTTTCTTCACTATGATCCATCAAATGCTCATATATAAATTATGTTGATAAAATATAAAATGTAACTTGAAATTATAAAATATTTTTAAAATTAAATATAAAGTTTGACCACTTTTTTATTCGTTACAATATGGTTTAAGTTTGTGGTTAAACAAATCTTAAGCAAATGATTCAACAAGTCATAGATTATCAAATTATTATTTTATTATATATACTTGCTCCTCTACTCTCCTAATAATGAAAACTTTATTTTATTGCTTTATTATTAAAATAATGTTTTTAGGAAAATCCAAATACAGATGATGAGCTATTAAAAATATAGTATTATAAATATGGCATGGTTAGATTTTCTTAACCTTTTTAAGACAAAAAAAGCTATTTCAAGACTATTTCTCAAATAATTGCAATGCTTTAGTTTATTTGGTCAACATTTTAGCTTTTCATGGTTAGATATTATAATTTTTTTCTAGAAAAATTATTTTAAATGATAAAACTGAAAATATTTATAAAGAATAGTAAAATATCACAATCTATTTGTAATAGACTGCAATAAACCATGATTAATCTATCATGACACAAATAAATAAAGATAGTAATCTATCTCAATCTATCGTGATAGACTATGATATTTTGTTATATTTATAAATATTTTACTTCATTTTCTTATATTTGAAAATAATTTTTTTTTCTTTTATGAAAATTTTCAACCGACTATGGAATAGGACGAGGTCACAATAAATAATTTATTTCTAACTAATTTTGGAAATATAGATGTGGAATAGTTTCACTAAATTGACTTATAAAATGCCTCCCTAATTTGGAATGTCGGCAATAAAAAATTCAAATTGCATTTTCTTTTAACACATTTTCTTTAAGTAAATGGTTTAGGTTATATTTTTTTACCAGATTTTTATACACAAATTTGTTTGACTTCTACTTGAATGTTTCTACTAATATTCAGTTAGTATAATGAAAGATTATTAACAAACACTATGAATAAGTTCAATTTTGTATATAAACTATATGATAGACTATTGACCAGTGCTGGTGGTCGACCATGGTCGAGTGAGATGGGTGACGGTTAGTTATGGTCATATTTGGCAGGAGACGACAAGCAACGGTGGACGATAGTTGCCAATAATGTTAAACATGGCAACTTCTACTGGTTAGCGATAGACGACCACGACAATGGATTATTACATATTAGTTATGGTTAGCGATAGTTGCCAATAATGGATTGTGATTGTCAACTAGAAGTGTGAGAATATTTTGGTCATTATTACATATTAGGAAAATTTATGTCACAATCGCACTTTCTGAAGCTTCATTAAGCGATTGTACGGCACTTGTTCCCGCTTACGAACAAGTCAACCAATTCAAATACGAATAGCCAATGGCACACCGGGTACCTCTCGTAACCTTTACCCCTGTTTTGGAGAAAACGGGTTTAGAGAAAAGGTTTTCGCAAACGGTTTGATTGTAAGAATAGAGAAGAGAAAGATTGTAGTAGGCTAGAAAGCAATAAGCAACAACAACAGCTTTATAACATACTACTTTGGGTATGGAGAAGTGATGGAATTCCAACTAAAAAAACTCAAAAATATTTTTCTTTCTAAAGTTTAATTTCAAATGTTTCACTCAAAATGATTTTTTCTCAAACTCTTTTTTCTTTCAAAAATTCATTTCGAGTAATTATTATACATTACAAATCTTGCTAAAACGACTTCTTAGAAAAAGAAATATTTCAAAAGTGCATCCAAAAACAAATTTAATTTCAAACTTCAATTCATCAATTCATTATGTTTTATTATACATAGACAAAACTATATTTGTTTAAAGTAAATTGGTAAATTCAGATCTAAGACATGCAATGCAGGTGGTTAAAAACCTTTAGCACATAAATTTTTAAATAAATATATGTATAATTAAATTTAAATAACAAATAATATCTAACCTGAAATTTTAAAATAATAAAAGAGACAATTACTAAAGCTATATATATGTTTTATTTGATTAATTTGTAATAAATATGAAATGTGTAGGATGTAGTTGAAAATGTTTGAAACATAATTTCATAAAGTGAAATATAAATTGTTGAACAAATATAATTTTTTTTTTGTAAATGTTAAACATGAAGTTTGAAAACAATTATATTATTAGAACGAGAGAAGATATTAGGGGTGTCCAAATGATCCGACAACTCAAACAACGCAGACTACTCGATCCACATTTTAGGGGTTGGGTTGGGTTAGTTTTAATCTTGAGTTGAGTTGGGTTGGATTGCATTTTTTATATTTTTTTCAGGTTAGGTTGAGTTCGGGCTATACTTTTAAAAATCTGGGTTGACCCAACCCACTCGAATCTCTAATATTATTATTATTATATTATAACTTATAGATATTATAACTCATATATAGTTTTATGATGTTTGTATGAAGTTTGTAATAGATATCTTGGATTTTGATATTTAACATTTGACTTTTATGAAATTTTAATTATATGTTGTACACAAATTTAAGTATTTTAAGTTAATAAAAAATATAATAAATAAATAACCCACCAAACCAATCCGACCTCAATTTTAAGTGTTGGATTAAGTTGAGTTGGAGACTTTATTCGGGTCATTTGGGTAGCCAATCCGATCAACCCAAATTTTTGGATTGATCCAAAAAAAATTTCCAACCCAAACTAACTCATGTATACCTCTATTAAATATTTTCATTTATAATTTTAAATGGTCTTAGGTAAAAATAGATTAGCCGTAACTTTAATAACAACATACATTTATTTTTTTTAGTTTGAAACCATGTTGTATATCTTCTAAAACACTTCGAATTTTATAGAATTGAATTTTTTTCTTTTTTCTTTTTTACAATTTAGGAGATAGAGGCTAATATTCTATTTTTTTATATAAAAAAATTCTTTCACAACATTTTTTTCACTTCGTCAAAATATTAACCATAAACATTGAATTTTTATTGAATTCAAATAAAAAGTAACAAAAAATAGATAAATATAATTTTAAAATATATAAATGTACATTAAAAGAAATTGTTAAATTATATTTACGTGTGTTTTCAAATAAGTTCTCTATAAACAATTATATCTTTTTAAAATTCAAAAATAAAAAAATAGAATTATTTAGATACATATGCTTGCTTCTATTGGAAAAAACATAATGTTTATTAGATATTATTAAATAAATTATTTACATTTTTTAAGGAAAAACTTCAAATAGTTTTTTGAATTATATTTTAATTTACCAACTTTTTTATTAATAAAAATTCAAAAAAAAAAAAAAAAAAAAAGAAAAGGGTTCCATAAAGAAAAATAAATAAAGATGGTACAAAACAATATGAAAGAACTTAAAAACAAAATAGAAATTTTCGAAAGTTCTAATAATAAAAAGGGAATGTAAACTTTGAATTCTCTTAGAATTTCGATTGTTATGCACCTCGTTGAGTTGGAGGGTTTGGGAAGCCATCTTGGAGGCCCCAATGTCTGTGATGCTTCGTCTACCCTTCTCCATCTCTCTCCCCAATCCTAATGGTCTCCATTGACAGTTGGTTTCTGGAAATTTAATGTTGATGCGGTTTGGTCCAATGATAGAGATAGAGGTAGTCTTGAGTGGATTGTTTAGGATCACTACGATCATGCGGTTTTTGGAGGTTGCAAATTTACTAAGATGAAAATAGACATTGGCCTCTTAGAAGTGGAATCCATTTTGGAAGGCATGATAGACATTAAGCAGGAATAGGCCAGAAATAACCCACTTTATTTGTTGAGTTTGAAACGTTGGAGGTCATCAAGCTTCTCTGAGGGTTTTATTGACGACATTTTTTTATTGGAAAAGATGTTATTACCGTTCTCTTTTGTCATGTTCCTCTGGAGGAGAACAAATTTGCTATTATAGTTTTGGCATTCTCCCATAGTTACTCTTTGATATGAAAAGATGTTTTTTTTTCATATGGTATTCACTCCATCATTTTGGATGAAGAGATTAGTATATAGTTTGGAAGGTACGTACACAGTACCATCAACCCTTCATGTTTATGTATGTATATATATAATCCAACATCTAAACTTGTCACATTCTCTATTATAGAAAGGTCCAAGATGATGACAAAGAATGAAATTTCCCATGAGATAGGAAATTGGGAGGTCATCTTCACTTGGAAGGGATATTTTTAAAACAAATACAAAGTTTAGAGATAATTCATGTAATTTTGCTGAAAAAAAGCCAAGATTATCCATATTGATTGGAAATTGCTTGAACTTTCATATGAGGAGCCCACAAAATTATTGACAGCCCAACCTCATTATTGAATTCCCCATCATTTCCTTCACACCCGAGAAAAAAAGAGCCAACTCTACTTTTCCCTACTTGGATGACCATTTAATTTTTTTTTTCTGATTCTTCGTTTTAAAATATCTGATTTTAGTTTTAATTTTTAAAAAACAAAAATAATATGTCCTTAATTAGTAACTAATAACTATTTGATTTTTTGTTTTTGTTTTTGAAAACTAAGCATATTTGACCCATTTTCTTATAATGAAATACATATTTCTTCGGTGCAATGGTTGAATTCTTAGTCAAATTTTAAAAAACAAAAATAATTTTTTGAAAACTATTTTTTTTAGTTCTCAAAATTTGACTCGATTTTTTAAATCATTGATGAAAAGTAGATAACAAATGAAGAAATTTGGATGCGAAAATAGTGTTCCTAAACTTAATTTTAAAAAATAAATACAAAAAATAAAATGGTTATCACAAACCATTGTATTGGAATTTGGTTAAATGCGAAAATAACTCGTTTTATTTTTGGAATTTGGTTAAGAATTCAACCATTGTATTGGAAAAAAAAAAAAAAAAGTAAGTCATGGTAAGAAATTGGCAGAAAATAAAATTAATTTTCAAAAACAAAAAATGAAAAACAAAATTATTATCAAATAGGGCCTACATGTTTCATACTGATTTTGGATTTATATTTTTTAAAAAGTAAAAACTAAAAATATGTGTGATAATTGTTTTTAGTGTTCTGTTCTTTTAATTAAAATCTATAAGCATAATTGATAGTTGTGTTTTTTTTTTTTCCTTTTTATTTTTAAAAATTCAAAATACGTTTTGATGACCTTTTTAGTTATATATTCCTTTTGATAAAAATAAAATCAAACCTTTTTTTTTTTTTTTGCAATATTTGTTCATCTGATATACATAATTATAAAACTATATATTTATTTTTACTTTTTAAAAAGATTCATATTGATAATACAATATTAATATTTTAAATGTATTTTTGCATCATTTTAAATGTATTCATTCATCAAAAATAAAATAAAAAAATAACAAAAAAATATATTGACAAAATACAAGAAAATAAATAAAAAAATATATTGACAAAATACAAGAAAATAATTTTATTATTGGAAAGAAAATTACATGAGAATGAGGAACAATTAATTTGACTCGATGAATTCAAAATATTTCCTTATGACAATTTGTTTCCTTTACACTTTGTGAATAATTTGTATATAAAAGAGAATAAGATTCGGTGAAATAATTTCCTATGTTTGTGACAATTCAAATAGTTATATCTCTTGGTATGAAGTTGTACAAAAAGACATACTATATCCTTTTATTAAGTTTGTGTCATTTAGAAAAATATATATATATATATATATAATCTCTTATGAAAAGTTGAGTTATTCTAATTTTTTCTAAAATAAATTAATTTTATGAATATTTTTCCTCAATTTTAACTTTTAATTTTGAAATTGTTTAGAAATAGAAGTTATTCATGATTAAAAAAATGGAGAATTGATTTAGATTTGAAGGGTACAAAAATTATTTAATAATTTTAGCCAAGTTATGGGTCTCTGTCTCTAGAAGTTGGAGGTTCAATCCCCCACTCCATAATTATTGTACTAACAAAAGGAAGCATTACTTTAAAACTAGTAATTAAATATTGTATTAACGTGCATATATTTTCAAAAAATGGAAATAGGCTTTTAAAAACATTTTGTTTTCATTTTAAAAATTTATAAACAATTTGAAAGGATACACGAGTACCCATCACGGATGTTTTCCATAATGCACAAAGAATATATTTGACAGAAACAGAATACACATGATCAACTAAGCATATATATATATATATATTAAGAAGAAGAAAAGATTCGGAAAATGTACCTTTGAAGACTAGTCTCTTCACGATTTCCTCATCAAAAACTTCGAACACAAACAATAAAAACACAGTAACAAGTGTTCAAAAACAACAGACATCACCACTGGAGACCTTGGTATTCTCGGAGAAGAACCGTAGAGAGTTTGTGTGCTTTTTTGAATAATTTGGAGAGGAATGGTTTTGTTTTGAGAGAAAAAATACTTTTTCAAAACCTTCAACAACTTTAATATTTTCAACACCTTACAATTTCAACACATTTTGAAGTATTTATAATAGTGTAAGTGGAAGATGAAAGAACATTTCTTTTCATATTCTAAATAATAATGAGAGAATTTATTCAAGAAAATGAAAGGTTTATAAGTTATTTGAAAAAAAAAATGAAAGGTTTATGTAATTAAAAAATATATATAATTAAATAAAACTAATTTTCATTTAATAAATATGTAAGTTAATTAACAACCTATTTTATGTAATTAAAAAGCAATGTAATCAAATAAAATCAATTTTTATTTAATTTATTTATATACTTTAATTTAATACTACAAAAACAAATTCTCTCAATTATTTAATATAAATCAAATTCATATTAAGTTTTTTATTTTCTCTCAAATTATATCTCATATAATTTTAAATCATTCTCTTTATTAATTTGAACAGTTTAAATTAATTCGAATTAATTCGATTATTATTTTTATCCTAATTGAGCTAACGAGGGGACCATATGTACATATAGTTTGAAGCTCCAATGGTACTCGATTAATTAACCAAACTCTTTGATTAAATTAATAAACTTCCATTAATTGTCATTCATTCTGCTAAAGATTGATAACGTACTCTTCACACTATAGATGTATTTTTGTGTCCATTGCATATAACCAAACCACAGTTCGTTGACCCTTCACAAATTGTTCGTAAGTACAGCTGGACCAAAAATTACCGTTTTGCCCCTTATAGTTACATCTAACTCCTTTAAGTACCATTAATCCCTCTCATAAAAAGTCATAGTCCAACTATGACCAAACCCTTCTCAGGCCAGGAGAGGGTAAAGTACCACATTGTTTAAGCCTCAGAATCAGCCAAACCCCTCAAAGAACCGCCTTCATGCAAGAGTTCACAACTCACTTAGGATTCAGATCAAGTCACCTATGGTTATCCAGAAAAAAATGCAAATATCATTTATCAACAGCTTTATATAGAGACTATACATTTCATGGTCTAGTCTTATACAAACTCTTTGCATAGAACACCCCTACTCACATGTCTACACATGAATGATCAGGACCAAATCACTTGTAGCACTTTACAACAATTGTAATAACTACAAAGCAAGCTATATTCATAGTGTCACCAGGATAAGGTATCCAGCCTTATCCATCTATTACAGACCGTTTAGATTATCACTAAAACATTATTCACCTGTATGTCTCTACATACATGTTTAAGGTTTAAAAAATAACATTGCATCTTAGTTTATTGGTTTTCGTGGATAAATGCAACTAAATGATAAATAAAATACCTCTTTATTTGATAAATAAATTATTTGTATAATATAATTACAACTACAAGATCCACAAGATTTAAGGCATCGACCCAACACAATTCTAACTACGTCCCTACTCTTTGCACACAGCGGCTGTCGCTCCTACCAATTGAATGGCCCGATGAAGTATTTGGATCACAGCGACGTGGGCAGTTCACTGGCTACAACGTTGTAGGAAATCCACTAAAACTTATCATTTAGATGAGGGAGAAGTCGTAACAAGGTTTCCGTAGGTGAACCTGCAAAAGGATCATTGTTGATGCCTAAATATCAAACAACCCGCGAATGCGTTTACGAATTAACTATCCGCATTAGGGGTGATAAATAATTCTGAAAACGTTTTTAAAATTCGAAAATAGAAACTTGAATTTTCAATCAAACATACATATTTTTAGAAAACTAAAAAATCAAAAAAAAACAAAAAAACAAAAAAACCAATTGTTTATCAAATGGCCTCCTAGTTCTTCAATTTAGAAAACTAAATAATGAAATTAATCTACTTATTTGAAGGGTTTGTTAATATGAATAAAATACATTTTTGGTCCTTAAGATTTGAAATTGATATCTATTTAATCTCTATGATTTCAAAAATGGCATGTTAATCTTGAGATTTGAAACAATAATTCTAAATGGTCTCATGTGATCATCAGTGAACAATTTTGGAGGAAAGAAAAGGATAATGCTTATAAAGATTTTGTGTTGTTCATCATTTTGGAGGAAAGAAAAGAAAAAGATACTACGTAATATAAGAAACAATATAAAATCAATGGGAAAATATATATTTTTTATTTCCAAATTTTGATTATAATTTTCATTTGGTCCTTAGATTTCAAAATGTTACACATTTAGTTCTTGAGTTTTGAGTTTGGTTTTAATTTAATTATTAGGTTAAACTGTTATAATTTTACCTTTATATATGAATTTTGTTTCAATTTGGTCCATAAGTTACAACACTCACACAATTTTAACTTCCATTTTTTACTAGATGTTCTTTTTTTATCTTTAGAGTTAATGTCTGTTAATAATCTTAAATCACTAATTGACCCAAAAACTTGAACTGATAGATGAATGCGAATTTAGTTATAGAAAGTTTTGAAGATTTAATCTAGTTCACAAACGAAATTTAACAAATATCCTAAAGTTGTAATATATTTCATTTCTATATTTTCCCCATATTTTTGGACAAGATATAACCTTAATAATCATTCTCTCTCTTATTAAAGTTTTAAAATTCTTACGATTTAACATTAATTAAAATTCAATCGGAAATTAAATTAAATATTAAAAAATCCATATCATCAATTAATACTGTATATTGTAATTACTGTGGGGTATTATTTAATGAATATTATTTTGTTCTTTCACTTATATGGTATTTATCCCTTCAGTTTAGAAATACTTTTGGTTAAGTTTGTTTTTTTTTTTTTTTCCGTTTTGGATTATTATTTAATAAATATTATTTTATTCATTCACTTTTATATTATTTATATATATATATATATATATATAATGTTTATTTCAAATATATGCAATGTCATTTCAAATATGTATGAGATTTATTCCAAATGTATTTACAACAAATACAAATTTAATATTTTGTATAATATATATCTCATATTTAATGTTAGTCTTGTTTCTATTGATATATATATTCCACATACTTTATCATATATACACATGTATATTATACTAAGATAGATGACATCCTCTGATTATTTGAAATATACCCATATATATTTGAAATTGAAAACAAATTGTACAAATAAAATTCATATATACTATGTACTATAAGCTACCGGACTTTTATGTGCAAGTTATTAAAAAGTGTTAGACTTGTGAATATGGTAGTTTTTTTCCTCCATACGTGTCTTCTCTTATTTCTATTTTTTTTTCTCATTATTACTTTTTAAAACGTTTGAAATTCTATTTTGTTCTATATGAATATGGAAAAAAATCATTTAAGGTATGTGAATACGAAACTAAATCATTTAAGGTATGTGAATACGAAACTTTTTTCCACATGTGTCTTTTCTTATCACTCTTTTTTCTTATTATTATTTTTCAAAATGTTTGAAATTCGTGGAGGGTGATATAGACATTTGGGCTAGATTTTTGTGTAATATTTCATCCATTAGACTAGTCATGAAAGAAAAAAAATAGGGAGTTCAATTTTGTAATTAGATCTACATAATTAAGTTATATGTATAGAAAGCCCTTAATTATATATCATCTAATACTCACCTTAGTTGTGGTAAATTACCGATTGACCCAAAAGCTCAAGAAGAATTTAATTATATAACATCTAACAATTAATTAAAAAAAACACATATGACATACTCAGATTCACTATTTTTTTTTTTTAAAAAAAAAATAAAACATAAAACAGAATTCATATCCCCTATTAAACCTAACCCAAAAAAATGTGAAATTTATATGAAATTTAAAAATGAAGTGCCTAACCAACTAATTTGAGAATAATTTTTAATAGCTTCCTTCTATTATAATTAAATAATAATAAATAAATTGTTGGTTCAGCTTTCGATTTATGATAGAAAATTAAAGATAAAAAAGGACCAAAACCTGTACCAAAACACCCAATTAAACTGATACATTAAAGATAACACCGCATAAAGTTGTTGGTTCGAATGATAACATCATACAAAATCTAATGAACAAATCTTCGTTTTTTTTTCTTTTCTGGCGCATAGTTGGTTGAAATAATTCATTGTTAGTATGTGGGGTTATATTAGCCTATGTATAGAGTGCAAAGTATTTTAATCAAGGTTCAGAAACTTGTGTTTGGAGTGTTTATTTATTTAATATGAGTTATTTTTAAACGATGACATCTTTGAATTGTCTTGAAAAATATTTTTTAAAAATTCATTTAAATTTAAACATTCTTTTTTATAAAAGTGTGTTGTGTATGGTTACATTTTCTCACAAATGTTTTTATACATAAGTTTGTTTGGTTTACTATATAATCGAAATAGTTCTATTAATGTCAAATTATTATAAAAGAAGTCTATAAAACACTACGAAGTTATAATTTCAAATTTGTATTTTAAAAACACTTTCACTAACTGAGCTTTTTTTATTTTGTCTTTTTAGTACTTGATGAACTGGTTGTTAGAATTAGTTCATTGGTGATGATTAATGAAGTTGGTTGCTGGAGTTGGAGGTTAAAGATGGATGTTGTATTTGATAGTTGAAGTGATCGTCAAATGTGGATGTTTGAGTTGATCATCGAAGTTGGGCGTCGGAGGTCGTTGGATGATGATTGTCTTCCAAGTAAGGTGACAATAGTCGTCAAGAGTGGTTGTTGTTAGAGTTAGTTACCTTTTGATAGAGTCATTGGAAACATTTGAGAGAGAAAAAGTTGATAGTTTTAATCAACTCAACTCAAGTTGATGGGTAAAATAATGAGTTGGTTATTTTAACCAACTTAATCCAACTCAAGTTGGTGCCCCAAAACCCCTAGTGTGACATACAATATGTACCCATGACTAAAAGGAATGAGGTTCAAATATCTTTATCTCTATGTCAAACTAAAAGAAAAAATTAAGACAAATATCAAATTAGTTTATACCCTTCTCCAAATTTCGTTCGGCCAATATTGTGTAAAACTTATAATTTGAGTCAATTAAACTTCTAAATTTTCATAAATCCAATCAATTTAGATTCTTTCATTATGATTACCTTTGAAAATCATCCATATATTGATTTTCAACTGCGTGTAAACTTCTTCAAATGTCGATTTTCTAAGATAGACAATTAAGTAAATGCATTGACAATTCTAAAAAGAAACTCTTACTAAGACACTAAATTGATTCATTTATGACAATTTAGATGTATAATATTGGATACAATTATAAGTTTCACACGAGGTTTTCCCAAACGAAACATAATGAAGTGTGTAAATCAATCACCCACAAAAATTCATAGTTCAAATTAATACAATTATTAGTTTGTGTAATGACCCAACCTTACAAGTACTGTGACAAGGGTCATTACTCATACTCACACACTTACATTCAAACCATTTTGACCATTTAAGCATAACTCTATGGAGGTAGAGATGACAGTTTCGAATCAATTTATTAAATCAACAAATGAACAAATAGATAAATGTTCATTTGGGGTCCCTTAAAAACATTTGCAAAGAAAACATTCAAAACAATAAAATATTCTATCTATCGTTAAAACCAAATTTCAAAACATTTAAATAACTAGAGACATAGACTGAGCAGAAACAATTTCTATTGTCCTCATATGGCTCTGTCATGAGTGCCATCTATCACTCACTAGCCTATTCCTATCATTACCTGGAAAACATGAAGGAATAAATTATGAGTATTTTTATACTTATTAAGTACCCACTAGTGGGCCCTCTAAGTAACATGTTAACCATTCTATCTAGGCATCGGTGTATAATCATAGCATATCAGTCGTGGTGATCCCAAAGAGTCACATATCAGTCATAAATGTGATCCCAAGGGAACACATATCAGTCAAATGCATGTAACTCGAAGGTACACAAAACAATTGTAGGTGTATCTCGAAGGTACACATATTAGTTGTAGGTGCAATAATGAGGGAGCACACATCAGTCACAAGTATGTACTCGAAGGTACACAAACAATCATAAATGTGCACATAAACAGTCATGGGTGTGAATCTCGAAGGAACATACAAACAGTTGTAAAGTGTACACTTGCTCGAATAAAAAAGCTAACAATCACCATAGAAACTTAGCATGCGTTAGTCCACATATAATCATTTATCACAAACATAGTCACTTAACTCAAGAAAAACTTACTAGAATGCTCTTAGCCATCTTATCATGACATTGCGGTCAAAACAGTCCAAGCATTGTCATGTAGTTGGGATAATTAGTTTGAAGGCGAACCAGTACTAAGACACTTACCTTAATTAAATTCAAGCAAAGGAAATTCTATGAAAAACTTGATCCAACCCCTACAACATAAAACCAAAATTTTAATTAACTTTAGAGCCCAATTCCATCCACCAAATTATCTAAATATTGCCAAATTAATTTCAGACAATTCCAAATATCCTTATCCAAGGTGTGTTGGTTCAAACATCATGTCAATAAAAACCCCAAAACTTATCAAAATCTTGTTGAAACCGGTGTCACACCATGTGGACTAATACCTCAACTCCTCTCAAAACTTGCATCTAAAACCAAAATAATGTGGGTAAAACCAGTTTCAATGCGAACTTAATGGATATTCAAGATCCATTCAAGAAAAAGCAACAAATCCCCAAAAATCTTACCAAAAACTCAAGATTCCAACGAAGTCATGTTTGGAGAACTTGACAGCGGAGACCAGCAGACGCACAGCGGCGAAATCTGAGGCTGGGCGTCGATCAGAACGGCGGCGCGGCTAGAATAAGGCAGCGGCTTGAGGGCGGTCTGGCGTCGTCAGATCTGAAGAAGAGAGAAAAATCGGCGCTCACCGGTGGCGCTAGACACTGTGGACGGAGGCGAGCGAGATCGGCGTTAGCGTCCGGAAGGTCGGGGTGCGGCAACTACTGTGGACGTTGATCGGAGGACGAGCGGCGGCCAGAGAAGAAGAAGAAAGTGGCAGCGTTGATCTGAGGCTGAAAATCGAGAGGGAGACACGGGGGAGGAAGGGGGGGGTTTGGTTCACGCACGCTCAAGAGGAATAAGGGGGAAAATATTTTTACTTTTTACCCCCTTTTTCCTTCTTTCCACGAATTTCGAGGCTCTGTAAAATTAAAAAACTATTTTATTTCCACTCCATTAAAATCATAATTTCACAAATATAAATATATTTTAAAAGCCATTTTCCATCTCCTCGATATATTTATATATACATATTTAATCTTTTTTCTTTTTCCTCCTTAAAACCTCAAGATCTTCACCAAATCAAACAAAAAATTCCAAATCTTTCATTAAATTTAAACCAAAAAAAAAAAAATCTTTTATCCAAATAATCCAATTATCTTTTCCAATTAATTCAATTATAGCTCAAAAAAAAAAATCTAAAATTAAAAGGAGATAAAACCAATATTTTCAAGGTAATTAATTCAAATCTCTACTCAAATGAATTCACATTAACCAATAAAAATTTTCAATTATCTCAATTTGACCCTAAATTCCAAAAATTAAAGAAAACTAAGACTCAATAAGTTGAGATAATTAACTAAAATTTTCTTGGAACTCGGGATGTTACCGTTTGTGTCTTAAAAGTTCTTGAAATTTAAAAAGCATCTTAGGCATCCCTAAATTTTCAATTTTATGTTTAATACATCTCAATTATATTAAAAAAATTAATAATGACTTGTAGGTTAAATATAAAATTCAATTTTATGTCTTATAGGATTCAAAACTTCAATTTGGGATTTGTTTAACAACGTTCTTGTTTCTTTTTTTCATTTTTCATTCTTCAAGAAACAATTTGTTTGACCGCCTTTTTCATTGATTGTTTCTTGATCTAAAAAACATTTCTAAACAAAGGGTCAGTTTACTTTTGTATTTATGAAAAGAAAAATACTTTGATGTAGTCGAGCCAATTAAAATTTGGCACATGTCAATTTTGAAAAAAATATTATTATTATTGTTATTGGTGGTGGTGTGTATGTATAAAAATGGGGAATATAGAATTTAGGTTTAAATATTACACTCGTGGAAATGAATGTATAGCACAGTTGGCTATTTGTCTCATGGGCGACACTCCTCCATTTGAACCCCAAGATGGGGATTCACATCTTAGTTGAAGCAGTTAAATGTTAATAAATTTTATGGCAATTGAATTATTTAAATTTTGAATTTTAGTTTTGAATTTAAATTTTACAATTTGTATAGTTTACTATTTTTATTGACATAATTTAAGACAAAGTCGTTGAGTGAGAAAAAATATTGTAAATTAAAATTTTAGCAAAACTTGAAAGATAGAAACATTTTTATTATTTTTGTTAATTTTGCATATTGAGATTGGTTTGCATTAGATAATGTAGGCTTTTGATATTTTCTTTAATTAGGATAGATATTACGTATTTTTGTATTATTATACAACTAAATTATATTTAAACTTAAAAAGATAAAATATAAAAGAAATAAGGAAAAAACAAGAAACTAAAAATAGTTATCAAATAAGTTTTTATTTTTGTGTCTTCTTTTCAAGAAACAAGAAATAATAAACCCTAAAAAAATTGTTACCCATCATTTTCTTGTTTTAAGTTCTTAAAAAATTGAAAACATGACTATTATCAAATGGGGTTTCAGTGTCTAGTAGGTCAGTGAATTTTAAACAAGAGGATGAACGTATTAATGACCTATTTAACACAATATTAAAATTGAAAGGATGTATTGGACATGACATTGTTTAAGAACTTATTAGATACTTTTTAAATTTGAAAGAACAAATAGACCTAGATGCGAAAATTCGAAAACTTATGATTTAATTAAACTATTGCTAATTGCATTTAAAATATAATTATTCTCAATATGTTATTTTAATCTCCAAATTTGAATGAAGATGACCAAAATGAGCAAATTAAACGAGATATACCTTCAACCAATGTTCGAATCTCCATACTCTCTTACTGAATTGAAAAAAAATAGTGAAAATATATGTTTTTGAATAATAAATATCTCTATGAATAAAATATATATTAAATTAGTTGATGTAGAGATGAAATACGATTATTACTTTAAAGTTAGATGATTAATTTTCCACTATAGTAGAACAAAAAAGAAAAAAAAAAAGAATAATGAAAGAACTCTCTAAATTAATTAAGAGACCAAAACAAGTGTTTAAATAATTTTAGAATCTAAAATAGAATTTCAAGGCTTAATACTCTTTTAAAGTTCAAGTAAAAAAAGGGGAAAAAAAAACTCTTCTAAAGTTGACAATTTATTTATAAAGAAATTACACGTGGGAAATGGAGAAGGAGAGTACATTTAAATTGGTAGCCGAGCAAGATATTGGTGTATGAATGAATAAATTATTGAATTGATTCTGCAATAAATTGAGAGCCCACTCGACTGATTATGATTGGACATCTCATTATTATTCAACCACTCATTTTTGCTTTATAAAATCTCATGTGTCATGTTTGGTTAAAATATCTTTTCAACTTTCTATTTTAACTTTTAGTTTAGAGTGTTTTTTTCTAATATGAATTTCATTTTTTTTTCCTGAAGTGAGAAAATCGTTATTATTGGCCTATTTGGAGGCTAAATATCGTATGTGAAGAGTTGATATAATCTATATATATCACTGTTTGACCCACTAATATATCATCTTCCATTTTCACTTCTTTTAACATGTGCACAGTAATTCTCATCTAACAATTCTATTAGCTTCTCCACCCTCTCACTTCCTATGTTTCCTCTCTTCTTATATCCGATCTCACTCTTGTCACTCTCTCTTCCTTTCATGGCCCATTTACGTTTTTATTTGTTTATTCTTTTTTTAAGTTTATTTCATTATACTTCGGGTGTGATTTTTTTCCACTATATCCATTTTATTAAGAAACCATGGTATTCCAGTCTACTTCCATGCACCCATTTTTTACCTTCAATTTACATACATCGTTTTTTTCTCTAGTGTCCTATGATAGCGTATATTAATAATTTATTATCTATAAATTATGTCATTCAAGTTTTTATTTTTATTTGCTTAGTATATCAATTATTTATTTGTATAATGTGTAAGGAAGAAGACGAAAGGGTAGCTGAACAATCGTTGTCAAAGACTAAACGATCGTTGAGAGGTGAAGGCTAAACGATTGTTGGGAAAAAGGCTAAACGATTGTTGGGAAAAAGGCTAAACGATTGTTGGGAAAAAGGCTAAACGATCGTTGAGAAAAAGGCTAGACGATCGTTGGGAAAAAGGTAAACGATAGGACAAGCGTCTACACGATAGAGGTAAGCATGTAGACGATGGGTAGGAGACTGCATGATTAGGTTGATCGTGTAGGTGACAGAAGGTGGACGATTGGGTTGAAGTGTACACGAATGAGAGTACACGATAGGATTTAGACGATAGAAGAAATTCACTATACGATTGGTAGAGAGCATAAATGATAGAGAGAATTGATTAAGACAATCGGCCTTCACGACCTGTATCACTCGTCGTGTAATGATATTTATTAGCATAAGAAAAGCCACATGACAGAATGTTAATGGTCTACAATAACAACCATGAAAGAGAAAATACATGTTTAACCACTAAATAATGGAACCTGAAGTAGAAGAGGAAAAATGCAGAAAAATGAATAAAACTATGTTATTTTTCTTCAGTAACGTTGCACTCATTTATCATCCCCCCGCAAGTGAACGAGGAGTTGTCGCGACTGTGAGCTTGGTTTTCAAACTGAGATAAAGAGGACTCAGTAAGGCTTTTGTCATGATGTCGGCTAACTGATCCTCAGAGGGAAGGAATCGAACTGAAAGCTATTTGGAGGCAACCTTTTCTCTGAGAAAGTGAAGATCAATCTCAAGATGTTTTATCTGGTTGTGAGGCACAGGATTGGCGGCCATGTAAGTGGCGTTGAGATTGTCACAAAGCAGCAGGGGGTGGAGATGTTATTGACACCAAGTTCAGTAAGAATTGATTGGATCCATAAAACCTCAGCGACAGCATTGGACAAACCACGATATTCTAATTCGGCACTAGATTGAGAGACGACCTTTTACTTAGAGGAGCTCCATGAAATGAGGATTAAACCAAGGAAGACACAGAATCCACTCGTGCTTCACCTGTCATCCGGGCAGCTGGCCCAATCGGCATCTGTGTAGCAAGTCAAAGCCAAAACAGGGGACTTTGTTAGAAAAATACCATGATTGGTCGTGCCTTTGAGGTATTGAAGGAGCCGTTTTGCTGTTTGAAGATGTGAAGTGGTTGGGGTGTGCATGAACTGACAGAGCTTATTGACACTGAAGCTAATGTCTGGTCTGATCAGCATACAATATTGAAGAGCACCAACTAGGCTTCCATATTTAGAGGGGTTGTCCAGCAATTATCCATCAGTAAGGGACAATGAGATGCCAACAGTCATTGGAGAGTGAATTGGCTTGCAGTCAGTGAGTTGTGCAAGTTCAAGAATACTATGAATGTACTTGGACTAAGACAAGTGTAGATGATCTGAAGAGCGAAGCACCTGAATGCCAAGGAAAAAAGATAGATCACCGAGATCTTTAAGTGCAAACTGAGTATTCAAGCAAGTGATGAAGTGTTGAATAATGGCAGGGCTATTTCCAGTAACAATAATATCATCAACATAGATAAGAAAAATAATTAAAGTATGTGAGTTGCGAAAATGAATATGAATGTATCAGACTTTGCATTAGAAAGCCCCATTGTGTCAAGCAGGTGCTGAGCTTGGAGAACCATGCGCGAGGGCTTTGCTTGAGGCCATATAGTGCCTTATGTAGCAGTAATACATGATCAAGGTGTTTATCACTGATGAAACCAAGTGATTGCTTGATGTATACTTCCCTAGATAGATCACCATTGAGGAAGGCATTGTGTACGTCAAGTTGTCAAATGATCCAGTCTTGGGATAGAGCAATTGACAGAACAAGTTAAATGGTAGTAGGCTTGACTACTGAACTGAAGGTCTCAAAATAATCGATGCCATAGTCTTGGTTGAAGCCTTGAGCAACCAAACGTGCCTTGTAACGAGCAATCTCACCAGATGGAGTTTGTTTGAGTCTGAACACCCATTTGTTGCCAATAACTTTGCGATCCTAGAGCAGAGCTGTGAGAGACCATGTATTATTTCTGATGAGTGCTTCATACTCCTCAAGCATTACTTATTTCCAGCTTGGATGAAGAAGAGCTTCCTTGTAAGATCGTGGTTCTGTTTTTTCCAAGTCAGTAACCTCGGACAGCCAAGCCTTTGGTTTGAAAATTCCCATATTAGACCGTGTAATCATGGGGTGGTTATTGGTTGTAAGGGGTAGGGATGGTGTTGGTTCTGAGGTGGTGGAGTTGGGGTGTGGGGAAGCAGGGGGAGTTGGAAGAGTAGAGGTAAGTGGTGGTAAAGGAAAGGAAACAATGAGGGCTGGTGGATCGATTGATGGTTCAGGTTATTGGGAAAGGTGGGGAGGGGGTTGGTTGATAGGTATAGATGCATGTGTGGGATGAGAGGTAGGGGTTGGTATAGAGGGAGGTAGGTGAGGAGAATGATGGTGATGAACATCGTTGCTGTCGGAATCGGCAGGGATCTGATGTAGGGGAGAAGGGCTAACTGGAATAGGAAAGGAAAGAACTTGAGAGGAAGAATGTGAGGGAGAAGCGATTGATGGATGGTTATCAAGGAAAGGGAAAGCAGTTTCATTGAAGATGACATGCTTAAGGACATAAATTCGACCGGTTGTGCGATGAAGGCAAAGATATCTTTTATGCAAGGAAGAATAGCCTAAGAACACGCACGGATGAGATCTATATTGGAGTTTATTGTCATTGAACGGTCGAAGGAAAGGGAAACAGGTGCAGCCGAAGATTTTTAGGAGTTGGTAATCAGGAAGTTTGGAGTACAAAGTTTCATAGGGGAACTTATTATCAAGGAGAGGTGTAGGTAGACGATTGATAAGGTAGATAGCGGTATGGAAAGCGAAAGGCCAGAAGCTATGTGGAATAGAAAAGTGAGCAAACATGGCTAGACCAACTTCAACGACATGTCTATTCTTTTGTTCGATAGTGCCGTTTTGTTGGGGTGTGTAAGGACAAGAAACACGATGAATTATGCCAAGTTTGTCTAGTATATGAGAGAGAGCTTTGAACTCCCATCCTCCATCAGTTTGGATCGATTTAATAGTGATGAAAAATTGATACAAAGTCATAGCTTGAAACTTAAGAAAACAGGGTAGAACTTCATATTTAGTTTTCATTGTATAGATCCAAGTGAAACGAGAGAAAGCATCGATAAAAAGTACGAAATATCTATCTTCATTTATTAAATTGATCGGGGAAGGACCCCATACATCGACATACACTAAGTCAAAGGGAGAGGGTGGACGAGAGTTAGACACTTGAAAAGGTAAACGATGGCTCTTGGCTATTTGACAATGTTCACAAACTGATACATTTGACTTATTTTTGTACTTTAGTTTGCATTTGGACAACACAGAATGAACTACTAGGGGAGAGGGATGTCCTAGGCGACGGTGCCACAAAGAGAAATATGTGAGCGCTGAGATGAAGGCAGTTGGATGAGATGAGGAATGGACAGATCGTGTAGCCGATGGATTGACAGAGAGCTTGTATAGGCCACGATCAAGTGTGCCCCGGAGGAGTGGACTCTTGGTTTGAAGATCTTTCACAACAAATGAGTCATGAAAAAATTCGACGTAAGCATTATTATCATAATATAAACGATCGATGCTAATTAGATTTCGAGATATTGAAGGTGTGTGAAGAACAGAGTGAAGGTGAATTGGAGTATGCGATGTAGATGAAAGGAAAGAAGAAGAACCAGTGTGAGAGATGGGAAGGGACTTACCATTTCCCACAACAACTTGTTCGCCACCATAGTAAGGGACAGGCTGTTGGATGTTCAACAGGTCAGGGGTCATGTGATGAGTGGCTCCGGAATCCATATACCAGCCTTCATCGGAGTGATTTGTTGTTGGGGCAAGGGGAGTAGTAATGTAGGATAGCGGCTGAGGTGGGGTTGGTGTTACTTGAGCAAAATGAGCTTGAAGATGTTGAATGGTTTTATATTTTGGATTGTCGATGTTTAGTAGGACAGTGCTGTATGGTTGAACTTGTTACAGATTTGGCATTATGGGCGATTGGAGGATTGGGATGGTTGATAGGTTGTTGGTCGCGGAGCTTGGGTGGGTGGTCTATGAGATATATAGTTTGTGGCAGGCATAGTAGAGAAAGAAGGGTTAGGGAGAATAACTGGAAGAGTTGGAGAAGGTCGGAAAGATGACCTGGTAGGTTGCAGCCAGTGAGGACGTTGAGGTTGAAGTGAGAGATGGGCGACATTGGCTTGTATCTGTTGGAGTTGGTCCATAACAGACTGGGATTCGAGCCGACAGTCATATGCGATGAGAAGGCTGTGGACATCAATGATAGATGGGCGATCAGTTATGTTCTGAATGGAGGTCACGAATGGATTTTATTCAGTGCCAAGGCCTTCAAGGATGTATGCAAAGTGATCACGGTAAGACATTGGTTCTCCAATAGTAGCAAATTTGTCGGCAATGTCTTTTATCTTGGCAATGTATTGTGAAACGCTGATGCCATCCTTTCGTATCTTCTAAAGTTGAGAGCGCAGACCCATTATTCGGGCTGTGGAGAAAGATTCATAGACCGTTCGGAGTGCTTCCTATATTTCCAGTGCGGATTCGTATCCAACGATTTCTCCCATCTTATCTTCATTGAGAGAGGAATAAAACCAGCTCATGATCGTCCGATTGCACTTCTGCCAATAGGAGAAATGGGGATTGAGTTGAGTTTACTGAGGGTCGAGGTACTTCGGTGGCTGAGGATAGGTGCCGTCAATGAAGCTTTCAAGGCCATAGCCCATGATAAGTTGAGAAGTTGATTCTTCTAGAGGAGGTAGTTTGAATCATTTAGCTTAACGATGAGGGATTGGGATATGTGAGGGAAGTTTGCGATGTAGGGATTGTGGGGAAGAGAGAGTCGGGTAGGGATTAATCGGTATCGGATTTTGAAAATGATGATGGTTAGGGCACCGACATAGTGAGGGTGAGGGGGTGGTGGTGGAGGGCTATATTGCAGAGGGTAGAATGGATTTCGAGCAGGGGGAGGGGCTTGCTGAGTAGTAGGTGGGGTGAACGACGGAGAAGATATAGATATGGTGGTCGGAGGTAGAACTGTTGAATGAATGCCTGGGTTTGATGTTACTGGTAGGGTAGAGTTTTCTTCAGATGTTCCTGAGCTCAACGCCATGAGAAAAGGGCAGGATGCTTTAAAGCTCTGATACCATGTAAGGAAGAAGATGAAAGGGTAGCTGAACGATCGTTGTCAAAGACTAAACGATCATTGAGAGGTGAAGGCTAAACGATCGTTGGGAAAAAGGTTAAACGATCGTTGGAAAAAGGTAAACGATAAGACAAGCATCTACACAATAGAGGTAAGCGTGTAGACGATGGGTAGGAGACTGCACGATTAGGTTGATCGTGTAGGCGATAGAAGGTACACGATAGAAGGTAGACGATTGGGTTGAGGTGTACACGAAGGAGAGTATACGATAGGATTTAGAGGATAGAAGAAATTCACTATACGATTGGTAGAGAGCATAAATGATAGAGAGAATTGATTAAGACGATCGACCTTCACGACCGGTATCACTCGTCGTATAGCGATATTTATTAGCATAAGAAAAGCCATATGGAAAAATATTAATGGTCTACAATAACAACCATGAAAGAGAAAATACATGTTTAACCATTAAATAGTAGAATCTGAAGCAGAAGAGGAAAAACGCAGAAAAATGGACAAAATTCTGTTATTTTTCTTCAGTAACGTTGCACTCATTTATCATAATGCCGATTAAAAAAATGACAACATAACCCTTTAATTATCGATAGTTTTTAAAAATTAAATTTATAAATACTACTTTCACTCGTTTATTTTTATTTGTCTTACTTTTGAAGACTCTTGTCAAAATTCAAGTCATGATTGAAAATTATATATATATATAGTATTAAAAAGTGGAAAAATGTTTTAGAAAAAAGTTGGCACGTCCATCCATGACTTAGAATTAAATTTCGTATTTTTAAATGTTGGTATTTCGTTGACTATTTACGATTAATCTTAAATTTGACTGATTTTTTTTTTAAACAACAATAATAAAGAATTATTTAAAAGACAATAATTGAATACAAAGAACTGAATTTATACAATAATTGAACTATAAGATTTTTTTTTTTTAAAAATAGTGTTTATACAAATTATTTTAGAGTACAAAAAACTGAACCAGATAGCACTAACATATGAACTCTGCACACCAAACACAGACATATGAACTTAGACATAACAAATTTGCATACCCAAACAACACAACTCCACACCCCAAACACAAACATCAGAACTCCCCAAACATTAGAATTTCATACATCCTATATCATTTCAGCACTCCAAATAGTCCCTATTATTTATATTAACATAGTCATAAATTAAATTTAGTATAATTTAATATATTTTTATATTAATTAATTATTTTATTTTCTTAAATCAATTAACATATTAATAATAAAATAATAAAATTTTATATAAATATTAAGATAATATCATATATTAATGGTCAATGTACTAATTGAAATTTATGAAGTGTAACTAGTATATTTATATTTGATAATTAATTAAAATTAATAATAAATTAATTCATATTAGTTTATTAATGAAAAATATTTTAAATGACAAATCTGCTAAAAGTGTTTACAAATAATAGTAAAATATCACCGTCTATCTGTGATAGACCACGATAGACAGCGACGACTACTATCTGTGTCATGATAGACACAGATAGTAGCCATCGTTGTCTATCACAGTCTATTAAAGATAAACAGTGACATTTTGCTATTATTTGTAAATATTTTGATTCATTTTTCTATATTTGAAAACAAACCTTTATTAATTAATCAAAGTATATTTTTATTGATTATTTCTTAGTTATAAAAATCTCATCTATATGGAAGGTATTAGAAAATTTACGTTATTTAAAAGTTCAATGGATAATATATTTTGGATTCTAAAAAGAGATGATGTGAAATAAACAAGAATATTAAATGTTTGTCTTAAATTTTGTAGCACAACTTAGGAAACAAACATGCCTTTTATGCAAGTCAATGTGAACTTAGTTCAACTGACGAAAAATATACATTAACAACTAACAAGTATGTGTATTATGTGTGTAAATTTCTTCAATGTGTGTTATTGTCAAAGATTAAAGTATTTGCTGACAATTCGATTTATTAATAAGTGGTTCGACATCGATATTAATAGTTAATTGATATCTTTAGCATCTTTTATAAATACACATAGAAGATTAAAAAAAATATAAATTATTAATCTCAATATGAATACAAATATGAATACTTGTAATAAGACCTACAACATAATAAAACAACTTAATTATTAATTTAAATAACTTTCATAATTTTTTTAATTTACATAATCATATGTTCATATTGATATTCTATCAGTATATTCATAGATATATATTTGAAGTTGAAATCTCGAGTCGATATTGATATCAACATTGATATTTTAATCTTCAATTATTGTGCACGCTTGTACTAAAGTGATCATTATATATATTAAAAAAAGTATGCACTAGAAAAGATAAACTAAAACTTTTTTTAATTGTCAACCATAACTCAAATGATTAAAAGATGGCTTCGAACAAAATTCCTTAACCACTCCAAAATATAACTAGACTAATATATATTTAGAACAAACAAACAAAAAGGTAATTGGAAAGTGTACAATTACCTTTTGGCATAGAGTAATTTTTATTTTCACTAGAGAAGGTCATAGGTATAGTTTTGGTTTTTTTTTTTTCCCTTAAATTAATTATTTTTGAGTTCAAGGCATAGGTATAGTTGAAACAGCCTCCAAGTGTAAAATGAAGTGGAAAATAAAAGGACCTTCAATTTTAATTAATAGCTTTGAAGATAAATTATATTGAATATTAAAGTTAGAGTGTGTAAAGTCTACTCTTTTCATTAGTCTTCTGTACTCTCTTGTTTAGTATTGGTTTGTTTGGTGTGGTCCATTTCAAATGTTTTAAATTTTAATCCTTCAAACTTTCAATAAATTCCTTTTATTGTTCTAAAATTTTGCATAAGAAAACTTCTTAAAATTTTGAATTTATTAATATTTTTTAATACAACAAATAAAATAGAAAGATTTGAACTACTAACTAATAAGGTAATAATAGTACATACTAATCACCATTAAGCTTTGGTCACTTTATTCACTAATAATATAATTTATAATACAAATAAAGTATCTCGATAAACTTAACATTTAACTTACTATATATATATGACTTAGAATACCAATTTACATGTCATAGTAAACATAGCCCAATTAAGATAAAATGTATATCTTCAAAAAAAAAAAAAAGATTGAGATTCGATCTCACCCATGTTGATCTATAAAAATATCAACTTACATAAATATTAATTATTTTAAAAAAATGAACAATTACAAGTATCGAAGTTATTGTTAAATAATTAAAAACTAAAATGCGATGTTTAGGACTCGTTTGATAACTATCTAGGCCCAAACTATTTGGTTTTTATTCTAATTTTTGAAAATTAAATTTATAAACACCTATATCACCTCCAAATGTTATGCTTTTTGATATACTTTTTACCAATATTTTCAAAAATCAAGCTAAGTTTTGAAAACTAAAAAATATAGTTTAAAAACTTTTTTCCTTGAAAAATAAAGTCAAGTCATATGATGCTAGTAAATGTTAAACCATACGTTTAGTGTTTGAAATAGATTTCACATTAGTGTTTATGCATTTGTAAACTTTAAATGACTTTCCACGTATATAGCCTAAATAAATGTGTCAAATTACATAATTATCTAAACTTTTTTCTTCTTCTTCTTTACATGAATAGCCTAATACACTATTATTTTATACAAAAATTGGACCCAATTTATCTTTTTAGCCCCCTAATTAATTATTTTTTAATAAAAAAGATATATAGAATAATATTAGTACCAAAAGAAGTGTGGAACTATATATATATATATATATATATATGTTATTAACTTCCCCAAGCAGTTTTTGATATATACAATGCTACATATTTAAATTTTCTAAAAACAAACTAGAGTACATTTGATAAGCGCACGAACAAGACAATTTGTACAATATATCGTCTCATATACCGAATAATATGTGAAACGTGTGTTTACATTTTCAAGTATATTTATAAAACACAAACAAGAAAACCAAATAAGCCATGGTATGTGCAACGTTCATTCATATTTTTCAATATATTACCATGATATTTGACATATACTTGAGATCTCAATGAAGAGGTGATCGATTTTCATCTACGAATATGGAAGAAAATAAACGAAATCTCATAAAATGAAAGAAACATTAATTTGAAATATCATGCATTAAATGAATATAAATCGAAATTAATAAATAATAAAAAAAATCAAAATTAAAAAATGATGATACAAGAAAATAATTGAATATTTTGAAATAAAAAAATCATTATATAATTAATAGTAAATTAAAAAATGATATATGTTTTATTTTAAAATATTACGAGATTAAAAGAAGGGTGAGAATCTATCAAAAGGTTAAAAATGTTTGGTGTTGAAATCTAATTATAAAATATTACTAAATTTTAGGACATTTGTGAAATATGAGTCATGTAGATTAATTCTCTAAAATCTTTCAACTTTAAAAAGAGTCTTATGGCATTTTAACTTCATTTATGTTTAATTGATCCTAGAATTTAAAAATATCTAAAATAACTCAACCATGTTTTTTTTTTAAAAAGAATTCTATGTGTGATATAAAGTTAAGATTTTTATCCATACGGCTAATCATTTTTAGTTTTTAGTTTTTGAAATAAAAAACAAAAACAGGTTTTTAAACCTAAATAAGTAAGTTACACTTGAAATCCATTTAGACCCGTTTCTTAACCATTTGATTCTTTGTTTTAGTTTTTGAAAACTAACACCTATATTCTGTATCTATTTTTTTTTGTTATCTACTTCATATTAATATTTTGAAAAATCAAGTCAAGTTTTGAAAAACTAAACTAGGGCCATAGTGTGTTGTTGTTAGTTTTTGGAAATGAAAGCTTATTAACACTACTCTCACCTACAAGTGTTTTTGTTTTGCAACTCATACCAATGTTTTCAAAATCTAAAGCAAATTTTAAAAACTATAAAAAAAAAAAAAGATAAAATACATTTTGGTCACTATAATTTAAGGTTTGTTCAATTTAGTTCCTTTTAAACATTCAATTTCAGTCTGTAATCTCTCAATAAATCTTAAAATTAATACCTTGAACTTAATTTTCTTTTTATCAAAATTGACTAAATAATAATTATAATATTTACTAAAATTGGCTAAATAATATTTATTACAATATACGAATATGTTTTTGACTAAAAAATGTGATATGTTTTCAGTAAGGTGATTTTTTTGAATAATTAACAAAAAAAAAAAAAAAAAAAATAGCATTAAGGGCTAAATTTAAGATTCATTAAAAGTATGGAGATTAAAATTGAAATTTGAAAGTACAAGAACTATAATTGAACAAATTTGAAAGTACAGAGACCATAAACCTAAAAAATAATTTAAAAAATTCGTTTTTTTTTTAATAAAAAAAACTAAAAATTCAAATATTTCTTTAAGGAATGTGGAAATCATTTGAGAGTAAAGAATCATACATTTCAAAAAAAGAAAAAAAAACTAGAAATGAAATTGTTATCAAACATAATTGTAGTTTTTAACAACTTATTTTTGTTTTTTTTTTAAATTTGATTAATAATTCAAATGTTTTCTTAACAAAGATAAAAATCATGGTAAAAAAAAAAAAGGAAAAACAAGTATAATTTTCAAAACTCAAGTAGTGTCCTTTTAAACACTTCTTGAAAATCAATAATATATTAGATAAAAATAGAAAAGTTCTAGATCTATAATGAAAAATAGTAGTTCAACTTTAACACTAATATGAATAAGATTGTTGGTCAGAATTAGATTGTATTTTGACAAAAGGAGAGGGGTAGGGGATTGCTTGTGAATGAAGTCTACTTGGTTTTAAAAGCTATTGACTCTTGTGTTGCTTTGTGAAGTGGAAAATACATCCTTTTTGAATTGAAGGCAAAGCAATGAGATTTTGAATTTTATGAGTTAATTGGAGTGCTTTGTTAAGTCAAATGGGAAAAGAAGACCAATTTTGAGGCCAAAAGTCTGAAAAATGGAAGAGGACTCTCATCAATGTTCAAGAGGGCAAAAGCCAAACCCAAAGACTTCACTCCAAAGATGGAGCGCTGAAAGTTGTTAAAAGATTATTTAATTTTCAAGAGCTTGGAAAATTCTAATGCTTTAACTTTTGAACTCTCAAAATGAAGTACTCCTCCAATTATGGAATTTCCATGAAGCAATGTTGGGCTTGGATGACTTTGATCTATTAGATTTTGAGTTTGGTTGGCTTTTTTGGACCTTTGACTCAATTAAACCTAAGCCCAAATATTATGACTAAATTAACCTACCCTAACATGATGAAGACATTTGACTTTGTTGGAGCTAATTTTTTTTTTTATCATTAATTTAAATTTGGGATACATAAATATCAAAATTTATGATGGTCCAAAACTCTTCATGATAAGCAAATAAGTGACAATCATAAGGAGCTGACCAATGTAGGAAATAATGAAGTTCTACAAGATGAAAGTGAAGCTCAACAATCTCAAACCAGCTCAATTGAAGCTTGTGGTGAAAATCATTGTAAGAACTTTCCAAGTCAACCTAATCATGAGGCAATTATTATGGCATAAGGACCAATAGAGCTAATGCCGAAGGAGATTAAATGCTTGCTTCCAAGCTAAATTTCCAGCCCATCATGAAGAGTTGCAACCTTTGAAGCTCCAAGAGTCATTTGATCATCCAAAAGTCATAATGAATCTGAAAATTCAGATTCATTTTAATATCCTATGTATCTACTTAATTAATGTGTTTGCATTTATTAAATATTCATGTATTTAGTTGATAGATGAAAGGTTGTATCCTTTCATAATGTCTTTTCATTTAGTATATATAGTGATGTATTTTTTACATTTGGAATATAGAAGAAGATATGAGAAATGTAATCTTGGGTTTTAAATCTTGAAACCTTTTTAAGTTTTGTTTCTTGTGTGTTTCTTGAGATAGAATGCATGAATATTTGGAGTATTCAAGTGAGGATTGATCTATCTTGCTTGTGGAGTGCTTTGAAGATCAAGGGTTGATGGGAGTTGAAGCTTTGTTCGATCCTTGGTTTATTAGATCATCTAAGTAATCTATCATCTAACCTATCTTAGGGGTTGAGATCAAATTGGTTATGGGCTCTGTTGAGGTTGAGTTCTTTGGGTCTTGTTTTTCAACATGGTTCTTAGATCCGACGTTCAAGGGATTCCTTAACATTTTGATATTTTGATTTATTCCACGTCTTTAGAAGAGCATGTGGAGCATGTCAGGAAGGTTTTACATGCATTAAGAAAAGCTTAGTTATTTGTCAATCTGAAAAAGTGTGCATTTTATCTAAATAAGATTAACTTTCTTGGATTTATTTCTGTAAATAGTATCGAAGTTGATAAAGAGAAAGTTAAAGCTATCCAAGAATTTCCATAACCTAAAAATGCTAGTGAAGTTAGATCTTTTCATGGCTTAGCTAGTTTTTATAGGAGGTTCATCAAGGACTTTAGTACCATTGCTGCACCATTGAATGAGATGGTTAAAAAGAATCTTGTTTTCAAATGGGGAGAATCTAAAAAAAAAAGGGCATTTAATACTTTGAAAGAAAAATAAGCTCTGCACCTTTGTTGTCTTTGCCTAACTTTGAAAATACATTTGAAATTGAGTGTGATACTAGTAAAATAGGGATTAGAGTCGTTTTAATGCAGAAACAAAAACTCATTATGTACTTTAGCGAGAAATTGAATGGTGTTGCTTTAAACTATCCAATTTATGACAAGGAGTTGTATGCTTTGGTAAGAACATTACAAACTTGGCAACATTACCTATGGCCAAAGGAATTTGTCATCCATATGAAGGAATTCTTATTCAAAAGAACCAGTAAGCGGAAATAAGATATTTCCAAGCCAATTGTGCAAGAATAAATGTATTCACAAACATACAAGAATAGTTATGCATTATAAAGAAAATTATAGCATGCTTTCTTAACTAAATACAACAGGAATTGAGAGAAATATCTTTGAAGAACTCTTCTTCTGGAAATCTCTCTCTCTCGTGAGCAATCGCACAACAATATCTTGCTCTCGTGAGGAATCGTCTAGCCAACCTCTTGCTGTCGTTACAATCACGAACAGTCTGCTCCTCGAATAGCAACCCTCTAACACTACCATTCGGCAACCTTGGTATTCTCAGAGTGAGAATCCAGGAGGTGTGGGCTCTGTGGTAGAGGGAAAAAGGAATAAAACGATTGAACTACACGATCAAGTAAGTGGGAGAAAGGTTTTGTCTATCGCATAGACTGAGAGTACTTGATCGTTTAGTAATCTCTCACTCTCGTGAGAATCGTCTATCAATATCTCACTCACGTGAGCAATCGTCTAACCGATCGTTTAGTCTCTCACTCAATCGTTTAGAGCTGATAGTCTAGCAAATCTCGCTCGATGGTTTAGACGATTGTTTAGTCTATCGCTCAATCGTTTAGAGCTGATCGTCTAGCAAATCTCGCTCAATCGTTTAGACGATCGTTTTGTCTCTTGCTAGATCTTTTAGTCTCTTGTGAGGGCTATCGTATAGTCTCTCATGAATAAACGATTAGTGAAGCAATTAATGAAACGATCATTCATAAAATGAAAACCCTTTTCATTTTATCCTTCAGTTATTCAAAACTGAAATAAACCTCCTACTTGCACGGTTAATGGAGAAAATAACCAACTAAACAATTATTTCATAATTGTTTTTATTATAAATAAATATAATAACTAACTTATTATATTATATTTATAACCTATAGTTTTAATATCACATCATATGTAATATTTAAACCATAGTTCTATCCTCCTTTATTTAATATAAATCATATTTATATCAATTCCTCCAATTAATGTATCTAATACATCAAATCAATTATATCACATATAATTGAAACAATTTAATTATATCATACCTAATCAAATTTCCTCTTGTTAATTTGAACACTTCAAATTAACCCAAAAACCGATTTTCAACTTGAATCCATTGAGCTACCAAGGGAATCCTATAGCTTGAAGCTCCAACGGTACGTGAATAACTAACTAAACTCTTTAATCACGATATCTACCATCCGTTAACTGCCGGATACTCCACTAAAGACTGATACCTGCACTCTTCGCACTATAGATATATTTCTATGTCCATATGACCAATCAACAGTGTGATGACTCTTCACAAATAGCTCGTAAGTACAGTTGGACCAATTTACCATTTTGACTCTGTAGTTACATCTAATTTCTTAAGTACCACTGATTCCTCTAATGAATAATAAGTCATAGTCCTACTATGACTGAGTCTTGTCTTCCAAAGAGAGGGTGTGACCACTATGTTCATGACCTGGAATTAGCCCTTAAGGGAGCAATTTATCTACTTGTCTTTGCTTCGGAGAAGAAGTGGATTCCATCTTGTGTAGTTAAGTTCCCAACTCTCCAATCAGATGAATCCTAAAAAAGGTAGGCTTGTTAAATTGGCAATCTGGTTACTCTCACCCATACTAATCAATAGATAGGAGTTCCCAACTCACTCAGGATTAAGGTCATGTCACCTATGGTCATTTCAGAGACTAATCATCCAACTCATCCTCATAGATAAGTCTCAATTATCAACGACATTATATAAAGAGACTAATCATCTCGTGGTACGGTCTTATACAAACTTTTTGTATAAGATACCCCTGCTTGCATGTCTCCACATGAATGGTCAGATAAGACCATCTGAAGGTTGTTAAAAGATTATTAAAAAAAAAGTATAAGAAAGCCAAAAAGTATAAGAAAACCGTCTTGATAATAAGGGGTTGAAATAAACTAGATAATCAAAATAAACTTTTGTTATGAACATCATTTATTTAGAATTCTATCCAATATAATAAAACAGCCATTACTTACTACTGAAAATCCGACAAGAGAGAGCTAGTTGTCCAAATATTTGCATCATCACTTGATTCACTAAACATGAAATTGTTCCCATCTCAATGAACTCTTCTGTAACATAATAGCAAGATAGACAACAGCAAAAATCGAAGAAGTTTCATACTACATCAGTGATGCTTGGAGCTTTCCGTATCGTGTTAGCTGTTTCCTCTTCCCCAAAGCGCTTGCTGCCGTTTATAGTTCTCATAGTCTTTACTGAACTGCCCATCTGGAGGCCTTCAACATACAATACCTTGATCAAGCTCCTAAATCGACGTCGAAAAGTCGGAATTCGTGACATCGAATTGACAATACCCTGCAATCTGTAACACAGAATGATTTAGACACTTAAAAATGACAGTCAAGTACATCAACAGTTGAGTAGAAACCTTCTAAATATGGCTTGCAATTGCGCTCTCCTCACGGCATCGTTGGAAGGAAAGCCAAAGTCATCCCAATCCTCAGGTATTTCATTTCTGCATCTCATGATCAATATTCTCAAGCATTTTTCTTCATTTTCTTCTAAATGCAATCTCTTTATTTGCTCCTTCATAATTAACAATGGCCCAAGAAACCATTCAAACATTGTGTCCCTTGGCAAGTTTGTCCTTGTCAACTCCACATCATCAGCTGGAAGTTAATGTATATTTTGATGTAGCCAACTAATATAATCAAAAAATTTATCTTGGAGTTGAAGAAAAGACTTACAGATGAGTAACCCGGAGGAGTTCGACTTTGCAGAGGAAAGCAAGCACTGTAATATACACCATGCTGGTAACTTGATGCTTAACTTCTTACAGTTTCCCTTTAGAATGCATTCCTCAATGTTTTCCATTGTTATCAGACCGTTTTGGAGAAGTATTCTACCATTGACTTCACAGGACTTGAACAACCAATCCCAAACCTGTGGCCAACAAGCATTTTAAGATCCAACATAAGATGGTAGTCATATAGCTTTACAACTCTGTAAACTGTACAGCATTACCTGGATGGGTTTGTAATGTTGGATCGCCCATTTCAATGTTCTCGACTGCTCTGAGACAAGTTTATGATTGTTTGAACCATCTCTTATACTTCTCCTGTCATTTTTGTCATCACCGCAATGCTCCCTCTCGAGGTCTGAGCTCATGTTTCTACGATATTTTGGCCTGGCTGTCACAACAATAAAATACATAATCGAAACTCATCGCATGAGCATCTACATTATATTAAGAAGAACAGGAAAAAGAAATGCCGGTCTTTCTCAGCCTCCCATTCAACAGAAATTTAACCATATTCACCTGGGAATACAAGATCCCTCCCGCAAGTAGAGTAGATCATTCACATACTCATCAAATATCGAAACCACCGACAAGACATACGCAAGCCCCAACCGAAACGAGTCTTCCTGCAAAATGTACATATTATCATATTAAACTTCAAACGAGCATGTAAGTAAAATACAGAATCCACACAATTTCCCAAGATGCAACAGCTTGAATTGCTCACAGAACACCTGATGAACAATAACTCCAGCATAGAGCCCCAAAAAAAAGCTAGAGACAACTGCACTTGTCACCGCTCCGACAACAGCCAGGGGCCATAAAATGATGGCAAGACCAGCAAATGGAACACATACTGCCTCCAGGAATGGTCCTTCTCTACCAACCAAATCTTCCAATAGCCTCTTCCATCCTTTGAATAACATGTAAGGACTTCTGCATAATGCAACTAACGTAATAAAAAGAAAATCAACTGGGACACCAATCAAACTGGCCAACAAACAACATGGAAGTCTTGATAGCCTGACCAGGATAAGGCAGAGTGTAAATCTTCCAATAAATTTCCTACAGAGTTGAAATGGAAAAGAGGAGAGGAAAGCACTTACTTCACTTCCATGGGCTTCTCATCACTGTGCATTAACTCACTCAGTTCATCCATGTATGAAAAATAAGAATGGAAGCAGAAATCTGTAAAATCCATCACAACTAAACAGCTTGCTTTAATTGTGGACAAACAACCATCCTGTTTATAGTAACATCATTTGTAAAGCCAATGAGTTTCAAACAAATATGCTGAAGGTTTAAAATTAATATCAAGAAAACAGAGTTGAAACAGTTCTTATCACATGCAATTATCTTGTTGGATACCTTAAATCTATTAACTATCATATATAGAGATATATACATATTATTATTTACGATTTTGATCCTAGAATTTGGAGGACGCCCTCTATAAACTCTCTATAATATGATATTATTCTTTATTAATAAAACTGCTCTCTCACTCACGTGGAGGTAACTAACACTAATAGTGTACGTAAATCTGTATTGATTCTCTATTGTTTTAGATTTTTTCTGTTCATCTTGAATGATCAATTTCTTAACATATCTCAAGACAAAGATTACTTCAACCAATGCCAAAACAGAAAATGGAACTCACAGCAAGACAATGATAAAGTTTGTCAGTAACGCCGGCTCCAACAGCCTCAAAAGTTGCAATAAGAGGAACGAAAAACCCATATCCAATCCCACCAAGTAAGCTTCCAACAACACCAACAACTGGCCAAAGCATCAGTGGTAGGGGCAAGCAAACAAGCACCACAGTCTTAAGAACTAGACCTAACCTCTTGGTTCTGAAATTAAACATAAAAAAAATGAAACCCCAAATGGTCAGCGAATCGAAGGCAGCAAAGTAGTGGAGGAAAAGGGTAATCGCTAAATCGAAACAACATTAACCAGATTCAACGAGGTATCTTGGAAATGTACCTAGCCAAGCAGAAGAGAGTCCAGAAAAAATGCGCAGGAAAGAGCCCAACGATGACAGATGAGTTACCAATCACAACAATGGCGGCCGCAATTGGGGCAACGATTACAGCTGAAAAAATTCACAAAAGAGACATTAAATCAGACATTATATGGTCAAGATTGAAGAAAAGTAGTGGTTAGATGAATGGCGAAGAAGGGGTGAAATTACCTTTAAGGAAACCAAGGAGGAGAAGCAAGAAGAAGAAAGGAAGGAGGGAGACGAAGCTCCAAAGCTTTGGGAAGAATCCAACTGGTACTCGCATGAGGAAATTTTCGGGAATAAATGAAATCAGAGTTCAATACAGAGTTCATTCTTAGAGGATATTGCAGAGAATAAGGCGGTTGAAGAAAGTGCAAAATGGAAGAAGAAAGACTGACGTGGCACTTGATTGGGCTGGCAATGACACGTGGCTGCCAAGAATGTCCGGATTCTGGGAAACACGAGGAAATTTAAATGACACGTGGACCAAAATAAATATTGTTAAAACTATTAGAAATCCCATTTTTTCAAAACTCTTTTTTAAGGCGTCTCTAAACTGTTTCTTTTAATGATTATGATCAATTTATTTTTTTAAAAAATTAATCTATCAATCTTTTCTATAATTTTGAAAATATAGAAATTAATATTTTTATTTTACTATGCTCGATAAAAAAAAAAATTCCCACTTAAAATTAAAAATTTATTTTCAAATGTATAGGAAATATGCAGACTAAAATTGGCATTTAAAATTACATAAATTAAATTTCAATATTAAAAATTTTCTGAGACTCGAATTTAATAGTATGAAACTAATCTTATAATTAAGATTTTAATTTGATAAGTTAGTCAAGCTGAAAAGTAACTCTAACGTGTTCAGTAAAATTTGAATAAACAAGATATAATGATATGGAAACTTAGTTTTAAGGGAATAATTCTTTTGGAAAAATTAATACACAACAAATTGATAAATTTGTGGAATTATTTTAATACACAAAATATTTTTTTCTTTAATTTTAACTAATTATAGAATTTCAAATTACTTGAAATTAAAAATGTTACCATCTTGGAGTCTGTGTAGTTGCAGTCTAGAAACAAAATTTTGAATAAGGGATTGAATGAAAAAGGAGTTGCATTTCAATTTGAGGGTAGATACAAAAATTAAATTTTATTATTAACAATTTTTCAAAATGTGTTTAATAATATATTTATAAACTATAAAATCAATTATAGTTACTCATCAAATATTACGTTGAATATAAATTATTACTAATTAATATTTGAATTTGTTTTAGGTTGATTTTGTACCTCATATAATATATAATACATATTTTAATTTAAAAAAATAATTTAGTTTATAATGTAAAATACTATATTTGTTATTGTTTTTATCTTTTCTATTATATTTATGTATTTTAAAATTTCAAATTTAAAATATAGATACACAGAAAACATAAAAAAATATTGTTTTCAGAATTCATACTATTTTATCAACAAAACTCTAAAACCATCTTTAAAAGAACAAAATCCGACCGTACTAAATGCATATTCACTAAACTCAATATATCTGAAAACATAAGAACAAAATCAGAATTGCCTACCAAACACATATTCACTAAATTCAATCCAAACATACCCTAAAATTTTCATATTTTATGAGTATATAAAAAAAGTTTTAATCCGTCATTTTTCACCATCAATTGGAGCTACATCTTTACTTATTTTCGATCCTGTTTAGTAACCAATTGATTTTAGTTTTTCGTTTTTAAAAGTTAAGTCTATAAACACCTCTCACAACTCAAAATTTATTGTTTTGTTATCTATTTTTTTTACCAATATTTAGAAAAATCAAGCAAAATTTTGAAAACTAAGTCCCGTTTGGTAACCATTGTACACCCTCTTCAATGTTGGTTTAAAACCGACATTAAAGGGCTTTAATAACATTATCTTCAATGTCGATTAAACTGACATTAAAACCCAGAATTCTTATAGTGATCTTTTTGTTTTTATTTTTTAAAAATTAAGTCTATAAATGCTCATTCCACCTCTAACTTTCTTGCTTTGTAATTTATTTTTGGAAAAATTATTCTTTTGGTCCCAAATTTTCAACATTAGGTATGTTTGGCTTTTAAGATTTAAAAATGGACACTTTTAATCCTGAACTTTGAAGAATGGTTTTAATAGGTCCCTCAACACTAACCAGCGCTAAATGCAAACAAAAATATGATTGGATTTAAAAATTCTAGACATTGTTGCTGATTGGGCTTTCCAAATTTGTCTAAGTGGACTTTTATTTTTAAACTAGATCAAATTTAAGAAAACAAAACCGTAGAATCATTAAACCACACGTTTTCTTTTTCAAATAGGAAAAGCTTCTTGCGCGATGCAGCTTCATCACCTCCTCCTCCTGCTTGCGCGTTGCAGCTTCATCACGGGTCATTCTAGCCAGTGAATTACAATAACTCATGGTGACAAAAGCTTCATCTTTAATGGTAAGCACATCACTGCCTCTTTCTCCACAAAATTCTCCTTTTCCATCATCAACATCAATCCCATCATCAACATCAATCTCAATTCATCAAACTCTTGAGCTTCAATGGGTATCTGTGTTTCATCAAATACCCATCTTTTCAAAGGCAAACCCTTAAACTGCTTTTGAATATTGTTGTACAAATGTCGCACACAAAATCTGCGATCGACATTTGGAAACATGTCCTCAAAAGTCGAAACAAGACCTTAAACAAAAACAACCAAACAAACAACATGGAGGTGGGTAAAAGGGAAAAACTTTTTCTTCTTCTTCTTCTTCTTTTTTTTTTTAAAAAGTAAGTTACCTTTTGTTGGTCTGAGATGAAAGATTAAAGAAACTATGTCCAACTTGATTTTATGCTCTAAAACTCGTAGATTGTAAATGCAACATTTGATCGATCATTAATAAAGTGTTATCAATATTTATTACAATAAATAGTTATTATTTATCTTGTCTAAATAACCCTAATCCAATAAACTAACATCTTAGACTGTTGTATGAGTTTTGAATTGTACGGAAAGACATCCAGTGATCAGTGTTCAAGATACATATATGGATAAAGCTGGGTGTCTTATCCAAACGACATTATGGATACGACCCATTTTGTATTTGATACAAACGTAATGATTCAAAGCATTCGTGTAGGGGACATGCGAGTAGGGTATCCTATGCAATTAGTTTGCATAAGACTAGACCACGAAAAAGTAACCATTAGATGTAACTCCATTGATTAGTTTCTATTTTCACTAGAATGACCTAGGGAACTTAGTTTTAATCTCGGGTGAGTTATGGACTCCTGTTCATGAGGGATTATCTTTTGATTTGTATGGGTGAGAGTGGCCAGTTCGTCGGCTCAATATGCCTACCATTTTAGGGACAAGATCGAGCAGGAAGCTAGGAATATAATTTCACAAAATAGAACACATTCTTTCCTGACTTTATGGTAAGTAGATGAGTGTTCCCTTAAATGGTGTCTCTACGACTTGAACGAAGGGCTCTACCCTCTCACTGGCTCGAGAGGGTTTCTGTTTGATGGTTGGATCATAAACAAGATGTTCATTAAAAGAGCATTGGTACTTATGGATGTAGAGGCAACCAAGGGGTAAAACGGTAATTTGATCCTACTTGCTGTTAATGGTCAATATCCATGGACAAAAAAAATATATCTGTAGTGAGAAAAGTGCAACTATGGGTCTATAGTGGAGTGTACCCACAATTAATGAATATTGATTAACTTGTTTATGAGTTTAGCTAATTAATCTCATATTGTTGAAGCTTCTGATCTGTAGGTCCATTAGGTCTAGCTCATAAAAGTATTGAGTTAATTAAAGTAATTTGAAATGTTCAAATTTACTGAGGAAAAGAATATAATGTATAGTAATACATTATAATATAAAGTTTTTTTTTTTTTAAAATTAAACTTTATAATATAAATTTATTTTGAATTTGATTAAAAAATTAATTTAGTGGGAGAATTAAATATTTGAAGGAGTTCAAATATTTAATTTAATATAAATAATATTCACAGTAAAACTATAGGTAATATGAGGAAAAACAATTGAATGTGATATTTAATTTACTGATTAATTATTTGGAGAATTAATTAATTATTAAATTAAATTAAATTAAATTTGATTTAATTAAATTCATTGAATTAGAACTTTAGGTTATGAGAGAGAGGTGTACTAGAATATGATTCTAATGTACATTTAATTAAATATGAGATATTTAATTATTATTAATTTATTTGATATTTATTTGATTTATTCTAATAAATTAAATTTAGATTTAATTAAATAAATTTATTGTTATTTAGTTAAATAAATTAAATTTGATTTAATTTATTAATTAAATAAATAATGAATTTAAATAAATTAGTTATAACAAACTCCCAATGTGGGGTATATGGGAGTGGGAGAGTTTCCCAATTCTCTGCATCAAAGAATTAGTTTTTATTTTTCCTCTTTAGCTTTTGGTCTTCTGAAATTCCCTCTAAGGATCCCACCTTCTTCTATTTCACTAGCCCATGGAGAATACTGGTGAAATCTTTTGGTGAAATCGATAAAAAAAAGTTGGTGAAACTCTCAAAAGTGGTCAATGAAAGTAAGAGTTTCTAGATTTTATTTTCCTTTTTAATGTTATTAAAATCTGAAAATGGTCTAAAATTTCTTTTGCTGTGTTTGAGATTTCATCCCAGCACAACTGTCTTTTGTCTTTGCCTATACCACAACCCATGCAATAGGGTATATGCCATCATTACCATCTATTCCAACTGTGGCCACAAATTCCCTTGGCATGTGTCACATCCCGCTCCAAATTATCATACCCTAACCAAAGACGAGATGCAATGATAGTAGGCTCCAAGCATGCATTGGAGCCTACTGTCAAATTTTCCTTGAACTTGAAACTTAATTTGAATTAAATATATTAATTACACACTTACAACACCATGATCCTACTGGGGTTGATATCCTAAATCTCATAGGGCCCTGTAGTTTGTAATTGTATTGTACACATATTTTATTTATTTGATAAATTATGAGATGTTTTATTTGACACTTAGTAACTTATACATCAAAGGTTATCTTCTGTCGCTTAAACATGTATGTAGAGACATACAAGTGGAATACGTTTAAGTGATAACCTAAATGGTTTGTAGTAGATGGATAAGGTTGGATACCTTACCCTGGTGACACTACGAATATGATCCGCTTTGTAGATGTTACAATTATTGTAAAGTGCTACAAATGATTTGATCTTGATCATTCATGTGGAAACATGTGAGCGGGAGTATTCTATACAAAGAAGTTTGTATAAGTTTGGACCATGAAATGACTAGTTTCATTATATAACATCATTCATAATGGAGTTCACTAGGATGACCATAGGTGACATGACTTGAATCCTGATTAAGTTGTGAACTCTTACTTATGAAGGCAGTCATTTGATTTGTATGAGTGAGAGTGGCCAAATTGCTGACTTAATAAGCCTACCATTTAGGGGATTCATCTGATTAGGAAACTGGAAACATAGCTACACAAGAAGGAATTCACTCATTTCCCATTGTTTGGGTAAGTAGATAAATTGCTCCCTTAAAGGCTGATTCCGGGGATTGAACAATGTAGCGCCACACCCTCTTCTAACTTGAGAAGGGTTTGGTCATAGTTGGACTATGATTTATTGTTCATTAGAGGGATCAGTGGTATTTAAGGAGTTAGATGTAACTACGTGGGAAAAACAGTAATTTTGGCCTAGCTATACGTACGAACAATTTGTGAGGGGTCATCGCACTGTTGACTGGTTATATCCAATGGACACGTAAATATAACTGTAGTGCGAAAAATGCAGCTATCGGTCTTTAGTTGAGTGCCTGATAGTAGAGATGTCCGAAAAAACCCATGGTGCGAAAAATACACGGGGAATGAGGGAAAGAGTGGGGAACTTTTTTCCTCGTTTGCAATTTAGGGCCGAGGACTCGGAATATATTCCCCGACCCCGACCCCGACCCCAACCTGCCTCGATTTTTGTATATAAATTACAAATTTATAATATATATATATATATATATATATCTATTAATATTGTAGACTTTGTTAGGATAATTATGGAAGTTTTAATTATTTAAGTTCAAGACTTTATTATTTTAACTCCTTAAATGTTGTAATATTTAAGATAAGATGTTCTAATTGTTGAATTTTAATATATAAAATTTATGAAAATTTAGCAATTTAATCATATCTTTTTAAATTGAATGTGTATTACTGTTTTTATTACCATAATTGATAATATTTTATTTAAATGAAAGTTATATTGGATATGTTTAAAGAATTTTTAAAAATATATATTTAATTAAAAAAATTGTTAGAAAAAAATGATAGCGGAATCCCCGCCCCGTTCCCCGTGCGAAAATTTACGGGGATGAGGAATGGAATAGGGGGTAGGGATGGGGAAGGAAAGGGCTTCCTTGTCCCCGCTTTGCCCATGGACATCTCAACCCAATAGTTAATGGGTATTGAATAATATAATTAAAAGAGTGTAATTAAATTTTTAAGTACCATTGAAGCTTCAGGTTAGTCCATAAGGTACTCTCTCTAGCTCATCAGGGATTAAATGAGAATTAATTTTGGATTGATTTGAATTGTTCAAATTAATTGAGAAATTAATTATATGTGATATAATTAATTTAATTTAATTATATATGATATAACTACTATAATGTATTCGATACATTATAATATAAAGTTTATTTAAAAGGAACTAAATATCTGAATATGATTCAAATATTAATTATGTGAATTAGATTCATATAATTAAATTTAGTATAAATGGGATCTATGTTAAATACCGTACATTAGTGAGAGAATGGAAAACTATACGTTATAATTTGATACAATATTAAACTATAGATTATATGATAAAGTGGTTATCATATAAATATATATTATTTTTTTATTAAATAAATTTATTTTATTAATGTAAATTTTGGAAAAAATAATTTTGGGAGGGAGTTGTATCTCTCTTGCCCTTTTTCTCTCTACTATGTGAAAGTGGGGTGCAGATGAGTATTCATCTTCTTCCTCCCGAGCTTACAGAGACTCACAAAAACACATTCTTTGAGAAAAGTTCTCAAGTTCTCTATTCTTCCCCTCTTTCTCTCTCAAACTCTATCCCTCTCTTTGAAAATTTCAAGAGTCTACAACTCCTTGGATTTTCATCCTAGAGAATATAGGAGGTTTTGATTGGTGGTGTCCAAATTAGGGTTTCGAGTTCATAGCCATTTTAGAGAAAGAATTACGAGAAGATTAGATCTTCAAGGGTTAATTCCTCTTTATCTCTCTTTTCTCTTTTTCATATTAACATGTTGTAAAACTTAAATTAAATGTATAATTTTTCTATTTTGTTTATATAAAATTCACGTTTTGTAAAAAATTGGGATTTGGAACCGATCCCCGCTTTTGCTCTGAACCTTAACCGGTTCCTTCAATTAGTATCAGAGTGGGATTTTTTGTCTCAAATTTTTCCAATTTTTCAAAGTTAATTTTATAGTTCACAGTGGGATTTTAGCATATTGTATATAGGTGAATGTATGGAATAATTGTTTACAACTTTGGATGTTTACGAGATTGGTATCCTGTTTATATAGTCTTTATTTTTTATGAATTTGATTTTTAAGGGCCCATGTTTTGGGCATAATTCATGTTATAGAGTCTGTATTTGATGTTTATTGAGTTGTTTATGGCAATTCTAGTCGAATTCTGTCGAATAGGCCAAAACCAGAGGAGATTGAAAGAAGATCGCAACTATATAGTGCATTATGTATAGTAGCATTGTAATGTTGTGCCCTAGCATTTCAACTCTGCGATTAGACGAACGAAATGTTCTATCCATACTACTGCAACACTAGATCACAACGTTGCAACACTATGAGACAGAAAGAACAATCCGATTTGTGCTCGATTTGGTTTGTGGCTCGGCTGGTTCCCAGTTGTAACTCTCTTGCCCTTTTCCCCTCTACTATGTGAAAGTGGGGTGCAGATGAGTGTTCATTTTCTTCCTCCCAAGCTTTACGAAGACTCAAAAACACACATTCTCTGAGAAAAGTTCTCAAGTTCTCTGTTCTTCCCCTCTTTCTCTCTCAAACTCTATCCCTCTCTTTGAAAATTTCAAGAGCCCACAACTCCTTGGATTTTCATCCTAGAGAATACAGGAGATTCTGATTGGTGGTGTCCAAATTAGGATTCGAGTTCATAGCCATTTTGGAGAAGGAATTACGAGAAGATTAGATCTTCAAGGGTTAGTTCCTCTTTATCTCTCTTTTCTCTTTTTCATATTAACATGTTGTAAAACTTAAATTAAATGTATAATTTTTCTATTTTGTTTATGTAAAATTCACGTTTTGTAAAAAATTGGAATTTGGGACCGATCCCCGCTTTCGCTCTAAACCTTAACCGGTTCTTTCAATTGGTATCAGAGTGGGATTTTTTGTCTCAAAATTTTTCCAATTTTTCAAAGTTAATTTTACAGTTCACAGTGGGATTTTAGCATTCTGTATATAGGTGAATGTATGGAATAATTGTTTACAACTCTAGATGTTTACGAGATTGGTATCCTGTCTATACAGTCTTTATTTTTTATGAATTTGATTTTTAAGGGCCCGTATTTTGGGCATAATTCATGTTATAGTGTCTGTATTTGATGTTTATTGAGTTGTTCGTGGCAATTCTAGTCGAATTCTGTCGAAGTGGCCAAAATCAGAGGAGATTGAAAGAAGATCGCAACTATATAGTGCATTATGTATAGTAGCATTGCAACGTTGTGCCCTAGCATTTCAACTCTGCGATTAGGCCAACGAAATGTTCTATCCATACTGCTGCAACACTAGGTCACAACATTGTAACACTATGAGACGGAAAGAACAATCCGATTTGCACTTGATTCGGTTTGTGGCTCGGCTGGTTCCTGTTTGGTTTGGTTGGTTCGAGCGATTCTTGGCCGGTTCGGGCGCTGGATGATCCGATTCGTGTGGTTCAAGGACCGGTTCACTTTTTTTGAACTGGTTGACCAATATTTATGTAACAGATAATTAATTTTGATTAATTAAATTAATATAAGTGTTATATTAATATAATTAATTGTTTAGGAGTCCAATCATTGTTTATATTATAAATGTTATAATATATATAGTTGCATGATTTAATTTTTATAGCATGCTCATGCATCATATAATATAAGTGTTATAGTATATGTTTACATGCATTAATAATATAGTCATGCATCATTTATATTATGAACTTTATAATATGTATGTATGGATGCTATTAATTATTTCGTTACCTTATTATATAAGTGCTATATATGGTTAGTAATAAAATGGAATTGCATGAAGCATGACACTACCTTAGGTAATTTATATTTGTTATCATTTAGTAAGTAAGTCGACGAATGCAATTGTATGATTTTAATTTATTTTATAAAAGTTATAATTAAGTGAATTTAGAAATTAAAATCAATAATTCACAATTGCACGCAAACCTCAAGTTAAAATCATTTTTTAAAATAGTTTTAAAATATGATTCACATAGACTTAAGTTCATTTTTCTAGTAAGATTAGAAATTAAGTTTAATCTTTTAATCAGTCTAATAGGATTAAATTGATTTTAAATGAAAATATCAAATTTGTAGTAAATGTATCTATAATGGACCTTTTGTCTAAGGTTAGTTTTGTCTAGGCTGGGGTATTTAAGTTGAAGGAAATGTAACACCCCTACCTGGAACTTACTTGAAAAGGTGAATTAGATAGATTTGTTACAAGCATGCAATGGTTGATTGAAGTTTATTAAAGTATTTAATAAATATTAATTAAAGTTGTTTAATCATCCAAAGTAGTTTTACTTTTGGACAAATTAAAAAATACTTAGTTAAAAATCAGTAGTGGGATTTTCCTAAGTTAAATAATCATAGGTATAACACTCGGGGGGGGGGGGGGGGGGGGGGGGAATGGGGTATATGTGCTGAAATTAAAAGGCGCATGCACAACGAAAACAACGGATCATAACGCTCTAATTACAAGTAATTAACTAAGGATTAAGCATGCAAAGAGAGTTAGAGACACAACCTTTGTAGTTTTCACGATAAACTTCTTCTCCACAAGCAATCGGCACCACCAACGATAAATCCTCACTACTCTCCGGTTGAAGAACACGGTTGTGGGACCGAAACTTTAGTGAAAACAAAGGAATTTCACTAATTAATTTGGAAAGTCAAACAGAATTTGAGAAAGATTAATTTCAAAAATTAAGAAAGCATTAGTTATTAATTTTTGAAAATGAGAACCTATTTATAAACAAAACACATGCAAAAACACTTCTTGCATGGCTTCCACCTCAAACTACATTAGCATGAATAATGTAGGTGTCAAGCTTAGCATAAGCCACTTCAAAACCTAGTTCGTTAGTGAAAAAATCCAACAATTATAATTTTTGACTAACTAATTTTTTATTAAAATAAAATTATAATAAATCAATTTTTGTCAAAAAAAATATGAAATACTATTTTCATATTTTATAAATTATTTAATTAAAACAATCTTAATTAAATAAAATAAACAAATTTATGATCACATATTAAAATGACTTTGACACTTAAGTTTGATTAATCACATTAATCAAATTTCAAACACTTTCATGCTGAAATTTTATTTAAAATATATTCTCCAAAAATAATTAATTAGTTGTAAATTATATCTTATATAAAATACAAATTTCCCTAAAGACCGAATTTAAACATTTTAAATTCTCACTTCACCTAGTTCTTCAACTTTGTTCGTAGTGAGCTAGCAAGGAGAGTCGATGGACCTACAAATCATGGGCTCGAAAGATCTGAGAGTAACCGATTAGACTGTTTAACCTATTAATTAACATTTGTTAACTAACAGGACTATCCACTATAGCCTGTAGTTGCACTCCCCTCACTGTAGTTATATTTTGTGTCCATTTGATATAACCGTCATCGATAAGTTGATCCTTCATAGATTGTTCGTAACCTTAGCTAGGTCAATTACCGTTTTACCCCTGAATTACATCTTTTCTCCTTAAGTACCACTGTCCCTCTAATGAACAATTGATTTAGGATCTTAATCACTCAATCTATTCCCTCTTAGCCTAATAAGAGGATGAGGCCCATTGTACAAGACTCGGGATCAACCCTTAAGGGAATAACCTTTCTACTATCCCTAAAATGGGTAGGAGTGAATTTTATCTTGCAAATTTTATGTCCCCAACTATCTACCTGATCTTATCCCTGAAATGGGAGGCATATTGAACAACGCTGTTGAACTTACCTTCACCTATGCAGATCAAGGGACAATTCCGAATAAACAAGAGTTCATAGATAGCTCAAGATTCAGATCAAGTTATCTAGGTGTCACACACCACCACAGACCACCTTCTCAGCCTAGGAAAGGGCGTGACTGATAGCAGTTATCAACCCTTTGGTTGACACTTACTGCCTAATAACTCTTGGGGAAATAACTCTGATACAAATGAACAAATTTAACAATCAACTGATTAAGTAGGCCCATTTTATTTTACAATAATGTAACATTTATACAACTCCAAGATTTAATTACAAGTTTACAACAACAACTGTAAAATCCTTCGGAAGTGTAACTGTGGCACGTGGCAGACCTTGACCATAGCAGCACCTTGGAATTTCTCACCTTTTGCTACCTTGATCGTTTAGGAACCTTCCTCTCTAGAAGTTCCTTTGTCACCTCGGGCTCCCTTTTGAATCCCTAAAATCTTAGCTCCGAACTCCTTGTGGTTTGACCGAAATCATCAAATCATTAAGACTGGCCCAACTTACCTGACAGCTCGACTCTTCTGTCTTTTCCTCATTCTTCAGCCCGATTCCTTAGAGCTTCTTCTTCGACAGCCCCACCATCAAAACTAGACTCCTTTAGCTTTCAGATGGCTTTGAAATCACATCAAATGCACGAGTATTCTGGGAGAACTCCTCGTCCCAAGTTGATGCTTCTTTCCAGACTTCACTGTCCAATGCGTTCTCTTTGAACTTCTATGTCCAATGCATGGATTTTGCCCTAATGCAAGGTTTCCTCAACTTACCCACTCTTTTTAAATGTATTTTGAGTTGTGATCTGAAGAATGAAGTCTTTGGTCCTATTTATAGGTGTCCAAGATTACTCCATGGCCGATACCTTCTACTTGGTCGCATGACTAAGTGTCCCTTCTTTACACCATCAACGCAATCTTGCATCAACACAACCCAATGTGTCTTTTTCTCCTTTCACCAACGCATGACCCTTAACTTTGTATGTCTTCTTATGCTGCTACCTCTTTTACTTAAGGCTTAAGAATTCTTCCTAACAAGCCACATGTTTGGATGACATCCTCAATGAGTTCATCCTTCATATGCGTCCACAAACTCTTGGATGTTCAACGCATCACTTCCATTTTCCTTCCTTTAGCTGCATGCCATCACCAACAACCCTTCCAACGCATCAACACAACTTCTTCCAATGCATTGGTCCCTTCTAATGCATCAACACAACTTCTTCCAATGCATTGGTCCCTTCCAACGCATCAACACAACTTCTTCCAATGCATTGGTCCCTTCCAATGCATCAACACAACTTCTTCCAACGCATTGGTCCCTTCCAACGCATCAACACAACATTCTATACTTAGCCAAATTTCCAAATTTTCCCTCCTTCCAACATATCCCACACAACATTCTATACTTAGCCAAATTTCCAAATTTTCTCTTTGCCCAAGTACTCTTTCCAAGATATTGTGGCCAATGCATAGCAATGCCTAGTCCAACACTTAGTCAATTTTCAGAGATTTAAGGTTAACTCAAAGCTACTCATATAGCAATGCCTAGTTCAACACTTAGTTAATTTTCAGGGATTTAAGCTTAACTCAAAGCTACTCAAGGAAAATCTATTCAACACTTAGAAATTTCCTTTTTCTTTAACATAGGATTTAACTTTCTCCTAGTTAATCCCTTAATCACCTGCTTAAGTAGGAAAAATGAAAATCCGAGTTTCACACTAGGTCATCAAGAAGTGAAATTAATTAGTGTTTACGGTAAATGGTGTTAATACGTAACAGTGATTATTTTGTGGTCAAAACATTCGAGAAGCATAGAGCGATGGACATGGGAAAATGAGAAGGCCTGAGCGTATATCTTGGCAAACCTTCAGAAGTCTTGGCAAAGAAGCATGAGCCCATGATCACTGCCCGTGAGATCATGGAGTCTCTGCAGGGGATATTCGTATAACCGTCTGCACAACTCAGACATAACGCTCTGAAACACATCATCAATGCCCATATGCAAGAAGAGGCATCTGTTAGAGAACATGTTCTCAACATGATGGCTTATTTCAACATGGCAGAAATGAATGGGCCTATCATTGATGAAGCCAGTCAGGTTAGCTTCATCTTGGAATCTTTACTTGAAATTTTCCTACAGTTTCACACAAATGCTGTTATGAACAGGATTGACTACAACTTGACCACTTTGCTGAATGAGCTTCAGACTTTTCAGTCCTTGATGAAAAGTAAGGAGCAAAAGGGAGAGGCAAATGTTGACTTGTCCTCAAAGAAGTTCTATAGAGGATTAGAGGCAAATGTTGCCTCGTCTACAAAGAAGTTCTACAGAGGATTATCCTCAGGAACTAAGTCTGTGCCTTCTTCTTTTGACACCAAAAAGTGGAAGAAGAAGAAAGGTGGAAAGTGGAAAACTAACCTACTAGCTGTTGCCTAGAAGGGTAAGAAGGTCAAGGCTGTAAAGGAAATCTGTTTCCATTGCAACTACGAGAGACATTGGAAGAGGAACGATCCTAAATACTTGGTAGAAAAGAAGAAGGCCAAGCAAAGCAAATATGAATTACCTGTATTAGAGACTTGTTTCATGAAAAATGATGATTCAACCTGGATATTTGATTCAGGCGCCACAAACCATGTTTATTCTTTATTTTAAGGAATTAGTTCCTGGTGGCAACTGGAAGTTGGGGAGATGATGATGCGTGTTGGAGCTGGGCACGTTGTCTCAGCTATGGTAGTGGGAGGGCTTCGACTCTGCTTACATAAATCTTATATTTTATTAGATAATGTATATTAGTTCCAGACTTGAAAAGGAACCCGATTTCTCTAAAATGTCTTCTTAAACAACATTATTCTATTAATTTTCATGTAAAAAAGTGTCTGTTTACAAGAATGGAGTATTAATTTTTTGTGTTAATCTTGAAGATAATTTGTATGTGCTATGACCATTAGCAACTAAAGTCCTCCTAAACACTAAAATATTTAAACTGTGGTAACTCAAAATAAAAGACGTAAAGTTTCTCTTAAGAAAAATGTCCATCTTTGGCACCTAAGTTTAGGACACATGAATCTTAATAGGATTGAGAGATTGGTGAGAATGGACTTCTAAGCGAGTTAGAAGAAAATTCTTTACCTGTGTGTGAGACATGTCTTGAAAACAAAATGACTAAAAGATCTTTTACTAGAAAAGGTCATAGGGTCAAAGAACCCTTCTTGTACATTCAGACCTCTATGATTCGATGAATGTTAGAGAAAGAGATGGGTTTGAATATTTCATCACTTTTACTGATGATTATTCAAGATATGGGTGTGTTTATTTAATGCAACAGAAGTAGTTTAATATTGTATCCAATACAATATACCTATAGTTTAATTCTCTCATCAATGATATTTAATATAAATCTCATTTATATTAAATTTAATTATATGAATCGAATTCATATAATTAATATATGAAAATATGAAAATATTTATTTCCTCTCAAATAAACTTTATATTATAATGTATAAAATATATTATAGTAATTATATCTATCACATATAATTAATTCCATAAATTAATTTGAACAATTCACATTAATTCAAAATTGATTCTCATTTAATCCCTATTGAGCTACAGAGCGGACTTCTTGGACCTGTAGATTGAAACTCCAATAATACTTGAATAATTAACTAAACTCTTTAATTAAATTATTCAACAACCCTTAACATTTAAGCACTCTACTAAAGACTGACAACTACACTCTTCGTACTACAGATATATTTCTGTGTCCACTGGATATAATTAGTCAACAGTGCGATGACCCTTCACAAATTGCTCGTAAGTATAGCTATGCCAAAATTACCATTTTGCCCATATAGTTACATCTAACTCCTTAAGTACCACTGATCCCTCTAATGAACAATAAGTCATAGTCTAACTATGAATAAAACCCCTCTCGAGCAAGAAGAGGGTGTGGTGCCACATTGATTAAACCTCAGAATCAGTTCTTAAGAGAGCAATTTATCTACTTTCCCTGATGATGGGGAATGAGTGAATTTCGTCTTGTGTAGCTGTGTTCCCAACTCTCCAATCAGATGAATCCCCAAAATGGTAGGCTTGTTAAATCGGCCATCTGGCCACTCTCACACATACAAATCAAAGGACCGCCTTCATAGGTAGGAGTTCACAACTCACTCAGAATCAGGTCATGTCACCTATGGTTATCCTACTGAAATGTAAGTCTCTATTATGAAAGGTGTTATATAATGAGACTAGTCCTTTCGTGGTCCAGTCTTATACAAACTCATTTGTATAGAATACCTCTGCTCACATGCCTCCACATGAATGATCAGGATCAAATCATTTGTAACACTTATAACAATCGTAACATCTACAAAGCGAGACGTACTCATAGTATCACTAGGATAAGGTATCTAGCCTTATCCATCTACTATAGACCATTTAGGTTATCACTTAAACATGATCCATATGTATGTCTCTACATACATGTTTAAGCTACAGATGATAACTTAGATGTTAGTTTATTAGTTTGCGGGTTCAAAGCTACTAAATGTCAAATAAAACATCTCATATTTTATTAAATAAACAAAATTTTTGTACAATACAATTATAAACTACGGGACCCCACGAGCTTTAAGGCACCAACCCCAACATTTATCGACAAATACTTTATTTTCTTTTGGATCGAAGAATAGTCCACCTCTTGTTTATTTAGGATAACCTAAAAATAGGCATAATCTTGAATGTGGTTCCAATTTCTTTGGATTTGCCACAAGTACATGTGTTGGAAATCTTTAAATCCTGAGATGCCGTAAACTACTTTTACGACCTCTCCATAATTCAAAAGGTGTTTCGGTACCACTTTTTGATGGAACCTGGTTTAAAAGGTGAGCTGTAGTCTCCGTTGATAACCCAGAATGAGATAGGTAGAGAAGCATAGCTCATCATAGAGGGAACATGTCCAACAGGGTTCTATTTATCTTTTTTGCTACACCGTTTTATTAAGGTGTACCAGGTGCTGAGAGTTAATGTGTGATTCCATGTTCTATCATATAGCTTTAGAATTCAATATCCATGTACTCTCCACCTTGATCTGATCGAAGTGTTTTAATCCTTTTACCTAACAAATTTTCAACTTTAACCTTATATTCATTGAACTTTTCAAGTGTATCAGACTTATGTTGTATTAGGTAAGCATGCCCATATCTTGAATAATCGTTCGTAAAAGTGACAAAATATTCAAACTCGCTCTGGCTTTTACACTCATCCAACCACAAAAGTATGAATGTATAAGTTCCAAGGGTTCTTTGGCTCTATAACATTTTCTAGTAAAATGTCGTTTTGACAGTTTTCCTTCTAGACAAGATTCACATACAGGTAAAGAATGTTTAGAAGTCCCTTCTTAACCAATCTCTTAATCTTATTGAGATTAATGTGTCATATTCTTAGATGCCAAAGATGAGCATTATCTTTTGGAGAAATTTTGCTCTTTTTAGTTTTAGTGGTTGTAGTGCTGAACATTTTGATATTGTGGAGCATTTTAGATACTAACGGCCTTAGTACATATAAGTTGCTTTCATTTATTGCAGAAAAAATATCAATACTATTTTTCGAGACAAACACTTTATCCCAAATAAAAGAGACAAATTAGAAGAGTGTTCTAACGAACATGAAACTGAAATCAAGTTCCTTTTAAAATTAGGAACATAGTAAACATTGTCTAGAGCATGTGATTTTGTCAATATATTTCAAAAGGTAGGTGTGATTTTTTCTTCAATATTTTCTCTATGGGAAATGGATGGGTGTAAGGTTGAAAAGCATGCTGGTAAAATGTCAAGTGAGGAAATTATGGTAGGGTGTAGTCCAAAGAAGGGGAAGAATTGGAAGTGTAGGGCTAGATTGGTGTCTTCTCTTTTGGGGGTTGATTTCTCTATGGATGGTGGGAAAAGGAAGTTTGAGCAAGAAAAGGTACCGAGTGATAGGAAGTTAAGAGTTGATGAGTTGAATGCATTAAATTATGAATTTTTTGAAATTTTTTGGTAGAGGCTATTAAACAGCCTTGCTTTGAGCCATAAGTTATTTGTTGGAATGCTTGGGGATTAGAAAACCCTAGAGCATTCGAAACTTTGCGTGAGTTAATCCATGCAAAAAATCCTATGATTCTTTTTCTTTTAGAGAGTAAGTGTGGAACATAAATGACTAATAAGGTGAAGTGGTCTTGCAACTTCCTTGGTTGCTTGACAGTCAAAAGTATTAAAGCCTAAGAGGTTTGTGTTTGTGTTGGAAAGTTGAAGCCTCAATTGAGATAGTCTCTTACTCTCAGAATCACATTGATTCTTGGGTGGAATGGACTGGGAAAAAATTGCATTTTATAGGAGTTTGTGGTTATTTGGAAGCTGAAAGTAAATATTTGACTTGGGATTTGTTGAGGAGTATTTTGGATGGGATAAATGACTCTTAGCTTATTAAAGGTGGTGATGATGGGAAATTTGGAAGTCCTCGTAAGGAGAGATTTATACTTGAAAATTTCAAGAAGGTGGTGGATGGTTGTAATTTGGTTGATTTAGGGTTTTGAGCCTTGTTTTACTTAAGAGAGATTAGATTGTGATTGACCAAATGTGTATGAAGGATAAATATGAAGTTTAGTGTGGTCTAGTGCAAGCATACACTGTCAATAAGTAGTAAACTTGAGAGTATTCCAAGTATCATATCTCAAGAGACTAGTTGCAGTTCAATTTTTTTTCTTAAACAATGCAAAATGCAAACCGAAGGTATCTTAGTGAAAATAGGGATGATTTTGGTATTGTGCAAAGTATTTAAGTAAATGACAGATGAAAATAGGAATTTACAGTCAAGTTTCAACAAATTATAGGCATTATGCCTTGAGTTATGCCACTGCATCGTGTGGACAGTGATCCAACATGGACAAAAAGCTTCTCTTATTCAATCTTGTTATAAGTTCCTTTAGGAGCCGAAGTACTAAATCTATATCTCTATGATTAGCTAAATCTTCCTAAGGTGTACCCTATCTCTAAAGTTACATGACAATCCTATCTCTAAGCTTTTAGTTCCATATTTATTTGTGAAATTAGTTTTTATCTTAAACCTTCTCAGTATTAAGACTCCACTAGTGTCACACATTTCCCCAGATTACCCTCTTAATCCATAAAGAGATATGAAGACAACAATTTCCAACCCTCTTATGACAACTACTGTCCAACATATTCCTGAAAATCTGTGTCCTTAGTACCTGTTAAACTTAAATAGCAGTTATAATTCTCTAGAACTTAACATACAAACTCAGCAATAGCTCAAAGCATACAAGTTACTACTAGTTAGAATATAAACTTCAACATACTTAATAGTTTTAGAAATATCATTCCCATTTACAACGTCTATTTAACACAAACTCTACTCTATTCCCCATGACATGAACATAAAAAATGGATTAACAAAACAAGATGAGCCACCTAAGATTCACACTTTCTAAAGGTCTAAGAAGTGACTTATTGGTAGAACTTCTAGGGCTCGAAATGTCGACCGCTATCTTAAAAGGAAAACATTAAAAAGAGTGAGCTAGAAAGCCCGTGAGTGACTTCCTTTAGAAAAAAAAACATGCTTTCATAACTCATAGTATAAATAGTTTTAAAATAGAACATTCACATTAACATACCAGGGTTCGGAAATAACATTAAGAAATAAAGAAAACATTACATAAAAACCCTAGTTTAAAATTCATCAACATAGCCTGTAGAATACTTCTACTCCCTTGTCTGAACATGAGGGAGAGCCCTTTTTTTCAATCCCTAATAACCTTAGTTGAGAGAGAGCCCCTTTTGCTCGATCTCTTAAATTTTGATAACATAATTCTTACGTGCATGTAGAACTAAATAGGATTCTGCTTACGTTACTGTACCTTCGGTAACAAGGATCATTATATAACTGGGTACCTTACCATATCTTCGGCAAAAAAGCTTAAGAGTAGGTTTTCATATCATTGCACATGTTAACATCATTTATTAGCATGTTTTCAAACTTATAAGAGTCAATGGATAATTCGTATAAATACTAAGTTATGTCATAAAAACTCAAGTAAAACGCATGGGGTTTTCTTGTAAAATTGAGTTTAGAAACATAAATCATGCGTTTAACTCAATTTCCACTACTAAAAGCATGCATTGAGCATTGATGTAAGAGCATCTATGCATTGAGAATTCATAAGTAAAACACTTAGAAAATATTTTGAAAACTAATCACTCACTGTCTTAAGCTACTTATCCAAGGGTCTGTAAGCCTCCCCTATTTACGTTTGCCTTAAAATAAGGAAAGATCCCTTAGTCAGTATAATTAGCTCTCTTTTGAGCCTAATGCATAAACTTCTTCATTGCATACTAATAATTCATCGCATCACAACTAAGTTCAATGCATCATAAACCATCTTCATCGCATTGGTTATCCTTAACCATCTTACCTTATAATTCGGCTGATAATTGGGAATCCTTCCTCAAGGTGCTTGTGTAAGCACTAAAACACTTCGTAGTCTATGCAATGAATGTATATTATGCAACGTACTTGAAACGACTTCATTGTTAACTATTTGTTTATGCCCATATGCGTTAGCACATAAAATTAATTGGTCAGCTGCTTGCTTGTTATTCGTACACAGTTGCCTGCTTATTCATCCACAACATCAGTTCAAATTCAATCTTTCATATTTCATAACTTTAGTCCCAATATTCACTTATCTAAACTCTCTTCGAAGAATTTCCTTGTAAGTAACTTAACTTACACTGTAAACCTCCGAACTTAGGTTCCTTAGATAAGCATGTTTAGCCAAAGGAATGTTATATTACATATTTATTAAATGGAAATTCATGATGTTTATAGGGATTATGAAGGCAAGGAAGGAAAAAAAATATCAAATGAAGAAACTCAATCATTAGTCTGCTGGAGGCACTAAGTGTGGAGTGACGTGGCAATTAATTCTTTGAACTCAAGAAGCGGCAGAAAGATTAAAAAGGGAAGTGAAACTTCAAAAGCATGGTTTTGACAATTGACAAGAGAAAATTTAGTGAATTCAATGCCATTTGAAAGCTGGGAGAATCTAGTTTTCAAGGTTGTCTTGCTGGAGAAAGATTGCAAGAGGAGAAGAACAAAAGTGGAGAATTTACAGAAGAGGCAGAACCATGGATTAATCAGGGCTCTAGGTGAAGTTTGGAAGTTTCAAGCCAAACTACAAGGAATTCTGGGCTAAAATATTAAGGTAAGGAAGTTTCTCAAATCTAAACAAGTTGTAGAAGGAAGTTTCTTGAAAAGAGCTTTGGATTTTGAGTTACGAATTTTTGAAGTTATAACAGGGAATTGGTGCATAAGCAGATAGCTGCTTGTGAGGAACAAGCAAACAGTTCATCATGGAGAATTATAACGAGACTTGGGCATGAGGATCTCGTTTATAAAGGAAATCTCGCTGATTTTTTAAGAAGGATCTCGCTCTAGGGGAAATCTCACTAGGAATTGAGGTGAGTATCGCTAAGAATTTCACAGGAAAAGCTTGATCTCGCTTTAGAGGATCTCGCTGGTATCGCTCTAGAGGATCTCGCTAGCATCGCTCAAAGGGGATCTCACTAGCATCGCTCAAGGGGGATCTCGCGAGCATCGCTCAAGGGGGATCTCGCGAGCATCGCTCAGGGGGGATCTCGCTAGCATCACTCAGGGGGATCTCACTGACCTCGCTCAGGGGGATCTCGCTAGTAAAGCTGTCTGTATTGATGGAAGTTCCTTTAATAAATGAATTATTTGAGATATTTTACTAGGAATTCTAAGTAGTTTAATCGGGAATTATATCTTTTCAGGCCAAGAAGAGCTAGGGAAAGCGTATAAACTAATAAGAGCCTGACGAATAGTGAGTGACTCAGTAAACTTAAGGTTTCTAATACTTATGCATATATGATCAAGTAAAGCACAGTGACATTAATGATGTATTTAAATTTCCTCAAGCAACAAATGGTTGGAGAATAACTTAATGCATATTTCCTGGCTTGTATGTGTGTAACACAGGCCAAGGTATGTTGTATAACCATTACAAAAGCCGTGTTTCTGATTTTGATATATGGTTCCTTGAAGAAGGCTATGAGAGAATGAGTTTTGTGTAAATGAGTGGCAATAGAATAACTTTGTATAAATACTAGGCAATGAAACTTAATTTGTTGTTACAAAATACACATTTGTTACAGAAGGACGTTGAGAAGGTATCTAACTAATTAGATATCGAAGGACATTTGAGAAGGTACTTGGCCAATTTGATACTGAAGGACATTGGAGAAGGTATCTGGCAATTTGATACCGAAGGACATATGAGAAGGTATCATAGTAGCTCGATACTGAAGGACAAATTTGAGAAGGTATCTGAGCGAAAGTAACTAAAATATGATGGTACTCAGTGTGGCCATGTGCTTGTAGGCAGTTATGAATGAGAAACCGAAGTATGGGTTTTTTGGCGGTAATAAACGTTTGGGAGCTAGAGCATTTAGGCTCGTTCTCAACTAGGGAATAATAATGTTTAATGATATCTGAGAATGGTTTGCAGCTACATATAAAGACAAATTCTTGAGTTTACGCATTGGTATATTTACATGTTTATAGTCATGCTACGCTTGTTGCTTTACGATTCTATAGTCACTCACTGAGCTTTTAGCTCACAAGATTTCTGTGTTTTCTCTTTTTAGGTAGCGGTCAGTTTCCTCAAAGTTGATCCTGCTGCTGCTTGCCATCGAAAGACTCGACTTATTAAAAGACTTAGGTTGATAATCCATTTATGTACACATGTTTTGTGAGGGACTAGGGTTTCTGTAGAAATGTTTGGGCCACCTGTGAATATTTTTCGATAAAAATAATGTCTTGGCTGTATACTTGTAATTATGTAATCTTCGTAAGAACTTACGCGGGAGGTTAGCTGTTTGCGTATATTACTAATAAAATGAATAGGTTGGTATCTAGATTAGAAGGCTTGGGTGGTGAGTGCTGGTAGTAGGGCTAGTAGCTACCACGGTCATATCCTCTTCCAGAATAAAAGGGTAATCTGGGAGGGGGTGTGACATACACTTACCTTAAAAATTGAACATTATTCCCTTTTAAATTGATTGGATTTTCTTTCAACTTTCCTTCATCTTGCCGAGAACTCATCAAACTACAAAGTCTTCAGGTGGCAGCAACACTTCTTCTCTCAGGCGTAAGAAAATTTTGGCAAACCATTTCTCTTCTTCATAAGGTTAATTTATACTTAGGTTTGCATGACATTTCAGCCTAATTAAGTGTCACCTGGCATACTTATCTTTCAATTGATGTCTGCAAGGCTGCCACCTGGCTTGCTTACTAGTTAATTAAGTTGAACTCTTTAGCTTAACTTCATCACATGGCCTTGCGACCACTTAAGCCTCTTCATGTCAGCGCATATTTCTACTTATTGTCATATCCTCTAAGCGTCACATTCAACGCATGATCTTCTGCCGCTTGGTTTGTCAGCTTAGCCTCAACATTGGCATACAAGGTTGGTTGCATACTTCCTTCATACCACTTTGTTGAACTTAAATATAACATCCTTACTTGGACCTTTGGCCGCATAGTTCAATAGAACAGGCCGCATGGCGCCTCATAGCTCCAACGCATGGAGTCTTCTATTTTCACTAAGTGTTAACTTCCGTCTTCTTCACCCGAGAATTCTACATTCCATGCTTAGAATAATTCTTGCCCATTTTTCCAGCTTTCCATTGTCTAACTTCGAAAACTCTCCATGCGTTGACTATGCTTACAACGTGAACACATATACTTGTAACACTTAGAAAATTTTCCTTCTCTCATCATTTAAAATGCATCATTCATTACCTACTTAGCTTACTTTTGCATTAATCTTAATACACATCTTCAATATACAATTAAGAGAACTTAAACTTAATTAACTAGTAAAACAAGTTCAGGGGTTTACAACTAGCATGTTAAATTTGTTGGGATTTACGCCTAAAGCCACATAGTTATTTATTTGACGTAATCATTGATTATTTTAAATATGCAATAATGAGTTATCAATTAAGAAAAAAATCCAAGGTTATTTCATGAGACTTGAATAGTATGTAGTGGACGTACAAGTGGATCATGTTCAAGTAATAACTCAAAAGGTCTATAGTATATGGATAAGGTTGGATGTCTTGTCTAGATAACATTATGGATACGGTTCACTTTGTAATTATTACAAACGATGTGATCCCAAATTGTTCATGTGGAGATATATGAGTGAGGGTATCCTAAACAAATAGTTTGTATAAGACTGGACTATGAAATATTTAATCTCTCTTTGTAATACCGTTGACTAAAGAAATTAACATCTCATAGGATGATATGTAACTTGATCTCAATCCTGAGTGAGTTAGACTCCTGTCTATGAGGGTTGTTCTTTGATTTGTATGGGTGAGAGTGACCGAGTCATTGACACAATAAGCCTACCATTTTGGGGACTTGACCGAGTGGGGAGTTGGAAACATAACTACACAAGATGGAATTCACTCATTTTCGCCTTTAAGGTAACTAGATAAGTAGTTTCCTCAAGTGTTGATTTCGGGTCTTGAATAAAGGGTACTTGCCCTCTTATTGGCTCAAGAGGGACTTAGTTTATGGTAGGATCATAAACAGATTGTTCATTAGAGGGATTAGTGGTACCTAAGAAGTAAAAGGTAGTTACAGGGGTAAAATGGTAATTGATCCAAGTGTAATTACAAACAACTCATGAAGGATAGACTTACTTATCATTAGATCCATTGACACAAAATATTCTACAGTACGAAAAGTGCAACTAAGGGTCTTTAGTGGAGTGACTCATAATTAATGAATGTTGATTAATAGAATGTAATTAAAGAGTTTAATTAGTTAATTTCACAGCATTAGAGCTTCTAATTTGTAGGTCCATTAGGTTCCCTTACTAGCTCACAACGGATAAACAAGGGCCGGTAGTTTTGAAAGAATTTGAATTGTTCAAATTAATTGAGGAAATAATATTAATTGTATATGATATAATTAATATAACATATATAGATACATTATAATATAGAGTTAATTTTGAATAAGTTTCAAAATTAAATTTTATAATAAAAGAAGGTTTATTGTATTTGGATAAGATTTAAATAATTATTAGAGTCATATTAAAATAATATGAATTAGAGTCATATTAAAACTATAGATTATGAGAGAGATATGCATTTAAATCGATTCAAATGTACATTTAATTAAAAATCAATTAATTAATTAATTTGATTGAATAATTAATTATATTTAATTTAAATTAATTATTATATAATATAATATAATATAATAATTATTTAATTTAATTCAAATTAATTAAAGAAGTGGGAGAGAGAAAGTGGGATAACTTCCCACTTCATGCTAAAATGCAAAAAGAGGTTTTGCATTTTGAAAAAGGATGCATGATTTGATTATTCTGCATAAGAAGTTTTTTCTGTACTCTCCTCACCATTCATCTCTTTCTCAAGGTTTTGCTGACAAATTGTTTTCTCTGTAAAAATTCTTCTCTATAACCAAAATTTCGTATCTCTTTCAAAAAGCGGTTCCCACAAGTTGGTTCTTGCCAAGAGAATATCAGGGAGGAACCAATGGTGGTGTCACGATACTGTTCGTGGAAGATCGATTGTAGAGGATGGAGAATTATTGTGAAGACCTAGAGAAGATTTGAAGAAATGTTCTTCAAAGGTGAGTTCTTCTTCCTTGGAACTCTATCATTTTTTATGCTTAACCTAGAACTTAGCATAATGTATGTCACTGTATATATCTTCTTCTTTTCTGTGCTGTTTAAGTTCTAAAAAAAAAATCAAAGCAGCAGGTGATCAATCCCTTCCGTTGTGAGATTTAGTCCCTTCAAAATTAAGTGGCCATTTTAATTTAACAAGATAAGAAAAACTCAACAAAGAAAGTATAAAGATCAAAGTAGCATGATGAATTAAAATTTACTCAAGCCATAAGGTCTGAGAGTATCCCATGAATAAATCCCTTTGAAATTTAGTTCATTAAAAAAAAAAAAAAAAGAATGAATGAATTTCCTTAATTCAAACGTCATGAGTTACAATATCAACTTTTAAAAAGTAGAAAAGTACAGAAATGAAAATTAATAAAGAAAGAACTAAACAAATGCTGGAAAATAACAATAGTAAAACTCCTTGTGGAAAAATCTCACCCTTTAGGATTCTTAAGGTTGAATTCAACCATTTTCAAGGGTGAAATCTCACTCTATACATGTTCTCATGGGGTATGAATGAGCTAGATCTATGGTTCTTTAGAAGAACTCTCATTCTTAAAGAATTTTTGGATGAGATTAGTGAGATTTCTTCTTAGAAGTGAAGGATTGTTGAAGAAGGAGGTTGAAAGGTGGCCAATAACGTTGAAAGGTGAGCACAAATCAAGTTCTTAATGCTTTCTAGTTAGTTTCGGAGTTGAAAAACAGTCGTGGATCAAAGAACTAGTAATCACAAATGATGGGCATGATCTGAAAAATGAAGGTCTTTGATGCGAGCACATTGCTCTAGCTAATGTGATCGTATTTGTGCACTTTTCCACAAAATAGTTAAAATCCACCATAAAAAATGGGACATGCATAAAAAGTGTGTTATTTACACTGGATTTAGAATGGTTTTCACACGATTTTATTAGATTGATGTTATTTGCTAGTATTTTTTTAGGATTTGAGCAAGGGAATGATATTTGGATGACACTAGAGTTAAAACTGAGTCAAAAATAAAAAAGAAAGAAGAAAGAAGCAAACATTCCCAAAATAGGGGGGCATCATGGCATTGCACAGCGCTATGTGCAATGCTCTATAAAGAATGCCCTTAAGACGAGGGCGTTGAAAGTAGCATTACAACGTCGTGAAGATCATGCACGGAAGGCAGACCTCGGTGATGTCGAACAATGTAGAAGTGTTGTCAAGATGAGGGCGTTGAAAGTAGCATTACAACATCGTGAAGATCATGCACGGAAGGCAGACCTTGGTGATGTGGAACATCGTAGAAGTGTTGTCTTGTGGTGGTGCGACATCGTCAGGTACTTTAAGAAAAAAAATGTATTTTCAAAAAATTATTTTTCTATTCAATCTTGGATTTTTGGCAACCAAATTCAGACATATACACATGAAATTAGAGTCTTAAAAATGGTTGGGCTACAAAATAGAGTTGAGAGGTTGTTTTGATGTCGTTCGAGATTCTAAGGTGCATGTTAAGGAGTTTTTGACGAGTTCCATCGACGAGATTCACCATTATTAACTTAATGTCTCTATTTGTCTACAGGGAATTAGGGCTCAATGAGGTAAAGCCCACTATAATCTCATTGTAGATGGCTGATAGATCCTTAGCTTATCCACGAGGTATAGTTGAGGATGTGCTGGTTAAGGTTAACAAGTTTACTTTCCCTGTAAGTTTTTTAGTGCTGGAGGAGGAAGACTCTGAGACTTTCACCATCTTGATAAAATTGTTCTTGGCCGATGGAAAGGCTTTGATCGATGTAGAGGAAGGTAAGTTGACCTTTAGAGTTAACAGTGAATAGGTAATCTTTAGTATCTACCGGTCCTTTAAGAAGTTAAATGAGGTTTTTTGGGAATGATGTCCTAAATCTCTTTGTATTCTCGTAGTTTGTAAACTTTGTATAAAATTATTGTTGTTAATAAAATAAGCGTTATTTTATAAGCATATACTTGGTGACATGCATTTCCTTTTATTTAGAATTATGAGGGCTGTTAAGCAGAATATGCGGCAATTATGTTAGGAATTCACGAGAAATTGAGCTTGCGGCGTTCAACATTAAGAATCTCGGCTAAGCCATTATTATGCGTTGAATTGTCTATTTTTGTAGCTAACACAAGAAGTGGACGCAAACGCGGAAATCGGGCTGCCGCATAATGACCGCATGCGGATAAAACTCTCTATCACAAAGGCGAGCGCGTTCGATCAACGCATGGGTGTTGTGGTAATCAGCCACATGCGTCCATCACATGGGAGTTGCGCTCGTCAAGCGATTGTGGTCATCGTGTAGAAGTTGCAGTATTAAACGAATGCGACTACACGATAACACATAATAGAGGGATCAATGCAAGGTTGGTGGAATGAACGCATCAATGCATCTCTCTGGAAAATCAAAAAGATGATGTTGACATCTCACCTACCACGCTGTTAGCAGCAGAGATTCAGAAAGGACTAAACGTGCTGTGAATGTCAGAATTAGAGTAGTCTATTAATGTTGTCGGCTATTCAAGCTCTATATAAAGAAGCCGATGAGCAGAATTTCAACTTGTCCGAAGATTATCCCTATAATCCAGGGTTTTCCCTGCGATCTAGACTAACGCGTGAGAAGAAAGATTTAGAGTTCTTCATCTCCCTCATCCATTCCGAATGATGACCAGAGCCTTCGACCGGAGCTAGATCTCGGAAGAGTCAACTCCACCGCTCTTCCATGGCACCACCGGCAGCCTTGATGCACATCCGCTGGAAGCAAGACATTGCTTCTAGCCGGTCGTTTCATTTCTCTTCTTTTCTTATATTGTATTGTATTACATTTTGTGATTAAGAAATTAATACATTATGTTTTCAATGCATTTCTATGTTTCCTCCGATTCCATCTCCATCTTTCTTTACTTAGCATCCTTAACTTTCATTGCATCACTTAGTGAGATTGCTAGAGTATCGCATACTTAGTTATGTGGATTAGAGATATGAAGCATGTAGCAAACCACCGAGAGGTGTGCGTTGTGTGAGTGTGTGAGAAAACCTTATTTGCTTGGTGTGAAGCTGTAGCAATACCTGTCTATAGGCTAACGTAATGCTTGTCTATAAGTAAAGTCAACAACAACTAACTGCTCGACAGGGTAAGTGGTTGGTCGCGTTAAGCAATGTAAGTTATTGTTCACTAGAGATTGGAATAATCTTGCATCAGCTAAGTTTGTGTGGTTACCTTGTCTTATGTATGCACCCATCACACCTTTAGAGCTGCTCGAGAGAGAGTCTAAAGAAAGAACCTAAGACTCGAGAGAGCTAGGTTAGAGTCGATGCTTGAGAGGGCTAGATTAGGTTTGCATAAGCAAGAATGGGGACTTAGAAATAAGCTCCATTTGTTATTACACAACGTATGCACCCTACGGAGAGGTCAATGGCTGCATCTAGGAGGTAGGATATAGTGGTTGTATGCGGTCATCTCGACATTTATGCATACACACCGCATACGTCCTAGATTTAGGCTTTTAGTGTGTGTAGCATGATCGCATAGCTTGCGTTGACTAAGGTTGCCCTAGCGGTCACTCTTAAGAGTTGCAATGAAGACATCTCCGCATTTTAGCTATTTTTCCATTCATTTTTTTCATGTCAAGAGTTGTCATGTCTCTACCTCTCTTTCATATTCCATCTGTGTAGGGTTACTATAGAAACCTTCCATCTATTCTTTTATTCAACTGCCGCATGCACATTACCACATCTATCTAGCTACAAGTCCCTGAGTTTGACCTCGAATCACCCGAGAAACTTGCGTTCACATTATACTTGGCATGAGCACAAGAAAACTTGTGACAGGATGCATGGTCATCGCATATATTTGTTAACACAAAGTCATTCCAATGCATGACCACGACGCATGATAATCATCACAAGGCGCTCCTTACTTTGGGCATGTGTCGTGGTCATGCGTTGGAATTTTATCAAGACAAGCATTGCGTTAGCCTATAGACAGGCGTTGCTACAGCTTCACACCAAACAAATAAGGTTTTCTCACACACTCACACAACGCACACCTCTCGATGGTTTGCTACATGCTTCATATCTCTAATCCACATGACTAAGTATGCGATACTCTAGCAATCTCACTAAGTGATGCAATGAAAGTTAAGGATGCTAAGTAAAGAAAGATGGAGATGGAATCAAAGGAAACACAGAAATGCATTGGAAATATAATATATTAATTCCTTAATCACAAAATGTAATACAATACAATATAAGAAAAGAAGAGAAAATGAAATGACCGGCTGGAAGCAATGTCTTGCTTCCAATGGATGTGCGTCAAGGCTGCCGATGGTGCCATGGAAGGGTGGTGGAGCTGACTTTTTCGAGATCTAGCTCTGGTCGAAGGCTCCGGTCGTCATTCCGATGGATGAGGGAGATGAAGAACTCTCAATCTTTCTTTTCATGCATTAGTCTGGATCGCAGGGAAAACCATGGATTGCAGGGATAATCCCCGGACAAGTTGAAATTCTGTTCATCGGCTTCTTTATATAGAGCTTGGATAGCCGACAACATTAATGGACTGCTCTGATTCTGACATTCGCGGTGCATTTAGTCCTTTCTGAATCTCTGAGCTAACAGCGTGGTAGGTAAGATGTCAACATCATCTTTTTGATTTTTCAGAGAGATGCGTTGATGCGTTCATTCCACCAACCTTGTGTTGATCCCTCTATTATGCGTTATCGTGTAGCCGCAATCGTACAGTGACCGCATTCGTTTAATACCGCAACTTCTACACGATGACCGCAATCGCTTGACGAGCACAACTCCCATGTGATGGACGCATGCGGCTGATTATCGCAACATCCATGCGTTGATCGAACGCCTTCGCCTTTGCGATGGAGAGTTTTCTCTGCATGTGGTCGTTATGCGGCAGTCTGGTTTCTGCGTTTGCGTCCACTTCCCGCGTTGGCTACAAAAATAGACAATTCAACGCATAATAACGCATAATAATGGATTAGCCAAGATTCTTAATGCTGAACGCCGCAAACTCAATTTCTCGTGAATTCCTAACATAATTGCCACATATTCTACTTAACAACACTCATTATTCTAAATAAAAGGCCTAATATGATTCAAATACTAATTATATGAATGACAATCATGTAATTAAATATAAATATGATTTGTATGGATAGAAATTAAATATTTGGATATGATCCAAATATAAGTTATATGGATGAGATTCATATAAGTGAATTTAATATAAATGTGATCTATATTAAATGACATGTATTGTTGAGAGAAAATAAAATCTATAGTTTATGTTGCATTTGATGCAATAAAAAACTATAGGCTATACGTTATATTTGATATAACATATAGTGTATATATATAATAAAGTAGTTATTTTGTATGTATATATATATATATTAGTTTAATTGAAACTAATTAAAGGGAAGAAGTTACAACTCCTTCCCCTTATTCTCTCAATGTTTTTACGTTGGTTGTGAAGAAGGTGGTTGGAAATTTTTCATCATCTTTCTCAATTGGCTCTGAGAAAAGAGTTCTCTCCAAGAAAAAATTTACAGAGAAGAAAAGTTCTTCTCTTCCCTCTCCTCCTCTCCTCCTCTCCATCTCTTTCCCTTTTCCAAGGATTCAAATAAAGTGTGAAACCGGATTTCAATTTCCCTACTTAAGCAGGTAATTAAGGCAATTAACTAAGTATAAGTTAAATCCTATGTTGAAGAGAAGGAAAATTTCTAAGTGTTAAATAGATTTTCCTTGAGTAGCTTTGAGTTAAGCCTTAACTAGTAAAAATTTGGCTAAGTGTAAAGTCAAAAGAAAACATGTGTTTGGTGATAGGAAGTTTGCCCAATCGTTGGCATGACAAGGGACGCATGTTGGCCGAAGCGTTGGCAAGAGGCATTGCCCAAAGGTTTCTCATGCGTTGAGGCTACGTGAGCGAGAGCGAGAGAGCTAGACAATGAGCGCAAGGCGCTAGGCGGACAATCGTGTAACTACATACGGTGCTAAATGATAGCACTAGACGATAGCGCTAAACAATGTGCTTGGGTGCTAGACGATAAGCGTAGACGCTAGACGATGCATTAGGCGCGAGAGCTAGACGATGGGCGTTGCACAATAGGCAAAGTGCTAGACGATGGGTGTGTGTGATAGACGCAAACGCTAGACGATGGCGCTACACAATAAGCGGATGCGCTAGACGATGGGCATGATGCTTTAGATGATAGACGTTAGCACTACACGATGAGTAACAGTGAGATCATTAACAACGAGAGATACAAGATGAGCGACAGCGAGATCGTTAAGAGCGAAAGATTACTAAACGATGATCTATGCGATAGGTGCAGCCGCTATGTGATGGGCTATGTTCTAGATGATGAGTGGCAGCGAGATCGTTAGCAACGAGAGATCACTAGACGATGGAACTATGCGATGGGGTGTAAGTGCTATGCAATGGGCACAAGCACTAGATGATTGGCAACAGCGAGAGGGCTGGATGATGAACGACAGCAAGAGAGCTGGATGATAAGTGACAATGAGAGATTAGCTAGATGATGGAGCTATGCGATGAAGTGCAAGAGCTACATGATGGACTAGATGATGGGCCAAGTGTTTATGCGGTGCTGGGCGATGCATTGTCTGAAGGAGTCATGCGGCCAAGTGATTGCAAGCGTTGGCTTGGAAGCTAAGCCTTGCCTTGATCGCATAGATGCTTATCACATAGTTGCTTGCTACACAATCAGTTGCAAGGTGATTCATTGAAGGATGGTTCGGTTCGAGCGGTTCAAGACCTGGTTCACCTGTTTCGAACCGATTGATTCAATTTTATGTTAGTTAGCCTTTTTTTTTTCATTTTTAGAGGTCCTATCTCGGTCCATCAACTGTTAGTGTAAATATACATGCGATGTATGTTTAATATATTATGTCATAATGTATGTCATATAGTTTAAAAACCCACCATAGGTTATGCATTTAATTTCATGCATCATTTATATTATAAATGTTATAATATATGTATATGCATGATTTAAATTACAAGAAGCATGCTCATGTATCATATAATATAAGTGTTATACTATATGCTTGCATGCATAAATAACATAGCCATGCATCATTTATATTATAATCGTTATAATATATAGTTTAAATGTATGCATGTGATGTATGTTATTTAATTTGATTACTTTGATATATATAAGTATTATGTATATGTAGTAATGAAATGAACATTGCATGATGCATGACATTACTTAGGTAATCTTATCAACGTTATAATTTTATAAAGTATGTCAATCATTGCAATGTAGATTTTAATTTGTTTCATTTACTTTATAAGAGTTATAAATAAATGAAATTAGAAATTAAAATCAATAACTAAGAGTTGCATGCAAACTTAGGTAAAATCATTTAAAATAGTTTTAAAATATGATTGAGATAGACCTAAGTTCACAAATTTCTAATAAGATTAGAAATTAGATTAATCTTTTAAATCGGTTTAATAGGGTTAATTGATTTCAATAAAAGATTAATTTTATAGCAAATATATCTATAAGAGACCTTTTGTCTAAGGCGGGTTCTGGCTAGGCTGGGGTACTTACGATGACGGAAACAGAATACCCCTTAGTAAGGTGAATTAGATGGATTTGCTACAAGCATGAAATTGTTGATTAACATTTGTTAAAATGTTTAGCGAATATTAATAAAAATTGTTTAACTTTCCAAAGTAAGTATTTAGGCAAACATAAACAATCACTTAGTAAAAATAATTAGTCATATTTTTCCTAAGTAAATTAAACCATAGGTTGTTAAAATACTTACTGGGAGGAAAAATGTATATGATATGTCATTTTCCCACTCACGTTTCTCCCTTAATATTCACACCATAAGACTCATGCTTGGCCTTGAGGCGCCTTGGCAGCGTCCCCCTTCAGATGGTGTTTGTATGGGTCAATATTAAGGTAATGGAGAAAGTATTTATAGTAAGTGGGAGAGGGATGTGTGTCAACATGTCCTACGGTCTCTTTCATTGATTTTCACCATGAGACCTTCTTGCACGGCCTCGAGGCACCCTGGGAGCATCCCCCTTTGGATGGTTTGTGCAATAGGTCAATATTAAGGCGAACTTCAGAAATGGATATGTCCGTTTCTACGAATGCTACTTTCTTGGAGGAGGATCATATTAAGGAGCACAGTCCACGTAGTAAAGTCGTGTTACGTGAGCTTTCCAACGAAATTACTGAAACTTTAACAAGAGTTGTTGAAGAGTCTGCTTCATCAGCAAGAGTTGTTGATGATAGTTCAACTGATAGGTCGGTTCCACCTCAAGAGTTGAGGAAACCTCGATTCAGTGGGAGGGTTGCAAACCTGCCCGTTTACTATATGGGTTTCACGGAAATCCTAGCTATGGTAGCCGATAGCGACGTTGAGGATCCTTTATCTTATTAGAAGGAAATAGAGGATGTTGACTGGGATAAATGGGTCAAAGCCATGGATCTCGAGATGGAGTTGATGTACTTCAACTCAGTGTGGGATCTTGTAGATCAACCTGATGGGGTAAAACCTATAGGTTGTAAATGGATCTACGAGTGGAAACAGGGTACCGATGGGAAGGTGCAAACCTTCAAGGCTCGACTTGTGGCAAAGGGTTATACCCAGGTAGAGGGAGTCGACTATGAGGAGAATTTCTCGCCTGTTGCCATGTTGAAGTCGATCCACATCCGCTTGTCCATTGCCGCTTATTTTGATTATGACATTTGGCAAATGGACGTCAAGATGGCCTTTTTGAATGGAATCTTGAGGAGACCATTTATATGGTATAGCCCAAGGGATTCATTGCCCAAGGTCAAGAGCAAAAAGTTTGCAAACTGAATCGGTTCATTTATGGGTTGATACAGGTGTCTCGATCTTGGAATATTTGAATTGATACTGCGATAAAATCATACGACTTTGACCAAAACGTTGATGAGCCTTGGTTATATCCGATGGACACAGAAATATATTTGTGGTAAGAAGAGTGTAGCTGTCGATCTTTAGTGGAATGACTAACAGTTAATGGATGGTGGATCTCGTGGCTAAAGTGTTTAGTTAGCTATTCATGTATCGTTTGAGCTTTGAGCCATAGGTTCATAAGGTCCCTTTTGTAGCTCAATCGATTCAAGATGGGAATCAGTTTTTGGGTCAGTTTGAAGTGTTCAAATTGACAAGAGGGAGTTCGATTATATATGATATAATTGAAATGGTTAATTATATATGATATGATTGACCTTATATATGAGATACATTATTCGAAAGAAAATGGATATAAATATGATTTATATCTAGTGGAGGAGAAAACACTATGGTTTATATGTGATATGAAACTATAGGTTAATGAATACAATATGATAATATTTATCGAGTGATTACTAAACGATCGCCTATACGATCGCTACCTATTTACTACACGATCGTATACCTTCTTCTAAACGATCAAGCATTGTCTATATGATAGACCCTGCCCTTCTCCCACTTTTTGATCGTTGTATACGATCTTCATATCCTCCTTCCCTCTACCAAATTCGAACAAAGCCCACTCTTTGGATTCTCACACCGAGAATATCGAGGGTTCTAAGTGGTGTTGTCATCCCCATTGTTGCAGTGTTTGTGTGGAGGCCATTCGTGAGTAGGCGATCGGGTGTTGGTGAACGATTGCTTGACGTTCCAGCGAGAGAGAGAGCACCAGTTCGCTTGGAGTGAACGAGATTTTATGTGGAGGAAAGTTCTTCAACTGGTACGTATTTGTTCTCTTGTTTATTTTGTTTGAAAGCATGCCGATAATTTGTAGTATATTGCATAACTTGTCTGGTAGATTGTAAATGTGGAAATTTTGTCACAATATATTTGGAACGATCCGCTTCTGCTCAGAGGTACTCTTGTATAAGAGTTCCTTAAATTGGTATCAGAGCCAGGTTCTGATATTCTAAATTCATTGATGCAAAGAATTGAATTTTCATTCTCGGTGGGTAAAAGCATATCTGCTCTCTGTTTAAGCATTAAATAGTTTGTGGATGTGGTTAATGAAGTTTCTGGGATGAAGCCTTTGGATTGTTTAAATTCTTTTACATTTCAAGTTAATTGTAAGGGCCCCTGTGTTTTTGGGCATATTAACTGCTATCGAGTCTGTAATTTCAAAGAGTTTGAGTATGTGAGTTGTTTGTGAAGAAGCTTTGTAGCAAGGGTTGTTTTTCTTCAAGGATGAAGACGACCAAACGTTGGTCGGGTTGTGTAAACGATGGGGTAGATGATCTGTCAGTATCGGATACTCGGGAGCTGGTTAACGCGCGCGCACTAGATGATCATGTAGCTCAGCAAGCTTCATCGCTTAGTTACTGACTACACGATTGTAGAGTAAATCGTTTACTTAAGCGCTTGTTAAGTGATCATCTAGATGATCGGGCTTCCCAGCTTCATTGTTATCTAAACGATCGTTTAGCATCCACGTGTTTTTGTCTTGTGCGCTAAACGGTCGTATACCTGGACGCGTTTACTAAACGATGGGAGCTTCATCCGTCAGTTCAAGACCCGGTTTGCTAAAGGATGGGAGCTTCGCCCGACGGTTCAAGACCTGGTTCGCTTAATGGAAAATGTAATAGATAGAGTTTTTCCTTTCGATTTTGAGGTGGTTCATCCTGTTCCATTAATTTTTGTGAATGTACAGAGGATGTATGTTTATTTATATGTCATATGGTATTCCATATAGAAGAAATCCCACCTTAGATTATGCATTGGTCATGCATCATATCTTTATTATAAGTGTTATGATTTAGAGAAGCATGATTTAAATTACTAAGAGCATGCTCATGCATCATATAGTATAAGAGTTATATTTATGCATGCATAAAGCATAGACATGCATCATCTTTATATGATATGTGTTATAGTATAAGGGTGTATGGAGCATGTGTTCCACGTTCGTTACTTGTATATAAAAGTTATGTATAGTAATAAATGGACATTGCATGAAGTATGACACATAGGTTAAATTTATAAGAGTTATAAAGGCCTTGCTGTGTGGCAATGTGGTTTTAGTTGTTTTTGTTTATAAAGGTTATAAGGAAATTAGAACTAAAATTAATAAGAAAGATGTGCATGCCCACTTAGGTTTAAATCATGATTTTAAAAATGTTTTAAAACTTGGTGGAGATAGACCTAAGACCACAATTCTAATATGATTAGCAACCTTGTTGGACATGGTTCATTCGATGATGAGTTACGCTTCCTTACCGGACTCGTTTAGGGGTTTTGCAGTGGAAACTGTGATATATATACTCAATTGTGTTCCTTCCAAGAGTGTTGCAAAAACACCTCTGGAGTTGTGGAACGGGCGTAAAGCTAGTTTACGTCACTTTCGCATATGGGATTGCCCAACACATGTGCTTGAGGCTAATCCAAAGAAATTGGAACCACGGTTAAGGTTGTGTCTCTTTGCAGGCTACCCTAAAGGTACATGAGGGGGTTACTTTTATGATCCGTCAAAAAACAGGGTGTTCGTTTCTACGAATGCTACTTTCCCGGAGGAGAATCATATTAGGGAGCACAGTCCATGTAGTAAAGTTGTGTTACGTGAGCTTTCCAACAAAACTACTGAAACTTCAACAAGAGTTGTTGAAGGGTCTGCTTCATCAACGAAAGTTGTTGATGATAGTTCAACTGGTAGGTCAATTCCACCTCAAGAGTTGAGGGAACCTCGACACAGTGGGAGGGTTGCGAACCTGCCCGTTCGCTATCTGGGTTTCACGGAAATCCTGGCTATGGTAGCCGATAGCGACGTTGAGGATCTGTTGTCTTATCAGAAGGTAATGGAGGATGTTGACCGGGATAAATGGGTCAAAGCCATGGATCTCGAGATGGAGTCGATGTACTTCAACTCAGTGTGGGATCTTGTAGATTAGCCTGATGGGGTAAAACCTATAGGTTTTAAATGGATCTATAAGTGGATACGGAGTACCGATGGGAAGGTGCAAACCTTCAAGGCTCGACTTTTGGAAAAGGGTTATACCTAGGTGGAGGGAGTCGACTATGAGGAGACTTTCTCGCCTGTTGCCCTGTTGAAGTCGATCCATATTCGCCTGTCCATTGCCACTTATTTTGATTATGACATTTGGCAAAATGGATGTAAAGATGGACTTTCTGAATGGCAATCTTGAGGAGACCATTTATATGGTGCATCCCAAGGGATTCATTAGTAAACAGTTTGCAAACTTAATCGGTCCATCCTATGGTCAAGAGTAAACAGTTTGCAAGCTTAATCGGTCCATTTATGAGCTGAAACAGGTGTCTCGATCTTGGAATATTCAGATGATACTGCGATAAAATCGTATGACTTTGACCAAAACTTTGATGAGCCTTGGTTTTATCCGATGGATACAGAAATATATCCGTGGTAAGAAGAGTGCAATTGTTGGTCTTTAGTGGAATACCCGGTAGTTAATGGATGGTGGATCTCGTGGCTAAAGAGTTTAGTCAGCTATTCATGTACCGTTGGAGCTTCGAGCCATAGGTCCATAAGATCCCTTGGGTAGCTCAATGGATTCAAGTTGGAAATAAGTTTTTGGGTCAGTTTGAAGTGTTCAAATTAACAAGAGGGAGTTCGATTATATATGATATGATTGAAATGGTTAATTATATATGATATGATTGACCTTGTATATGAGATACATTATTTGGAGAAAAATGGATATAAATATGATTTATATCTAGTGGAGGAGAAAACACTATGGTTTATATGTGATATGAAACTATAGGTTAATGAATATAATATGATTATATTTATTAATTTTAATTGGACAATTATAGGATAACTGTGCCTGCCGTTTTCTTTGTAACCTTCTGTTAGTGAGAGGTTCTAATTCAGTTTTTGTAACTGAAGAATAAAATGAAAATTGTTTTCATTTTGCAAGTGATCGGTAATTCGCTCAAGAAAAGTGTATACTGCCTATTGCTTAGCTAACTAAGAGACTATATGATAGCTCGAAGTTACTACACGATCGTATAAACACGCGCCTTTTCTAAACGACCGCCTACATTTTACTTAACGATCGTCTAGCACCGAATGATTACTAAACGATCGTCTATACGATCGCTACCTATTTATTACACGATCGTATACTTTCTTCTAAACGATCAAGCATTGTCTATAGGATAGACCCTGCCGTTCTCCCACTTGCTTGGTCATTGTATACAATCTTCATATCCTCATTCTCTCTACCAAATTCGAACAAAGCCCACTCTTTGGATTCTCACACCGAGAATACCGAGAGTTCTAAATGGTGGTGTCATCCCTATTGTTGCAGTGTTCGTGCGGAGGCCATTCGTGAGTAGACGATTGGGTGTTGTGAATTATTGCTTGACGTTCTAGCGAGAGCGAGAGCACCAGTTCACTTGGAGAGGACGAGATTTTCTGTGGAGAAAATTTCTTCAACTGGTACGTATTTGTTCTCTTGTTAATTTTTTTTGAAAGCATGCCGGTATTTTGTAGTATATTGCATAACTTTTCTGGTAGATTGTAAATGTGGAAATTCTGTCACAATGTATTTGAAACGATCCGCTTCCACTTAGATGTACTCTTGTATAAAAGTTCCATCACACTGCACATGAGATGATGGAATCAATGCGAGAATTGTTTGAACGAAGGTTCTCACAATTCAATCAAAATAGAATTGATGACAATGAAACTAGTAGTGTCAAGATAATCTCTAGTCTTTATTGAATGTCGAGGGGCTAACAGAGATAGCAGTTGTTGCCAACTCTGATGAAGTTCATTGACGAGGATTGTTCTCTGAAATGAAACTTGGAGTTTATGAATTGGGTTCTGGAATTGATCCCACTACTCTTCAGAAAAGGAAGAACTTCAATGAAAATAAATTTGATTTATTTGTCTTGGAGACATGCTTAGTAGAGAATGTTGATTGTTCCATGATAGTTGATTCAGAAGCTACTAGCCACGTGTGTTCTTCTCATCAAGGACTTAGTTCCTAGAAACAGTTGGAAGCTAAAGCGATGACTCTTAGAGTTGGTACTAGTGAGGTTGTTTCAACTATTGCTATAGGTAGGCTTTAGTTATTTTTGGACAAGAAATGATATACGTTAATTAGTAACGTATACGTAGTTCCTCATATCAAGAGGAACCTACTTTCTGTTTCCTGTATGATTGAACAAAATTATTCCATATCCTTCTCTGAGAATAAAGTGTGTATTTTTTAAGTATGGAATGGATTTATGTTTTGGTTCAATGGAAATAACTTATATGTACTAAGGTTGTTAGTCATAAAAGTGGTGCTCAATACTGAAATGTTCAAAACAACAACAATTGTAAAAAGACCGAGAATTTCTCCTAAAGAAAATGCCCATCTTTGACATCTAAGGTTAGGTCACATCAATCTCAATAGGATTGGAAAGTTGGTGAAAAGTAGACGTCTAAATGGTTTAGAAGAAAACTTCAGTATGTGAATCATGCCTTGAAGGCAAAATGACCAAATGACCTTTTACTGGAAAAGGTTATAGAGCCAAAGAAATCTTGGAGCTTATATGTTCAGACCTTTGTGGTCCGATGAATGTAAGAGCACGAGTTGGGTATGAATATTTCATCCCTTTGATAGATGATTATTTTAGATTTGGGTATCTATACCTAATGCAATATAAGTCTGAAGCTTTTGAAAAGTTCAAGTAGTACAAGACTGAAGTTGAAAACTTATAGGTAAAAAGATAAAAACATTACGATCTGATCGTGGTGGAGAGTATATGGACTTAAGATTCTAAAACTATATGATAGAACATGAAATCACGTCCCAACTCTTAGCCCCAGGTAACTTCAACAGAATGGTGTATCGGAAATAAAAATCAAAACCCAATTGGACATGGTTCGGTCTATGATGAGTTATGCTGATCTTCCTGACTCGTTTTGGGGATATGCAGTAGAGACAACAGTTTATATTTTGAACAACGTTCCCTCAAAAAGTGTTTCTGAAACACCATTTGAGTTATGGAGAGGTCGTAAAGGCAGTTTACACCACTTTAGGATTTGGGGATGTCCAACCTATGTGCTTATGGAAAACCCCAAAAGGTTGGAACCTCGTTCAAAAGTGTGCCTATTTGTAGGTTACCCCAAGGAAATGAGAGTTGGGTACTTCTATGATCCAAGTGAAAATAAAGTGTTTTTGTTGAAAAACGCTACCTTCTTGGAAGAAGACCACATGGGGGATCATAAACTGCGAAGTAAACTTGTTTTAAGTGAGATTTCTAATGAGACTGTTGAGACTTTAACAACAGTTGTTGAACAGGCTGATAGATCAACAAGGGTTGTTGATGTCAGTTTATCTAGTCATCCATCTCAAGAGTTGAGATTGCCTTGATGTAGTAGGAGGGTTGTGAACTCACCTCTACGCTACATGGGTTTAACAGACGCCCAAAACATCATAACTGATGATGGAATCCACGTACTTCAATTTTGTTTGGGAGCTTGTAGATCAACCCGATGGGGTAAAACCTGTAGGTTGTAAATGGATCTACAAGAGGAAAAGAGGTGTAGATGGAAAGATACAGACCTTTAAAGCTAGACTTGAGGCAAAGGGTTATACCTAGGTTGAGTGATAACGGGCAGAAATGCACATTATCATAGTGCTAAGTTCTTAAACAATGTTGACTTGCGTTGATAAAATATGTTAAATTACGTCCATTAAGCATCAATTTCATAATATTGCGGTCGCATGCATTCATCGCATAGGAACAGTTGATTTTTGTATTTTTATGCAGAATATGCATTAATGCAAGGTAAGAATTGCGATCATAGGAAATCATAGGTCGAACGCAACTTCACTGCAAGGCTTTACAATGATTGTGCTCGTAAACATTTGCTCGAGAAAGATTACTACATCTTGGTCAGTGCAACATGGTGGGCGCATCTAGGTGAAAGGCTAATTAATTGCGATGGGACAGAAAGCTGATGACAGTCGAATCCGAATTAAGTTGACAGCCGATAACGATCACAAGTACATTCATCTTTTGGGTGACAAATATTCGATGCATCAGCCAGAAATTAAAGCCATCTCATCTGTACAATCATGAGAGAGAAGCCGCCTTTCACCATGGATGTTCTTTAAATACCAAGGCAAGCCTTCAGAAAAAGGGTTGATCAGTTAATCAGTTCCACAAGTTCACGCCTTTATCCATAGTTTTCCTTTTCATTTTAAGGTGGAGCAAGAGAAGAGTGGTTACGCCAGAGATCGCTCAGGGCAACTAGAGAGAGAACCTCAAAGGCATAGAAGCAGAGAGTGGGCCGACTCTCTCGAGAGTGAGATTATCTTTTAAACACGAGTAGAAAATAGTGTAAAAGCCTGGGCAACAAGAGATTTCTACCAGGCCCTTTATTCTATACTTGCATTGTTATTTTGTACTTCATCTTTATATTTATTCAATGGAAGTTCTATTTCTACATCTGATCACTCTCTTAGCATGCATGAGTAGCTAAACTAGTCGAATGGGTTTAGAAGAACTAAACTAACATGACCTAGGAAGTTCATTGCTTGCGATTGTCTTGTTTTATGCTGTGCAAAATACCCTTTAGAGTTACTCGAGAGAGAGTCTAAAGAAAGAACCTAATGACTCAAGAGAGCTAGGTTAGAATCTGGACTCGAGAGAGCAAGATTAGAACTGCATAAACAAGAGATAGGGACTTAGAGATAAGCGCTGTTTGTCAACTGCATCGCATGAATCCTAGAGATGGGAATGATATTATGTGGTCGCCTTATTTGTGTGTGTGTCATTTTGTCATCGCATAAATAAGAATAGAGGCTTATGTGTAGGTCCTATAGACTTAGCGCATATATCGCATGCGTTCTAGCCTTAGAAGCCGTGGTATTCGCACCGAGAGGTGGTTTACTGTTGTATGCATGTTGCATGATCGCATAGCATGAACGCATCCTAGGAATTGTTAGCCGAAACTTTTCTCAACCCCTTCACCGCATACTCATCGCATTTCCCATTGAATCAACTCTTTTCAAACTCTGCCATATTTGTTTATTTTTCATTAATGCAATCAACAACAAACCAACAATTTATTTATTTGGTTACCGCAAAGTGTAATAACCCGAACTCTAATTACTTTTAAGTATGAGTAAGTAATGTGATGTCTTCTAATGAGTTAAATGAAGCCATGGTTTAGGATGGATAGAGGATGGAAGCAAGAAGAAATAAGTTCTTATGTAGCTAAATGTAAACCCCGAATTCTAAGTTTCCTAAACAAGCATGTTTAGCCAAAGGAATGATATATTAAATATCTAATAAGTGAAAATCCATGTTATTGATAGGAATTGTTGAGAAAGGAAAGGAAAAACATGTTAAATAAGGAAACTCACTTATTGGTTTGGCATGTGGCAGTTAATCCTTGAATTCGGGAGGTGGCAGGAAGATTAAAAGAGAAAGGGAATTTCAAAAGCATGGTTTTTGCAATTTACAAGAGAAAATTTAGTGAAAGAGGTGTCATTTGAAAGCTGGGAGAATCTAATTTTTGAGGTTGTCTTGCTGGAGAAAGATTGCAAGAGGAGAAGAACAAAAGTGGAGAATTTGCAGAAGAGGCAGAATCTTGGGTTAATCAGGGCCCAAGGTGAATATTAGAAGCTCCAGGCCAAAATATAAGAAATTTTTGGTTGAAATTTTAAGGTAAGAAAGTTACTCAATTCTAAACAAGTTTGTAGAAGGAAGTTTCTTCAAAAGAGGTATGGATTTTGAGTTATGAATTTTTGAAATTGTAATAGAGAAGTTGTGCATAAGCAGACAGCTGCTTGGGAAGAACAAGCAAACAACTCATATGGAGAATGAGGATCTCGCTTATGAAGAAAATCTCGCTAATTTTGTGCTGAGGATCTCGCTAGTGAAGGAAATCTCGCTAATTTTGTGATGAGGATCTCGCCTAGAAGGAAATCTCGCTACAAATTGGGTTAAATCTCGCTGGAAATGTGATTATCGCTAGGATGAAGGATCTCGCTCATGAGAAGGATCTCGCTGATGAGGATCTCGCTGATGAGGATCTTGCTCATAAAGAGGATCTCACTCATGTGGAGGATCTCGCTCATGAGAAGAATGCACTCATGATGAGTATCTCGCTAGTAAAGTTGTCTTTGATGATGGAAGTTCCATTAGTAAATGAACTATTTGAGGTATTTTGCTAAGAATTCTAAGTAGTTAACCAGGAATTATGTTCTTTCAGGCCAAGAAGAGCTAAAAGAGGCGTATAACCCGTTAAGAGGTCAACGAGCTATGAGCGACTCTGATGATTTAATGTTTTAATGATTTAGAAACTATGATTTCTTAGAAGATATTTCTCATGATAAGTGTTCAAATGAAGTGCCAAGCAACATATGTTTGAAGCTATTTCTCATGCTAAGGAAAGCATGTTTTCCACGAAAATTGACACGATTTAAATATGTTATCTTATCCAAATACTTTCAGCATGTTTTAGTAACTCCATTTTCATGATATTTACTAGTGTATGGGTTTTCCAAGTATGTTTTCCATGTCTAACGCATGCTAGTGATTTTTACAAGCTGGTTCAGTATGTTTTAAGCCAACTTATTTCACAAGTATGAAGCATGCGTCAGGGTTAAAGCTAAGGTTGAATGAAGCTTGATGTACTATGTTTTAAATACCTAAGGTTGTCAAAGTACTGCGTTGGTATTCTTAAACAAAATGAAAAGGGATACTGAAGGTAAGGAAGGTATCCTAAAGAGTTTTCTATGCTAAATTTGAAAACTATTCTTTTAATGCTCTTCGAGAACTTGATAGGTTAAGTGGGCCGGATACTGAAGGTAAGGAAGGTATCTGAATAAATTTACTGAACGTGTTGGCGGTACATAGAAAACACCACGAGCACGTTGGTAATACGACATCGAGGGATTGAGCAAAAGGGTTCTCCCTGACTAAGGTTGACGTTGAGGGTTAGATCTAGTAGTTCAATCTCAACTAAGGATAAAGAGAGGTCGAAGTATGGGTCTCCTAGGCTATATACTAGCAAAGGGAGGCCGAAGTATGGGTCTCTTTGCTGATAACAGGCGTTGGGAGCTAGAGCGATGTATACTCGTTCTCAACTAGGAATAATGATGTTTAATGGTGGTTTTAAAAGTTTTGTGTAGACGTTTGCTTGGTACATTTTAGTTCCAGTATTATGTTTTTAAGCTTTCAGTTTAAGCATGAGATTTATGTCATTATTAAGTCACTCACTGGGCTTCTAGCTCACATTTTCAAATGTTTTCCTTTTTAGGTAGCGGTCAGTTCCCAAAAGACTTTTCTGCTGCTGCTCTGCCACTCAAAGAAACAAGTTGAAGGAAGTGTAATTGAAAACCTGTATTAGTTAGTACACATGTGTCTGTCTAGTGACTAGTATACTAGATGGGGCTCATTAAGTTGTAATATTCATATATGAACAATGCTGCGAAACCCTGCAATGTAAATGTGTTAAGTTTCGAGTTAATATGTTGGTATATTGATGATGTGTATGTATTCAGGGTTTGAGTAAAAGTTAACAGGTTAGTTAGGTAGTAAGTGCCAACAAAAGGGTTAGTAACTGCTGCAGTCACCATTCCATCCAAGTTAAGAGGGTAATCTGGAGTGGGGTGTGACACAGTTTTCTTAAAAATTACCAACGCAACCTGTTTTCACAAGTCCCTATGTTCAACCCTGGACTTATTAGAAAACTCAGTGGAATTTTCACTTGGATGCCGTGGAGGAAACTTGAGTGCACAATGCAATTTCATCAACGCATATCATCCATAATCCACTTCATAAAATCAAGCATCATTGAAGGAGTGGACTATGAATAAGCCTTCTCACCTTTTGTCATGTTAAAGTCTATCAGGATTCTGTTGTACATAGCCATTATGACAATGAGATATGGCAAATGGACATCAAGACAACCTTTTTGAATGGTAATCTTGAAGAGACCATCTACATGATTCAACTAGAAGGATTCATTTAGCAAGATCAAGAGCAAAAGGTTTGCAAGCTTAATTAGTCCATTTATGGACTGAAACAAGCATCTCGATCTTGGAATATAAGATTTGATACTGCGACCAAATGTTATGACTTTGATCAGAATGTTGATGATCCTTGTGTTTACAAGAAAATCATCAACAGCTCAATAGCTTTCCTCGTGGTGTATGTGGATGATATCCTACTCATTGGGAATGATGTAGATTTTTTGGCTAATGTAAAGTAATGGCTAGCCGCCCAATTCCAAATGAATTATTTGGGCGAGATGCAGTTTATTCTGGGGATCCAGATTATAAGGGATCGTCAGAACAAAAGGTTGGCCTTGTCTCCGGTATCGTATATTGACAAGATGCTTGTTAAATATTTGATGCATAATTCCAAGAAGGGTTTATTACCTTTCAGGCATGGAATTGTATTGTCTAAGGAATAGTGACCTAAGACTCCTCAAGCGGTTGAGGAAATGAGACAAATACCCTATGTATCGACTATTGGTAGCCTTATATCCGCAATGTTATGTACTAGACCTGACATTTTCTATGTAGTAGGGATTTTCAGTCGATATCAGTCTAATCCAGGATTAGATCACTAGATGACGGTCAAAACGATCCTCAAGTATCTTTGGAGAACGAGGGACTATATGCTCGTGTATGGAGATAAGGATTTGATCCTTATAAGATGCATAGACTCTAACTTTCAGACTGATTGAGATTCTTAGAAATCCATATCAGGCTCAGTGTTTACTCTGAATGAAGGAGCTATAGTATGGCGAAGTATCAAACAAGGATGCATCGCAGACTCCACTATGGAAGCTGAATATATAACTTCTTGTGAAGCTGCTAAAGAGGCTATTTGGCTTAAGAAGTTTCTTACTGATTTGGAAGTTTTTCCAAATATATCTTTGTCCATCACACTTTATTGTCATAAAAGTGGTGCTGTGGAAAATTCTAAGGAACCTAGGAGTCACCGAAGAGGCAAGTATATAGAACATCATTTGATTCAGGAGATTGTGCATCGAGGTGATGTGATTGTCACGAAGATTGCTTTAAAGCACAATGTTGCTGATCTATTTACAAAGGCTCTCACGGCTAAAGTGTTTGAGGGTCATCTAGAAAGTCTGGGTCTACGGGATATGCGACACATTGCCTAGGACAAGTGGGAGATGTTACTTGGGTAGTGTATGCCCTAGTTTATTGTATTTTGTACTTTATTTGTATTGTTCATTAGTCTCCCTAAGCTTTAGGACAAGTGGGAGATTGTTGGGAATGGTGTACTAAATCTCTTTGTAATCTCGTAGTTTGTAAACTTTGTATAAACATATTACTATTAATAAAATAAATGTTGTTTTATGAGTATATACTCAATCCAATAAACTAAGATCCGAGGTTATTTCATGTAATTTAAACAAGTATGTAGAGACATACAAGTGGATATTGTTTAAATAATAACTTAAATGATCTGTAGTAGATGGATAAGAGTGGGTACCTTATCTTAGTGACACTATAGATATGACCCGCCGCTTTGTAGGTATTACAAGTGTTGTAAAGTGCTACAAATGGTCTGATCCTGATCATTCATGTAGAGATATGTGAGTGGGTGTATCCTATACAAAGATTTTGTATAAGACCATACCACGAAATGATTAGTCTCTTTATATAACGTCGTTAATAATAGAAACTTACATTTCACTAGGATGACCGTAGGTGACATGACCTGAATCTTAAGTGAGTTGTGAACTCCTGCTCATGAAGGCGGTCCTTTGATTTGTATGGGTGAGTGTGGCTAGATTGCCAACTCAACAAGCCTACCATTTTAGGGATTCGTCTGATTGGGGAGCTAGGAAAACAACTGCACAAGATGTAATTCACTTCTTCCTCGATGTAGGGGCAAGTAGATAAATTGCTCCCTTAAGGGCTTATTTCGGGTCTTGAACATAGTGACCACATCCTCTCTTGGCCCGAGAGAGACTTAGTCATAGTTGGACTATGATTTATTGTTCATTAGATGGATCAGTGGTACTTAAGGAGTTAGATGTAACTACAAGGGAAAAACAATATTTTGGCTCAATTGTACTTACAAGCAATTTGTGAAGGGTCATCGCACTGTTGATTGGTTATATCCTATGGACACAAAAATTTATCTGTAGTGCGAAGAGTACAGCTGTCGGTCTTTAGTCGAGTGACCGACAGTTAACAGATGTTGGGTAATTTAATTAAAGAGAAAATTAATTATCCAGTACCATTGGAGCTTCAGTCTACCGGTCTATAAGGTTCCCTTTGTAGCTCAACATGGATTTAATTTTGAATTAATTTGAAGTGTTCAAATTAATTGAGGGAATTAATTATATATGATATAATTAAATTGAATATATATGTGATATAATTAATATAATGTATCTGATACATTATAATTTAAGGTAATATTAGAGGAATTTGGATATGACTCAAATACCAATTATATGAATAAGATTCATGTAATTAAATATAAATATGATTTATATTGAGAGGAATTAAATATTTTGACATGATCCAAATATCAATTATATGGATGAGATTCATATAAGTGAATTTAATTTAAATGTAATTTATATTAAATGTCATGTATTGTTGAGAGAAAATAAAATCTATAGTTTATGTTGCATTTGATGCAAAATAAAACTATAGGCTATATATATATAATAAAGTAGTTATTATATATATATTATTAATATTAATTTAATTGAAATTAGTTAAAGGGAAGGAGTTACAACTCCCTCCCCCTATTCTCTCAATTTTTTTACATGGGTTGTGAAGAAGGCAGTTGGAGATTTTTCATCTTCTTCCTCAATTGGCTCTAAAAGAAGAGTTCTCTCCAAGAAAAAAGTTTATAGAGAAGAAAATTTCTTCTCTTCTCTCTCCTCCTTTCCATCTCTTTCCCTCTTCCAAGGATTCAAGCAAAGCCCACAACTCTTGCTTGAATCCTTTATCCCAAGAGAATACAGAGGATTCTCAAATGGTGGTGTCCGTTCTTAAAGAAGGAGATTCACATGGAGGAGGAGTTCCGTTCGTGGCTTGTACGAGGGAGTTCTTGAAGAAAGAGTTCTACAAAGGTAAGGGTTTTTGAAACTCTATGTATTTTATTTAAAGCATGCCATAATTTTAAGAAAGTGCATATTTTGTTCTTATTTACTGTAAAATTTATATTCAATAAAAAATGAAATTGGGATCAATCTTTGCTTCCGCTCAAAGGATCTTTTTAAAAAATTTCCTTCAGTACGCACTTGTTATAGATTGATAATATAGATGGCATCATTACTAAGCATAAGAAGGTAATTCCTGTTGATCCTCCTGAAAAGAAAATAAATCTTGCTTTTGTTAATCTTAATTATTTTGAGTTATCTAATGAGCCCCCTTATAACTGTAGTTGTTTATCTAGTTATAAGGGTTCTTATGACTTTTTGTTCTTAGGATGTAGAGGAACGAGTGACAAGTCAAAACCACCTTAAACTTAATGCTTTTATGATTGGGAGTCAACCCAAGTTTATTGCTTTTGTTTTGTTTTTGTTTATTTTATTTAAGATGGAGACACTCTTATTATGGTTAGTATTTCAGGAGCAATATCCAACATAAAGTACTCATTCCGCTAACCAATTAAACTAAGGCAAGAGTTGAGTTGAATATAGCACGCAACCAAATTTGGATGTCCGCATGACACCCATGGGGGCAAGCCAAAACGAAGAGCGTAGCCAGGATCAATGCCCCACTTTAATAATGTATCGCAAGGCTTTGAATTTTTTTAAATAAACACATTGTAAAAAGCTATAGGCAAAGTTGCTTGAAATAAGTAAAAAGTTTTTGAGTAGAGGCTTGCCAAATTTAAGTTTAGAAAAGATCTCTTTGAAGAAGTAGCCAAAGTTAAGGAGAGCGTTGCTGCCAAGATTAGAGGTATGAGTGAATTATATTTTGAAAGGCTGGTCATCGCAAAGGAAAGTCAGAGGGTGAATTATGAATTTCCTAAGTATAAGGCATGCTTGAGGACAAGCATGATTCTAAGTTTGGGGGTGTGATAACTGGTAGAAATACAAGTTATTGTAGCATTTTGTTTAGATTTATGAGGGCTAACAAGTAGAATATGCGGGGATTATACTAAGAATTCATGGGAAAAGTGAGCTGGCGTCGATCAACATTGAAAATCTTGGCTAACCGAATATTATGCGTTATTTTATGACAAAATGTCTATTTTTGTAGCTATCGCAGGAACTGATTGCATGCGGTGAATCCCAAACCATCGCAAGAGTGATCGCATACGTTCATCGCATGGATGTTGTGGCTATTAATCGCATGCGTCAATCACATGGAGGTTGTGACTACAGAATAATAACCATGATAGAAGGGTGATCGCAAGGGTGGTGGAATGCGATGGTACCTCAGAAACCAAACATTAGCGCATACCTTGGGAGTATAAAAAAGATGATGTTGACATTTCATCTACCACGTCGTTAGTAGCAGAGATTCAGAGCAGGTCCATCGCGCCGTTAGTGACAGAGACTCAGAGTAGGACCATCAATGCTGTCGGCGATTGAGCTTTATAAATAGAGCCTTAGAGCCCAAATTCAAGGCATCTGAGCTTTTGCCTTAAGGCAGATTCTTGTGATCACAGATGAGAGCATGAGCAGACATTGTTTGAGAGTTTATCATTTCTTCACTCGTTTCGAGTGATGACTGGAGCTTTGTCGAAGATAGATCTCGAAAGAGACTACTCCATTGCCCATCCATGGCACCACCGACAACCTTGACACACATCTGATGGAAGTAAGACATTGCCTACATCTAGCCCTCCATCTCTCTTCTTATCTTTGTATTGTATTATATTTTGGCTTAAGACATTAATACATTTTGTAATCAATGCATCTCTTTATTTCCTTCGACTCCATCTTCATTAACTTCTTCTTTATCATCCTTTAATTTCATTGCAACGAACTAAGTAAGATTACTAGAGTATCACATACTTAATCATGCGACATAGACATATGAAGCATGTAGCAAACCATCGAGAGGTGTGCGTTGTGCGAATATAGTGAGTAAATCTTCTTTGCTTAGTGCGAGGTTGTAGCAATGCTTGTTTATGAGCTGATCAACAGTGACTAATTGCCTGAGAGGGTAAGTAGTGGAACGCATTAAGCACAGTTAGCAGTGTTCCTAGAGATAGGAATAATCTTATATTCAACCATGCTTTATGTGATCATCTTGTCTTATGAGTGCATCATTCATCATTTGGACATACTTGGGAGAGTAGTCTAAAGATCAAATCTAAGCTTGGGAGAGTCAGATTAGATCACATAAGCAAGAATAGAAAGTTAGGAATAAGTTCTATCTGCTATTTATACATCGCATGTGCCCTAGAAATAGGATATGGTGGTATGCGGTCACCTGGTCTTATGTGTGTTGGATCACATAAGCAAGAATAGAGACTTAGACAGAAGTCCTATCTTTCCTTCGCATATGTATCACATGCGTATATTTGTGTATAGCATGACCGCATAACTTACGCTGGCTGGGATTACCCTTGCGATCAAGCTTAGTGATGCAGTGAATTTATCCCTTCCACCATTTTATCTATTTTTCCATGCATCTTATTGCACATTATCAGTTGCCGCATCTTTACGAACTCTCATAGTCATACTTTCATTGCTTAATCTATTTAGTTAGGAGTAGGAGTAACATATAGTCCTTTAACTTCATTATTATTTTATTCATTGTCGCAGACACATTACTTCGCAACATTTATTTACAAGTCTCTGAGTTCGACCTCGGATTACCTCGAGAAACTTGTGATCTCGTTATACTTGGCGAGAGAGCAAGAAAACTTGTGGCAGGAACGCATAGTCATCGTATATATTCTTAAATGCATATTGCATATTCTTTAGTCCAACGCATGACCATCGACACATGGAGATCAACGCATATCATAAGACGCACACATATTTATTCTCCATTTTCCCACGCATCAAGTTTTTGGCGCCGTTGCTGGGGACTTGGCAACTAATAGTTTGTTGAGTTTTGTGTTTTCGCAGGCACCATTTTTTACCTTGGGCGTATTGTAGCTTGTGCGACCAAGTTGCAAACAATATTTGAAGTATAGGCAATGCATCGAAAGCAAGTATTGACCCCGAGATAGAAAGGCTATCTATCGCATGAGCTTAAAGCAGTTATAAGTGCGTGTCGACCAACATGCGCCCAACAATTGTCGGAAGTTCCAACATGCGCCCAACAATTGTCGGAAGTTCCAATCTCCTACATAGAAGACTCCTTGCGGTGGCTCCACTCCAATTTCTCCAGAGGCGTCTTCTACTCTATCTTTACCTTGCTTTCCTAGTTTAGTTTATTTATTTGATTATTGTTATTTTGGGCGTTTGCTCCTTGTAGGTGCGATAATAATTCTCCTCGGTGCGTAGTTTCAATGGAAGAACCCTTTCCATCATTCAGCGCATAGCTATGACCGCATGAATTCTAAAGCATGGTCGCAAGTGTTATTCTTCTCGAAGGTTCTTTTCTTGTTATCTTTTATGCATTATCCTTTTGAAATTCTCTTTTGTTCGCTTGCCTACCTCTGCGTTGATAAATTAGCATCCGTGATGATACTTATAATTCACTACATCCGCTAACTAAACATCGCAAGGCTCACCTCACTTTTAATAGCTTCTTCAAGGTTTGATAGTCTAAGTTTTGTTATGTGTAAACCTCTGCTCAAACATTTGTTACCGCATTCCTGATGAGTTTGTTTTCGGCAAGAGCGTTGCCACTTCCTAAGTTTGGGGGTGGTAGTGCTCCAGGAAAATGCGTCCATTACATCGCGATGTTAATTTTTTTTTTAAAAAAGTAATAATAACTCCACTGTTAGCGCAAAGGGGAAATCCAGGCTGATAAGCATTAAAGGTTTGAAAGGCACTTACCCGTAGTTGGATACTTCGCATGACACTCGTGCAGGTAAGCCAAAACGAAAGTAAGTGGCTAAGATCAACGCATAGGAGCAACTCTTCTATCTGACGCAAGCCCAAATTAAGCTAAGGCAAGAGTTTAGTTGAATATGGCACGCAACCGAAGTTGGATGTCCGCATGACATTCGTGGGGGCAAGCCAAAATAAAGAGCGTAGATCTAGACACGTGAAGAATGAAAAGATTTTTCCTTGAAAGCTTTTAACAATGGATGTGTTTGACTATTTCTACTTATAGATCTAGCATGTTATATTTATTATTGAGACTTGAATCATTTGCATACTTATTGAGAACTTTCGTATGGTCTTGTTCTAGGTTTTCTCGGGACTAACAAAATTCTTATTATGGGGTGGTGAAACGCACTTAAAAGTTGTGTTGTTTGACGTGGATTTAGATTGGTGTCATTCGCTATTGTTTTTTAGGATTTGAACGAGGGAACAAGATCTAGAAGGCAATAGAGTCAAAATCGAGTCAAACATAAAAAAAAGAAGGAAAACAACAATGATGTTGAAAATAGAAAGTGTCGCAACACTGTATAGCTCTACGCACGACATCTTATATAGAATTCCCCCCAAACAAGGGCGCTACGGTGCTGAAGGAAACACCATAGTGCCGTGAAGATCATGCACAGGAGGCAAACCTCAACAAGGTAGAGCTCAATAGCATTGCAATTCTGTCTTGTGGCACCGTGGTGCTGAGATATTTTAGAAAAAATTGTACTTTTGAAAAATGATTTCTCTATTTAATCTATGTTTTTTGGTAGCCAAATTCAGACTTATACATATGAAGTTAGAGAGTCTTAAAGAGGGTTTTGGCTGCAAGATAGAGTTAAGATATTGTTTAGAGGCCGTTCGATATCCCAAGGTGCAAGAAGAACCTAGAGAGGAAGCTCCACTGAAAGAAGAAGAGGAAATAAGACGCAAGTCAAGGAGTTTTTCTAACGAGTTCCATCAACGAGATTCACCATGATAGTAGTGTTTCTAATAACTTGTATTTATACAAGTTATAATTTTGTCTCTTAGAATTAGAATAATTCGAGGTCATTGACGAGAAAATCATTAGGATCACAAGAAAATAAAGCAAAATCTCCTTCCATGTGTTTATTGAATTCAAGACTAAGGCTTATGAAATTTCTACTACTAATCTGGCAAATGTATAGGAAAACAGATGAAATCAAATAAGAAAGATCCATGCGTTGAAGTCAACATATGGTAGAAGAGATGCTTGGGGCAAAGGAATAGTAGACACATATGAGGGACCACTGATAACTACAACAATCAACATGAAAAAGCTGCTTGACACGTTTGCTAGAGTGCTAAGTGGCAGAATAATCCTCGTGTCCAAACATATATAGAGTGGCCATGAAAGAGAACAATACAGAGAGACACATAGAAGAACATGATCAATGAAGAACATATCCCAATCTCCTGAAAGCATCGTTCTCAAGAGCCACCTTCATTGTCGCCGGAGAGAAGAGCTTGAGAGAGTTCTTCATCTCATCCTTCTGCCACGTTCACATCACTATCCAAGTAACAACATCTCTTCACTCGACGGGAAGCAAGAGATTGCTATTGGTGATTCATCTTCATTTTACCCTATATTCTTCAGTTTCATATTTATATAATTTTAATATATTGTACTGAACTATTTCTAAGTTAATACATCATGGCTTGCATTTCTATTCTATCTCTCATTTTTACTTTTCTCCACTCCATGATGGTAGCTAAACCTTTAGAGGGCTTGGGTGAGTTTAGCATCATTCTAACAAGCATATTAGATGGTAGAAGTTCATTTTTCTTAATGCGTGTTTTACTCTTGCCTTCATCTAGCTAGTCAAGCCAAGTGGGAACAGTCAACTACACGAAAGAGTAAGTAACTATGGATCTTATTAAGAAAAACAAGAAGTAGAGATAAATACATTCTCAGGTTCATGATATATGTGGCCAACTTACCAAGAGGTGGAGTTTATTTGAGGTTATGAACATATACATAATCTTGGCAATATGTTCAAAGGATTGATGTTACTCATCTCAACTCCCTTTCTTATATCCATACTTTTCTCTCATATCTATCCATTATTGCTCACTACACAACAACACCTTATTTCACATCTTTATTAAAAGGGTCCCTTTACCATGTATTTATGCGTGATATTCAACACAATCTACCACTTATTGATAACCCAATCTGTGAATCTAAGTAAGGGATCCATTATGTATTTAGTTGAGTTTTTCAAGAAATTTCTCATGTTGGACCTCGATCCTCATCGCGATTACCTCATATTAGGTTTATACATGGACTTTTTAGGAGAAAATTTTGGATTTATTTGAGCATCACATGATAGCAGACAACAATTTCCTCTTCTCTTTATATCTTTTCTCTTTTATGGCTATTGCAATCTATGAAAGTATGTTTGTAACAACGTTGAGTGGTTAAATGTTCTAATTCTAGTGTATTGATGAACTTCTTTATGGATTTAAGTTAACTTTTGGTATTTTCAATAGATGTCGGGGATTTGAATGTTTTCTAATATTATTGTGTTTATGACATTGATTGATCATGGATGCATGTTAGATTAAATATGAAATTAGAAAGAATGTATGTTTAATTGGACCTATAATATTAGATCATTATCTAATCTATCGTGAAAATAGTTAAGTTCACAATGAAAGTTGATCATGACTATGCCCAATATCATGCTTCTTAATTTGGTTTCAAGGGATTAGTAATCAGTTATGTTTGCATGAGAAAATATTATTGTTGAAGGATAATAATTCAAAAATAGTTTCTAGACTTAAACAATATTTCATAGAAATCTTTATATGACTTAATGATATAATTAAGGAAATCAAGATCCTTGAACATCTTTGTCTCTAGAAATTCAGCCTTTACTTTCCGTTGTTTTATTTTATTTTCTAAAAATCAGATCATTTAGAGTCCAATTCTTAAATAAAATCCAAACAATTATGGATTAGTTAAGCATGATTCAGGTATTTGATCTCCAAATGATGATACTCGATCTCTTAGATCGTTTTACTATATTATACTTGATACGTGCACTTGCATATACTACATCAAAAAAACTTATATGATCTGTGTAAAAATGAACTTTAAACAGTTCAAAGACACGTGTTTTCTCCTTTTACCCAATTTAGACGATATATTTAGGAGGAAGGGGAGTAAAGACATGTAAAATTCTACTTTTACTAAAGAGAAGTACTAAAATATATATGAAAAAGCACGCACTTTGTGATGTTTATCAGATTACTTTTTGGAATCCTTAGCCTTTGTGTAGTTGTTTGAAAAATTTGAAGATCATCATTTAGATTAGTTTGATAGCACAAAAAATGTGCTATCTTACTCCACTTAATTCGGGATGGTTACATGGTTTTATATATTTATTTCATGATTTTGTAAGTATCGAACACTTGAGAGTCAGATTTGGGCATTAATATATAAATGGAGTTAAAACGGATGAAAATGGAGGTCAAACACATCCATCTGGACAAAAGATAACTAAAGAGTCCATAGGATAGAGTGTGTAGTGCTAGCTCGACGCCGAGAGGCCGTAAAATGCATGATTTTGATGCAGTAGGCGAGTGCTCGCAGTGCTACGAAGATGGAAGGCATGTGCATACCTGAGAGCGGCACGCAGCGTTACTAGGCGCTGCCCACAAGAGGGCTTTTCAACACATAGCGCCACGATGCTAGTTCGATTTCTATAAAAAGAAATTTGCCGCCTAAGGTTAAGAAGTTCGATCTAGTCGATTTCCTCCTCCTTTCCTCTCTACTTTCTTTTGCTTTTTGGGTTTTGAATGTATTCAAACAATTCTTCCTCGATCTTCATGTTGATTATAGGTTGAAGAGGTAATTCTAGCTTAGGCGTAGAATGTGTTTTTCTCATTATTGTAAACTTGTGAGATTTGGTTCGCTATATTATAATTTCATAAATTATCTTTAGATTCTTTTTCTGTCTTGAATGTTTATGATTATGTATTCTCATGAGTGTCTAACAAACTTGTTAGGATCATGTTATCAATAGCTACAGATTAAATGATAGTACGTGACATATAATTGTAATTTGATCTAAGGGTAGCAAAAGGTTAGTTAAACTTGGGATTTATTGTCTATATGAAAAACATTTTTCTATTGACTTAGGAAGAATCAAGTTGAATATTGAATTAGGTTTTTTCTATCAGATTTCACCTCAGTGTAATCCCTTAATTTTAATGCGGTTAGTCCAAATTAATTAGGATGCATCTCATCTAATTAAGTCAACTAATTCGATAATTTGGACTCTCACCTAGCTTTTCTAGTTTAGTTGGCTAAGCTAAACAATATAGGAATTAATTTGATGGATTTATATGATCAGGTTGCAAATTGGGGAATAGCTCAAAAGATTATGCTAGATAGTTTAATTATTCGAATTTCATCTCTCTCTACTTTTTGTGCAATTTATTGTCCTTGCAACCCCCCTCCTTACCTCGATCTATAAGTAATTTAATAGAGAAACTCAATGGTTTCTTGTGTTTGACCCGTACTACTCTACTGCATTTTTAGGTAAAAACAAAATTTATTTGATCTGAAATCGTCGAAAAATTTAGACGGATATTTCTGATTGTAGTAACTTAATTGTGAATTCTGGAAAATGGGAGAAGTTTCCTTGTAGTTTTTCTGTAAGTCATAGCTTGATGGCTTACTCTAGGAAATAATTCCTTGTGAAGAAAAAGTTGTTTAATAAGAGAATGATATTGCAAAATTTAAGCAGGCCCTGAAAAAGGCCTATGGCCATTTTTCTCGACAAGATTCATTTGATTTAGTTTGAGCTGGATATTTTGTACGTGTAACATTATCGTATTTCAATAAATTTCTAACCATGAATTTAATCTATATAATTAAATCGATTTTGTATGTTTTAATATTCAAGAATATTTTACTTCCACTATGTTATAAAAATCTAATACTTATTAAATATTTTGCTAGGATAATATATTATTAACCAATAGTTTGAAATCAAGAAATTAATTAATTACAAATAATAATATAGTCATAGAACCTCAAATATATTTATTTGTTTGTTAGTCTATTTATTTGTTTTGTGTAGAAATACACATTTATTTAGTATGTACTTGCTTAAAGAGGAAGTAATGTATAATTGAGAAGCAATAGTCTTATGGTGTGTTCAGAATAGATAGAAAAAAATCTTTTTCTAAAAAACATCATATTTATTTATTTTTTTTTTATAAAAAATTATTTAAGATACAGAAGTGTCTTAAAAACATATTTAAATTATTTTCTGAAATAATTTATTTTTAAAATCAAACATTCGAAAAGTTAAACAAAATACATCTTTAGATTTAGCACTTCATGAAAACAATTTGCATCTTATTCTTAAAATGATTAAACTATATTATTCAAGTCGACTTATGTTTGGTTTTAAAATATTTCCTTACGTGCATTAATTATTATAATTACATCAATTTCTTCATTGACTTTGAATTGTCTATATATTCTAAGTAGTTTTTACGTATGTAAAGAGAGAAACTCCTTTTTATAATGGAAAATAATTCTTTTAAGGAAAATGAAAAACAAAGCAAAACTTTATTCCCATAGTTTCACACATATATCTATATATTAGTCTTTACACGAGTACATGAGATAATCCATGAAAATACATATATTCTAGAAAGAAAACAAAAAATCACTCTTCAAATTATGGCGAAAAATGTATTATATTGGAGGAGATCAAAGAATTTTTTCAAACAAACTATAAAAGAGAAAAGTGTAATAATACATGTGTATATATTCATCACATTTGTATTGATGACTATAAATTTGCCCCATCAAGCATAAATCAACGTATGGTATAGGAAGGGTAAGGACGACCAAAGTAGCAATAGCATTGAGATGATGGATAAGGCACGCCCCACGAATATGTCCCCGTTATACCAAGTTCTTTATCATTGTCTTTATTTTTGTCTTTGTCTTCGCCTTCCACAACACTCACTGATTCCAATAGTGCAGAACCGAAACCCTTCCGCAGCAGTTCTGTGAGTTCTATCGGATCAAGATCTCCAACTACTTCGACTTTATCTTTATCGTCCCCTACCAAGCTAATTGTTTCAACGTTTCCTGTAATTTTCATCCTAATTAAATAATTATCTTTCGATTTTTTAATTCATTGAAATTCAAATAGATTATGTTATATGTATGTTTAATTACCTTTGACAGATGCTGCAATCTTCAAAGCTTTGCTGCGATACTTAGGTCCCCTCTTCATCCACACTCGAATCACTATCTTTTGCTACAATTGTCAATGATATACAATCCGAATAAAAGTTAAAACTCCATTTCATAAGAATTTAGGTCCTGCATATGGTGATCATTTGTTTTTTTTTTTGTTATTGAAAATTGAATCTATAGACACTATTTTCACCTCCAAATTTCTACATTTGTTATCTACTTTTTATCAATGATTTTAAAAACCAAACTCAAATTTTGAAAATTAAAAAAATAGTTTCTAAAAACATATTTTTGTTTTTGGAGTTTGGTTAAGAATTCAATCCTTGTACTTAAGAAAGATTCAAATCATAATAAAAAATGAGGAGGAAATAGACTTAATTTTCAAAAACTGATTTTGAACATGCTCTATAAAAATAGATAACGAAATAAAGGAATTCATAGATAGAAATTAGTAATCAAAACGTAGTACCTTCATTTTTGGTGAAGTTGAAGAGAGAAAATAAAGTGTCCGTATAAAAGTTGAAGAGAGAAAGATAGAGGAAGGTATCTTTTTTTCTTTTTTTTTTCTTTTTTGTGAGTTGAGTGATGAGAAAACGGGGGGTTTTGGCTTATAAGCGATTTTCGTATCACATAGCAACTCCGTTGGGCTGCACCGTACATGAATGTTTCCAAGAACCCGCGTTTTAGAGCTTCAAATGACGGAGAATAATTCAACACAAAGTCAATATCTGTTTAGATATTTTATAAAATAAATAATAAAATAAAATATTTATATTTCAGACGATTTTTACATTTTCATAACTTCGACATCCCATCCACGTAAATATTGAATTGGTATTTTCATTATACCATACAAATTTAGGAACATAAAATATAATCAACAAGCTAATAAAAATATATTATAAATATTAAATATTATAATTTATTTAAAAACAATAAAGATTTATTTACTAATGTAAATATTTCTTTTTGTTTGTTTATTATTTTTTCGAATATATATTTTATCGACATTGTTTTCATCGATATTTTTAGAAAATTGAGACCTCGGTAATTTTGTCAACATCGACATTTTAAACCTTGAAGTTAACTGATCTGATTTAATCAGTTTCTTTTTCCTTTTTTTCTTCTACAATTTATGAAGTTCAGATCTTTCGCTCCATATATGTTGATAAACTCCAACTTGAACACAATTCTGGTTAATTTATTTCTATGTCTTAAATTGAGGGCCTATTTGGATTGACCGGGAAAAGAATATTTTTCGAAAAATCATTTTCGTTTAAATAATTTTGATAAAAACTGTTTAAAATAAAAAAAAATGTGTTTGGTTACACTTTCTCAAAAGTGTTTTTAAATACATATTTGATTTGTTATATATTAAAAGCATTTCTATTATTGTCAAACTATAAAAGACGACTATTAAATACTATGAACTAATAACTTAAACTTAAAACAGTTTCATTGCCAAATTTTTTTCTATTCTTTTAGCACATAGTCGATTTAATTGGTCGATAAAGTAAGTCTTTAGGACTTAAAGGAGTTGGTAGTTGGAGATAATCGATGCAATTAATCAATGGAGTTGGTTGCCAAAGCTGGTCGTCAGAGGTGGTCATTGTTGGAACTAGTTGCCAAAGGTGGTAATTAAAGGTGGTCGTGGGAAGTGGTCACCGAAGGTTGTTGCCAGAGTTGATTGCTGATAGTGGTCATCATTGAAGTTGGTGGTGGTTGTGGTCGCTAGAGGTGGTTGTGAGAGATGGTTACTAGAGTTGGTGGTGGTGGTTGAAAGTTGGTAGTCAGAGGTAGCCGTCGGAGGTGGGCGTCGGAGGTGGTTGTCAAAGGTGGATGATGGAGGTCCATGGTAGCTTGTGTCAACCACACAAACGCTATTGGTTGGAATGCCAAAAATCTAATTTTCTTCTGCCATATAAACTCTTGGTTTGCGTACAAAACAATCACAAAAATGGTGGTTGCAAGGGTTATTAAGTTTTCAAAGAATGATTTGGGCCCTAATGGGCCTTGGGTCTTCTTTTGGTCTTTCACCAACAAGGTAAAATAAACCAAAAAAATCTCCCCCTATTTCACTTTGTGGAGGAACTTGTCATTTCCCCGATGGAACGATAGAACTCAAGCTTCACTCTTGGTAGATTCTTTGTCAACATATCGGATCCATTATGATTAGTGTGTATCTTCTCAAGCTCAAACAATTCATCTTTCAAAGCATCTCTCATCGAGTGATGCCTCACATCTATATGCTTTGTTTTAGAATGGAAAGTAGCGTTCTTACCAAGATGAATAGCACTTTGATTATCGCAGTATATCACATATCTATGTTGCTTGAAGCGAAGCTCTTGTATAAAGCACTTCATCCACAACATCTCTTTACAGGCCTTTGCTGCTGCAATATTCTCTAGTTTAGTTATTGAAAGTGTCATACACTTCTGCAACCTTGACTGCCAAGATACTGCACCATCTACAAATGTCATCAGGTAACTGGACTGTTGTCTAGATCTCCTACCATATCTGAATCAGTGTACCTAGCAAGTACTGGCTTTCCACCTCCAAATATGAGCTTCAAACTGGAAGTGCCTCTCAAATATCTCATAATGCACTTGACTGCCTCCCAATCTTGTTCTCCTGGATTGGACATAAAACGACTAACAACACCAACAACGTGAGCAATCTTAGGTCTAGTGCATACCATGGCATACATCAAGCTCCCAACTACTGAAGCATAAGAGATCTTGCTCATATCTTCCTTTTCTTTATCTATAGAAGGACTCTGCTTGCTATTCAGTTTGAAGGAACTAGATAAAGGAGAACTGATTGGTTTCGCTTTACTCATGTTGAAACACTCAAGCACCTTCTCCAAGTATTGCTCTTGTGACATATACAACTTCTTGGAAGCTCTGCCTCGAACTATTCGAATTCCAAAAATTTTCTTTGTCGGCCTCAAATCCTTCATGGTAAAGGATTTGTTAAATTGTTTCTTCAACCTGTCAATTCTCGAAACATTCCTGCCAACAATCAAAATGTCATCAACATAAACAGTAATACAATAAAATCATCATAAAAAAATTTCTGGACAAAAACACAATGATCAGAAGAAGTTTTTTTGTAGCCTTGCTCCCCCATAACTGACTCAAACTTCTTATACCACTGCCTCGGTGCCTGTTTTAACCCATAAAGACTTTTCTTCAATTTACACACAAGATGCTTTTTGCCTTTCTGCTCAAAACACTCTGGTTGTTCCTGTAGATTTCTTTATCTAAGTCCTCATGAAAAAAAATGCAGTTTTAACATCCATCTACTCAACCTCTAAGTAAAGACTAGCTGCCAAACCCAGAACTACACGTATAGAAGACATCTTGACAATTGGAGCAAAAAGGGTTTCACTCTATAAATTCACTTATTTTTCAGTGTAGTTTTTCCTTTAGGCAATTTCACAAACTCAAAAGTGTGGTTTTCATGTAAAGACTTCATCTCATCTTTCATGGCATCAATCCACTCTCTTTTGTGCTCATCTTTTTTGGCCTCTTCATAACTCTCAGGCTCTCTCCCATTAGTCAATAACAAATATTCATTAGTTTAATATCTTGTTGACGAACGTCGATATCTGACAGATCTCCTAAGTGAAACATCTGTAGGAACTTCTGTTTCAAACAACTGTTCCTGAACACTATCATCTGCCTTAACCCATTTAGAACCCTCATCTGTTTCAACAAACTGATAATCCTGAACCTCATTTTCTATTTTTGTAGAAGGCTATGTCAAAGAAATTGAACTCAAATCAATCAAACCATCATTGTACTCAGATCCTATTTTATTTGTCTTCTCAATGTCTAGTATCGTTTGGTTTTCAACAAACACAATATCTCGACTTCTTATGAGCTTCTTCTGTACGGGATATTATAATTTATAACCAAACTCATCTTGGCCATAGCCAAGAAATACACATGGTCTAGCCTTTGTATCAAGATTTTATCTCTCATCTTTAGGAACATGAACAAAAGCTTTACAACGAATGACACGCAAGTGATCATAAGATATATCCTTATTTGACTATATTCTATTCAGAAATTTTGATCCCAAAGGAACACATGGCGTGAGATTCAAAATATGTACAACTGTATTCAATGCTTCACCCCAGAACGATTGTGACAACTATGATTCTGAAAGCAAGCATTTCATTCTCTCAACTAGTGTTCTGTTCATTCTCTCTGCTATGACATTTAATTGAGGAGTCTTAGGAGGTGTCTTTTGATGTCGAATATCATGATTTTTGCAATACTTATCAAAAGGTCCACAATACTCACCTCCATTACCACTGCTAATACACTTCAACTTTTTACCAGTTTCTCCCTCAACAAGGGCATGAAACTATTTAAACACCTACAATACCTGATCTTTAGTCTTTAAGGTATAAACCCATGTTTTCCTTAAATGAACATTAATAAATGTCACAAAATATTACGCACCTCCAAGTGTTTTTATTTTCATAGGACCACACACATTAGAATGTACCAAATCTAGTACATTTGGTTTCCTTGAATGTTGAGATGACTTAAAAGTAACTCTAGCCTGCTTTCTTGCCAAACAATGAGGACACCTTTTTAAGGGTGCACTCTTTATATTAGGAAGATGATTTTTCTTGGCTAAAATCTTCAAACCCTTCTCACTCATGTGACTAAGTCTTTTATGCCAAAGCTCAACATTTGCTTCATTATTCACTGTATTTATATCACAATCAGTGATCTTAGCCTCCATATAATACAGTGAGGAATATTTCTCTCTCTTAGCTATAACCATAGAGCCTTTAGTAAGTTTCCATTTACCATCACAGAAGGCATTACAGAAACCATCATCATCAATCTTACTTATAGAGATCAAATTCATGCGAATATCAGGAATGTCTTCAAATTCTTCAAAACTAGCTTAGAATCATTCTTGTTTTTCAAGTGTACATCTTCGACGCCAATTGCTTTTCCTGATCCATCATTACCCATCCTAACACTGCCGAAATCACCAGGTGTATAGGATGCAAAGAAATCCCTATTTGATGTAGCATGAACTCGGCACTGTCAATCACTTAACTGCTCTGTTGTGTAGCAAGATTTATAACATTACCATCAAATAAGATGTAAAAATCTTTGGTGGCTACAGTAATTGTATCTGCATTACTGTCACCATCATTCTTCTTTTCCTTGCCTTTATTATTTTTATTGTCTCTTTTAAATTTCCGACAATGCTTCTTTATATGCCTTTTCAGATGACAATAATGACACTCAATATTTGCAAACCGACCACCCTTAGTTTTGCTTCTGTCTTTCTCCGTTGGACTTTTACTTTTAATCCTCCCCCTTCTTTTAGTAATAAGAACATCTGATGGTGAAGAAGAGCCTTGTGACTTTCTTCTCATCTCCTCGTTCAATATGCTACTTTTTACCAAGTCTATACTTAGTACACCATTTGGGGCAGAGTTTGATAAGGAAGTTCTAAATGTCTCCCACGAGTCCGACAATGTACCAGGGACCCATAATCCATGTATCTTATCCTCAAACTTGATATTGATCCTAGATAATTGATTAATGATACCTTGAAATGTATTAAAGTGATCTAACATGGGTGTTTCATCTTGATACTTAAATGGCATCATTCGTTTGATTAGAGACATTTTATTATCACCAGTTTTAGGGCACATAGAAACTCAACCTTGTTCCACATAGTTTGTGCATAAGTTTCTTCACCAATATGGTTTAGAAAATTATCTTCTACCTCGCCCCAGATCACCCTCTTAACCTAGAGAAGGGTGTGACTGCAGTAGTTATCAACCCTTAGGCTGACACTTACTGCCTAAAAACTCTTGCGGAATAACTCTGATTCCAAATACAAATTATATTCAACTGGACAGTTGTAGGCCCACAATTTATTAACTTAGAAACTTAATATGTTTAGAGTATTTACAACATTAGATTTATAAGTCCCAAACTCACAAACCCTAGTCCCTATATGAACAATAGTAACATGTATACAATATTAACAGTAACCACCTAGCAAACGGTTACAAGTCTTTTCGTTCTTTAGTGGTAGAGCAGATAATGAGTTGTCTTCAGAGGATTTGACCGCTACCTGTGAGGGGGGAAAAAACAAAAAACATTTGAAAACGGGGTGAGCTTACGCCCAATGAGTGACCGAGAAAACATAGTAAATTCTCATGCATAATTTTAGAAGATAGTTTTATCTGAAATATAATTTAATGCAGCATAAACAATTTCCAAGCGTAATGTATATAAAACTGTTTTAAACATAAAATAGTAAAATCATTTCTCAAATCAAAGTACTGTATAATTGGTAAAATAATCCCAACACCAACTACTAGTCCAGAGAGAACCCTTTTGCTCAATCTCTGACTTTATTCACCTGTGGCCACACTAAGTACCTTCACACATTAGGTACTACTGCTCAGATACCTTCTCCTTGTACTTTAGTATCGAGCTACTAGGATACCTTCTCCAACGTACTTCAGTATCCCGTTGGCTTGGTACCTTCTCAAACATACTTCAGTATCAATAGATACCTTTTCCTTGTACTTCAGTATCTAGTTGGGCGGATGCCTTCTCCTTGTACTTCGGCATCGCATTTTACCAAAACTATTTATAAACAACTTTTCTCTTTAAAGCATGTAGAGTATAACACATATACAACATGGCTTTAAAGATGATAGCACATGCTGGATAAAATCAACATATGTAAATAGTTTTTCAACAATATGCATGCGTTCAAATCACAATTCAAACTTACTTGGAAACCACTTTATAAAACTAGTAGGCATGAGAATTATTTTCGCAAACATGCTTTTTGTAAATGTTGTAATCAAAATAGTTTAAAAACTTTTTAGTTCGAAAACATTTTAGCCACTCACCTCAAATTCTTAGGAACTTTTCACTCTAGTAGCTCCTCGAGTCCCTTTTTCACCCCTAGAATCAAGATTCAACTTATAAAAAGTAACGTAGAAAACTATATAAAAAGTTTATTTTACAAAACACCAGGATCCATAAAACATTAGCGTAGTGATACAAAAATGCATATGCCTATAATAGTGAGTTTGATGGTTGGCCATTTGAGTGACGTCCAGTTCTGCCACCTACGCTATGTCCTTACCTACAAAGTTTGTAAAAATAGGATGAGTATATAATATACCCAGTAAGTAGTTCTCACATAGAGTAGTGGCCAAATGCACAATCACATGCAACATGTCCTGAAAACATATGATTGGGATCGTAAACATATAATAACATGTGGTGGTCAGTTATGCTTCTAACGTAAATTTCTCCGCCCTGATAGGAAGATGAGGACTTAGGTAGAAACTAACCCATCTGATGATTAGCGGGTTATGAAGTCAGTAGGGCCAGAGTCGCATCCAACATCAACCATTAACATAAACGTAAGATTGGACTAGAAGGGTGCAACCATACATACCCTGTTAGTCCCTAGCATAATCTTGACATAGAATTGGGTTTAGAGGGGTGCAATCATACATGCCCTGCTAGCCCTAGAAGCATAATGTTTATCTAATTAAAATTTAATTTTATTTCATCGTTGTGAACAAGCATAATGCATTGGGTCCCTTGTCGATAAACATATTTTAAACATGTAATGCAACATAACAATAACATAATTATGCAACATATTAAAGGTACACTACCATGAAACACTTAAAGAGAGGGTGAGATGAACTGCTTACCTTGACTATGATCCTAGTTATTCCTTATTATTTCTTATGGTTTAATCAGTAGAGCTTTCCCTCTTAAATTAGAAGGAATTTTGGGCAGCACTTCCCTTGCGTTTCCTCCTTCTAACTAACAAAATTACTTCACCCTTTTCACATGATTTTTACTATTGAGTTTTGTTTTAGAATCCGTTTAACTTCCAGCCTAAAGCCTCCTATTTATAGCCATTTCCAGCTCTTCTCTGTGTGACAACTCATCCTACACCTGGCTTCTTTAAAATTACTTAGGTTTAAGAATTTCTCTTAATAAGACACCTAATTTTGGCTAACGTTTTCCCTTACGTCATCCTCCTTTGTTTGTATTCCATTTTAGGGTTCTCCATGTATATTCTATAAGATCGTGGCCAAATTCAATGCATAATCCATGCTTCTGTCTAAATCTCGCTCTTTCTATTCTCAGAATCTCGCTCTCTCTAGCTTTCTCGCTCGTTTGGCTCTCGTGACTCTCGCTCTCGCTCTCACTCTCGCTTTCGCTCCCGCTCCCACTCTCGCTGAGAATCTCGCTCTCTCCACTCTCGCTCTCTCCAAATTTCTCTCCACTCTTGCTCTCTCCAATTTTCTCTCTAATCTCGCTAGTTTTCACGCGTGGGTTGCTTTCATTGCTTGTGGATTCAACTTCCCCTTTTTAACTCTTTCAAATTTTAAGAGTATATGGGCAATTAATTCACCTCCAATTCTTCCAATGAGCAGTACTCAAACAAAAAGTTATCTACTGCCCTTTGTCTCTGAATTAGCTAGCGTCCAACTTCTAATTAATTCTCCCTGATCCTGCCCCCTTATTCATTATTTTTGGATAATTAATAATTTTCTTATTTTTTTCCAATTCTAAATTTTCACCCGATTTTCCTATTAAGTTTATATATTTTTCATTCTTAATTATATATTTTAGTTGTTTTTCTGCTTTCTAAATTAAGGTTAGGGTATTACATTTACCACCCCTTTAAATAAAATTTCGTCCTGCTTAACATTTGACATTTAATTTCCTGTAGTGTATGCGTACAAATTTGGGTTGTTACAGAAGAATATGCATGATGTTGTTTATAATGAAAGAGATGCACTATTTTGCTATACTATCATGCTTTAAATATGTATGAATACTATACAAACATAATAATCATTTGCTAACTCCACATCTATTATATATATACATACACATATATACGTACACATACACACATCATACATACATAATCTATTTATTTCAACAAATATATCTAATGGTGAGAAGAAAGATTTTTCTTTGAAATTTAATTCTGATCAATGAAATTCTTTTATATTAAATTATGAGTTTTTTTTTTATGACTATCATTTTTGTTCTTAGTTATTAAACTAAATGAATTCCCGTAACTTATAAAAACATACACAAATCCAAACGCCCCAAAAGTTTTAAGAAACCGAAAAATTATTTTACAAAATTCAAAAAGCGAGACTAAAAAATTTAATTGCTAATGACATATTAAGGAAAAAAAATACATACTATATTTTAGCTTTCATAACTTTTTATAACTTTCAATTCATTGTTTTGGAATCACAGATGAAAGACATCTGTTTTTTTCATTAATGATCAAAAGTATATTATCAATTCAAAATACTTTTATGGGAAAAACATCTTTTTAGTATGTAAGTTTTCAAGAATATTTGCATTTTCATCCCTCAGGTTTCAATTTGGCCATTTTAGTCCCCCAATTTCATAAAATATGTTTAAAATGTTCTCTTTCTCGTTTTCTAAATTAATTGGATTTTTTTTGTATTCTTTTCAATTTTTAAATAAAAGTATATTTCCTCTCTCCTCTCTCTTCCTATTCACTCATCTTTCTCAGTCTTCTCTCTCCTCCCCTCTCCACGGTTCTTCTCTTTTTCTCTCCCTCTTCCCCTCCCTTCACCATTCTTCCCTCTTTACTGATCCATTTTCTTCAATAGCAGAGTGTTTATTTCAAGAAGTCGACCAAGAAGGAATGAATTTTAGAGATCTCATGAACCACCACGATGATATTTGATAACACCAACTTAGTGAGAACATGTTTTTTTGTTCCGTACCATTGCCATGAACATAAAAATAAAATTGCAAGTTTTTATATGAACATTTCAAAGAGTTTGTACAATTTCGTGATCTCAATTAGTATCAAGCATTTCTCATTTTAAAACTATATAGTGTAAATTTGATACTTCAAATGATCAGTAGCTTGTTGAAATAATTAATAAGGGCAAAAACATTCTCATGAAACTTGAAACTTGTTAGAAGTTTAATCTTTTTCTACTTGACAACATGGTCTATCTCATGAATGTTTAGAAGGTTTGAAGAGTAAAAGAAAATGAAAGGCCAAAGGGAATGTGTCCATTGAAGAAGGGAGAAAAGATGGAACTAGGAAGTTGGGAACCATAGTGGAAGAAGGGGAGAGGAGGAGAGAGAAGAGTGGACAGTGGATGAGAAGAGAGGGAAAGCGAAAATATATATTTTTATTTATAAATGTCATAATAAATTTGAAAATAATATAAAAAAACATCTAATTAGTTTACAAAAAGAGAATAAGACCTTTTAAACCTATTTTGTAAAACTGAGGGACTAAAATGGGTAAATTGAAACCAGAAAGACCAAATGCACATATTTTTTAAAACGCTGAGACTAAAAAGATATTTTTCCTTAATTTAATTTATATAACTATGTAATGACCGGATCCTTACACATTATGATCCGACCACTACGACATGCATACTTAGACTTTTCTATCATGAGATGAGTTTTGGTGAAAATTCCAAAGAACATATCTAAATTTTATTAATTAGATAGAAAAACGATACAAAAAATTTATTTATCAAAACACCAGGATCCATAAAACATTAGCTTGGTGGTACAAAATGCATGTGCCTATAATAGTGAGTTTGATGGTTGGCCATTTGAGCGACGTCCAATTCTGCCATCTACGTTGTATCATTACCTACAAAATCTGTAAAAATATAGGATGAGTATATAATATACCCAGTAAGTAGTTCTGACGTAGGGTAGTGACCAAATGCACAATCACAAGCAACATGTCATGAAAACATATGGTTGGGACCGAAAATGTATAATAACATGTGGTGGTCGGTTATGCCTCCAACATAAATCTCTCCGCCCTGATAGGAAGATGAGGACCTAAGCGAAAACTAACCCATCTGATGATTAGCGGGTCATGCAATCAGTAGGGCCAGAGTCGCATCCAACATCAACCATTAGCATAAACGTAATATTGGACTAGAGGAGTGCAACCATACATACCCTGCTAGTCCCTGGCGTAAACATAACGTAAGATTAGGCCTGGAGTGGTGCAACCATACATGCCTTGCCAGCCCTAGAAGCATAAATTTCTTTGCCTTAATAGGAAGATGAGGACTTAAACGGTAACTAACCATCTGATGATTAGCGGGTCATACAGTCAGTAGGGCCAGAGTCGCATCCAACATCAACCATTAACATAAACGTAAGATTAGACTGGAAGCATAACTTACACCTAATTAAAACTTTGATTTTAACGTAATGGTGAACAAACATAAAGCATGGGGTCCCTTGTAGAGAAACGTGTTCTAAACATGTAATGCAATATAACAATTAACATAATCATGCAACATAATAAAGGTACACTACCATAGAACATTTAATGAGAGGGTGAGATAAACTACTTATTGTGATCTAGTTATTCCTTATTATTCTTTATGATTTGATCAGTAGAGCTTTCCCTTCTTAAACTAGAAGGAAATTTGGGCAGCACCTTACACGAGTTTTTCTCTTTTAGGCTCACAGAACTTCCTCACTCACACTTACTCTTTCACACGATTCTTTGTTACTGAGATTTGTTTGAGAATGGGTTAAATCTTCGGCAAAGGGTCCTATTTATAGTAGTTTTCAGCTCTTCTCAGTGTGACAAATCATCGTACAGGTGGCTTCTTTAAAATTACTTAGGGTTTAAGGATTCGACTCAATAAGACACCTAATCTTGGCTAACGTTTTCAATTACGTCATCATTCTTTGTTTGTATTCAATTTTAGGGTTTTTCTATGTATAATCTATAAGATCATGGCCAAATTCAACGCATAATCCACGCTGCTATCTAAATCTCGCTCTCTTTGTTCTCAGAATCTCGCTCTCTCCAGCTTTCTCGCTGGTTTGGCTCTCGCGACTCTCGCTGTCGCTGGTCTGGCTCTCGCTCCCGCTCTTTCTCCTGCTCTCTCTTATTGTCTCGCTGAGAATCTCGCTCTCTCCAATGTTCTCTCCAATCTCGCTAGTTTTCACGCGTGGTTGTCTTCACTACTTGTGGACTCCACTTCCTCTTTTTAACTCTTTCAAATTTTAAGAGTATATGGGCAATTAATTCACCTCCAATTCTTCCAATGAGTAATGTCCAACTTCCAATTAATCCTCCCTGATTCTGCTCCCTTATTCATTATTGTTGGATAATGAATAAATTTCCAATTAATCCAATAAATTTCCAATTTCCAATTATTCAATGTTTTTTTTTCCTTCTAAATTTCCACCCCTTTAAATAAAATTTTGTCCTGCTTAATATTTGTCATTTAATTTCCTGTATGCGTATAAATCAGAGTTGTTACAACTAGGATTACGCATGTATCTTATCTACGTGTAAGATCATTATTGTTATGCTATGCTTGCATGTCATATATATCTAAGAACATGCATGTATTTATGTGTAAGGAAATAAATATTAGTTTGATTTTTTTTATTTAAATATATAAGAATATGCATGCACCTAAATACAATGAAAAAGTATTTATGTGTAAGGAAATAAATATTAGTTTGTTATGATTTCTTGCTTTAAATATTGAAGAATATGCATGCACCAAAATGTGATGAAAAGGTATATATAAAGTGAATTTCAGAAGATACAAACCACATTGTTGTAGAATCGATTTGGTTAATGAAAATATGAATACACATAAGTTTTTTTGGATTATTCTCACTACAATGATTGTGTTTTCCCTTTGTGTTTACTCACGTAAGTCATGCTTTCTCTTTTTCTCAATATATCTAAGTGAAGTACATAGATGTATCATAGACTGTATTATTTTTGTGATACTTACTCGCATTACCCATAAAAAGACAAAAACAAAAAATTACAATTATTTATCTCAAATAAATGGTTTGTCACATAATAAACTTATAATCACAATTGAATGAAAATCTAACATTTATTTGTATTTGACGTAGATGCGGAACTGAAGGTAGGACATTCTCAGCCATTAGTTTGTGATTCAACTTGCTTAGACACCAGTGCTTCTCAAAATGAACAATGCCAAAGTTTGTGCATTCGGCGAAGACTTGGAAATGGAAATTGCATCCCGGAAGATGGACATGTGCTTTGTTGTTGTAACTCTTAAAATTGTTTGAAACCCCCACATTTTGTTTGTTAATGCTATTAATCATGCAATAAGAGTTAAAATATAACCCTTTTCTCTACACAATACATAGAATATTTGTAAATGTTAAAAACAACAAATGCTTGAAATAATGATCATGTTTAATGATATTTTCTTTATTCTGCAATTCATGACTTAAAAATTTTATGGATGGAAATTTTATTTCTTTTTTAGGCTAAATATACAAAATCTTCTCTAATATTTCGAGGAAACTTTCATTAATTTTCCTAATTACTTTACTATGAGAAATATTTTAAGCTCTCAATTAAGTAATTCGACTCAATTTTGGAAAATGAAACTCTATGTTACAAATAATGTGTATCATTATACTTATTTGGATCTATAGAGCTTTAATTTAATGTTCTATTAAAAATAGAATACGTGAAACAAATTCCATTGTTCGTGGGAGATTCTATAATTTGTAAATTTAAATTGATTTTTGTATGTTAATTAAATTGTAAATTTTGTCCTTATGATTCAAAGAAAGTTAGAATAATAAACATGGATTTCAACTATTGATGGATAACATAATATATATTAATAAACTAATCAATTATTAGGGTTTAAGGCGCAAATAACAATAACTTTTTAGCTTCAACTTTTTGCTATTTTTCATAGACATTTTAAAGTTTTTACTTGTAAGGATTGTTTTTACAAAGTTTGGGAAATTAGATTTATGTATCCACTATTCAAGAGAGTTCCCTTTTCATCTTTTTTATTTTCATCTCCAAACCTTTGTTAGATTTGCTCTTCATCCAAAACAAAAAAGGGAAAAAAAAGGAAAAAAGAAAAAAAAAAAGGAAAAGAAAAGAAAACACAAAAGGAATTGTTCTTTTGGTTTGAGATCGATTTTGTTTTGTTTTAATAATATTTTTCTAATATGTTCCACATTTTCAAGTTTATTTCAAATCATTAATGTAACGCCCGGATCCTTACACATTATGATCCGACCGCTACGACATGCATACTTAGACTTTTCTATCATGAGATGAGTTTTGGTTGAAATTTCAAAGAACATATCTAAATTTTATTAATTAGATAGAAAAACTATATAAAAATTTATTTATCAAAACACCAGGATCCATAAAACATTAGCGTGGTGGTACAAAATGCATGTGCCTATAATAGTGAGTTTGATGGTTGGCCATTTGAGCGACGTCCAACTCTGCCATCTACGCTGTGTCCTTACCTACAAAATCTGTAAAAATATAGGATGAGTATATAATATACCCAGTAAGTAGTTCTCACGTAGGGTAGTGACCAAATGCACAATCACAAGCAATATGTCATGAAAACATATGATTTGGGACCGAAAACGTATAATAACATGTGGTGGTCGGTTATGCTTCCAACATAAATCTCTCCGCCCTGATAGGAAGATGAGGACCTAAGCGAAAACTAACCCATCTAATGATTAGCGGGTCATGCAGTCAATAGAGCCAGAGTCGCATCCAACATCAACCATTAGCATAAACGTTATGCTTCCAACATAAATCTCTCCGCCCTGATAGGAAGATGAGGACCTAAGCGGGAACTAACCCATCTGATGATTAGCGGGTCATGCAGTCAGTAGGGCCAGAGTCGCATCAAACATCAACCATTAGCATAAACGTAATATTAGACTAAAGGGGTGCAACCATACATACCCTGGTAGTCTCTAGCATAAACATAATGTAAGATTAGGCCTAGAGGGGTGCAACCATACATGCCCTGCCAGCCCTAGAAGCATAAATTTCTCCGCCCTGATAGGAAGATGAGAACTTAAGCGGAAACTAACCCATCTGATGATTAGCGGGTCATGCAGTCAGTAGGGCCAGAGTCACATCCAACATCAACCATTAGCATAAACGTTATGCTTCCAACATAAATCTCTCCGCCCTGATAGGAAGATGAGGACCTAAGCGGAAACTAACCCATCTGATGATTAGCAGGTCATGCAGTCAGTAGGGTCAGAGTCGCATCCAACATTAACCATTAGCATAACCATAAGATTAGACTGGAAGCATAACTTACACCTAATTAAAACTTGATTTTGACGAAATCGTGAACAAACATAATGCATGGGGTCCTTTGTAGAGAAACGTGTTCTAAACATGTAATGCAATATAACAATTAACATAACCATGCAACATAATAAAGGTACACTACCATAGAACATTTAAAGAGAGGGTGAGATAAACTACTTACCTTGACTGTGATCTAATTATTCCTTATTATTCTTTATGATTTTATCAGCAGAGTTTTCCCTTTTTAAATAAAAAGAAGAAATTTGGGCAGCACTTTACCCGAGCTTTTCTCTTTTAATCTCACAGAACTTCCTCACTCACACTTACTTTTTCACACGATTCTTTGTTACTGAGATTTGTTTGAGAATGGGTTAAATCTTCGGCAAAGGGTCCTATTTATAGTAGTTTTCAGCTCTTCTCAGTGTGACAAATCATCGTACAGGTGGCTTCTTTAAAATTACTTATGGTTTATGGATTCCTCTCAATAAGACACCTAATCTTGGCTAACGTTTGCCCTTACGTCATCATTCTTTGTTTGTATTCAATTTTAGGATTTTTCCATGTATAATCTATAAGACCGTGGCCAAATTCAACGCATAATTCGCGCTTCTATCCAAATCTCGCTCACTCTGCTCTTAAAATCTCGCTCTCTCCCGTTTTCACGCTAGGAATTTACTCTGTCCAGCTTTCTTGATGGAAATCCCGCTCTCCACTCTCGCTCTTAAATTTTCTCTTCCGCTCGCTCTCTCCGGCTTTCTCGCTCTCGCTCCCGCTCTCGCTCTCGTTCTCGCTCCTACTCTCGCTCCCGCTCTCGCTCTCTCGCTCGCTCCCGCCGCGCTCTTGCTCTCACTCTTTCCTACTCACTAAGAATAGCTCTCTTTACTCTCGCTCTCTCCAACTTCCTTGCTACAATTCTCGCTCTCTCCAATTTTCCTTCAATCTCGCTCTCTCCAGGGATCCCGCTCTCTCCACTCTCGCCAGCCTCAATCTCGCTAGCATCGCTCGCTTGGTTTCTCGGCTAAGAATAGCTCTCTTTACTCTTGCTCTCTCCAATTTTCCTTCAATCTCGCTCTCTCCAGGGATCTCGCCAGCCTCAATCTCGCTAGCATCGCTCGCTGGGTTTCTCGGCTAAGAATAGCTCTCTTTACTCTCGCTCTCTCCAACTTCCTTGCTACAATTCTCGCTCTCTCCAGGGATCTTGCTCTCTTTACTCTCGCCAGCCTCAATCTCGCTAGCATCGCTCGCTGGGTTTCTCGCTCTCCAATTCTTTCTTTGATCGCGCAGCTCTCATCTCAGAATCTCATTTTCTCCAGTTTTCTAGCTGGTGTGGCTCTCGCTGTCTCCCACTTTCTCGCTCCCGCTCGCTCCCTTATTCATTATCTTTTGGATAATGAATAAATTTCCAATTTCCAATTTATTTATTTATTTATTTATTTTTTCTAAATTTCCACCCCTTCAAATAAAATTTCGTCCTGCTTATTATTTGATATTTAATTTCCTGTATGCGTACAAATCTGGGTCGTTACATTCTTCCCCCCTTAAGAACTTTTGTCCTCGAAAGTTTCTTGGTTCTTAAAAAGATAAGGGTATTTGTCTTTCATCTCTTCTTTTCGTTCCCATGTAGCTTCTTTCACTTGCTGATTTCTCCAGAGAACCTTCACTAAACTTATTTCCCGATTACGAAGCGATTTCTTCTCTTTTGCCAGGATGCAAACCAGAGTCTCCTCATATTCCAAGTTTTCACTTATTTGTAGAGGTTCATAATTTACTATGTGTGATGGGTCAAACACGTATTTTCGAAGCATCGATACATGAAAGACATTATGTATTGTAGAAAGTGTGGGTGGTAATGCCAATCGGTAAGCTACCTGGCCAATACGGTCTAATATTTCAAAGGGTCCAATGAAGCGAGGGCTAAGCTTGCCTTTTCGTCCGAAACGCATAATGCCCTTCATTGGTGATACCTTTAGAAATACGTGATCTTCTACTTTGAATTCCAGCTCTTTTCGATGGTTATCAGCATAATTCTTTTGTCTGCTTTGAGCGGTTCGCATTCTTTCCCGAATTAGCTTAATTGACTCTGATGTTTGCTACACCAATTCAGGTCCGAGTAGTGTTCGCTCCCCAATTTCATCCCAGTGTACAGAGGATCTGCATTTCTTTCCGTATAAGGCTTCGAAGGGAGCCATACCAATTGTCGCCTGATAACTATTATTATAAGAAAATTCTATAAGATGTATCTGCGAATCCCATGCTCCAATAAAATCCAAAGTACATGCCCTCAACATGTCTTCTAGGATTTGATTAACTCGTTCTGTTTGGCCATCAGTTTGTGGGTGGAAGGCTATACTAAAATTTAGCTGTGTGCCCATTGCTTTCTGTAAACTTTTCCAGAACTTGGAGACGAAACGAGGGTCTCGATCTGAAACAATTGATACTGGGATTCCATGTAACCGGATGACCTCTTTTAAGTACATTTGAGCTATGCTTCCGTAGTGTGAGTAGTTTTGCATGGTAGGAAGTGGGCCGATTTAGTGAGTCGATCTACAATTACCCAAATCATGTTGTGGCCTTTAACAGTTCTCGGGAGTCCTGAGATGAAGTCCATAGAAATATGTTCCCATTTCCATTCTGGAACACTTAGAGGCTGGAGGAGTCCTTGTGGTCGTTGCTGTAGAGCTTTCACCTGTTGACAAACCAAACATTTACTTACATAGTCGGCTATATCCTTTTTCATGTTACCCCACCAGTAATGTGCTTTCAAGTCTCGATACATTTTGGTACTCCCAGGATGTATTGAAAAGCATGACTCATGAGCTTCCTTCAATAGTTCTTTCTTGATTTCTTCATTATCTGGTACACATAATCGTCCACGATAGAGGAGTGCAGAGTCTGGGGCTGTAGAGAATTGATTGGTTTCTCCATTTTCTGATTGTCGTTGTTTGTTTAGGTATTTATCTATTTGTTGTGCATCAATTATTTTTTGCCTTAATGCAGGTCTTGCAACTAACTGTGCTATTTGAGTTGTGAAGGCTTCTGGTATTAGTGAGATCTCAGCTCTTTCAAGATCATCTATTATGTGTTTGGAGATGGTACTTAGAGCTGCTGTATGTGCTGACTTTCTGCTAAGAGCATCAACAACAATGTTAGCTTTTCCTGGATGATAGAGGATCTCACAGTCATAGTCTTTAACTAATTCTAACCATCTTCGTTGCCTCATATTTAACTCTTTTTGGGTAAAGAAGTACTTAAGGCTTTTATGATCTGTATAAATTTGGATCTTTTCCCCATATAAATAATGTCTCCATATCTTTAAGGCAAAGACTACGACAGCTAATTCCAAGTCATGAACGGAATAATTTTGTTCATAAGGTTTTAGTTGTCTTGAAGCATATGCTATTACCTTTTCGTGTTGCATTAATACACAACCAAGCCTCTTCTTCGATGCGTCACTGTACACAGTTAAACCCCCTGATCCGTCAGGTATAGTGAGAATAGGGGTTGTGGTCAACCTTTCCTTTAGTTCCTGGAAGCTTTGCTCACATGCTTGGTTCCAGACAAAAGGATTATTCTTCTTGGTGAGGTTGGTTAAGGGTAATGCTATACTTGAAAAATTCTTCACAAATCGTCTATAATATCCTGCTAATCCAAGGAAGCTGCGCACTTCGCTGACTGTTGTTGGGTGAGGCCACTTGCTAACTGTTTCAGTTTTAGCAGGATCTACTGAGATTCCTTCTTGCTTTACAATATGCCCTAGGTAGGCAACTTGTCGCGTCCAAAACTCACACTTGGAGAATTTGGCATACAACTTTTCATTTCTTAATATGGAAAGAACGTCCCTAAGATGTTTTTCATATTCTTCCTTAGACTTGGAATAGACCAAAATATCATCTATAAATACGATCACGAAGTTATCAAGATGGTCCTTAAAAATTCTATTCATCAAGTCCATGAAGGCTGCTGGGGCATTCGTTAATCCAAAGGGCATCACAACGAATTCATAATGCCCATATCTTGTTCGGAAAGCAGCCTTGGGTATATCCGACTCCTTGATTCGTAGTTGATGATACCAGATCGTAAGTCTATTTTGGAGAATACTGAGGCTCCTTGTAATTGGTCAAATAGGTCATCAATGCGTGGGAGTGGATACTTATTCTTTATTGTCAACTTATTCAACTCCCGATAATCTATACATAAACGCATTGATCCATCCTTTTTCTTAACAAATAAAACAGGTGCTCCCCATGGAGACACGCTAGAGCGTACAAATCCCTTTATCTAACAATTATTGTAATTGTATTTTGAGTTCTTTTAATTCCACAGGTGCCATTCTATATGGTGCTTTAGATATTGGTTCAGCTCTGGGAATTAGATCTATACAAAATTCTATTCCTCGATTTGGTGGTAAACCCGGTAGCTCTTTTGGGAATACATCTTCAAATTCTCTTATTACAGGGATGGCCTTAATTTCATCCTTTTGGTTTCGTAAATCTACTACGCTTGCTAAATATGCCCAAGCTCCATGGTTGAGCAAATGTTTAGTTTTTAAGGCTGAAATTATTCTTGGGACTGATTGTGTGTTAGAACTCTTAAACTTAAACTTGGTTCCTGTTGGAAAGGTAAATATGACCTCTTTATTATGGCAGTCTATGCTTGCATAGTTTGCTGCTAACCAGTCCATACTTAGTATTATGTCGAAATCACTTATGTCTAGAATGATAAGGGTCAACCCTAGTTTATGTGGATACTTACAATTCACAGTTTTCTACTACTCAGTGGGCCAACATAGATACTCCGGCAGGAGTAGCTAAAGATAGAATGTAGACTAAGGGCATTGATGTTAATTGAGCATGTTGTGCAAATGTTGTAGAGAGGAATAAATGACTAGAGCCTGAATCAAATAAAGTGAAGGCATAATACCCTAGGATGGGTAATGTACCTGTAACCACTTCATCTTGATCCTCTGTCTTTTGACGTGTAACAGCAAACACCCGTCCTTTCTGTTGTTGGGTAACCTTGTTACTAGTAGGCTGGGTGGTCTGGGCAGTTGATACTTGGTTGATAAACTTTGGGCAAGCCCTTGCATAGTGACCCGTCTGGCCGCAGTTGAAACACACACTTATGTTCCGAAAACATTGCCCCTGATGGCGTTTTCCACAATTTCTACACTTAGAATATGTGAATGTTTGGCTCTCCTGTTGTGACTGTATGCCCTGAGTGCTTTGGGAAATTTTTGCTTGCCGTTGTGAACATTGGAAGCCTTGTTGTAAATTTCCTCATTTGATTTGGCATGAATCCTCGTTCTGAAGTTGAGGTTTTGGCAGCAAGATCTACTTCCATGAGTAAGGTCGACTTGAGGGCAAAGGCATACTCTTTGTGTTGGAAAGCAGTAACAATGCCTCGAATGCCTTCTCTTAATCCTCAAATAAACCTTTCCACCTTCTTCTCTTCTGTGTCCACTAGTCGAGTAACAAAGTGAGACAAGCGATCAAATTTCCGTTCATACTCCGCCACTGACATATTTTCTTGACGAAGATTAAGAAATTCCACTTCCTTTTGATATCTCACTGTCAAAGGGAAATACTTGTTGTAAAAAGCCTGATTGAATTGCTGCCATGAGACTGTACCTTTGATTGTTCTTTGTGTGGATTCCCACTAGAACTTTGCTTCGTCTTTTAACATGAAGGTGGCACAATTTACTTTCTGTTCTTCTGGGATGTTCATATGGCGGAAAATAGTTTCTATTTCTGTTATCCAATTCTTTGCTATAATTGGATCCACAGATGATCCATCAAATGTTGAAGGTTTGAACTTCCTGAATTCTCGAATGATCTCGAGTCATTTTTATCGTTGGTTGTTGGTGTGGTGGACGAGGTTGTGTTTCCATTACTCATATTTTGTATTAGTAGTTGTAGCGCCTCTGGTGTAAGTAACACATAAGGCGTCTGTCCATGTCCTTGATTTTGATCCCTTGTGGATTCACTTCGAGGTCTGCCTCGTCGTGTTGGAGCCCTTTGTGGTGGCATCTGGTGCACACATTTTATTTTCATAATAAGGAAGCAATCTAATTTAATTTTTTTTTCTTTTTTTTCCCTCTCTTTTTTTTTTTTTTTAACTCATAACTTATGTTTACTAAATTATTTACTAAATTACACGTTTGAAAATTCCACTTACCAGCGTATTTGGCATGGCTATGGGCATCCATTAACAGGCCAAACCATCAAACACCACGACTCTTCTAATGCAATAGAGCCTGTTTGGCCCAAACGCTCTGATACCAAAACTGTAACGACCGGATCCTTACACATTATGATCTGACCGCTACGACATGCATACTTAGATTTTTCTATCATGAAATGAGTTTTGGTGAAAATTTCAAAGAACATATCTAAATTTTTATTAATTAGATAGAACAACTATATAAAAAGTTTATTTATCAAAACATCAGGATCCATAAAACATTTGCGTGGTGGTATAAAATGCATATGCCTATGATAGTGAGTTTGATGGTTGGCCATTTGAGCGACGTCCAATTCTGCCATCTACGATGTATCCTTACCTACAAAGTCTGTAAAAATATAGGATGAGTATATAATATACCCAGTAAGTAGTTCTCACGTAGGGTAGTGACCAAATGCACAATCACAAGCAACATGTCATGAAAACATATGCTCGGGACCGAAAACGTATAATAACATGTGGTGGTCGGTTATGCTTCCAACATAAATCTCTCTGCCCGGATAGGAAGATGAGGATTTAAGCGAAAACTAACCTATGTGATGATTAGCGGGTCATGCAGTCAGTAGGGCCAGAGTCGCATCCAACATCAACCATTAGCATAAACGTAATATTGGACTAGAAGGGTGCAACCATACATACCCTGTTAGCCCATAAATTTCTCCGCCCTGATAGGAAGATGAGGACTTAAGCGGAAACTAACCCATCTGATGATTAGCGGGTCATGCAGTCAGTAGGGCCAGAGTCGCATCCAACATCAACCATTAACATAAACGTAAGATTAGATTGGAAGCATAACTTACACCTAATTAAAACTTGATTTTAACGTAATCGTGAACAAACATAATGCATGGGGTCCCTTGTAGAGAAACGTGTTCTAAACATGTAATGCAATATAACAATTAACATAACCATGCAATATAATAAAGGTACACTACCATAGAACACTTAAAGAGAGGGTGAGATAAACTACTTACCTTGGCTGTGATCTAATTATTCCTTATTATTCTTTATGATTTTATCAGTAGAGCTTTCGCTTTTTAAACTGGAAGGAAATTTGGGCAGCACCTTACTCGTGCTTTTCTCTTTTAGCCTCACAAAACTTTCTCACTCACACTTACTCTTTCACACGATTCTTTGTTACTGAGATTTGTTTGAGAATGGGTTAAATGTTCACCAAAGGGTCCTATTTATAGTAGTTTTCAGCTCTTCTCAGTGTGACAAATCATCTTACAGGTGGCTTGTTTAAAATTACTTAGGGTTTAAGGATTCCTCTCAATAAGACACCTAATTCTTGGCTAACGTTTGCCCTTACGTCATCATTCTTTGTTGGTATTCAATTTTAGGGTTTTTATATGTATAATCTATAAGATCGTTACCAAATTCAACGCATAATCCACGCTTCTGTCCAAATCTCGCTCTCTTTGTTCTCAGAATCTCGCTCTCTCCAGCTTTCTCGCTGGTTTGGCTCTTGCGACTTCTGCTCTCGCTGTCGCTGGTCGCTGGTCGCACTCTCGCTCTCGCTCCCGCTCTCACTCTCACTTTCGCCCCCACTCTCGCTCTCGCTCCCGCTCTTGCTCTCGCTAAGAATCTCGCTCTCTTTACTCTCGCTCTTTCCAATGTTCTCTTCAATCTTGCTAGTTTTCACGCGTGGTTGCCTTCACTGCTTGTGGATTCCACTTCCTCTTTTTAACTCTTTCAAATTTTAAGAGTATATGGCAATTAATTCACCTCCAATTCTTTCAATGAGCAGTGCCCAAACAAAAAGTTATCTACTGCCCGTTGTCTCCTGAATTATCCAGCGTCCAACTTCTAATCCTCCATGATTCTGCTCCCCCATTCATTATTTTTGGATAATGAATAAATTTCCAATTAATCCAATAAATTTCCAATTTCCAATTATTCATCATTTTTTTTCCTTCTAAATTTTCCCGCCTTTAAATAAAATTTATTTGACATTTAATTTCCTGTATGCGTACAAATCTGGGTCGATACATTATTTCCTTACACATAAATACATGCATTTCTTAGATATATATGACATGCAACCATAGCATAGCAATAATGATATTACACATAGATAAGATACATGCATAATAATAGTTATATAAATTAAATTAAGGAAAAATATCTTTTCAGTCTCACTGTTTTAAAGAATATGTGCATTTGGTCTTTGTAGTTTCAATTTCCCCATTTTAGTCGCTCAGTTTTACAAAATAGGTTTAAAAGGTCTTATTCTCTTTTTCTAAATTAATTAGTTATTTTTTATATTATTTTCAAATTTATTATGACATTTATAAATAAAAAAATATATTTTCGCTTTCCTCTCTCTTATCATCCACTCTCCACTCTTCTCTCTCCTCCCCTCCTCTTCTTCCACTATGGTTCCCAACTTCCTAGTTCCATCTCTTTTCTCCCTTCTCCAATGGACACATTCCCTTTGGCCTTTCATTTTCTCTTATTCTTCAAACCTTCTAAATGTTCATGAGATAGACCATGTTGTCAACTAGAAAAAGATTAAACTTCTAACAAGTTTTAAGATCCATGAGAATGTTTGTGCCCTTATTAGCTATTTCAACAAGCTACTGATCATTTGAAGTATCAGATTTGCAGTATATAGTTTTAAAATGAGCAATGCTTGATACAAATGGAGATCACGAAATTGTACAAACTCTTTGAAATGTTGATATAAAAACTTGCGATTTTATTTTCTTGTCCACGGAAATGGTACGGAATAAAAAAACAAGTTCTCACTAAGTTGATGTTATGAAATTCAATTGTTGTGGTTCATGAGATCTCTAAAATTCTTTCCTTCTAGATCGACTTCTTGAAATAAACACTCTGCTATTGAAGAAAATGGGTCAGTAAAGAGGGAAGAATGGTGAAGGGAGGGGAAGATGGAGATAAAAATAGAAGAATCGTGGAGAGAGGAGGAGAGAGAAGACTGAGAAAGATGAGTGAATAGGAAGAGAGAGGAGAGAGGAAATATACTTTTATTTAAAAATTTCATATAAAAATTTAAAATATTACAAAAAAATATCAAATTAATTTAGAAAATGAGAAAAAGAACATTTTAAACATATTTTATGAAACTGGAGGACTAAAATGGCCAAATTGAAACCTGAGGGATGAAATGCAAATATTCTTGAAAACTTACATACTAAAAAGATGTTTTTCCCATAAAAGTATTTTGAATTGATAATATACTTTTGATCATTAATGAAAAAATAGATGTTTTCATTTGTGATTCGAAAACAATGATTGAAAATTATAAAAAGTTATGAATGCTAGAATATAGTATGTATTTTTTTTTCTTAATATGTGATTAGCAATTAAATTTTTTAGTCTCGCTTTTTGAATTTTATAAAATAATTTTTCGGTTTCTTAAAACTTTTGGGGCGTTTGGATTTGTGTATGTTTTTATAAGTTGCGCGAATTCATTTAATTTAATAACTAAGAACAAAAATGATAGTCATAAAGAAAACTCATAATCTAATATAAAAAAATTTCATTGATTAGAATTATATTTCAAAGAAAAATCTTTCTTCTCACAAATAGATATATTTGTTGAAATAAATAGAATATGTATGTATGATGTGTGTATGTGTGCGTATATATGTGTATGTATATATATAATAGATGTGGAGTTAGCAGATGATTATTATGTTTGTATAGTATTCATACAGATTTAAAGCATGATAGTATAGCAAAATAGCGCATCTCTTTCATAATAAACAACATCATGCATATTGTTCTTCTATATGTATAACTTCCTCAACTCAGTAAAAATGCTTTGCTCCAACTTAGTCAAACATTTTACATTTTACAAGGACACATAACTATATATATCTCTAAGAGTCGTGTCTTATCTGAAACTCTTTAATCTGAACTCGAACTCAAAATCTTCCTTTAGATAATTTTTAAACACTTCTACCAATAGCTTTAGGAGTATATGATCAGACTAAATGCAGATCGTTCTGTCCTAAAAGAGCCCAGTAGCTTTAAAGCATAAATGGCGCAACCTCGATGGTAAATTGTAAGAAATCAGTTGTTCACGAAGATTTATACGACGCCTAATCTCTGAAGTGCACTCGGCGGAAAAAGGATTTAAATTTGATGAAAAATAGCTAAAAATTAGTAACATGAAAATCCAAAAGGATGAACTTTTTGGGAGGTTTATAAATGAGAATTAGTTCCACGACACCTAATCTCTGTACTCTATCATCTCATAACAAAATTAGAGAGATTCAGAAATGAGAATTAGTTCCATGAATTAATGCTCGAATCCCCTAAATAATGAAAACATTTTTAGAAACTGTTTTTGAAAATGGTTACAAAACAATAAAGTTTTTGTTAAAAAAAATAAAGTGGTATATTAAAAACTTTTTCTTTTTTCGCACGAGCATGGTTACTCTAGCCTTGTAAGATACAAGCAATAAAAAAATCCTTAATTTTGTCTTTTGTTGAAGAATATACCTTTGTTCTTGCAAAAAAAATTAGCAGTACATTAATCTCTAAAATTGTTTCAAAAACTATTATTGGGCTAGACACTTTTAGGAATGGAAAAAAAAAAAAAAAAAAAGATCCCAAAGTAGTGCAAAAACTACGGAGAACGAGAATAAGAATAGAACACTAACACGTTGTTCCAACTCACTATCTCAATCATTTGAAGTCACTCCCACACGGTCATTCCAACTCCCAATTTTCATCCAACACTTCAAAAGATTTATACTCCAATGGATATATTTTTCGTGAAGATTGAGAAATAAATTAACTATGCAAGAATTTGACTACATTAGAATCATCCATCAATTAAATAAGTGAAAATCATCCATTAATTTGAGAATATTAGAATTTAGGAAGATTTGTTCACCTAAAAAAAAGAGAAAAGATTACAATTTATCACATATGTCATAGGATAGACCTTTGATAAAGGAATTTTTTTAAAGAAAAAAAGTACACATTTTTTCTTGAGATTGAATCTTGAACTCCTAAAGATTTTGATCTCTAGCCTAATAATGCTATAAAATAGGATTATGAAATATTTCTAAATTCCTCTTTAGGAAATTTTGAGGAAAATGTGAAAGAAAACAAACTTTTAAGAAAAAGGATTAAAACTTTTCTTAAACCATGGTTATCAGGAATACATCTTAATGATTTGAAATAAACTTGAAAATGTGGAACTTATTAGAAAAATATTACTAAAACAAAACAAAATCAATCTAAAACCAAAAGAACAATTCCTTTTGTGTTTTCTTTTCTTTTCCTTTTTTTTTCTCCTTTTTTGTTTTGGATGAAGGGAAAATCTAACAAAGGTTTGGAGATGAAAATAAAAAAGATGAAAAAAGAACTCTCTTGAATAGTGGATACACAAATCTAATTTCACAAACTTTGTAAGAACAATCCTTACAAGTAAAAACTTTATAATGGCTATGAAAAATAGCAAAAAGTTGAAACTAAAAAGTTTGTTATTTGTACCTTAAACCCTAATAATTGATTAGTTTATTAATATAATTCTTAAACATCGAATATTAAATTATCCATCAATAGTTGAAATCCATGTTTATTATTCTAACTTTCTTTGAATCATAAGAACAACATTTACGAATTAATTAACCTACAAAAATCAATTTAAATTTACAAATTATAGAATCTCCCACGTTTTCTATTTTTAATAGAACATTAAATTAAAGCTCTGTAGATCCAAATAAGTATGTTGATACACATTATTTTTAACATAGAATTTCATTTTCCAAAATTGAATCGAATTACTTAATTGAGAGCTTAAAATATTTCTCAAGGTAAAGTAATTATGAAAATTAATGAAAGTTTCCTTGAAATATTTGAGAAGATTTTGTATATTTAACCTAAAAAATAAATAAAATTTCCGTCCATAAAATTTTAAGGTAATGAATTGCAGAATAAAGATGATATCTAGTATAACTCTAATTAAATCCTTTCATTAACCCACTTTATACTATTTAATTCATTTCCTTTTTCCAAAAATAATTAATTCCTGCCATAACTTTTCAAATTGAATAATTTTTGAATAAATTCTACGACAACACTTAAATCCTTGCACTTATACTTTAAATTCAAAATTCCAAACATGCCCTTCAGCTAAGGACAATTACTGAAAAGGAAAAAGTTTTACATTATTAATAAATAAATAAAAAGGTGTGGGATGTTACATTCTTCCCCCCCTCAAAGAACTTTCGTCCTCGAAAGTTCATCCTTGAAAAAGCTCCGAGTACTGGACCTTCATCTCATCCTCTCGCTCACAGGTGGCTTCCCTGACCGTGTGGTTCTGCCATAGAACTCTCACAAAAGCAATTTTCCGATGGCGCAATGTCTTTACTTCTCTGGCAAGAATCTCTATGGGCTTCTCCTCGTAGCTCAAGTTATCATTCAACTGTAAAGGCTCGTAGTCGACTACGTGGGTTAGATCTGTCACATACTTCCTTAACATCGAAACATGGAATACATTATGAACTGAAGACAATGCTAGGGGCAAAGCCAAACGGTAAACTACGGGGCCAATTTACTCCAAGACCTCGAAAGGCCCAATGAACATCAGACTCAGCTTCCCTTCCTGCCAAACCTCATAATACCTTTCATGGGTGCCACTTTTTAAGAACACTTTCAAACCAATCTCAAATTCCAAGTCCTTATGTCTTACATCGGCATAACTTTTCTGTCTGCTCTGAGATTGTTGCATACAAGCCCTGATCTTCTGTAATGCCTCATTCGTGGTCTGCACCAATTCAGGTCCTAACAACTTCCTCTCACCAACCTCACCCTGGCATACTGGAGACTTGCAACTTTTTCCATATAGGGCCTCAAATGGCAATGTGCCAATGGCAGGCTGATAGCTATTATTATATGCGAATTCCATTAAATACAGGTGAGAGTCCCAACTCCCTGAAAACTCTAGTGCACAAGCGCACAACATATCTTCCAATATCTGATTCAGACGTTCTATTTGACCATCAGTCTATGGGTGAAAAAAAATTGTACCAAAATCCAATCGAGTACCCAATGCTAACTAAAGACTCTTCTTAAAAAAAAAAAACTAGATGCAAAACGAGGGTCATCGTTTGACATAGCTAAAACTAGTACCAAAAGAGGTGTAACAACCCCTTCCATAAATAATTATGAAACTTAAGATGTTGAAAATCAGCAACACTTCTACACATCCGAGCTGAGAACTGTGAAAATGGTCATGAAGTTAAGAAAGTCTTATCCACTAAAAACATACATTTGAACTTACCATTTTGTCACTGGGAAAACTTTATATGTGCAGTGAAGAAATTGGTCATACTATATAATGCGTCATCTGAAGATACGTACCAGAATAAATCTAGTCAACTAAAAACTGCTTCTACTCTAGAAGCGCCAACTGTGATGTCTTTCCTAGGGTTTACATGTCTTAGAATAACTCTGTCTAATTAAGTCTCACATTCATGAGAAACTCATCATGAGGCTCTATGTTGTCATGGGCTATAGAACTTGCTTGAGCCATCCTCATATTATTCTTTAGGCTTGAAACAATCACATATCATTACTTAGACCCCGCTGCGAACGAGTCCGGAATTTCCCCTGAAAATGAGGTTTTGAAGTCTCTAGATGCTAAAGCATAAATCAATTGATAACACATTTTCATAACCTCGTAATAACCGTAATTGATCCTTGAAGTCATTTTTTTTAACGTTAAAACCTTCTTGATTCATAAGTCCTAGCTTGGATTACTCGTACTCCCTAAAGCTAGTTAACTCAATGCCCGTGCAAGAGAATACATACTATCTTGTAATGCTCTAAACCCACTTTTAGTAACTTCTTACTATGAACTCAACTTTATTGCCAAGTCTATCCCTTATACCAATAGTTATATTGGAAGGTCCAACTTACTTACTTTTATGCATATACCATTATTGTCTACCTTGAATTGGATTATTTTCTTTTCTCAATCAAATTGATGTTCTTGCTAGTTCATGTTTCCAACACTTGCACATAAAGTCAAAATCCCTTAAATCTTACTAATGCCCTCAATGATTTACGTCTTAATTAATGAAGCCTCAACAAACCATGTCAATAGTTCTCGATCATCTACTATTACTAGTAACTCCATTTTAACTTATCCCTTCTCAACCTTCTATTTTGGTAACAGATTCTTGTGTTAAAACAAAGTTCCATACCAATCACCTACCTAAGCTATCTTTCCATCTAACACATATTGTCCTAAAGTTCCACATGATAATGAGGTATTCTTCTGTTACACCAAAACAAATACCTTGTAACCCCTCTTATCAAGCCTTCAAACCATACTTAACTAGGAGTTTCAAACACATTAAATTCCTTTCTCTTTCCAAAAAGTAAACTTCCTTGGATACTTCTCTCTCCTTTACACTTATCTTTGATAAAACCACTAAATTCAAGACACATTTTTTTTCCACTGTCCAATTGGAACATAGTCTCTTTACTAAATTATACTTTACTTAACTCCTCCATAAATCTTATATCTCTCACTAAGAATTTCCATCTTGTAGAATTCTCCTTTGCCAATTTTCATGCTTTTAGACTCCGAAAGAATTTTGTTTGTTCAAATTTTCCTAACTTAGATCTCCTCATCACAATAACGCTATGAATTTAATCTAGGTACTCTAAAATAATCCTTCAACCTAAACAAATAACACCTTGCTTTTATCCCCTTTAAGCCCAAACTCATGCCTAACTATTTAGACTTTCTTTAATGATATCAACTTAGCTAGATATTCCAAAAGAATTCTTCATATCATCACATATACTTTGCCTACTCTATCAAGTCGTAGTATTACCCAAATGATTATGACTTATGAATCCTTTCTAAATTCTTATCGAAATGTTGGGTTCTTAATACCTCAAAACCTTCAATAAATTTATAGACTCTTTTTCTTTTCCTCCTTATTCATAAAACAACTTTTAACCTTATACTTGAGTACTGGCCTGTGGATTTACGCTACCACCGATTGCACTATCCAACACAAAAACATAACATTAGTCCTTGATCAATTCTTGTCTCGACAATTTTATTCATTGGCTTAAACATTTAAATACCTTCATTCCTAAATTGTCATAACTCTACATAGTTTCATCAATTTTTAGCATCTCTGAACCGAGGCGTATATTTGTTTGTTCCTAACATAATTTCCATGAGATTAACTAGTACCGAGTGACCTCATAATTTACTCTATTTTACTTTTCTCCTTTTGTAGTATCGTACCTGATAATCCTCTTATAATAACTTCTAACGAGTCACTGACCTAGCATTAGAACATAACTGGTGCATTTAAGCCAAACAAATATTTTAATGCACAACTATCATAAAACTTGTAATTGATAAGACGTACCTGGCGATGACGAGGAATCCGGTCATGGGCCACAGGGACAATCTAGACTTACGTAGTAAGTCAGTCTACAGAACCCAAAACATGGGCTCTGATACCAACTGTAACAACCCGACCCCCTAGGACTTAGGTAAGGCCGTTACTAAAATAAATGCATGCAAAGAACTTAAAATGGCGCTCAGTTATTTGAAATAAATGCTAATTAAAACAAGAGAAGTTCAAAAGACATTTATTAAATGCAATTGTTAAAAAACAATAATAGGGTACCCATAAATCATAAAGGTTAACAAATACATATGAAAAACAATTCTTAATAATAAGTTCCAAACATCAAAACTAAACATTAAGAGAAACATGAAAAGAACTCTAAATCTCATGATGCGGAAGCGTAAAAACTAGTCCCAGTGGCTCGATCATGAATTCCGCTACGCCATCGTCGGTGAATCTCTACCCTTACCTGAAATATCAACATGAGAAAGAATGAGTATGAAATACTCAGTAAGTAGCCCCACCACTAGGGTCAGGCTAGGCATCTATGTCCTCTAGATACCTGCATATGGCACATATATACATGTAACAGATCAGAGACTGAGTCCTATCCTATTGCAATTAAGTATGCTCAGAAAACTGGTGAATCCTGGAGGAAACACAAAACTAATGAATCCCAGAGGAAACACAAATCTAGTGAATCCCAGAGGAAACACAAAACTAGTGAATCCCGAAGGAAACACAAAACTGGTGAATCCCAAAGGAAACACAAAACTAGTGAATCCCGAAGGAAACACAAAACTGGTGAATCCCAAAGGAAATACAAACTGGTGAATCTCGAAGGAAACACAAAATTGGTGAATCCCGAAGGAAACAAAAACTGGTGAATCCCTAAGGAAACACAAACTGGTGAATCCCGAAGGAAACATAAACTGGTGAATCTCGAAGGAAACAAAAACTGGTGAATCCTCAAGGAAACACAAATTGGTGAATCCCGAAGGAAACATAAACTGGTGAATCTCGAAGGAAACACAAACTGGTGAATCCCGAAGGAAACATAAACTGGTGAATCTCGAAGGAAACACAAACTGGTGAATCCCGAAGGAAACACAAACTGGTGAATCCCGAAGGCAACACAAATTGGTGAGCATCTAACTAATCAATGAGGATATTCACACAGTCTTAACGTGCTATGATTCAACATTGTACAGTTCTAAAACATACATAAAAATCCTTGATACCATGGCTTCATCACATACACATATTTCTTAATAACATATTATACATCATCCATGTATAACTTATATCATAAATCCACAACATGCAAGTATGCCTCAACACCAGCAGATCAAACACCGACATATGAAAACACATACTATCACATACTAACGATCAAGCACTTAGGTGTGTATGTAAACAAATCAGAATTCATGCCAGAACATACTTTGATTCATGTCATACTGTCAATCAACATGCTAACATTTACCATAACATACACTTATCATGCTGGCATACAACTAAAGCCTGGCCCGTGGGTAGTTCCAGTAGTAAGATTACTTACCTCGAAGTCAAGTTCAGATATTAATCGAAGCTAATGCTCTTCCACAAAATAAACCTTAAATTAAGTCCCCTAATACAGACATAATACTAATTTTAAATTCTTGGAACCAAGATTCATACATACGAATTAAATTTTGGGATCACCAATGAACTTACCCAACGAAACTTGATCAACCAACACTCGCGAGATTTCGACTCAAAATTTCCTCTTAGCAGATTTTAGAACCCAAAGGATGACGACTTGGAACCTTCGAGAAACTAAAACCAAACTCTCCATCAGTCCAACAATCAAAAGGTGCCTAACAATCAACAACAAGGGTCACAACACTTACCAAAAATACTTGCCGAACGAACTCGAATCCGCTAAACAGAACGCTGCGCACTCCGAAGTACTCCAAACTTGGATCCGGATTCCAAATATAGAGATAACAAATTTTTAACCCAAAATCCAAATGGGTAATCAAAATAGATCAACCAAAATCATGCTAAAAAATAATCAGTCGCTTACTCAAAACACAAGTCTAGTGGTGTAGGCGGGTCCTAACGACGAATAGGACTGGCGGTGCTAGAAGAAGCCGAAAGTGATGTGGTGGGCGGCGAAGGTGAGACTCGGCTCAGATCTAGGTGGAGGAGGACGTCGGCGGCTCGAATCTGGTCGGGCTGAGAGCGGCGGACTTGCAGCAAAGGACTTCCAGCGACGGTGGAGACCAGCTTGGGCTCGGGCGGTGACAGTCTGGAGAGCTGGGCGACTGGCGGCGTGTCTGACCGGCGGGATCTGGCCAGTCGAAACCCACGAACGGTGGCGATTGGACGGCTGAGAGGCGCGACGTAGTAAGGCGGCGTGGAAGCAGAAATCCTTTCCTTAACCCACTTTATACTATTTAATTCCTTTCCTTTTTCCAAAAATAATTAATTCCTGCCATAACTTTTCAAATTGAATAATTTTTAAACAAATTCTATGACAACACTTAAATCCTCGACTTATACTTTAAATTCAAAATTCCTAACATGCCCTTTAGCCAAGGACAATTACTGAAAAGGGAAAAGTTTTACATTATTAATAAAACAATAAACAGGTGTGGGATGTTACATACCGTTTTAAAGAATATGTGCATTTGGTCTTTGTGGTTTCAATTTCCCCATTTTAGTACCACAGTTTTACAAAATAGATTTAAATGGTCTTATTCTCTTTTTCTAAACTAATTAGATATATTTTTTTATATTCTTTTCAAATTTATTATGACATTTATAAATAAAAAAATATATTGTCGCTTTCCTCTCTCTTCTCATCCACTCTCCACTCTTCTCTCTCCCTCCCTCCCCTTCTTCCACTATGGTTCCCAACTTCCTAGTTCCATCTCTTTTCTCCCTTCTCCAATGGACACATTCCCTTCGGCCTTTCATTTTCTCTTATTCTTCAAACCTTCTAAATGTTCATGAGATAGACCATGTTGTCAACTAGAAAAAGATTAAACTTCTAACAAGTTTTAAGTTCCATGAGAATGTTTGTGCCCTTATTAGTTATTTCAACAAGCTACTGATCATTTGAAGTATCAGATTTGCACTATATAGTTTTAAAATGAGAAGTGCTTGATACAAATGGAGATCACGAAATTGTACAAACTCTTTGAAATGTTCGTATAAAAACTTGCGATTTTATTTTCTTGTCCATGGCAATGGTACGGAATAAAAAAACAAGTTCTCACCAAGTTGGTGTTATCAAATTAAATCATGGTGGTTCATGAGATCTCTAAAATTCATTCCTTCTCGATCGACTTTTTGAAATAAACACTCTGCTATTGAAGAAAATGGATCAGTAAAGAGGGAAGAATGGTGAAGGGAGGGGAAGAGGGAGAGAAAAAGAGAAGAATTGTGGAGAGGGGAGGAGAGAGAAGACTGAGAAAGATGAGTAAATAGGAAGAGAGAGGAGAGAGAAAATATACTTTTATTTAAATATTTCATATAAAAATTTAAAAGAATACAAAAAAATATCAAATTAACATAGAAAATGAGAAAAAGAACATTTTAAACATATTTTATGAAACTGGAGGACTAAAATGGCTAAATTGAAACCTGAGGGATGAAATGCAAATATTCTTGAAAACTTACATACTAAAAAGATGTTTTTCCCATAAAAGTATTTTGAATTGATAATATACTTTTGATCATTAATGAAAAAAAACATATATCTTTCATCTGTGATTCCAAAACAATTAATGAAAATTATAAAATGTTATGAAAGCTAAAATATAGTATGTATTTTTTTTTCTCAATATGTGATTAGTAATTAAAATTTTTAGTCTCGCTTTTTGAATTTTATAAAATAATTTTTCAGTTTCTTAAAACTTTTGGAGAGTTTGGATTTATGTATGTTTTTATAAGTTTTGCGAATTCATTTAATTTAATAACTAAGAACAAAAATGATAGTCATAAAAAAAACTCATAATCTAATATAAAAATTTTTCATTGATCAGAATTAAATTTCAAAGAAAAATCTTTCTTCTCGCCATTAGATATATTTTTTGAAATAAATAGAATATGTATGTATGATGTGTGTATGTGTGCGTATATATGTGTATGTATATATATAATAGATCTGAAGTTAGCAGATGATTATTATGTTTGTGTAGTATTCATACATATTTAAAGCATGATAGTATAGCAAAATAGCTCATCTCTTTCATTATAAACAACATCATGCATATTCTTCTTCTATATGTATAACTTCCTCAACTCAGTAAAAATGCTTTGGTCCAACTTAGTCAAAAATTTTACATTTCACAATGACACATAACTACATATATCTCTAAGAGTTGTATCTTATCTAAAACTCTTTAATCTGAACTCAAACTTAAAATCTAACTTTAGATGATTTTTAAACACTTCTACCAACAGCTTTAGGAGTATATGATCAGACTAAATGCAGATCGTTGTGTCCTAAAAGATCTTGGCAGCTTTAAAGCATAAATGGCGCAACCTCAATGGTAAATTGTAAGAAATCAGTTGTTCCCGAAGATTTACACGACGCCTAATCTCTGACGTGTACTCGACGGAAAAACGATTTATATCTGATGAAAAATAGCTAAAAATTAGTAACATGAAAATCCAAGAGGATGAACTTTTTGGGAGATTCTGAAATGAGAATTAGTTCGACGACACCTAATCTCTGTACTTTATCTTCTCATAACAAAATTAGAGAGAATTAGAAATGAAAATTAGTTCCATGAATTATTACTCGAATCCCCTAAATAATCAAAACATTTTTAGAAATTCTTTTTTAAAATGGTTACAAAACAATAAACTTTTTGATAAAAAAAAAAATAAAGTGGCATATTAAAAACTTTTTCTTTTTTCGCACGAGCATGGTTACTCGAGCCTTGTAAGATACAAGTAATAAAAAATTCCTGAATTTTGTTTTTTGTTTAAGAATATACCTTTGTTCTTGCAAAAAATTTTAGCAGTACATTAACCTCTAAAATTGTTTCAAAAACTATTATTGGGGTAGACAGTTTTAGGAATGGAAAAAAAAAATAGATCCCAAGGTAGTGCGAAAACTACGGAGAACGAGAATAAGAATAGAACACTAAGACGTTATTCCAACTCACTATCTCAATCATTTGAGGTCACTCCCATACGGTCATTCCAACTCCCAATTTTCATCCAACATTTCAAAAGATTCATACTCCAATAGATATATTTTTCGAGAAGATTGAGAAATAAATTAACTATGCAAGAATTTGACTACATTAGAACCATCCATCAATTAAATAAGTGAAAATCATCCATTAATTTGAGAATATTAGAATTTAGGAGAATTCTTCACCTAAGAAGAAGAGAAAAGATTACAATTTATCACATATGTCCTAGGATAAACCTTTTGATAAAAGAATTTTTTGAAAGAAAAAAATTACACATTTTTTCTTGAGATTAAATCTTGAACTCCCAACGATTTTGATCTCTCGCCCTAATAATGTTATAAAATAGGATTCTGAAATAGTTCTAAATTCCTCTTTAGGAAATTTTGAGGAAAATGTGAAAGAAAACAAACTTTTAAGAAAAAGGATTAAAACTTTTCTTAAACCATGGTTATTAGGAATACATCTTAATGATTTGAAATAAACTTGAAAATGTGGAACATATTAGAAAATTATTACTAAAACAAAAAAAAATCGATCTCAAAGCAAAAGAACAATTCCTTTTGTGTTTTCTTTCCTTTTCCTTTTTTTTTCTTTTTTACTTTTTCTTCCCCTTTTTTTGTTTTGGATGAAGAGCAAATCTAACAAAGGTTTGGAGATGAAAAAAGAAATGTTTTGAATACTGGATAAACAAATCTAATTTCGCAAACTTTGTAAGAACAATCCTTACAAGTAAAAACTTTATAATGGCTATGAAAAATAGCAAAAAGTTGAAGCTAAAAAGTTATTGTTATTTGTGCCTTAAACCCTAATAATTGATTAGTTTATTAATATATATTAAATTATCCATCAATAGTTGAAATCCATGTTTATTATTCTAACTTTCTTTGAATCATAAGGACAAAATTTACAATTTAATTAACCTACAAAAATCAATTTAAATTTACAAATTATAGAATCTCCCACGAACAATGGAATTTGTTTCACGTTTTCTATTTTTAATAGAACATTAAATTAAAGCTCCGTAGATCCAAATAAGTATATTGATACACATTATTTTTAACATAGAGTTTCATTTTGCAAAATTGAATCGAATTACTTTATTGAGAACTTAAAATATCTCTCAAGGTAAAGTAATTAGGAAAATTAATGAAAGTTTCCTTGAAATATTAGAGAAGATTTTGTATATTTAGCCTAAAAAAGAAATAAAATTTCCTTCCATAAAATTTTAAAGTCATGAATTGCAGAATAAAGAAAATATCATTAAACATGATCATTATTTCAAGCATTTGTTGTTTTTAAGATTTACAAATATTCTATGTATTGTGTAGAGAAAAGGGTTATATTTTAACTCTTATTGCATGATTAATAGCATTAACAAACACAATGTGGGGGTTTCAAACAATTTTAAGAGTTACAACAACAAAACACGTGTCCATCTTCAGGGATGCAATTTCCATTTCCAAGTCTTCGCCGAATGCACAAACTTTGGCATTGTTCATTTTGAGAGGCACTGGTGTCTAAGCAAGTTGAATCACAAACTAATGGCTGAGAATGTCCTACCTTCAGTTTCGCATCTATGTCAAATACAAATAAATGTTAGATTTTGATTCAATTGTGATTATAAGTTGATTATGTGACAAACTATTTATTTGAGATAAATAATTGTAACTTTTTGTTTTTGTTTTTTTATGGGTAATGTGAGTAAGTATCATAAAAATAATGCAGTCTATGATACATCTATGTACTTCACTTAGATATATTGAGCAAAAGAGAAAGCATGACTTACGAGAGTAAACACAAAGGGAAAACACAATCATGTAGTGAGAGTTATCCAAAAAAGCTTATGTGTATTCATATTTTCATTAACCATATCGATTCTATAACAATGTGGTTTGTATCTTCTGAAATTCACTTTATATATACCTTTTCATCACATTTTGGTGCATGCATATTCTTCAATATTCAAAGCAAGAAATCATAACAAACTAATATTTATTTCCTTACACATAAATACTTTTTCGTTGAATTTTGGTGCATGCATATTCTTATATATTTAAATAAAAAAAATCAAACTAATATTTATTTCCTTACACATAAATACATGCATGTTCTTAGATATATATGACATGTAAGCATAGCATAGCAATAATGATCTTACACATAGATAAGATACATGTATAATCCTAGTTATATAAATTAAATTAAGGAAAAATATCTTTTTAGTCTCAGCGTTTTAAAGAATATGTGCATTTGGGCTTTGTGGTTTCAATTTCCCCATTTTAGTCCCTCAGTTTTACAAAATAGGTTTAAAAGGTCTTATACTGTTTTTCTAAACTAATTAGACTTTTTTTTATATTATTTTCAAATTTATTATGACATTTATAAATAAAAATATATATTTTCGCTTTCCTCTTTCTTCTCATCCACTCTCCACTCTTCTCTCTCCTCCCCTCCCCTTCTTCCACTATGGTTCCCAATTTCCTAGTTCCATCTCTTTTCTCCCTTCTCCAATGGACACATTCCCTTTGCCCTTTCATTTTCTTTTATTCTTCAAACCTTCTAAACATTCATGAAATAGACCATGTTTTCAAGTAGAAAAATATTAAACTTCTAACAAGTTTTAAGTTTCATGAGAATGTTTGTGCCCTTATTAATTATTTCAACAAGCTACTGATCATTTGAAGTATCAGATTTGCACTAGATAGTATTAAAATGAGCAATGCTTGATACAAATGGACATCACGAAATTGTACAAACTCTTTGAAATGTTCATATAAAAACTTGTGATTTTATTTTTATGTCCATGGCAATGGTACGGAATAAAAAAACAAGTTCTCACCAAGTTGGTGTTATCAAATTCAATCTTGGTGGTTCATGAGATCTCTAAAATTCTTTCCTTCTTGATCGACTTCTTGAAATAAACACTCTACTATTGAAGAAAATGGATCAGTAAAGAGGGAAGAATGGTGAAGAGAGGGGAAGAGGGAGAGAAAAAGAGAAGAATCGTGGAGAGAGGAGGAGAGAGAAGACTGAGAAAGATGAGTGAATAGGAATAGAGAGGAGAGAGGAAATATACTTTTATTTAAAAATTTCATATAAAAATTTAAAAGAATACAAAAAAATATCCAATTAATTTAGAAAATGAGAAAAAGAACATTTTAAACATATTTTATGAAACTAGGGGACTAAATTGGCCAAATTGAATCATGAGGGATGAAATGCAAATATTCTTGAAAACTTACATACTAAAAAGATGTTTTTCCCATAAAAGTATTTTGAATTGATAATATACTTTTGATCATTAATGAAAAAAACAGATGTCATTCATCTGTGATTCCAAAACAATGAATGAATATTATAAAAAGTTATGAAAGCTAAAATATAGTATGTATTTTTTTGTCTTAATATGTGATTAGGAATTAAATTTTTTAGCCTCGCTTTTTGAATTTTATAAAATAATTTTTCGGTTTCTTAAAATGTAACGACCCAGATTTGTACGCATACAGGAAATTAAATGTCAAATAATAAGCAGGACGAAAATTTAAGGGGTGGAAATTTAGAAGGAAAAAAAATAAAATAAAATAAAATAGTAATAATAATAATAATATAAAATAAATAAATAAATTTGAAATTGGAAATTTATTCATTATCCTGGATAATGAATAAGGGAGCGAGCGAGAGCGAGAAAGTGGGAGTGAGCGAGAGCCACACCAGCGAGAAAACTGGAGAAAATGAGATTCTGAGAAGAGAGCTACGCGATCGAAGGAAGAATTGGAGAGCGAGAAACCCAGCGAGCGATGCTAGCAAGATTGAGGCTGGCGAGAGTAGAGAGAGCGAGATCCCTGGAGAGAGCGAGATTGAATGAAAATTGGAGAGAGAGAGAATTGTAGCAAGGAAGTTGGAGAGAGCGAGAGTAAAGAGAGAACACGTTTAATCTTATGGTTATGCTAATGGTTGATGTTGGATTACATGTTTAGAACACGTTTCTCTATAAGGGACCCCATGCATTATGTTTGTTCACGATTACGTTAAAATCAAGTTTTAATTAGGTGTAAGTTATGCTTCTAGTCTAATCTTATGGTTATGCTAATGGTTGATGTTGGATGCGATTCTGGCCCTACTGACTGCATGACCCGCTAATCATCATATGGGTTCGTTTCCGCTTAAGTCCTCATCTTCCTATCAGGGCGGAAAGATTTATGTTGGAAGCATAACGTTTATGCTAATGGTTGATGTTGGATGCGACTCTGGCTCTACTGACTGCATGACCCGCTAATCATCAGATGGGTTAGTTTCCGCTTAAGTCCTCATCTTCCTATCAGGGCGGAAAGATTTATGTTGGAAGCATAACGTTTATGCTAATGGTTGATGTTGGATGCGACTCTGGCCCTACTAACTGCATGACCTGCTAATCACCAGATGGGTTAGTATCGCTTAAGTCCTCATCTTCCTATCAGGGCGGAGAGATTTATGTTGGAAGCATAACCGACCACCACATGTTATTATACGTTTTTGGTCCCAATCATATGTTTTCATGACATGTTGCTTGTGATTGTGCATTTGGTCACTACCCTACGTGAGAACTACTTACTAGGTATATTATGTACTCATCCTATATTTTTACAGACTTTGTAGGTAAGAACACAACGTAGAGGGCAGAGTTGGACATCGCTCAAATGGCCAACCATCAAACTCACTATTATAGGCACATGCATTTTGTACCACCACGCTAATGTTTTATGGATCTTGGTGTTTTGATAAATAAATTTCTATATAGTTTTTCTATCTAATTAATAAAATTTAGATATGTTCTTTGAAATTTCAACCAAAACTCATCTCATGATAGAAAAGTCTAAGTATGCATGTCGTAGCAGTCAGATCATAAGTTTTAAGGATCCGGGCGTTACATAAAACTTTTGGGGCGTTTGGATTTGTGTATGTTTTTATAAGTTAAACGTATTCATTTAATTTAATAACTTAGAACAAAAATGATAGTCATAAAGAAAACTCATAATTTAATATAAAAAATTTTCATTGATCAGAATTAAATTTCAAAGAAAAATCTTTCTTCTCACCATTAGATATATTTGTTGAAATAAATAGAATATGTATGTATGATGTGTGTATGTGTACGTATATATGTGTATGTATATATATAATAGATGTGGAGTTAGCAGATGATTATTATGTTTGTATAGTATTCATACATATTTAAAGCATGATAGTATAGAAAAATAGCGCATCTCTTTCATTATAAACAACATCATGTATATTCTTCTTCTGTAACAACCCAAATTTGTACGCATACACTACAGAAAATTAAATGTCAAATGTTAAGCAGGACGAAATTTTATTTAAAGGGGTGGTAAATGTAATACCCTAACCTTAATTTAGAAAGCAGAAAAACACATAAAATATATAATTAAGAATGGAAAATATATAATTAAGAATGGAAAATATATAAACTTAATAGGAAAATCGGGTGGAAATTAAGAATTGGAAAAAAATAAGAAAATTATTAATTATCCAAAAAGAATTAATAAGGGGGTAGAATCTGGGAGAATTAATTAGAAGTTGGACGCTAGCTAATTCAGGAGACAAAGGGCAGTAGATAACATTTTGTTTGGGCACTTCTCATTAGAAGAATTGGAGGTGAATTAATTGCCCATATACTCTTAAAATTTGAAAGAGTTAAAAAGGGGAAGTGGAATCCACAAGCAGTGAAGGCAACCCACGCGTGAAAACTAGCGAGATTGGAGAGAAAATTGGAGAGAGCGAGAGTGGAGAGAGCGAGATTAGAGAGGAAATTGGAGAGAGTAGGAGTGGAGAGAGCGAGATTGGAGAGAGCGAGAGTGGAGAGAGCGAGATTCTCAACAAGAGCGGGAGCGGGAGCGAAATCGAGAGCGAGAGTCACGAGAGCCAAACCAACGAGAAAGTTGGAGAGAGCGAGATTCTGAGAACAGAAAGAGCGAGATTTGGACAGAAGCATGGATTATGCATTTAATTTGGCCACAATCTTATAGAATAGACATGGAAAACCCTAAAATGAAATACAAACAAAGGAGGATGATGTAAGGGCAAACGTTAGCCAAAATTAGGTGTCTTATTAAGTGAAATTTTTAAACCTAAGTAATTTTAAAGAAGCCAGGTGTAGGATGAGTTGTCACACAGAGAAGAGCTGGAAATGGCTATAAATAAGAGGCTTTAGGCTAGAAGTTAAACGGATTCTCAAACAAAACTCAATAGTAAAAATTGTGTGACAAGGGTGAAGTAATTCTGTTAGTTAGAAGGAGGAAACGCAAGAGAAGTGCTGCCCAAATTTCCTTCTAACTTAAGAGGGAAAGCTCTACTGATTAAACCATAAGAAATAATAAGGAATAACTAGGATCACAGTCAAGGTAAGTAGTTTATCTCACCCTCTCTTTAAGTGTTTCATGGTAGTGTACCTTTAATATGTTGCATAATTATGTTATTGTTATGTTGCATTACATGTTTAAAATATGTTTATCGACAAGGGACCCCATGCATTATGCTTGTTCACAATGATGAAATAAAATAAAATTTTAATTAGATAAAGGTTATGCTTCTAAGACTAGCAAGGCATGTATGGTTGCACCCCTCTAGACCCAATTCTATGTCAAGATTATGCTAGGGACGAACAGGGTATGTATGGTTGCAGCCCTTTAGTCCAATCTTACGTTTATGTTAATGGTTGATGTTGGATGCGACTCTGGCCCTACTGACTGCATACCCCGCTAATCATCAGATGGGTTAGTTTTTGCCTAAGTCCTCATGTTTCTATCAGGGCGGAGAAATTTACGTTAGAAGCGTAACTGACCACCACATGTTATTATATGTTTTCGGTCCCAATCATATGTTTTCAGGACATGTTGCATGTGATTGTGCCTTTGGTCACTACCCTATGTGAGAACTACTTACTGGGTATATTATATACTCATCCTATTTTTAAAGACTGTGTAGGTAAGAACACAGCATAGGTGGCAGAACTGAACGTCGCTCAAATGGCCAACCATCAAACTCACTATTATAGGCATATGCATTTTGATATCACTACGCTAATGTTTTATGGATCCTGGTATTTTGTAAAATAAACTTTTTATATAGTTTTCTACCTAATTAATAAAATCTTGGATATGTTCTTTTGAGATTTTTACCAAAACTCATCTCATGATAGAAATATCTAAGTATGCATGTCGTAGCGGTCAGACCATAATATGTAAGGATCCGGTCGTTACAGTTTGGTATCAGAGCATTTGAGCCAATTAGGCTCTACTAATTAGAAGAGTTGTGGTGTTTGATGTTTTGGCTTGTTAAGTGATGTACACAGTTATGCCAAATACACTGGTAAGTGGAATTTTCAAACAAGTAATTTAGTAAATAATTTAGTAACCATAAAGTATGAGTTAAAAAAATAATAAATAAAATAATTAAAATTAGATTGCTTCCTTATTATGAAAATAAAATGTGTGTACCAGATGCCAACACAAAGGGCTCTAACACGACGCAGACCTCGAAATGAATCCACAAGGGATCAAAATTAAGGACATGGACAGACGCCTTACGTGTTACTTACACCAGAGGCGCTACAAATACTAATACAAAATATGAGTAATGGAAACACAACCTCATCCACCACACCAATAACCAACAATACAAAAGACTCGAAGATCATTCGAGAATTTAGGAAGTTCAATCCTTCAACATTTGATGGATCATCTGTGGATTCAATTATAGCAGAGAATTGGATAACAGAAATAGAAACTATTTTCCGCCATATGAACATCCCAGAATAACAGAAAGTAAATTGTGCCACCTTCATGTTGAGAGGCGATGCAATGTTCTGGTGGGAATCCACACAAAGAACAATCAAAGGTACAGTCTCCTGGCAGTAATTCAATCAGGCGTTTTACAACAAGTATTTCCCTCTAACATTGAGATATCAAAAGGAATTGGAATTTCTTAATCTTCGTCAAGAGAACATGTCAGTGGCAGAGTATGAACGGAAATTCGATCGCTTGTCCGACTTTGTCCCTCGACTAGTGGACACAGAAGAGAAGAAGGTGGAAAGGTTTATTTGGGGATTAAGAGAAGGCATTCGAGGCATTGTTACTGCTTTCCGACACAAAGAGTATGCTCTTGCCCTCGGTCGGCCTTACTCATAGAAGTAGATCTTGCTGCCAAAACCTCAACTTCTAAACGAGGATTCATGCCAAATCAAAAGAGGACATTCACCCAACAGGGATTCCAATGTTCACAACGGCAATAAAAAATTTCCCAAAGCACGCAGGGCATACAGTTACAACAGAAGAGTCAAACATTCACATATCCTAAGTGCAGAAATTGTGGAAACACCATCAAGGGCAATGTTTTCGGAACTTAGGGGTGTGTTTCAACTGTGGCCAGACGGGTCACTATGCAAAGGCTGCCCAAAGTTCATCAACCAAGTATCAACTGCCCAGACCACCCAGCCTACTAGTAACAAGGTTACCCAACAACAGAAAGGACGGGTGTTTGCTGTTACACGTCAAGAGGCAAAGGATCAAGATGCAGTTGTTACATGTACATTACCCATCCTCGGGTATTATGCCTTCACTTTATTTGATTCGGGCTCTAGTCATTCATTCTTCTCTACAACATTTGCACAACATGCTCAATTAACATCAAGCCCTTAGGCTACATTCTATCCGTAGCTACTCCTGCCAGAGTATCTATGTTGGCCAACTCAGTAGTGGAAAACTGTGAATTGTCAGTATCAGGACATAAACTAGGAATGACCCTTATCATCCTACACATAAGTGATTTTGACATAATACTAGGTATGGACTGGTTAGCAGCAAACTATGCAAGCATAGATTGCCATAATAAAGAGGTCGTATTCACCTTTCCAATAGGAACCAAGTTTAAGTTTAAGAGTTCTAATATACCATCAGTCCCAAGAATAATTTCAGCCTTAAAAACTAAACATTTGCTCAACCATGTGGCTTCGGCATATTTAGCAAGTGTAGTTGATTTACGAAACAAAACGGATGAAATTAAGGCCATTCCTGTAATAAAAGAATTTGAAGATGTATTCCTAGAAGAGCTACCAAGTTTACCACCTAGTCGAGAAATAGAATTTTGTATAGATCTAATTCCAGGAGCTGAACCAATATCTAAAGCACCATATAGAATGGCACCTGTGGAATTAAAAGACCTCAAAATACAATTACAAGAATTGTTAAATAAGGGATTTATACGCTCTAGCGTGTCTCCATCGAGAGCACCTGTCTTATTTGTTAAGAAAAAGGATGGATCAATGCGTTTATGTATAGATTATCGGGAGTTGAATAAGTTGACAATAAAGAATAAGTACCCACTTCCACGCATTGATGACCTATTTGGCCAATTACAAGGAGCCTCAGTATTCTCCAAAATAGATTTACGATTTGGATATCATCAACTACGAGTCAAGGAGTCTGATATACCCAAGACTGCTTTCCGAACAAGATATAGGCATTATGAATTCGTTGTGATGCCCTTTGGATTAACGAATGCCCCAACATCCTTCATGGGCTTGATGAATAGAATTTTTAAGGACTATCTTGATAACTTTGTGATCGTATTTATAGATGATATTTTGGTCTATTCCAAGTATGAGGCAGAACATGAAAAACATCTTAGGGACGTCCTTTCCATATTAAGAAATGAAAAGTTGTATGCCAAATTCTCCAAGTGTGAGTTTTGGACGTGACAATTTACCTACCTAGGGCATATTGTAAAACAAGAAGGAATCTCAGTGGATCCTGCTAAGACTGAAACAGTTAGCAAGTGGCCTCGCCCAACAATAGTCAGCGAAGTGCGCAGCTTCCTTGGATTAGCAGGATATTATAGACAATTTGTGAAGAATTTCTCAAGTATAGCATTACCCTTAACTAACCTCACCAAGAAGAATAATCCTTTTGTCTAGAATCAAGCATGTGAGCAAAGCTTCCAGGAACTAAAAGAAAAGTTGACCACAGCTCTTATTCTCACTATACCTGACGGATCAAGGGGTTTAACTGTGTACAGTGACGCATCGAAGAAGGGGCTTGGTTGTGTATTGATGAAACAATGAAATATAATAGCATATGCTTCAAGACAACTAAAACCTTATGAACAAAATTATCCCGTTCATGACTTGGAGTTAGCTGCCGTAGCCATTTCCTTAAAGATATGGAGACATTACTTATATGCGGAAAAGATCCAAATTTATACAGATCATAAAAGCCTTAAGTACTTCATTACCCAGAAAGAGTTAAATACGAGGCAACGAAGATGGTTAGAATTATTCAAAGACTATGACTGTGAGATCCTCTATCATCCAGGAAAAGCTAACATTATTGTTGATGCTCTTAGCAGAAAGTCAGCTCATATAGTAGCCCTAAGTACCATTTCCAAATACATAATGGATGACCTTGAAAGAGCTAAGATCTCACTAATACCAGAAACCTTCACAACTCAAATAGCACAGTTAATTGCAAGACCTGCATTAAGGCAAAGGATAATTGATGCACAACAAATAGATTAATACCTAAACAAACAACTGCAGCCAGAGAATGGAGAAACCAGTCAATTCTCTACAGCCCCAGACTCTGCACTCCTCTATCGTGGACGTCTATGTGTACCAGATGATGAAGAGATCAAGAAAGAACTATTGAAGAAAACTCATGAATCATGCTTTTCAATACATCCTGGGAGTACCAAAATGTATCAAGACATGAAAGCACATTACTGATGGTGTAACATGGAAAAGGATATAGCCGACTATGTAAGTAAATGTTTGGTTTGTCAACAGGTGAAAGCTCTACGGCAACGACCACCAGGACTCCTCCAACCTCTAAATGTTCCAGAATGGAAATGGGAGCATATTTTTATGGACTTCATCTTAGGACTCCCGAGAACTTTAAAGTCCACAATATGATTTGGGTGATTGTGGATCGACTCACCAAATCGGCCCACTTCCTACCATGCAAGACTACTCACACTACGGAAGCACTAGCTCAAATGTACTTAAAAGAGGTCATCCGGTTACATGGAATCCCAGTATCAACTATTTCAGATCGAGACCCTCATTTTGTCTCCAAGTTCTGGACAAGTTTGCAGAAAGCAATGGACACATAGCTAAATTTCAGCACAGCCTTCCATCCACAAACTGATGGCCAAACAAAACGAGTTAATCAAATCCTAGAAGACATGTTGAGGGCATGTGCTTTGGATTTTACTGGAGCATGGGATTCACATATACATCTTATAGAATTTGCTTATAATAACAGTTATCAGGCGACAATTGGTATGGCTCCCTTCGAAGCCTTATACGGAAAGAAATACAGATCCCCTGTACACTGGTAGTCGGGGAGCGAACACTACAAGGACCTGAATTGGTGCAGCAAACATCATAGTCAATTAAGCTAATTCGAGAAAGAATGTGAACAGCTCAAAACAGACAGAAGAGTTATGCTGATAACCGTCGAAAAGAGTTGGAATTCAAAGTAGGAGATCACGTATTTCTAAAGGTAGCACCAATGAAAGGCATTATGCGTTTCGGACGAACAGGCAAACTTTGCCCCCGCTTTATTGGACCATTTGAAATATTAGACGTATTGGCCAAGTAGCTTATCGATTAGCATTACCACCTACCCTTTCTACAATACGTAATGTCTTTCATGTATCGATGCTTCGAAAATACATGTCTGACCCATCACATCCCTTATTAATTATTTCAACAAGCTACTGATCATTTGAAGTATTAAATGTGCACTATATAGTTTTAAAATGAGCAATGCTTGATACAAATGGAGATCACGAAATTGTACAAACTCTTTGAAATGTTCATATAAAAACTTGCGATTTTATTTTCTTGTCCATGGCAATGGCTATGCAAGAATTTGACTACATTAGAATCATCCATCAATTAAATAAGTGAAAATCATCCATTAATTTTAGAATATTAGAATTTAGGAAGAATTCTTCACCTAAGAAGAAGAGAAAAGATTACAATTTATCACATATGTCATAGGATAGACCTTTTGATAAAGGAATTTTTTTAAAGAAAAAAATTACACATTTTTTCTTGAGATTGAATCTTGAACTCCCAACGATTTTGATCTCTCGCCCTAATAATGCTATAAAATATGATTCTGAAATAGTTCTAAATTCCTCTTTAGGAAATTTTGAGGAAAATGTGAAAGAAAACAAACTTTTAAGAAAAAGGATTAAAACTTTTCTTAAACCATGGCTATCAGGAATCGTCTTAATGATTTGAAATAAACTTGAAAATGTGGAACATATTAGAAAAATATTACTAAAACAAAACAAAATCGATCTCAAACCAAAAGAACAATTCCTTTTGTGTTTTCTTTTCTTTTCTTTTTTTTTCATTTTTCCCTTTTTTTCCCTTTTTTGTTTTGGATGAAAAGCAAATCTAACAAAGGTTTGGAGATGAAAATAAAAAAAGATGAAAAAGGAACTCTCTTGAACAGTGGATACACAAATCTAATTTCACAAACTTTGTAAGAACAATCCTTACAAGTAAAAACTTTATAATGGCTATGAAAAATAGCAAAAAGTTGAAGCTAAAAAGTTATTGTTATTTGTGCCTTAAACTCTAATAATTGATTAGTTTATTAATATATATTAAGTTATCCATCAATAGTTGAAATCCAAGTTTATAATTCTAATTTTCTTTGAATCATAAGGACAAAATTTACAATTTAATTAACCTACAAAATCAATTTAAATTTACAAATTATAGAATCTTCCACGAATAATAGAATCTGTTTCACGTTTTCTATTTTTAATGGAACATTAAATTAAAGCTTTGTAGATCCAAATAAGTATATTGATACACATTATTTTTAACATATAGTTTCATTTTCCAAAATTGAATCGAATTACTTAATTGAGTGCTTAAAATATTTTTCAAGGTAAATTAATTAGGAAAATTAATGAAAGTTTCCTTGAAATATTAGAGAAGATTTTGTATATTTAGCCTAAAAAGGAAATAAAATTTCCGTCCATATAATTTTAAAGTCATGACTTGCATAATAAAAAAAATATCATTAAACATGATCATTATTTCAAGCATTTGTTGTTTTTAAGATTTACAAATATTCTATGTATTGTGTAGAGAAATGGGTTATATTTTAACTCTTATTGCATGATTAATAGCATTAACAAGCACAATGTGGGGGTTTCAAACAATTTTAAGAGTTACAACAACAAAGCACGTGTCCATCTTCAGGGATGCAATTTCCATTTCCAAGTCTTCGCCGAATGCACAAACTTTGGCATTGTTCATTTTGAGCGGCACTGGTGTCTAAGCAAGTTGAATCACAAACTAATGGCTGAGAATGTCCTACCTTCAGTTCCGCATCTACGTCAAATACAAATAAATGTTAGATTTTGATTCAATTGTGATTATAAGTTTATTATGTGACAAACTATTTATTTGAGATAAATAATTGTAATTTTTTGTTTTTGTTTTTTTATGGGTAATGCGAGTAAGTATCACAAAAATAATGCAGTCTATGATACATCTATGTACTTCACTTAGATATATTGAGCAAAAGAGAAAGCATGACTTACGAGAGTAAACACAAAGGGAAAACACAATCATTGTAGTGAGAGTAATCCAAAAAAACTTATGTGTATTCATATTTTCATTAACCATATCGATTCTACAACAATGTGGTTTGTAGCTTCTGAAATTCACTTTATATATACCTTTTCATCACATTTTGGTGCATGCATATTCTTCAATATTCAAAGCAAGAAATCATAACAAACTAATATTTATTTCCTTACACAAATACTTTTTCATTGTATTTTGGTGCATGCATATTCTCATATATTTAAATAAAAAAAAATCAAACTAATATTTATTTCCTTACACATAAATACATGCATGTTCTTAGATATATATGACATGCAAGCATAGCATAGCAATAATGATCTTACACATAGATAAGATACATGCATAATCCTAGTTATATAAATTAAATTAAGGAAAAATATCTTTTCAGTCTGAACGTTTTAAAGAATATGTGCATTTGGTCTTTGCGGTTTCAATTTTCCCGTTTTAGTCCCTCAGTTTTACAAAATAGGTTTAAAAGGTCTTATTCTCTTTTTCTAAACTAATTAGTTATTTTTTATATTATTTTCAAATTTATTATGACATTTATAAATAAAAAAATATATTTTCGCTTTCCTCTCTCTTCTCATCCACTCTCCAATATTCTCTCTCCTCCCCTCCCCTTCTTCCACTATGGTTCCCAACTTCCTAGTGCCGTCTCTTTTCTCCCTTCTCCATTCTCCCTTCTCCAGTGGACACATTCCCTTTGGCCTTTCATTTTCTTTTTTTCTTCAAACCTTTTATACATTCATGAGATAGACCATCTTGTCAAGTAGAAAAAGATTAAACTTCTAACAAGTTTTAAGTTTCATGAGAATGTTTGTGCCCTTATTAATTATTTCAACAAGCTACTGATCATTTGAAGTATCAGATTTGCACTAGATAGTTTTAAAATGAGCAATGCTTGATACAAATGGAGATCACGAAATTGTACAAACTCTTTGAAATGTTCAAATAAAAACTTGCGATTTTATTTTCTTGTCCATGACAATGGTCGGAATAAAAAAACAAGTTCTCACTAAGTTGGTGTTATTAAATTCAATCATTTTGGTTCATGAGATCTCTAAAATTCATTCCTTCTAGATCGACTTCTTGGAATAAACACTCTGCTATTGAAGAAAATGGATCAGTAAAGAGGGAAGAATGGTGAAAGGAGGGGAAGAGGGAGAGAAAAAGAGAAGAATTGTGGAGAGGGGATGAGAGAGAAGATAGAGAAAGATGAGTGAATAAGAAGAGAGAGGAGAGATGAAATATACTTTTATTTAAAAATTTCATATAAAAATTTAAAAGAATACCAAAAAATATCCAATTAATTTAGAAAATGAGAAAAAGAACATTTTAAACATATTTAATGACACTGGGGGACTAAAATGGCCAAATTGAAACCTGAGGGATGAAATGCAAATATTCTTGAAAACTTACATACTAAAAAGATGTTTTTCCCATAAAAGTATTTTGAATTGATAATATACTTTTGATTATTAATGAAAAAAATAGATGTCTTTCATTTGTGATTTGAAAACAATGATTGAAAATTATAAAAAGTTATGAAAGCTAAAATATAGTATGTATTTTTTTTTTCTTTAATATGTGATTAGCAGTTAAATATTTTAGTCTTGCTTTTTGAATTTTATAAAATAATTTTTCGGTTTCTTAAAACTTTTGGGGCGTTTGGATTTGTTTATGTTTTTATAAGTTGTGCGAATTCATCTAATTTAATAACTAAGAACAAAAATGATAGTCATAAAGAAAACTCATAATCTAATATAAAAAATTTTCATTTATCAGAATTAAATTTCAAAGAAAAATCTTTCTTCTCCCCATTAGATATATTTGTTGAAATAAATAGAATATGTATGTATGATGTGTGTATCTGTGCGTATATTTGTGTATGTATATATATAATAGATGTGGAGTTAGCAGATGATTATTATGTTTGTGTAGTATTCATACATATTTAAAGCATGATAGTATAGCAAACTAGCGCATCTCTTTCATTATAAACAACATCATGCATATTCTTCTTCTATATGCATAACTTCCTCAACTCAGTAAAAATGCTTTGCTCCAACTTAGTCAAACATTTTACATTTCACAAGGACAGATAACTACATATATCTCTAGGAGTTGTGTCTTATCTGAAACTCTTTAATCTAAACTCGAACTCAAAATCTTCCTTTAGATAATTTTTAAACACTTCTACCAATAGCTTTAGGAGTATACGATCAGACTAAATGCAGATCGTTGTGTCCTAAAAGAGCCCAGTAGCTTTAAAGCATAAATGGCGCAACCCCGATGGTAAATTATAAGAAATCAATTGTTACCGAAGATTTACACTACGTCTAATCTCTGACGTGCACTCGACGGAAAAAGGATTTAAATTTGATGGAAAATAGCTAAAAATTAGTTACATGAAAATCCAAGAGGATGAACTTTTTGGGAGATTCAGAAATGAGAATTAGTTGCACGACACCTAATCTCTGTACTCTATCATCTCATAACAAAATTAGAAAGATTCAGAAATGAGAATTAGTTCCATGAATTAATGCTCGAATACCCTAAATAATGAAAACATTTTTAGAAATTCTTTTTGAAAATCGTTCCAAAACAATAAACTTTTTGATCAAAAAAATAAAGTGGTATATTAAAAACTTTTTCTTTTTTCGCACGAGCATGGTTACTCTAGCCTTGTAAGATACATGTAATAAAAAAATCCTGAATTTTTTCTTTATTTTAAGAATATACCTTTGTTGTTGCAAAAAAATTTAGCAGTACATTAACCTCTAAAATTGTTTCAAAAACTATTATTGGGTTAGACACTTTTAGGAATGGAAAAAAAAAAATAGATCCCAAGGTAGTGCAGCAACTACGGAGAACGAGAATACGAATAGAAGACTAACACGTTGTTTCAACTCACTATCTCAATCATTTGAAGTCACTCCCACACGGTCATTCCAACTCCCAATTTTCATCCAACACTTCAAAAGATTTATACTCCAATGGATATATATTTTTCGTGATGATTGAGAAATAAATTAACTATGCAAGAATTTGACTACATTAGAATCATCCATCAATTAAATAAGTGAAAATCATCCATTAATTTTAGAATATTAGAATTTAGGAAGAATTCTTCACCTAAGAAGAAGAGAAAAGATTACAATTTATCACATATGTCATAGGATAGACCTTTTGATAAAGGAATTTTTTTAAAGAAAAAAATTACACATTTTTTCTTGAGATTGAATCTTGAACTCCCAACGATTTTGATCTCTCGCCCTAATAATGCTATAAAATATGATTCTGAAATAGTTCTAAATTCCTCTTTAGGAAATTTTGAGGAAAATGTGAAAGAAAACAAACTTTTAAGAAAAAGAATTAAAACTTTTCTTAAACCATGGCTATCAGGAATACATCTTAATTGTAACGACTCAGATTTGTACGCATACAGGAAATTAAATATCGAATAATAAGCAGGACGAAATATTATTTAAAGGGGTGGAAATTTAGAAAAAAAAATAAAATAAAAAAAATAAAAAAATAAATTTGAAATTGGAAATTTATTCATTATCCAAAAGATAATGAATAAGGGAGCAAGCGGGAGCGAGAAAGTGGGAGAGAGCGAGAACCACACCAGCTAGAAAACTGGAGAAAACGAGATTCTGAGAAGAGAGCTGCGCGATCGAAGAAAGAATTGGAGAGGGAGAAACCCAGCGAGTGATGCTACCAAGATTGAGGCTGGTGAGAGTAGAGAGAGCGAGATCCCTGGAGAGAGCGAGATTGAAGGAAAATTGGAGAGAGCGAGAATTACAGCAAGGAAGTTGGAGAGAGCGAGAGTAAAGAGAGCTATTCTTAGCCGAGAAACCCAGTGAGCGATGCTAGAGAGATTGAGGCTGGTGAGAGTAGAGAGAGTGAAATCCCTGGAGAGAGCGAGATTGAAGGAAAATTGGAGAGAGCAAGAGTAAAGAGAGCTATTCCTAGCCGAGATACCCACCGAGCGATGCTAGCGAGATTGAGGCTGGCGAGAGTAGAGAGAGCGAGATTGAAGGAAAATTGGAGAGAGAGAGAATTGTAGCACGGATGTTGGAGAGAACGAGAGTAATGAGAGCTATTCTTAGCGAGACAGTAGGAAAGAGCGGGAACGAGAGTGGGAGCGAGAGCAGGAGCGAGAGCGAGAGCGGGAGCGGGATCGAGAGCAAGAAAGCCAGAGAGAGCGAGACGGAAGAGAAAATTTGAGAGCGAGAGTGGAGAGAGCGGGATTTCCAACAAGAAACAGAGTAAATTCCTAGCGAGAAAACAGGAGAGAGCGAGATTTTAAGAGCAGAGTGAGCGAGATTTGGACAGAAGCGCGAATTATGCATTGAATTTGGCCACGATCTTATAGATTATACATGGAAAAACCCTAAAATTGAATACAAACAAAGAATGATGACGTAAGGGCAAACGTTAGCCAAGATTAGGTGTCTTATTGAGAGGAATCCATAAACCATAAGTAATTTTAAAGAAGCCACCTGTACGATGATTTGTCACACTGAGAAGAGCTGAAAACTACTATAAATAGGACCCTTTGCCGAAGATTTAACCCATTCTCAAACAAATCTCAGTAACAAAGAATCGTGTGAAAAAGTAAGTGTGAGTGAGGAAGTTCTGTGAGATTAAAAGAGAAAAGCTGGGTAAAGTGCTGCCCAAATTTCTTCTTTTTATTTAAAAAGGGAAAACTCTGCTGATAAAATCATAAAGAATAATAAGGAATAATTAGATCACAGTCAAGGTAAGTAGTTTATCTCACCCTCTCTTTAAATGTTCTATGGTAGTGTACCTTTATTATGTTGCATGGTTATGTTAATTGTTATATTGCATTACATGTTTAGAACACGTTTCTCTACAAGGGACCCCATGCATTATGTTTGTTCACGATTACGTTAAAAACAAGTTTTAATTAGGTGTAAGTTATGCTTCCAGTCTAATCTTATGGTTATGCTAATGGTTGATGTTGGATGCGACTTTGACCCTACTGACTGCATGACCCGCTAATCATCAGATGGGTTAGTTTCCGCTTAGGTCCTCATCTTCCTATCAGGGCGGAGAGATTTATGTTGGAAGCATAACGTTTATGCTAATGGTTGATGTTGGATGCGACTCTGGCCCTACTGATTGCATGACCCGCTAATCATCAGATGGGTTAGTTTCTGCTTAAGTCCTCATCTTCCTATCAGGGCGGAAAGATTTATGTTGGAAGCATAACGTTTATGCTAATGGTTGATGTTGGATGCGACTCTGGCCCTACTGACTGCATGACCCGCTATTCATCAGATGGGTTAGTTTCCTCTTAAGTTCTCATCTTCCTATCAGGGTAGAGAAATTTATGCTTCCAGGGCTGGCACGGCATGTATGGTTGCACCCCTCCAGGCCTAATCTTACGTTATGTTTATGCTAGAGACTAGCAGGGTATGTATGGTTGCACCCCTCTAGTCCAATATTACGTTTATGCTAATGGTTGATGTTGGATGCGACTCTGGCCCTACTGACTGCATGACCCGCTAATCATCAGATGGGTTAGGTTCCATTTAGGTTCTTATCTTCCTATCAGGGCGGAGAGATTTATGTTAGAAGCATAACGTTTATGCTAATGGTTGATGTTTGATGCGACCCTGGCCCTACTGACTGGATGACCCGCTAATCATCAGATGGGTTAGTTTCCGCTTAGGTCCTCATCTTCCTATCAGGGCGGATAGATTTATGTTGGAAGCATAACGTTTTTGCTAATGGGTGATGTTGGATGCGACTCTGGCCCTACTGACTGCATGTCCCGTTAATCATCAGATGGGTTAGTTTTCGCTTAGGTCCTCATCTTCCTATCAGGGCGGAGAGATTTATGTTGGAAGCATAACCGACCACCATATGTTATTATACGTTTTCGGTCCCAAATCGTATGTTTTCATGACATGTTGCTTGAGATTGTGCATTTTGTCACTACCCTACGTGAGAACTACTTACTGGGTATATTATATACTCATCCTATATTTTTACAGACTTTGTAGGTAAGGACACAGCGTAGATGGCAGAGTTGGACGTCGCTCAAATGGCCAACCATCAAACTCACTATTATAGGCAAATGCATTTTGTACCACCACTCTAATGTTTTATGGATCCTGGTATTTTGATAAATAAATTTTTATATAGTTTTTCTATCTAATTAATAAAATTTAGATATGTTCTTTGAAATTTCAACCAAAACTTATCTCATGATAGAAAAGTCTAAGTATGCATGTCGTAGCGGTCGGATCATAATGTGTAAGGATCCGGGCGTTACAGTTTGGTATCATAGCGTTTGGGCCAAATAGGCTCTATTGCATTAGAAAAGTCGTGGTGTCTGATGGTTCGGCCTTTTAAGTGATGCCCATAGCCATGCCAAATATGTTGGTAAGAAGAATTTTCAAACGAGTAATTTAGTAAATAATTTAGTAAACATAGGTATGAGTTAAAATATATATATATATATATATTAGATTGCTTCCTTATTATGAAAATAAAATGTGTGCACCAGATGCCACCACGAAGGGCTCCAACACGACGAGGCAGACCTCGAAGTGAATCCACAAGGGATCAAAATCAAGGACATGGACAGACGCCTTATGTGTTACTTACACCAAAGGCGCTACAACTACTCGTACAAAATATGAGTAATGGAAACACAACCTTGTCCACCACACCAACAACAACGATAAAAATGACTCGAAGATCATTCGAGAATTCAGGAAATTCAATCATATGTTTTTATGACATGTTGCTTGTGATTGTGCATTTGGTCACTACCCTACGTCAGAACTACTTACTAGGTATATTATGTACTCATCCTATATTTTTACAGATTTTGTAGGTAAGAACACAGCGTAGAGGGCAGAGTTGGACGTCGCTCAAATGGCCAACCATCAAACTCACTATTATAGACACATGCATTTTGTACCACCACACTAATGTTTTATGGATCCTGTTGTTTTGATAAATAAATTTCTATATAGTTTTTCTATCTAATTAATAAAATTTAGATATGTTCTTTGAAATTTTAACCAAAACTCATCTCATGATAGAAAAGTCTAAGTATGCATGTCGTAGCAATCGGATCATAAGGTTTAAGGATCCGGGCGTTACAGTTTTGGTATCAGAGCGTTTGGGCCAAATAGGCTCTATTGCATTAGAAGAGTCGTGGTGTCTGATGGTTCGACCTGTTAAGTGATGCCCATAGCCATGCCAAATACGCTGGTAAGAGGAATTTTCAAACGAGTAATTTAGTAAAAAATTTAGTAAATATAGGTATGAGTTAAAAGAAAAAAAAAATGTATATATTAGATTGCTTTCTTATTATGAAAATAAAATGTGTGCACCAGATGCCACCACGAAGGGCTCCAACACGACGAGGCAGACCTTGAAGTGAATCCACAAGGGATCAAAATCAAGGACATGGACAGATGCCTTATGTGTTACTTACACCAGAGGCGCTACAACTACTCGTACAAAATATGAGTAATGGACACACAACCTCGTCCACCACACCAACAACCAACGATAAAAATGACTCAAAGATCATTCTAGAATTCAGGAAGTTCAACCCTTCAACATTTGATGGATCATCTGTGGATCCAATTATAGCAGAGAATTGGATAATAGAAATGGAAACTATTTTCCACCATATGAACATCCCAGAAGAACAGAAAGTAAATTGTGCCACCTTCATGTTAAAAGGCGATGCAAAGTTCTAGTGGGACTCCACACAAAGAACAATCAAAGGTACAGTCTCATGGCAGCAGTTCAATCAAGCTTTTTACAACAAGTATTTCCCTTTGACAGTGAGATATCAAAAGGAAGTGGAATTTCTTAATCTTCGTCAAGAGAATATGTCAGTGGCAGAATATGAACGGAAATTTGATCGCTTGTCTCACTTTGTTCCTTGACTAGTGGACGCAGAAGAGAAGAAGGTGGAAAGGTTTATATGGGGATTAAGAGAAGGCATTTGAGGCATTGTTACTGCTTTCCGACACAAAGAGTATGCTCTTGCCCTCGAGTCGGCCTTACTCATGGAAGTAGATCTTGTTGCCAAAACCTCAACCTCGAAACAAGGATTCATGCCAAATCAAAAGAGGAAATTCACCCAACAAGGCTTCCAACGTTCACAATGGCAAGAAAAAATTTCCCAAAATACTCAGGGCATACAGTCACAACAGGAGAGCCGAACATTTACATATTCTAAGTGTAGAAATTGTGGAAAACGCCATCAGGTGCAATGTTTTCAGAACATAAGGGTGTGTTTCAACTGCGGCCAGACGGGTCACTATGCAAGGGCTTGCCCAAAGTTCATCAACCAAGTATCAACTGCCCAGACCACCCAGCCTACTAGTAACAAGGTTACTCAACAACAGAAAGGACGGGTGTTTGCTGTTACACGTCAAGAGGCAGAAAATCAAGATGCAGTGGTTACAGGTACATTACCCATCCTTGAGTATTATGCCTTCACTTTATTTGATTCGGGCTCTAGTCATTCATTCATCTCTACAACATTTGCACAACATGCTCAATTAACATCAAAGCCCTTAGGCTACATTCTATCCGTAGCTACTCCTGCCGGAGTATCTATGTTGGCCCACTCAGTAGTAGAAAACTGTGAATTGTCAGTATCAGGACATAAACTAGAGGTGACACTTATCATCCTAGATATAAGTGATTTCGACATAATACTAGGTATGGACTGGTTAGCAGCAAACTATGCAAGCATAGATTGCCATAATAAGAAGGTTATATTCACCTTTCCAGCAGGAACCAAGTTTAAGTTTAAGAGTTCTAATACACAATCAGTCCCAAGAATAATTTCAATCTTAAAAACTAAGCATTTGCTCAACCATGGAGCTTGGGCATATTTAGCAAACGTAGTAGATTTACGAAACCAAAAAGATGAAATTAAGGCCATCCCTGTAATAAGAGAATTGGAAGATGTATTCCCAGAAGAGCTACTGGGTTTACCACCGAATCAAGAAATAGAATTTTGTATAGATCTAATTCCCGGAGCTGAACCAATATCTAAAGCACCATATAGAATGTCACCTGCGGAATTAAAAGAACTCAAAATACAATTACAAGAATTGTTAGATAAGGGATTTGTACGCTCTAGCGTGTCTCCATGGGGAGCACCTGTTTTATTTGTTAAGAAAAAGGATGGATCAATGCGTTTATGTATAGATTATCGGGAGTTGAATAAGTTGACAATAAAGAATAAGTATCCACTCCCACGCATTGATGACCTATTTGACCAATTACAAGGAGCCTCAGTATTCTCCAAAATAGACTTATGATCTGGATATCATCAACTACGAATCAAGGAGTCGGATATACCCAAGACTGCTTTCCGAACAAGATATGGGCATTATGAATTCGTTGTGATGCCCTTTGGATTAACGAATGCCCCAGCAGCCTTCATGGACTTGATGAATAGAATTTTTAAGGACCATCTTGATAACTTCGTGATCGTATTTATAGATGATATTTTGGTCTATTCCAAGTCTAAGGAAGAATATGAAAAACATCTTAGGGACGTTCTTTCCATATTAAGAAATGAAAAGTTGTATGCCAAATTCTCCAAGTGTGAGTTTTGGACGCGACAAGTTGCCTACCTAGGGCATATTGTAAAGCAAGAAGGAATCTCAGTAGATCCTGCTAAAACTGAAACAGTTAGCAAGTGGCCTCACCCAACAACAGTCAGCGAAGTGCGCAGCTTCCTTGGATTAGCAGGATATTATAGACGATTTGTGAAGAATTTTTCAAGTATAGCATTACCCTTAACCAACCTCACCAAGAAGAATAATCCTTTTGTCTGGAACCAAGCATGTGAGCAAAGCTTCCAGGAACTAAAGGAAAGGTTGACCACAACCCCTATTCTCACTATACCTGACGGATCAGGGGGTTTAACTGTGTACAGTGACGCATCGAAGAAGAGGCTTGGTTGTGTATTAATGCAACACGAAAAGGTAATAGCATATGCTTCAAGACAACTAAAACCTTATGAACAAAATTATTCCGTTCATGACTTGGAATTAGCTGTCGTAGTCTTTGCCTTAAAGATATGGAGACATTATTTATATGGGGAAAAGATCCAAATTTATACAGATCATAAAAGCCTTAAGTACTTCTTTACCCAAAAAGAGTTAAATATGAGGCAACGAAGATGGTTAGAATTAGTTAAAGACTATGACTGTGAGATCCTCTATCATCCAGGAAAAGCTAACATTGTTGTTGATGCTCTTAGCAGAAAGTCAGCACATACAGCAGCTCTAAGTACCATCTCCAAACACATAATAGATGATCTTGAAAGAGCTGAGATCTCACTAATACCAGAAGCCTTCACAACTCAAATAGCACAGTTAGTTGCAAGACCTGCATTAAGGCAAAAAATAATTGATGCACAACAAATAGATAAATACCTAAACAAACAACGACAATCAGAAAATGGAGAAACCAATCAATTCTCTACAGCCCCAGACTCTGCACTCCTCTATCGTGGACGATTATGTGTACCAGATAATGAAGAAATCAAGAAAGAACTATTGAAGGAAGCTCATGAGTCATGCTTTTCAATACATCCTGGGAGTACCAAAATGTATCGAGACTTGAAAGCACATTACTGGTGGGGTAACATGAAAAAGGATATAGCCGACTATGTAAGTAAATGTTTGGTTTGTCAACAGGTGAAAGCTCTACAGCAACGACCACAAGGACTCCTCCAGCCTCTAAGTGTTCCAGAATGGAAATGGGAACATATTTCTATGGACTTCATCTCAGGACTCCCGAGAACTGTTAAAGGCCACAACATGATTTGGGTAATTGTAGATCGACTCACTAAATCGGCCCACTTCCTACCATGCAAAACTACTCACACTACGGAAGCATAGCTCAAATGTACTTAAAAGAGGTCATCCGGTTACATGGAATCCCAGTATCAATTGTTTCAGATCGAGACCCTCGTTTCGTCTCCAAGTTCTGGAAAAGTTTACAGAAAGCAATGGGCACACAGCTAAATTTTAGTATAGCCTTCCACCCACAAACTGATGGCCAAACAGAACGAGTTAATCAAATCCTAGAAGACATGTTGAGGGCATGTACTTAGGATTTTATTGGAGCATGGGATTCGCAGATACATCTTATAGAATTTTCTTATAATAATAGTTATCAGGCGACAATTGGTATGGCTCCCTTCGAAGCCTTATACGGAAAGAAATGCAGATCCTCTGTACACTGGGATGAAATTGGGGAGCGAACACTACTCGGACCTGAATTGGTGTAGCAAACATCAGAGTCAATTAAGCTAATTCGGGAAAGAATGCGAACCGCTCAAAGCAGACAAAAGAATTATGCTGATAACCATCGAAAAGAGCTGGAATTCAAAGTAGAAGATCACGTATTTCTAAAGGTATCACCAATGAAGGGCATTATGCGTTTCGGACGAAAAGGCAAGCTTAGCCCTCGCTTCATTGGACCCTTTGAAATATTAGACCGTATTGGCCAGGTAGCTTACCGATTGGCATTACCACCCACACTTTCTACAATACATAATGTCTTTCATGTATCGATGCTTCGAAAATACGTGTTTGACCCATCACACATAGTAAATTATGAACCTCTACAAATAAGTGAAAACTTGGAATATGAGGAGACTCCGGTTTGCATCCTGGCAAAAGAGAAGAAATCGCTTCGTAATCGGGAAATAAGTTTAGTGAAGGTTCTCTGGAGAAATCAGCAAGTGAAAGAAGCTACATGGGAACGAAAAGAAGAGATGAAAGACAAATACCCTTATCTTTTTAAGAACCAAGAAACTTTCGAGGACAAAAGTTCTTAAGGGGGGAAGAATGTAACGACCCAGATTTGTACGCATACAGGAAATTAAATATCAAATAATAAGCAGGACGAAATTTTATTTGAAGGGGTGGAAATTTAGAAAAAATAAATAAATAAATAAATAAATTGGAAATTGGAAATTTATTCATTATCCAAAAGATAATGAATAAGGGAGCGAGCGGGAGCGAGAAAGTGGGAGACAGCGAGAGCCACACCAGCTAGAAAACTGGAGAAAATGAGATTCTGAGATGAGAGCTGCGCGATCAAAGAAAGAATTGGAGAGCGAGAAACCCAGCGAGCGATGCTAGCGAGATTGAGGCTGGCGAGAGTAAAGAGAGCAAGATCCCTGGAGAGAGCGAGAATTGTAGCAAGGAAGTTGGAGAGAGCGAGAGTAAAGAGAGCTATTCTTAGCCGAGAAACCCAGCGAGCGATGCTAGCGAGATTGAGGCTGGCGAGATCCCTGGAGAGAGCGAGATTGAAGGAAAATTGGAGAGAGCAAGAGTAAAGAGAGCTATTCTTAGCCGAGAAACCAAGCGAGCGATGCTAGCGAGATTGAGGCTGGCGAGAGTGGAGAGAGCGGGATCCCTGGAGAGAGCGAGATTGAAGGAAAATTGGAGAGAGCGAGAATTGTAGCAAGGAAGTTGGAGAGAGCGAGAGTAAAGAGAGCTATTCTTAGCGAGTAGGAAAGAGTGAGAGCAAGAGCGCGAGCGGGAGCGAGCGAGAGAGCGAGAGCGGGAGCGAGAGTAGGAGCGAGAACGAGAGCGAGAGCGGGAGCGAGAGCGAGAAAGCCGGAGAGAGCGAGCGGAAGAGAAAATTTAAGAGCGAGAGTGGAGAGCGGGATTTCCATCAAGAAAGCTGGACAGAGTAAATTCCTAGCGTGAAAACGGGAGAGAGCGAGATTTTAAGAGCAGAGTGAGCGAGATTTGGATAGAAGCGCGAATTATGCGTTGAATTTGGCCACGGTCTTATAGATTATACATGGAAAAATCCTAAAATTGAATACAAACAAAGAATGATGACGTAAGGGCAAACGTTAGCCAAGATTAGGTGTCTTATTGAGAGGAATCCATAAACCATAAGTAATTTTAAAGAAGCCACCTGTACGATGATTTGTCACACTGAGAAGAGCTGAAAACTACTATAAATAGGACCCTTTGCCGAAGATTTAACCCATTCTCAAACAAATCTCAGTAACAAAGAATCGTGTGAAAAAGTAAGTGTGAGTGAGGAAGTTCTGTGAGATTAAAAGAGAAAAGCTCGGGTAAAGTGCTGCCCAAATTTCTTCTTTTTATTTAAAAAGGGAAAACTCTGCTGATAAAATCATAAAGAATAATAAGGAATAATTAGATCACAGTCAAGGTAAGTAGTTTATCTCACCCTCTCAATAAATGTTCTATGGCAGTGTACCTTTATTATGTTGCATGGTTATGTTAATTGTTATATTGCATTACATGTTTAGAACACGTTTCTCTACAAAGGACCCCATGCATTATGTTTGTTCACGATTTCGTCAAAATCAAGTTTTAATTAGGTGTAAGTTATGCTTCCAATCTAATCTTATGGTTATGCTAATGGTTAATGTTGGATGCGACTCTGACCCTACTGACTGCATGACCTGCTAATCATCAGATGGGTTAGTTTCCGCTTAGGTCCTCATCTTCCTATCAGGGCGGAGAGATTTATGTTGGAAGCATAACGTTTATGCTAATGGTTGATGTTGGATGTGACTCTGGCCCTACTGACTGCATGACCCGCTAATCATCAGATGGGTTAGTTTCCGCTTAAGTTCTCATCTTCCTATCAGGGCGGAGAAATTTATGCTTCTAGGGCTGGCAGGGCATGTATGGTTGCACCCCTCTAGGCCTAATCTTACATTATGTTTATGCTAGAGACTACCAGGGTATGTATGGTTGCACCCCTTTAGTCTAATATTACGTTTATGCTAATGGTTGATGTTTGATGCGACTCTGGCCCTACTGACTGCATGACCCGCTAATCATCAGATGGGTTAGTTCCCGCTTAGGTCCTCATCTTCCTATCAGGGCGGAGAGATTTATGTTGGAAGCATAACGTTTATGCTAATGGTTGATGTTGGATGCGACTCTGGCTCTATTGACTGCATGACCCGCTAATCATTAGATGGGTTAGTTTTCGCTTAGGTCCTCATCTTCCTATCAGGGCGGAGAGATTTATGTTGGAAGCATAACCGACCACCACATGTTATTATACGTTTTCGGTCCCAAATCATATGTTTTCATGACATATTGCTTGTGATTGTGCATTTGGTCACTACCCTACGTGAGAACTACTTACTGGGTATATTATATACTCATCCTATATTTTTACAGATTTTGTAGGTAAGGACACAGCGTAGATGGCAGAGTTGGACGTCGCTCAAATGGCCAACCATCAAACTCACTATTATAGGCACATGCATTTTGTACCACCACGCTAATGTTTTATGGATCCTGGTGTTTTGATAAATAAATTTTTATATAGTTTTTCTATCTAATTAATAAAATTTAGATATGTTCTTTGAAATTTCAACCAAAACTCATCTCATGATAGAAAAGTCTAAGTATGCATGTCGTAGCGGTCGGATCATAATGTGTAAGGATCCGGGCGTTACATTAATGATTTGAAATAAACTTGAAAATGTGGAACATATTAGAAAAATATTATTAAAACAAAACAAAATCGATCTCAAACCAAAAGAACAATTCCTTTTGTGTTTTCTTTTCTTTTCCTTTTTTTTTTCTTTTTTCCTTTTTTTTCCCTTTTTTGTTTTGGATGAAGAGCAAATCTAACAAAGGTTTGGAGATGAAAATAAAAAGATGAAAAGGGAACTCTCTTGAATAGTGGATACATAAATCTAATTTCCCAAACTTTGTAAAAACAATCCTTACAAGTAAAAACTTTAAAATGTCTATGAAAAATAGCAAAAAGTTGAAGCTAAAAAGTTATTGTTATTTGCGCCTTAAACCCTAATAATTGATTAGTTTATTAATATATATTATGTTATCCATCAATAGTTGAAATCCATGTTTATTATTCTAACTTTCTTTGAATCATAAGGACAAAATTTACAATTTAATTAACATACAAAAATCAATTTAAATTTACAAATTATAGAATCTCCCACGAACAATGGAATTTGTTTCACGTATTCTATTTTTAATAGAACATTAAATTAAAGCTCTATAGATCCAAATAAGTATAATGATACACATTATTTGTAACATAGAGTTTCATTTTCCAAAATTGAGTCGAATTACTTAATTGAGAGCTTAAAATATTTCTCATAGTAAAGTAATTAGGAAAATTAATGAAAGTTTCCTCGAAATATTAGAGAAGATTTTGTATATTTAGCCTAAAAAAGAAATAAAATTTCCATCCATAAAATTTTTAAGTCATGAATTGCAGAATAAAGAAAATATCATTAAACATGATCATTATTTCAAGCATTTGTTGTTTTTAACATTTACAAATATTCTATGTATTGTGTAGAGAAAAGGGTTATATTTTAACTCTTATTGCATGATTAATAGCATTAACAAACAAAATGTGGGGGTTTCAAACAATTTTAAGAGTTACAACAACAAAGCACATGTCCATCTTCCGGGATGCAATTTCCATTTCCAAGTCTTCGCCGAATGCACAAACTTTGGCATTGTTCATTTTGAGAAGCACTGGTGTCTAAGCAAGTTGAATCACAAACTAATGGCTGAGAATGTCCTACCTTCAGTTCCGCATCTACGTCAAATACAAATAAATGTTAGATTTTCATTCAATTGTGATTATAAGTTTATTATGTGACAAACCATTTATTTGAGATAAATAATTGTAATTTTTTGTTTTTGTCTTTTTATGGGTAATGCGAGTAAGTATCACAAAAATAATACAGTCTATGATACATCTATGTACTTCACTTAGATATATTGAGAAAAAGAGAAAGCATGACTTACGTGAGTAAACACAAAGGGAAAACACAATCATTGTAGTGAGAATAATCCAAAAAAACTTATGTGTATTCATATTTTCATTAACCAAATCGATTCTACAACAATGTGGTTTGTATCTTCTGAAATTCACTTTATATATACCTTTTCATCACATTTTGGTGCATGCATATTCTTCAATATTTAAAGCAAGAAATCATAACAAACTAATATTTATTTCCTTACACATAAATACTTTTTCATTGTATTTAGGTGCATGCATATTCTTATATATTTAAATAAAAAAAATCAAACTAATATTTATTTCCTTACACATAAATACATGCATGTTCTTAGATATATATGACATGCAAGCATAGCATAACAATAATGATCTTACACGTAGATAAGATACATGCGTAATCCTAGTTGTAACAACTCTGATTTATACGCATACAGGAAATTAAATGACAAATATTAAGCAGGACAAAATTTTATTTAAAGGGGTGGAAATTTAGAAGGAAAAAAAAACATTGAATAATTGGAAATTGGAAATTTATTGGATTAATTGGAAATTTATTCATTATCCAACAATAATGAATAAGGGAGCAGAATCAGGGAGGATTAATTGGAAGTTGGACATTACTCATTGGAAGAATTGGAGGTGAATTAATTGCCCATATACTCTTAAAATTTGAAAGAGTTAAAAAGAGGAAGTGGAGTCCACAAGTAGTGAAGACAACCACGCGTGAAAACTAGCGAGATTGGAGAGAACATTGGAGAGAGCGAGATTCTCAGCGAGACAATAAGAGAGAGCAGGAGAAAGAGCGGGAGCGAGAGCGAGACCAGCGACAGCGAGAGTCGCGAGAGCCAAACCAGCGAGAAAGCTGGAGAGAGCGAGATTCTGAGAACAAAGAGAGCGAGATTTAGATAGCAGCGTGGATTATGCGTTGAATTTGGCCATGATCTTATAGATTATACATAGAAAAACCCTAAAATTGAATACAAACAAAGAATGATGACGTAATTGAAAACGTTAGCCAAGATTAGGTGTCTTATTGAGTCGAATCCTTAAACCCTAAGTAATTTTAAAGAAGCCACCTGTACGATGATTTGTCACACTGAGAAGAGCTGAAAACTACTATAAATAGGACCCTTTGCCGAAGATTTAACCCATTCTCAAACAAATCTCAGTAACAAAGAATCGTGTGAAAGAGTAAGTGTGAGTGAGGAAGTTCTGTGAGCCTAAAAGAGAAAAACTCGTGTAAGGTGCTGCCCAAATTTCCTTCTAGTTTAAGAAGGGAAAGCTCTACTGATCAAATCATAAAGAATAATAAGGAATAACTAGATCACAATAAGTAGTTTATCTCACCCTCTCATTAAATGTTCTATGGTAGTGTACCTTTATTATGTTGCATGATTATGTTAATTGTTATATTGCATTACATGTTTAGAACACGTTTCTCTACAAGGGACCCCATGCATTATGTTTGTTCACCATTACGTTAAAATCAAAGTTTTAATTAGGTGTAAGTTATGCTTCCAGTCTAATCTTACGTTTATGTTAATGGTTGATGTTGGATGCGACTCTGGCCCTACTGACTGTATGACCCGCTAATCATCAGATGGTTAGTTACCGTTTAAGTCCTCATCTTCCTATTAAGGCAAAGAAATTTATGCTTCTAGGGCTGGCAAGGCATGTATGGTTGCACCACTCCAGGCCTAATCTTACGTTATGTTTACGCCAGGGACTAGCAGGGTATGTATGGTTGCACTCCTCTAGTCCAATATTACGTTTATGCTAATGGTTGATGTTGGATGCGACTCTGGCCCTACTGATTGCATGACCCGCTAATCATCAGATGGGTTAGTTTTCGCTTAGGTCCTCATCTTCCTATCAGGGCGGAGAGATTTATGTTGGAGGCATAACCGACCACCACATGTTATTATACATTTTCGGTCCCAACCATATGTTTTCATGACATGTTGCTTGTGATTGTGCATTTGGTCACTACCCTACGTCAGAACTACTTACTGGGTATATTATATACTCATCCTATATTTTTACAGATTTTGTAGGTAATGATACAACGTAGATGGCAGAATTGGACGTCGCTCAAATGGCCAACCATCAAACTCACTATTATAGGCACATGCATTTTGTACCACCAAGCTAATGTTTTATGGATCCTGGTGTTTTGATAAATAAATTTTTTGTATCGTTTTTCTATCTAATTAATAAAATTTAGATATGTTCTTTGGAATTTTCACCAAAACTCATCTCATGATAGAAAAGTCTAAGTATGCATGTCGTAGTGGTCGGATCATAATGTGTAAGGATCCGGTCATTACATAGTTATATAAATTAAATTAAGGAAAAATATCTTTTTAGTCTCAGCGTTTTAAAAAATATGTGCATTTGGTCTTTCTGGTTTCAATTTACCCATTTTAGTCCCTCAGTTTTACAAAATAGGTTTAAAAGGTCTTATTCTCTTTTTGTAAACTAATTAGATGTTTTTTTATATTATTTTCAAATTTATTATGACATTTATAAATAAAAATATATATTTTCGCTTTCCCTCTCTTCTCATCCACTGTCCACTCTTCTCTCTCCTCCTCTCCCCTTCTTCCACTATGGTTCCCAACTTCCTAGTTCCATCTTTTCTCCCTTCTTCAATGGACACATTCCCTTTGGCCTTTCATTTTCTTTTACTCTTCAAACCTTCTAAACATTCATGAGATAGACCATGTTGTCAAGTAGAAAAAGATTAAACTTCTAACAAGTTTCAAGTTTCATGAGAATGTTTTTGCCCTTATTAATTATTTCAACAAGCTACTGATCATTTGAAGTATCAAATTTACACTATATAGTTTTAAAATGAGAAATGCTTGATACTAATTGAGATCACGAAATTGTACAAACTCTTTGAAATGTTCATATAAAAACTTGCAATTTTATTTTTATGTTCATGGCAATGGTACGGAACAAAAAAACATGTTCTCACTAAGTTGGTGTTATCAAATATCATCGTGGTGGTTCATGAGATCTCTAAAATTCATTCCTTCTTGGTCGACTTCTTGAAATAAACACTCTGCTATTGAAGAAAATGGATCAGTAAAGAGGGAAGAATGGTGAAGGGAGGGGAAGAGGGAGAGAAAAAGAGAAGAACCGTGGAGAGGGGAGGAGAGAGAAGACTGAGAAAGATGAGTGAATAGGAAGAGAGAGGAGAGAGGAAATATACTTTTATTTAAAAATTGAAAAGAATACAAAAAAAATCCAATTAATTTAGAAAACGAGAAAGAGAACATTTTAAACATATTTTATGAAATTGGGGGACTAAAATGGCCAAATTGAAACCTGAGGGATGAAAATGCAAATATTCTTGAAAACTTACATACTAAAAAGATGTTTTTCCCATAAAAGTATTTTGAATTGATAATATACTTTTGATCATTAATGAAAAAAACAGATGTCTTTCATCTGTGATTCCAAAACAATGAATTGAAAGTTATAAAAAGTTATGAAAGCTAAAATATAGTATGTATTTTTTTTCCTTAATATGTCATTAGCAATTAAATTTTTTAGTCTCGCTTTTTGAATTTTATAAAATAATTTTTCGGTTTCTTAAAACTTTTGGGGCGTTTGGATTTGTGTATGTTTTTATAAGTTACGGGAATTCATTTAGTTTAATAACTAAGAACAAAAATGATAGTCATAAAAAAAAAACTCATAATTTAATATAAAAGAATTTCATTGATCAGAATTAAATTTCAAAGAAAAATCTTTCTTCTCACCATTAGATATATTTGTTGAAATAAATAGATTATGTATGTATGATGTGTGTATGTGTACGTATATATGTGTATGTATATATATAATAGATGTGGAGTTAGCAAATGATTATTATGTTTGTATAGTATTCATACATATTTAAAGCATGATAGTATAGCAAAATAGTGCATCTCTTTCATTATAAACAACATCATGCATATTCTTCTGTAACAACCCAAATTTGTACGCATACACTACAGGAAATTAAATGTCAAATGTTAAGCAGGACGAAATTTTATTTAAAGGGGTGGTAAATGTAATACCCTAACCTTAATTTAGAAAGCAGAAAAACAACTAAAATATATAATTAAGAATGAAAAATATATAAACTTAATAGGAAAATCGGGTGAAAATTTAGAATTGGAAAAAAATAAGAAAATTATTAATTATCCAAAAATAATGAATAAGGGGGCAGGATCAGGGAGAATTAATTAGAAGTTGGACGCTAGCTAATTCAGAGACAAAGGGCAGTAGATAACTTTTTGTTTGAGTACTGCTCATTGGAAGAATTGGAGGTGAATTAATTGCCCATATACTCTTAAAATTTGAAAGAGTTAAAAAGGGGAAGTGGAATCCACAAGCAATGAAAGCAACCCACGCGTGAAAACTAGCGAGATTAGAGAGAAAATTGGAGAGAGCAAGAGTGGAGAGAAATTTGGAGAGAGCGAGAGTGGAGAGAGCGAGATTCTCAGCGAGAGTGGGAGCGGGAGCGAAAGCGAGAGTGAGAGCGAGAGCGAGAGTCACGAGAGCCAAACGAGCGAGAAAGCTAGAGAGAGCGAGATTCTGAGAATAGAAAGAGCGAGATTTAGACAGAAGCATGGATTATGCATTGAATTTGGCCACGATCTTATAGAATATACATGGAGAACCCTAAAATGGAATACAAACAAAGGAGGATGACGTAAGGGAAAACGTTAGCCAAAATTAGGTGTCTTATTAAGAGAAATTCTTAAACCTAAGTAATTTTAAAGAAGCCAGGTGTAGGATGAGTTGTCACACAGAGAAGAGCTGGAAATGGCTATAAATAGGAGGCTTTAGGCTGGAAGTTAAACGGATTCTAAAACAAAACTCAATAGTAAAAATCATGTGAAAAGGGTGAAGTAATTTTGTTAGTTAGAAGGAGGAAACGCAAGGGAAGTGCTGCCCAAAATTCCTTCTAATTTAAGAGGGAAAGCTCTACTGATTAAACCATAAGAAATAATAAGGAATAACTAGGATCATAGTCAAGGTAAGCAGTTCATCTCACCCTCTCTTTAAGTGTTTCATGGTAGTGTACCTTTAATATGTTGCATAATTATGTTATTGTTATGTTGCATTACATGTTTAAAATATGTTTATCGACAAGGGACCCAATGCATTATGCTTGTTCACAACGATGAAATAAAATTAAATTTTAATTAGATAAACATTATGCTTCTAGGGCTAGCAGGGCATGTATGATTGCACCCCTCTAAACCCAATTCTATGTCAAGATTATGCTAGGGACTAACAGGGTATGTATGGTTGCACCCTTCTAGTCCAATCTTACGTTTATGTTAATGGTTGATGTTGAATGCGACTCTGGCCCTACTGACTTCATAACCCGCTAATCATCAGATGGGTTAGTTTCTACCTAAGTCCTCATCTTTCTATCAGGGCGGAGAAATTTACGTTAGAAGCATAACTGACCACCACATGTTATTATATGTTTACGATCCCAATCATATGTTTTCAGGACATGTTGCATGTGATTGTGCATTTGGCCACTACTCTATGTGAGAACTACTTACTGGGTATATTATATACTCATCCTATTTTTACAAACTTTGTAGGTAAGGACATAGCGTAGGTGGCAGAACTGGACGTCACTCAAATGGCCAACCATCAAACTCACTATTATAGGCATATGCATTTTTGTATCACTACGCTAATGTTTTATGGATCCTGGTGTTTTGTAAAATAAACTTTTTATATAGTTTTCTACGTTACTTTTTATAAGTTGAATCTTGATTCTAGGGGTGAAAAAGGGACTCGAGGAGCTACTAGAGTGAAAAGTTCCTAAGAATTTGAGGTGAGTGGCTAAAATGTTTTCGAACTAAAAAGTTTTTAAACTATTTTGATTACAACATTTACAAAAAGCATGTTTGCGAAAATAATTCTCATGCCTACTAGTTTTATAAAGTGGTTTCCAAGTAAGTTTGAATTGTGATTTGAACGCATGCATATTGTTGAAAAACTATTTACATATGTTGATTTTATCCAGCATGTGCTATCATCTTTAAAGCCATGTTGTATATGTGTTATACTCTACATGCTTTAAAGAGAAAAGTTGTTTATAAATAGTTTTGGTAAAATGCGATGCCGAAGTACAAGGAGAAGGCATCCGCCCAACTAGATACTGAAGTACAAGGAAAAGGTATCTATTGATACTGAAGTATGTTTGAGAAGGTACCAAGCCAACGGGATACTGAAGTACGTTGGAGAAGGTATCCTAGTAGCTCGATACTAAAGTACAAGGAGAAGGTATCTGAGCAGTAGTACCTAATGTGTGAAGGTACTTAGTGTGGCCACAGGTGAATAAAGTCAGAGATTGAGCAAAAGGGTTCTCTCTGGACTAGTAGTTGGTGTTGGGATTATTTTACCAATTATACAGTACTTTGATTTGAGAAATGATTTTACTATTTTATGTTTAAAACAGTTTTATATACATTACGCTTGGAAATTGTTTATGCTGCATTAAATTATATTTCAGATAAAACTATCTTCTAAAATTATGCATGAGAATTTACTATGTTTTCTCGGTCACTCATTGGGCGTAAGCTCACCCCGTTTTCAAATGTTTTTTGTTTTTTCCCCCCTCACAGGTAGCGGTCAAATCCTCTGAAGACAACTCATTATCTGCTCTACCACTAAAGAACGAAAAGACTTGTAACCGTTTGCTAGGTGGTTACTGTTAATATTGTATACATGTTACTATTGTTCATATAGGGACTAGGGTTTGTGAGTTTGGGACTTATAAATCTAATGTTGTAAATACTCTAAACATATTAAGTTTCTAAGTTAATAAATTGTGGGCCTACAACTGTCCAGTTGAATATAATTTGTATTTGGAATCAGAGTTATTCCGCAAGAGTTTTTAGGCAGTAAGTGTCAGCCTAAGGGTTGATAACTACTGCAGTCACACCCTTCTCTAGGTTAAGAGGGTGATCTGGGGCGAGGTGTGACAAAAATGGATCAGTAAAGAGGGAAGAATGATGAAGGGAGGGGAAGAGGGAGAGAAAAAGAGAAGAATCGTGGAGAGGGGAGGAGAGAGAAGACTAAGAAAGATGAGTGAATAGGAAGAGAGAGGAGAGAGGAAATATACTTGTATTTAAAAATTTCATAAAAAAATTTAAAAGAATACAAAAAAATATCCAATTAACTTAGAAAATGAGAAAAAGAACATTTTAAAAATATTTTATGAAACTGGGGGACTAAAATGGCCAAATTGAAACCTGTGGGATGAAATGCAAATATTCTTGAAAACTTATATACTAAAAAGATGTTTTTCCAATAAAAGTATTTTGAATTGATAATATACTTTTGATCATTAATGAAAAAAATAGATATCTTTCATTTGTGATTTGAAAACAATGATTGAAAATTATAAAAAGTTATGAAAGCTAAAATATAGTATGTATTTTTTTTTCTTAATATTTGATTAGCAATTAAATTTTTTTAGTCTCGCTTTCTGAATTTTATAAAATAATTTTTTCGGTTTCTTAAAACTTTTGGGGCGTTTGAATTTGTGTATGTTTTTCTAAGTTGCGTGAATTCATTTAATTTAATAACTAAGAACAAAAATGATAGTCATAAAGAAAACTCATAATCTAATATAAAAAATTTTCATTGATCAGAATTAAATTTCAAAGAAAATTCTTTCTTCTCACCATTAGATATATTTGTTGAAATAAATAGAATATGTATGTATGATGTGTTTATGTGTACGTATATATGTGTATGTATATATATAATAGATGTGGAGTTAGCAGATGAATATTATGTTTGTATAGTATTCATACATATTTAAAGCATGATAGTATAGCAAAATAGCGCATCTCTTTCATAATAAACAACATCATGCATATTCTTCTTCTATATGTATAACTTCCTCAACTGAGTAAAAATATTTTGCTCCAACTTAGTCAAACATTTTACATTTCACAAGGACACATAACTACATATATCTCTAAGAGTTGTGTCTTATCTGAAACTCTTTAATCTGAACTCGAACTCAAAATCTTCCTTTAGAAAATTTTTAAACACTTCTACCAATAGCTTTAGGAGTATATGATCGGACTAAATGCAGATCGTTGTGTCCTAAAAGAGCCTAGTAGCTTTAAAGCATAAATGACGCAACCTCGATGGTAAATTGTAAGAAATCAGTTGTTCTGGAAGATTTACACGACGCCTAATCTCTGACGTGCACTCGGTGGAAAAAAGATTTAAATTTGATGAAAAATAGCTAAAAATTAGTAACATGAAAATCAAAGAGGATGAAATTTTTGGGAGATTTAGAAACGAGAATTAGTTGCACGACACCTAATCTCTGTACTCTATCATCTCATAACAAAATTAGAAAGATTCATAAATGAGAATTAGTTCCATGAATTAATGCTCGAATACCCTAAATAATGAAAACATTTTTAGAAATTCTTTTTGAAAATCGTTCCAAAACAATAAACTTTTTGATCAAAAAAATAAAGTGGTATATTAAAAACTTTTTCTTTTTTCGCACGAGCATGGTTACTCTAGCCTTGTAAGATACAAGTAATAAAAAAATCCTGAATTTTTTCTTTATTTTAAGAATATACCTTTGTTGTTGCAAAAAAATTTAGTAGTACATTAACCTCTAAAATTGTTTCAAAAACTATTATTGGGGTAGACACTTTTAGGAATGGAAAAAAAAATAGATCCCAAGGTAGTGCAAAAACTACGGAGAACGAGAATAAGAATAGGACACTAACACGTTGTTGCAACTCACTATATCAATCATTTGAAGTCACTCCCACACGGTCATTCCAACTCCCAATTTTCATCCCAACACTTCAAAAGATTTATACTCCAATGGATATATTTTTCGTGAAGATTGAGAAATAAATTAACTATGCAAGAATTTGACTACATTAGAATCATCCATCAATTAAATAAATGAAAATCATCCATTAGTTTGAGAATATTAGAATTTATGAAGAATTCTTCACCTAAGAAGAAGAGAAAAGATTACAATTTATCACATATGTCATAGGATAGACCTTTTGATAAAATAATTTTTTTAAAGAAAAAAATTACACATTTTTTCTTGAGATTGAATCTTGAACTTCCAACGATTTTGATCTCTCGCCTAATAATGCTATAAAATAGGATTATGAAATATTTCTAAATTCCTCTTTAGAAAATTTGGAGGAAAATGTGAAAGAAAACAAACTTTTAAGAAAAAGGATTAAAACTTTTCTTAAACCATGGGTACTAGGAATAAATCTTAATGATTTGAAATAAACTTGAAAATGTGGAACATATTAGAAAAATATTACTAAAACAAAACAAAATCGATCTCAAACAAAAAGAACAATTCCTTTTCTGTTTTCTTTTCTATGATACATCTATATATTTCACTTAGATATATTGAGCAAATGAGAAAGCATGACTTACAAGAGTAAACACAAAGGGAAAACACAATCAATGTAGTGAGAGTAATCCAAAAAAACTTATGTGTATTCATATTTTCATTAACCATATCGATTCTACAACAATGTGGTTTGTAGCTTCTGAAATTCACTTTATATATACATTTTCATCACATTTTGGTGCATGCATATTCTTCAATATTTAATGCAAGAAATCATAACAAACTAATATTTCCTTCCTTACACATAAATTGTAACGATCGGATCCTTACACATTATGATCCGACCGCTACGACATGCATACCTAGACTTTTCTATCATGAGATGAGTTTTGATGAAAATTTCAAAGAACATATCTAGATTTTATTAATTAGATAGAAAAACTATATAAAAAGTTTATTTATCAAAACACCAAGATCCATAAAACATTAGCGTGGTGGTACAAAATGCATGTGCCTATAATAGCGAGTTTGATGGTTGGCAATTTGAGCAACGTCAAATTCTGCCATCTACGCTGTGTCCTTACCTACAAAATCTGTAAAAATATAGGATGAGTATATACCTAGTAAGTAGTTCTCACGTAGGGTAGTGACCAAATGCACAATCACAAGCAACATGTCATGAAAACATATGGTTGGGACCGAAACCGTATAATAACATGTTGTGGTCGGTTCTGCTTCCAACATAAATCTCTCCGCCCTGATAGAAAGATGAGGACCTAAGCGAAAACTAACCCATCTGATGATTAGCGGGTCATGCAGTCAGTAGAGCCAGAGTCGCATCCAACATCAACCATTAGCATAAACGTAATATTGGACTAAAGGGGTGCAACCATACATACCGTGCTAGACCCTAGCGTAAACATAACGTAAGATTAGGCTTGGAGGGGTGCAACCATATGTAACGCCCGGATCCTTAAACCTTATGATTCGATTGCTACGACATGCATACTTAGACTTTTCTATCATGAGATGAGTTTTGGTTGAAATTTCAAAGAACATATCTAAATTTTATTCATTAGTTAGAAAAACTATATAGAAATTTATTTATCAAAACACCAGGATCCATAAAACATTAGCGTGATGGTACAAAATGCATGTGCCTATAATAGTGAGTTTGATGGTTGGCCATTTGAGCGACGTCCAACTCTGCCCTCTACGCTGTGTTCTTACCTACAAAGTCTGTAAAAATATAGGATGAGTACATAATATACCCAGTAAGTAGTTCTCATGTAGGGTAATGACCAAATGCACAATCACAAGCAACATGTCATGAAAACATATGATTGGGACCGAAAACGTATAATAACATGTGGTGGTCGGTTATGCTTCCAACATAAGTCTCTCCACCTTGATAGAAAGATGAGGACCTAAGCAAAACTAACCCATCTGATGATTAGCGGGTCATGCAGTCAGTAGGGCCAGAGTCGCATCCAACATCAACCATTAGCATAAACATTATGCTTCCAACATAAATATTTCCGCCCTGATAGGAAGATGAGGACTTAAGCGGAAACTAACCCATCTAATGATTAGTGGGTCATGCAGTCAGTAGGGCCAGAGTCGCATCCAACATCAACCATTAGCATAAACATTATGCTTCCAACATAAATCTTTCCGCCCTGATAGGAAGATGAGGACTTAAGCGGAAACTAACCCATCTGATGATTAGCGGGTCATGCAGTCAGTAGGGCCAGAATCGCATCCAACATCAACCATTAGCATAACCATAAGATTAGACTGGAAGCATAACTTACACCTAATTAAAACTTGGTTTTAACGTAATCGTGAACAAACATAATGCATGGGGTCCCTTGTAGAGAAACGTGTTCTAAACATGTAATGCAATATAAAAATTAACATAACCATGCAATATAATAAAGGTACACTACCATAGAACATTTAAAGAGAGGGTGAGATAAACTACTTACCTTGACTGTGATCTAATTATTCCTTATTATTCTTTATGATTTGACCAGTAGAGCTTTCCCTTTTTAAACTAGAAGGAAATTTGGGTAGAAATTTGAGTAGCACCTTACCCCAGCTTTTCTCTTTTAACCTCACAGAACTTCCTCACTCACACTTACTCTTTCACACGATTCTTTGTTACTGAGATTTGTTTGAGAATGGGTTAAATCTTCAAGCAAAGTGTCTTATTTATAGTAGTTTTGCGCTCTTCTCAGTGTGAAAAATCATTGTACGGGTGGCTTCTTTAAAATTACTTAGGGTTTAAGGATTCCTCTCAATAAGACACCTAATTTTGGCTAACGTTTGCCCTTACATCATCATTCTTTGTTTGTATTCAATTTTAGGGATTTTCTATGTATAATCTATAAGATCGTGGCCAGATTGAACGCATAATCCACGCTTCTGTCCAAATCTCGCTCTCTTTGTTCTCAGAATCTCGCTCTCTCCAGCTTTCTTGCTGATTTGGCTCTCGCGACTCTCGCTGTCGCTGGTCGTGCTCTCGTTGTCACTCTCGCTCTCGCTCCCGCTCCCACTCACTGTCTCTCCAATCTTGCTAGTTTTCACGCGTGGTTGCCTTGACTGCTTGTGGATTCCACTTCCTCTTTTTAACTCTTTAAAATTTTAAGAGTATATGGGCAATTAATTCACCTCCAATTCTTTCAATGAGCAGTGCCCAAACAAAAAGTTATCTACTGCCCGTTGTCTCCTGAATTAGCTAGCGTCCAACTTCTAATTAATCCTCCCTGATTCTACTCCTTATTCATTATTTTTGGATAATTAATAAATTTCCTATTTTTCCCCTTCTAAATTTCCACCCCTTTAAATAAAATTTCGTCATGCTTGATATTTGACATTTAATTTCCTGTATGCTTAGAAATCTGGGTCATTACATTCTTTCCTCCTTAAGAACTTTCGTCCTCAAAAGTTTCTTGGTTCTTAAAAAGATAAAGGTATTTGACTTTCATCTCTTCTTCTCGTTCCCATGTAGCTTCTTCTACTTGCTGATTTCTCCAGAGAACCTTCACTAAACTTATTTCCCGATTACGAAGCGACTTCTTCTCTCTTGCTAGGATGCAAACCAAAGTCTCCTCATATTCCAAGTTTTCACTTATTTGTAAAGGTTCATAATTTACTACATGAGATGGGTCAAACACGTATTTTCGAAGCATCGATACATGAAAGACATTATGTACTGTAGAAAGGGTAGGTGGTAATGCTAATCGATAAGCTACTTGGCCAATATGTTCAAATATTTCAAAGGGTCCAATAAAGCGAGGGCTAAGCTTGCCTTTTCATTCGAAATGCATAATGCCTTTCCTTGGTGCTATCTTTAGAAGTACGTGATCTCCTACTTTGAATTCCAGCTCTTTTCGACAGTTATCAGCATAATTCTTCTGTCTGCTTTGAGCTGTTCGCATTCTTTCCCGAATTAGCTTAATTGACTCTGATGTTTGCTGCACCAATTCAGGTCCTAGTAGTGTTCGCTCCCCGATTTCATCCCAGTGTATAGGGGATCTGCATTTCTTTCCGTATAAGGCTTCGAAGGGAGCCATCCCAATTGTCGCCTGATAACTATTATTATATGCAAATTCTATAAGGTGTATCTGCGAATCCCATGCTCCAGTAAAATCCAAAGTACATGTCCTCAACATGTCTTCTAGGATTTGATTAACTCGTTCTATTTGGCCATCAGTTTGTGGGTGGAAGGCTGTGCTGAAATTTAGCTGTGTGCCCATTGCTTTCTGTAAACTTTTCCAGAACTTGGAGACGAAACGAGGGTCTCGATCTGAAATAAATGATACTGGGATTCCATGTAACCGGATGACCTCTTTTAAGTACATTTGAGCTAGTGTTTCCGTAGTGTGAGTAGTCTTGCATGGTAGGAAATGGGCCGATTTGGTGAGTCGATCTACAATCACCCAAATCATGTTGTGGCCTTTAACAATTCTCGGGAGTCCTGAGATGAAGTCCATAGAAATATATTCCCATTTCCATTTTGGAACATTTAGAGGCTGGAGAAGTCCTTGTGGTCTCTGCCGTAGAGCTTTCACCTGTTGACAAACCAAATATTTACTTACATAGTCAGCTATATCCTTTTTCATGTTACCGCACCAGTAATGTGCTTTCAAGTCTCGATACATTTTGGTACTCCCAAGATGTATTGAAAAACATGATTCATGAGCTTCCTTCAATAGTTCTTTCTTGATTTCTTCATCATCTGGTACACATAGACGTCCACGATAGAGGAGTGCAGAGTCTGGGGCTGTAGAGAATTGGCTGGTTTCTCCATTCTCTGATTGCAATTGTTTGTTTAGGTATTTATCTATTTGTTGTGCATCAGTTATCCTTTGCCTTAATGCAGGTCTTGCAATTAACTGTGCTATTTGAGTTGTGAAGGTTTCTGGTATTAGTGAGATCTCAACTCTTTCAAGATCATCTATTATGTATTTGGAGATGGTACTTAGAGCTGTTGTATGAGCTGACTTTCTGCTAAAAGCATCAGCAACAATGTTAGCTTTTCTTGGATGATAGAGGATCTCACAGTCATAGTCTTTGACTAATTCTTACCATCTTCGTTGCCTCATATTTAACTCTTTCTGGGTAAAGAAGTACTTAAGGCTTTTATGATCTGTATAAATTTGGATCTTTTCCCCATATAAGTAATGTCTCCATATCTTTAAGGCAAAGACTACGGCAGCTAACTCCAAGTCATGAACGGGATAATTTTATTCATAAGGTTTTAGTTGTCTTGAAGCATATGCTATTACCTTTCCGTGTTGCATCAATACACAACCAAGCCCCTTCTTCGATACGTCACTGTACACAGTTAAACCCCCTGATCCCTCAGGTATGGTGAGAATAGGTGTTGTGGTCAACTTTTCTTTTAGTTCCTGGAAGCTTTGCTCACATGCTTGGTTCCAAATATAAGGATTATTCTTCTTAGTAAGGTTAGTTAATGGTAATGTTATACTTGAGATGTTTTTCACAAATCGTCTATAATATCTTGCTAATCCAAGGAAGCTTCGCACCTCGCTGACTTGTTATTGGGCGAGGCCAGTTGATAACCGTTTCAATCTTAGCAGGATCCACTGAGATTCCTTCTTGCTTTTCAATATTCCCTAGGTAGGCAACTTATCACACCCAAAACTCACACTTGGAGAATTTGGCATACAACTTTTCATTTCTTAATATGGAAAGAACGTCCCTAAGATATTTTTCTTTCATGTTCTGCCTCTGACTTGGAGTAGACTAAAATATCATCTATAAATACGATCACAAAGTTATCAAAATGGTCCTTAAAAATTCTATTCATCAAGTCCATGAAGGCTATGGGGGCATTCGTTAATCCAAAGGGCATCACCGTAAATTCATAATGCCCATATCTTGTTCGAAAAACAGTCTTGGGTATATCCGACTCCTTGATTTGTAGTTGATGATACCAGATCGTAAGTCTATTTTGGAGAATATTGAGGCTCCTTGTAATTGGTCAAATAGGTCATCAATGCGTGGGAGTGGATACTTATTCTTTATTGTCAACTTATTCAACTCCTGATAATCTATACATAAACGCATTGATCCATCCTTTTTCCTAACAAATAAAACAGGTGCTCCCTATAGAGACACGCTAGGGCGTATAAATCCTTTATCTAACAATTCATGTAATTGTATTTTGAGTTCTTTTAATTCCGCAGGTGCCATTCTATATGGTGCTTTAGATATTGGTTCAGCTCCGGGAATTAGATCTATACAAAATACTATTTCTCGATTCGGTGGTAAACCCGGTAGCTCTTCTAGGAATACATCTTCAAAATCTCTTATTACAGAAATGGCCTTAATTTCATCCTTTTGGTTTCGTAAATCTACTACACTTGCTAAATATGCCCAAGCTCTTTTCATTTGGCATGCATCCTTGTTCAGAAGTTGAGGTTTTGGCAGCAAGATCTACTTCCATGAGTAAGGCCGACTCGAGGGCAAGGGCATACTCTTTGTGTCGGAAAGCAGTAACAATGCCTCGAATGCCTTCTCTTAATCCTCAAATAAACTTTTCCACCTTTTTCTCTTCTGTGTCCACTAGTCGAGGGACAAAGTGGGACAAGCGATCAAATTTTCGTTCATACTTTGCCACCGACATGTTCTCTTGACGAAGATTAAGAAATTCCACTTCCTTTTGACATCTCACTGTCAAGGGGAAATACTTGTTGTAAAAAGCCTGATTGAATTGCTGCCATGAGACTATACCTTTGATTGTTCTTTGTGTGGATTCCCACCAGAACTTTGCATCGCCTCTTAACATGAAGGTGGCACAATTTACTTTCTGTTCTTCTGGGATGTTCATATGGCGGAAAATAGTTCTATTTCTATCCAATTCAATGTTATAGTTGGATGCACGGATGATTCGTCAAATATTGAAGGATGGAACGTCCTGTATTCTCAAAATCATTTTTTTAACTCATACCTATGTTTACTAAATTATTTACTAAATTACTTGTTTCGAAAATTCCACTTACCAGTGTATTTGGCATGGTTGTGGGCATCACTTAACAGGCCAAACCATCAAACACCACGACTCTTCTAATGCAATAAAGCCTATTTGGCCCAAACGCTCTGATACCAAACTGTAACGACCGGATCCTTACACATTATGATCCGACCGCTACGACATTCATACCTAGACTTTTCTATCATGAGATGAGTTTTGGTGAAAATTTCAAAGAACATATCTAAATTTTATTAATTAGATAGAAAAACTATATAAAAAGTATATTTATCAAAACACCAGGATCCATAAAATATTAGCGTGGTGGTACAAAATGCATGTGCCTATAATAGCGAGTTTGATGGTTGGCCATTTAAGTGACATCCAATTCTGTCATCTACGCTGTGTCCTTACCTACAAAGTCTGTAAAAATATAGGATGAGTATATAATATACCCAGTAAGTAGTTCTCACGTAGGGTAGTGACCAAATGCATAATTACAAGCAACATGTCATGAAAACATATGGTTGGGACTGAAAACGTATAATAACATGTGGTGGTTGGTTATGCTTCCAACATAAATCTCTCCGCCCTGATAAGAAGATGAGGACCTAAGTTAAAACTAACCCATCTGATGATTAGCGGGTCATGCAGTCAGTAGGGCCAGAGTCACATCCAACATCAACCATTAGCATAAACGTAATATTGGACTAGAGGGGTGCAACCTTACATACCCTGTTAGTCCCTAGCATAAACATAACGTAAGATTAAGCCTGGAAGGGTGCAACCATACATGCCCTACCAGCCCTGGAAGCATAAATTTCTCCGCCCTAATAGGAAAATGAGAACTTAAGCGAAAACTAACCCATCTGATGATTAGCGGGTCATGCAGTCAGTAGGGCCAGAGTCACATCCAACATCAACCATTAACATAAACGTAAGATTAGACTGGAAGCATAACTTACACGTAATGAAAACTTGATTTCAACGTAATCGTGAACAAACATAATGCATGGGTGACTTCTCAGTGTGACATCATCGTACGGGTGACTTATTTAAAATTACTTAGGGATTCAGGATTCCTCTCAATAAGACACCTAATCTTGGCTAACGTTTGCCCTTACGTCATCATTCTTTGTTTGTATTTAATTTTAGGGTTTTTCTATTTATAATCTATAAGATTGTGGCCATATTCAATGCATAATCCACGCTTCTGTCCAAATCTTGCTCTCTTTGTTCTCAGAATCTCGCTCTCTCCAGCTTTCTCGCTGGTTTGGCTCTCGCGACTCTCGCTCCCGCTCACTGTCTCTCCAATCTCGCTAGTTTTCATGCATGGTTGCCTTCACTGCTTGTGGATTCCACTTCCTTTTTTTAACTCTTTCAAATTTTAAGAGTATATCGGCAATTAATTCAACTCTAATTCTTCCAATGAGCAGTGCCTAAACAAAAAGTTATTTACTGCCCGTTGTCTCCTGAATTAGCTAGCATCCAACTTCTAATTAATCCTCCCTGATTCTGCTCCTTATTCATTATTTTTAGATAATGAATAAATTTCATATTTTTCCCCTTCTAAATTTCCATCTCTTTAAATAAAATTTCGTCATGCTTAATATTTGACATTTAATTTCCTATATGCGTACAAATCTGGGTCATTACATAAATACTTTTTCATTGTATTTTGGTGCATGCATATTCTTATATATTTAAATACAAAAAATCAAACTAATATTTAAAAACAATAATAATAATAAGAAGAAGAAGAATAATGATAATAATAAAATAATAAAAATAATAATAATAATAAAAAGAAAATAGTATAACTCTAATTAAATCCTTTCCTTAACCCACTTTATACTATTTTATTCCTTTCCATTTTCCAAAAATAATTAATTCATGCCATAACCTTTCAAATTGAATAATTTTTTAATAAATTCCATGACAACACTTAAATAATCGCACTTATACTTTAAATTCAAAATTCCTAACATGCCCTTCAGCTAAAGACAATTACTGAAAAGGGAAAAGTTTTACATTATTAATAAATAAATAACAAGGTGTGAGATGTTATACAGCGTTTTAAAGAATATGTGCATTTGGTCTTTGTGGTTTCAATTTCCCCATTTTAGTCCCTCAGTTTTACAAAATAGGTTTAAATGGTCTTATTCTCTTTTTCTAAACCAATAAATAAATAAAAAGGTGTGGGATGTTACATTCTTCCCCCCTCAAAGAACTTTCGTCCTCGAAAGTTCATCCTTGAAAAAGCTCCAGGTACTAGGCCTTCATCTCATCCTCTCGCTCCAAGGTGGCTTCCCTGAACTTGTGGTTCTACCATAGAACTTTCACAAAATCAATTTCCCGATGGCGCAATGTCTTTACTTCTCTGGCAAGAATCTCTATGGGATTCTCCTCGTAGCTCAAGTTATCATTCAACTGTAAGGGCTCGTAGTCGACTACGGGGGATGGATCTGTCACATACTTCCTTAACATCGAAACATGGAATACATTATGAACTGAAGACAATGCTGGGGGCAAAGCCAAACGGTAAACTACGGGGCCAATTTACTCCAAGACCTCGAAAGGCCCAATGAACATCAGACTCAGAATCCCTTTCCTGCCAAACCTCATAATACCTTTCATGGGTGCCACTTTTAAGAACACTTTCACATCAGTCTCAAATTCCAAGTCCTTACGTCTTACATCGGCATAGCTTTTCTGTCTGCTCTGAGATTGTTGCATACGAGCCCTAATCTTCTGTAATGCCTCATTCGTGGTCTGCACCAATTCAGGTCCTAACAACTTCCTCTCACCAACCTCACCTTGGCATACTGGAGACTTGCAAATTTTTCCATATAGGGCCTCAAATGGCAATGTGCCAGTGGCAGGCTAATAGCTATTATTATATGCGAATTTCATTAAATACAGGTGAGAGTCCCAACTTTCTGAAAACTCTAGTGCACAAGCGCCCAACATATCTTCCAATATCTGATTCAGACGTTCTATTTGACCATCAGTCTATGGGTGAAAAAAATTGTACCAAAATCCAATCGAGATCTTCTTCCTTCTTGATTCTCTTCAAAAAAAAATAGATTCAAATGAGGGTCATCGTATTTAGACATTAGCAAAACTAAGTACCAAAAGAGGTGTAAACAACCCCTTCCATAAATAAACTATGAAACTAAGTTGGTTAAAAATCACCAAACACTACTATATTTGATTGCATGCCTATGTGGAAAATGCGTCATAAAGTTAAGAAAGTCTTATATACTAAAAACAGATATCTGAGCTTACCATTTTGTCACAAGGAAAACTTCATAGGTGTAGTGGAGAAACTGGTCATACGATATAATGTGTCATCTGAAGATACGTACCAGAACAAATCTGGTCAACTAAAAACTGCTTCTACTCTAGAAGCGCCAACTGTAGTGTCTTTCTTAGGGTCTACATGTCTGAGAATAACTCTGTCTAAATAAGCCTCACATTCATGAGAAACTCATCATAAGGCTCTATACTATCATGGGCTATAAAACTGGCTTGAGCCAATCCTCTTATTATTCTTTAGCTTTAAAACAATCACATATCATTACTTAGACCCTGTTGTGGATGAGTCTAAAATTCCCTCTGAAAATGAGGTTTTGAAGTCCTTGGATGCTAAAGCGCCAGTCAATTGATAACACATTTCCATAACCTCGTAATAACCACAATTGATCCCTGAAGTCAGTTTTTACGATAAAACCTTCTTGATTCATAAGTCCTAGCTTGGATTACTCGTACTCCCTAAAGCTAGTTAACTCATTGCCCATGCAAGAGAATACATACTATCTTGTAATGCTCCAAACCCACTTTTAGTAACTTCTTACTATCAACTCAACTTTATTGCCAAGTCTATCCCTTATACTAATGGTTATATTGGAAGGTCTAACTTACTTACTTTTGTGCATATACCATTATTGTCTACCTCGAGTTGGATTATTTTCTTTTCTCAATTAAATTGATGGTCTTGCTAGTTCATGTTTCCAACACTTGCACACAAAGTCAAAATCCATTAAATCTTACTAATGCCCAACATTTGCATCATAGTTTAATGTTTTACGTCTTAACTAATGAATCCTCAACATACCATGTCAATAGTTCTCGATCATCTACTGTTACTAGTAACTCCATTTTAACTTATCCCTTCTCAACCTTCTATTTCGGTAACAGATTCTTGTGTTAAAACAAAGTTCCATACCAATCACCTATCTAAGCTATCTTTCCATCTAACACATATTGTCCTAAAGTTCCACATGATAATGGGGTATTCTTCTTTTACACCAAAACAAATACCTTGTAACCCCTCTTATCAAGCCTTCAAACCATACTTAACTAGGAGTTTCGAACACATTAAATTCCTTTCTCTTTCCAAAAAGTAAACTTCCTTGGATACTTCTCTCTCCTTTACACTTATCTTTGATAAAACTACTAAATTCAAGACATTTTTTTTCCCACTATCCAATTGGAACATAATCTCTTTACTAAATTATATTTTACTTAACTCCTCCATAAATCTTATATCTCTCACTAAGAATTTCCATCTTGTCGAATTCTCCTTGGCCAATTTTCATGCTTTTAGACTCCGAAAGACTTTTGTTTGTTTAAATTTACCCAACTTGGATCTCCTTATCACAATAAGGCTTTGGTTTTTTTTGTCTAGGTATACTAGAATAATCCTTTAACCTAAACAAATAACACCTTACTTTATCCCCTTTAAGTCCAAGGTCATGTCCAACATTTTAGCTTCCTTTAATGACATCAACTTAGCTAAATATTCCAAAATAATTCTTCATATTAACACATATACTTTTCCTCGTTCATCAAGTTGTAGTATTACCCAAATGATTATGACTTATGAATCCTTTCTAAAATTCTTCTCGAAATGTTGGGTTTTTAATATCTCAAAACCTTTAATAGATCCATAGTCTCTTCTTCTTGTCCTTCTTATCCATAAAACAATTTTTAACCTTATACTTGAGTACTGGCTTGCGTATTTATACTACCACAAATTGCACTATCCAACACATAACATAACACTAGTCCTTGGTCAATTCTTGTCTCGACAATTTATTCCTTGGCTTAAACATATAAATACCTTTATTTCTAAACTATCATAACTCTACATAGTTTCGTCAACCTTTAAGATCTCTGAACTGAGGTATATGTATTTGTTCGTTTCTAACATAATTCCCATGAGATAAACTAGTGCCAAGTGACCTCATAATTTATTTTATTTTATTTTCCTCCTTTTGTAGTGTCATACCTGATAATCCTCTTATAATAACTTCTAACGAGTCACTGTCCTAACATTAGAACATAACTGGTGCATTTAAGCTAAACAAATATTTTAATGCACAACTATCATAAAACTTGTAATTGATAGGACATACCTGACGATGACGAGGAATCCGTTCATGGGCCACAGGGACAATCTAGACTTACATAGTAAGTCAGTCTACAAACTCAAAACATGGGCTCTAATACCAACTGTAATGACCCGATCCCCTAGGACTTAGGTTAGGCCGTTACTAAAATAAATGCATGCATAGGATTTGAAATGACACTCAGTTATGTTGAAATAAATGCTAAATAGACAAGAGAAGTTCAAAAGCCATTTATTAAATGCAATTGTTAAAACAATAATAGGGTACCCATAATTCGTAAAGACTATTAAAAGTATATAAAAGAAATAATCCTTAATAATAAGTTTAAAACAATAAAACTAAACATTAAGGGAAAAATAAGGACTCTAAATGTCATGATGTGGAAGCGTAAAAACTAGTCCCAGTGGCACGATCACGAATTCCGCTGAGCCATCGCTGGTGCATCTCTACCCTTACCTGAAAATCAAAAATCACAGAGAAGAATGGTATAAAGTACTCAGTAAGTTAGCCCCACCATGGGTCAGGCTAGGATCTATGTCCTTTAGATACCCGCAATCTTTTGGCAATAAATACATTTCCGCATTTTAAGAGACTGTGTCCTTATCCTATTGTGTTAAAGTAGCTCACAAAACTGGTGGTAATCCGAAGGAAACGCACAATTTTGGTGAATCCCGGAGGAAAACACAAATTTGAGTGAATCCAAAGGAAACACAAAATACTGGTTTGAATCACGAAGGGAACACAAAACTAGTGAATCCCGAAGGGAATACAAACCTTTGGTGATGTTGAATCCCGAAGGAATCACAAAACTGGTGAATCCCGAAGGAAACACAAAACTGGTGAATCCCGGAGGAAACATAAACTGGTGAATCCCGAAGGAAACACAAAACTGGTGAATCCCGGAGGAAACATAAACTGGTGAATCCCGAAGGAAACACAAACTGGTGAATCCCGAAGGAAACACAAATTGGTGAGCATCTAACTAATCAATGAGGATATTCACACAGTCTTAACGTGCTAAGATTCAACATTGTACAGTTCTAAAACATACATAAAAATTCTTGATACCATGGCTTCATCACATACACATATTTCTTAATAACATATTATACATCATTTATGTATAACTTACATCATAAATCCACAACATGCAAGTATGTCTCAACACCAGCAGATCAGGCATCGACATATGAAAACACATACTATCACATACTAACGATCAAGTACTTAGGTATGTATATAAACAAATCAGAATTTGTGCTAGAACATACATTGATTCAGGTCATACTGTCAATAAACATGCTAACATTTACCATATAACATACACTCATCATGCTAGCATACAACTAAAGCCTGGCCCGTGGGCAGTTCCAGTAGTAAGATTACTTACCTCGAAATCAAATTCCGATTTTTTTTAATCCAAGCTAATGATCTTCAACCAAAAACCCCTGAACTAAGTCCCTTAATACAGAACATAACACAAATTTTAAATTCTTGGAACCAAGATCCATACATACAAATTAAATTTAGGGATCACCAATGAACTTACCCAACGAAACTTGATCAACCAACACTCGCGAGATTTTGACTCAAAAATTCCTCTTAGCAAATTTTAGAACCCAAAGGACGACGACTTGGAACCTTCGAGAAACTAAAACCAAACTCTCCATTAGTCCAACAACCAAATGGTGCCTAACAATCAACAACAAGGGTCACAACGCTTACCAAAAATACTTGCCGAACGAACTCGAATTCGCTAAACAGCACGCTACGCATTCCGAAGTACTCCAATCTTGGATCTGGATTCCAAATATAGAGATAACAAATTTTTAACCCAAAATCCAAATGGGTAATCAAACTAGATAAACCAAAATCTTGCCCAAAAAAATAATCAATAGCTTACTCAAAACACAAGTCTAGTGGTGTAGGCGGGTCTTGGCGACGAACAGGGCTGGCGGCGCTTGAAGCAGCCGGCAAGCGACAGACGTCGGCGGCTCGAATCTGGTCGGGCTGAGAGCGGCGGACGTGCGGCGAAGGAGTCGGCTAGGCAGAAGCTCACGGCGAGCGGCGGCAGAGACCAGCTTGGGCTCGGGCGGCGGTAGTCTGGACGAGCGCTCGGCTGGACAAAGGCTCTCGACATCCGATCCAGGTGTGATCGTCTTCAATGCTCGGGTGGCTCGAGACGACGACTGGAATCAGATCTAGGTGGCGCGAACGGTCAGCGGCGAGGAGGTCGGAACTTCTGGCCAAGGTTGGCGGCGGGAGAGAAAGGCTACTAGGTCTGCGTGAGGAAGAAGGGAGAAGGGGAAAGAAAAAGAGGAGAAAGAAAAAGGAAAGAAAAAGAAAATGAATAAAATAAAATATATTTTATTTTATTTCCTTCCTATTCTCCTTTATTATTTTTATTATTATTTTTTTCCATTCTCTTTCTTTCCATTTTTAAAACAACAAATCTTGCCCTTGATTTTCAACACCAAACTTCGGAATTAATTTCCAATATTAATTTTCACTTAAATGATTTAAATTCCAACAATTGCACTTAAATGTCCAAAAAATTAAAAAATATCCTCAATTAGTAAAAAAAATTACTGAAATTACATTAATACTACTAAAAAAAATACGGGGTGTTACATCCTTCCTTCCTTCAAGAACTTTCGTCCTCGAAAGTTCATTCTTGAAAAAGCTCCAGGTACTGGGCCTTCATCTCATCCTCTCGCTCCCAGGTAGCCTCTCTGAACTGGTGATTCTGCCACAAGACTTTCATAAAAGCAATTTCTTGTCGGCGCAATGTCTTTACTTCTCTGGCAAGGATCTCTATGGGCTTCTCCTTGTAGCTCAAGTTATCATTCAATCGCAAGGGCTCGTAGTCAACTACGTGGGACGGATCTATCACATACTTCCTCAAAATCGAAATGTGGAAGACATTATGAACTAAAGACAATGCTAGAGGCAATGCCAATCGGTATGCTAGAGGCAATGCCAATCGGTAAGCTACAGGGCTAACTCACTCTAAGACCTCGAAAGGCCCAATGAACTTCGAACTCCACTTCCCTTTCCTGCCAGACCTCATAATACCTTTCATAGGTGCTACTTTCAAAAACACCTTATGACCAATTTCAAATTCTAGATCCTTACATCTCATATTGGCATAGCTTTTTCTTGTCTGCTCTGAGTTGTTTGCATACGAGTCTTGATCTTCTATATTTCCTCATTCGTGGTTTGCACTAGCTTAGGTCCTAGCAATTTCCTCTCACCAACCTCACCCCAGCATACCGGAGACTCGCAACTCTTTCCATATAAGGCCTCAAATGGCAATGTGCCAGTGGCAGTTTGATAGTTATTATTATATGTGAATTCCACTAAATGCAGGTGAAAGTCCCAACTCCTTGAAAACTCTAGTGCACAAGCGCATAACATATCTTTCAATGTCTGGTTCAGATGTTCTATTTGACCATCAGTCTATGGGTAAAAAAAAATTGTACCAAAATCCAATCGAGTACTCAATGCTAACTGGAGACTCTTAAAAAAAA